>NC_088423.1:70587468-71187468 GCF_034236695.1 Oncorhynchus nerka
TGAAATGTTTTGATTTGTTTCCTGCGGTGGTGAGTTTGTTCCTGAGCAGAGGCCATACCCTACACTGAAAATAGAAACCCTTCAGGAGAAATCATGCTCAGAGCGCTGTGCAGATGAGACTCACCAAGCAAACAGAATCTCTTTTGAAATCTCCCTCTTCAGAGAGTGAACGCTAATCCACAGGCACCAAGTGTAGTGGGAGTCAGATCAACATGATAGGAGGCAACAGGAGACGCACCTCCACTGACTGGTTTAATAGAGTGGCACATCTAACATCTAGTCTCTCATCTAGTCTCTCTCTCTTAGTCTCTAAGAGACTGAAAAATGTACCCAAACACAAGAAACAAAACAATGTTTTTGTGCTGTTTTTTTTAACATGTACTTTACTTTGGAGAGAGAAAAATGTCCCCTTCTGATGTTCTCTTGTTTTTTTAATCTTATTTTTCATTTTTTGGAATTGTTGGAATAGGCCATATTTATCACCTGTGAACCACCCATTGGTTTCCTAAGGGATGTCAGGGTGAGTGTGAGACATGTGAGTGCCTTCCTGAAGGGCCTAGTGATTGTATTACTTTAATGAGCAGAAAGGAAGAAGGAGCAGGGTTAACAATAGCTTGTGGGGAGCAGAGGCCACCCTACATCCAAACTTTGGCAGTGTGTTTTTCCCCTCTCAGGAATAAACCCAGAGAGTAGGCCTACTCCCCACCACACCCTTCTTCCTCCCCTACTCCCAGAGAAAGAACAATGTCAGGAAGACGTGTCAGCCGCTGATGTGTTCTAATGAGAGAGTGCCTCTTTTACAGACCCAGTCAGAGAACTTCATCAGTCTCCACTGGGGCCCAGTATGACAGAGTACACAGCCTCCCAACCTGTGAGCACGTTAATTGGCTATTAGCTGTAATATGTGCTTTCAAGCAAGCGGGCGCTGGCACCAACCAAACTACAGTCGTTGAGAGAGAAGTGATACAGTATGTCACGGCACTGAGCTGAGCTGTGTGGAGTTGGAGTGTAAGCTAATTGTGCATTTATTTTCACAGGAGAAGTCTTGTTCTGTGAAGATGCGAGTTGTAAAGAGCTTTGACTGTTGAAATGGGGGGGGGGGGGGGTGATGGCTGGATTGGAGTTATGTAACCTTGTAGCATGAATAGATGACGAGTGGTAGTGGCCATGTACACACAGGGAATAACAACAGGACTCCACCTCCTTATCCCACACAGTCTAGAGATTTCCTTGTCAAGAGGTGATTATGCAGTACATTAAAATAGCAGCACCATTGGTTCTTTATTTAAGTGGGAATTTCACATGTTGAAGGTAATGTTTGTGTTCTGGTCCAAGTTTTTGGGGGAAATAATTCTTGGCAGTGTGCATAAGCCAAAGTATTCCATCTGTCTATCCACATGGGATGCTGATGCTGTTCAATGAGCCAGGTGTTTCTCTTGTCTCAGTAGCACACTAGTGTCTATTCAACACCTCAGCTCACCTGAAAAGAATCCACCCAAAAACACAAATTCCTTTAATTTAGTGTTAAATAACACTAATATGTGAACAAATGTTTCATTTTGGTATTATAATAAGGTTGTTAGGAACATGGAAAATTGTTGTGGAAATCTGTTGCAGCTTAAGTCGACTACAAAATCCACAAATAAAATAAAATTGTATTTGTCACATGCGCCGAATACAACAGGTGTAGGTAGACCTTACTGTGAAATGATTAACTACAAGCCCTTAACCAACAATGCAGTTCTAGAAATAGAGTTAAGAAAATATCCAGTTGAAGAGGGAGGTGTTTAGTCCCAGGGTCCTTAGCTTAGTGATGAGCTTTGTGGGTCCTATGGTGTTGAACGCTAAGATGTAGGTGGGAAAGGGCAGTGTGGAGTGTGATTTGGGATTGCGTCATCTGTAGATCTGTTGGGGGGGTATGTGAATTGGAGTGGGTCTAGGGTTTCCGGGATGATGGTGTTGATATGAGTCCTGACCAGCCTTTCAAAGCACTTTATGGCTACCGACATGAGTGCTATGGTGTGGTAGTCATTTAGGCAGGTTATCTTCGCTTTCTTGGGCACAGGGACTATGGTGTTCGGCATATACTGTAGGTATTACAGACTCGGTCAGGGAGAGGTTAAAAATGGCAGTGAAGACACTTGCCAGTTGGTCCCCGCACACTCTAAGTACACGTCCTGGTAATCCTTCTGTCCCTGCTGCCTTGTGAATGTTGACCTGTTTAAAGGTCTTGCTGACATTGGCTACGGAGAGCATGATCACACAGTCATCCGGAACAGCTGGTGCTCTCATGCATGCTTCAGTGTTGCTTGCTTCGAAGTGGGCATAAAAGGCATTTAACTCGTCTGGTAGGCTCACGTCACAGGACAGCTCGCGGCTGGATTTCCCTTTGTAGTCCATGATAGTTTGCAAGCCCTGCCACATCCAACGAGAGTCAAAGCTGGTGTAGTAGGATTCAATCTTAGTTCTATAGTGACCCTTACCTGTTTGTTGGTTCGTCTGAGGGCATAGCGGGATTTCGTATCAGCATCCAAATAAGTGTCCCGCTCCTTGGAAGCGGCAGCTCTAGCCTTTAGCTCGGTGCGGATATTGCCTGTAATCCTGTGTGGAGTAAAGCAATGCTCTCTCTATGGACTGGCTGGCTAGCTAGCTATGTAGCTAACAAACGTAGCTAGACACAATAACACCAAAGACAATATCAGCATGTAACGTAGCTGCTGTAGTTGGTGCAGTTTGTTTAGGCGATTTTACAGCTATCAATTTAGTCTAAAATCATACCATGTTCAACCTGCAGATCGATGTGCCTCACAGAGTGGGGTCAACATTCGCAACAGCAGATATGCTTTTGAGAAGATTGAAAACGTTGCCCATGCTACATCAATGAGCAACGCGGTGCATTCTGGGCGATTCTGGGACAAGGAGTGCTCTCCTTCAAGGAGTGAATGGGAGACTATTGGGCACTAGCTCAAAAACCCAACATTAGCACGAATTTCGTAAGCAAGACATCAACAAGAACATTATAAATATTTTCCAAGATGTGAGATTAACTTGCAATCTGTAGTATCGTATAGTTTTGGAATCGTTACATAAGGGTTTTTGAGAAAAATAGGCACGTTTCTCGACATAACACTGACTTGTGTGACTATTAGCTTAGCAACTGCATGGCGCAGCATGACAACATGAGCGCGATTGGTCAACAGTCTGCTGGGTGGAGTATTATAAGGTCCATCGTTCATTGGATTCCAATCTCCTTTCTATAATATCTCTGGCAATGGCAACATGCAATGCACCCTGAACAAAAGAGGCAGACAAATAGGAAAAATGTCCTACGCCCTCCATTAAATTATAAATTTCTCAAGGTTGGAATATCGCAAAAATATGATCAATGGCTCATTCGAGAGAAGACATCCTCCAGTTATGACATCGGGCCAGAATTGAAATCGGACATGTATGATAGACGTTTCGCGATCTAAAAGTCGTATTCTTATTAACTTCCAGTGTAGTGAGAGTGACATTGTCACAATGTTGCGTCATACCGGACGGATTTTGGGGTAATAAGGTTACACACAAGGGCAATTTATAAGGGCCTAAGGTGTGTACTGAGGGTGTACATTTTTCCTATATTTTCTGTCGACAGGCAAAGATTTTGTGTTTTTGTCAACACAACTTTGCCTCAGTCAGTTACCATGTATGCAGTGCCTCAACTTGGAGGTGTCAAAGACAAACGGTCCCTGGTTGAAATATGTTCTCCCTGTGAGGCCACAAGGAGATGTAATGTGATCTCTTTTCATCTTCAGAGTACTCTTATCACGGTGATTTCTTCAGAAAGGATATTGTTAGTGTTTTGTGGGGAAAGTGTAATTGAAAATGATCGCATGATACGATAGCTTTAAAAATATAATAATACTTTGTAGTCCGTCATAACGATTTAATTGGATTGGAAAGGGGATGTAAAGGGTTAATGTAGACCTTCAGTGTGTTTTCTTCCCTCTGTCTCTGCTGACCTCCCCTCACTCTGCTGGGGAGCCATCGTCATGTATATCATCTGATAGTGTTTGATATGGTGCCTCATGGTACAGCAGCACAGATGAGAGCTGTTGAGTCTTAATTACCTATTATACCCCAGACGAGACATTCATCTCACTGAACAACTGAGGAGAACAGTGGTCGGCAGGCAAGAGTGGAGCTCTGGTGCAATGTGTCTTATTGTCCTGAAATCCCTGTTTTCCCATAATACAGCAGAAATCCTCCCTCCGTACGGTTCGCCCTGGGTTGATTCTGTGTGTTCTGTCATGGAGGTTAGCATAGGGAACACATGTTTTGCTGCAGCGTACAGACCTGCTCACTGTATCTAACTTTCTCTCACTCTGCGGTGGAACTCCTTTTGTAAACCTCCCCCTTGCCTCTCGTTGCCATAATCCCTTCGCTATATTGTGCTGTTTGCCTTCCTGAACCAGGAATAAAGGCACTTTGTGTGTCCTGTTTCCCTCTTCATGTTGTCTCTCAGCCTTCCTCCTCTGTGGATGTGCCACAGTAAGCACATGGCCCTAACTGACTTGTCCTGATGTGCACACAATGGAGCGCACTGACTGACTCACTTCACCAGGCTGGGCTGCTGCTGATAAGCTCTGGGCCTATGTTGCTGCTCTCTGTGTCTGGACCAGAGCCATCACAGTTTAAAGCAAAACCCCGCTGGGTCCCCCTTCCTGAGCCCTTCAAAACCCACCGCATACACACAGACACACAGACACACACTCCCACCCACAGAGAAACAAGCCAGGAGAGAGAGACAGGCAGGGTGTTCCTCTTCCTATTATAGGAGTTGCAGTTGTAGGTTACTTAGATGGAACCGCTCAGTATTATCTGAGGAACGCTCAACTCTGTTCTCTTGTATTGAGACTGAGTTAAGTTTGGACAACTGGTCTCGTGATTTGCTATCAACAACATTGAGCCACCATCAGTCGATACTTGTAAATTCTGAAAACACTTACCTGTACCAATGTTTGTCCTGTACCACTGCGACCCTTCCGACGTGTGCTTAAATTCATACTTTTAATAAAAACTTTTATTGAATTCAACCACCAAATTTTTCCTCATTTGTGTTGCTCATCTCAGCGTGAATGTGCTTGGTAACTCAATGTTGTTGCTAACAAATCACATGACCAGCTATCAAAACTCAGCATTCCTCAGCCAGACATGTATTGACATGCATCCTCCTTTCCTTCTACTCTCCTACTGAAACATCAGTTTATCTGCTTCATGTCATGTTTTTGAGATACCTTTCTTCTGCCTTCTACATTTTTTAAGTCTTGTTTTGTTGAACTGCGATTGGGACTTGTGTGTCAGACGAAAGTGGGATAAAACTACTAGCTATAAGCATTTATAAATATATTAATGCATTCATTTATAATTCATTACACAGACTTGGTTCATAGTGTTACTGAGTTCTCGACACTCTCCTTTGTCTTAGAGGCGATCATCACTGAATTACTGTACCATTTTTGTCAGAGAGCACTGAGCATGCAGCAGTTGAGTGGTTCCTCTAATTCAATAGGCAAATGAGGCTGCCTACATGTTTTAGGGGTTTCTGAGTTCTTGTCCCAACAAAAGAGCCTTTGGGATGACACACTGCCCATACTATTACAAGTTGCCTAGGTTACCCTGTCTGCAAAACATCAACCCCTGACCCAGCCGGCGCTCTAGCCTTTCACTCCCGAGGAAAGCGTCTCAGAAGACCTAATTAATCACCAGCACAAGTAGTCACATGAATGAGCCTGGAGGCATGTTTGCTGGGATTGGCAGACTTTTAGAACATTATCCCGGTCTGAGCCTAATCACTGTGTTCTTCTCCCATCAAGAATGGAGGCATTCCCTTGCTATTCAAAGCAACTGAAACTTTCAATGCTGTATGTTTAATTTACTGTAAGGTTCTGCTTGTCTTTTCTTAGTCAACCTTGTGTTCTTTTTCTTTGTGTTCTTGAACGTAGCCCTGTTTCTTTGTGTTCTGGAACGTAGCCCTGGCTTTCATTTTTGTTCATTGATTTCACCTGTGTTCGTTTCTCACCTGGTCTCATCAGCTCCCTATTTAGTTCAGTTCTTTCTGTTTGTATGGTTGTGAGGTATTGTTTGACCATTGCCTGCCTACCTATGTTTGACCATTGCCTGCCTACCTATGTTTGACCATTGCCTGCCTACCTGTGTTTGACCATTGCCTGCCTACCTGTGTTTGACCATTGCCTGCCTACCTATGTTTGACCATTGCCTGCCTACCTATGTTTGACCATTGCCTGCCTACCTGTGTTTGACCATTGCCTGCCTACCTGTGTTTGACCATTGCCTGCCTACCTGTGTTTGACCATTGCCTGCCTACCTGTGTTTGACCATTGCCTGCCTACCTGTGTTTGACCATTGCCTGCCTACCTGTGTTTGACCATTGCCTGCCTACCTGTGTTTGACCATTGCCTGCCTACCTGTGTTTGACCATTGCCTGCCTACCTGTGTTTGGCCATTGCCTGCCTACCTGTGTTTGACCATTGCCTGCCTACCTGTGTTTGACCATTGCCTGCCTGCGACCACGATTCCTGCCTACCTGTGTTTGACCATTGCCGGCCTGCGACCACGATTCCTGCCTTCTGCGAAGGCTTAATTAACATCTGCTGCACTCTGCGTGTGAATATACACCTTTTTCTCCCTGAGTATTCGTTACACTTACGCTACCCATCTCCAGGCATTATAGTGCCCTCCACTAATATTGGCACCCTTGGTAAATATGAGCAAAACGGGCGGTGAATTTTTTGTTTTATTTTTTATCCTGTCAATTTAAATAAAACAAATAATTTTCTCAAATATATGTGTGCCACAATTATAGGCATCCCTTCATTCAATACTTTGTGCAACCTCCCTTTGCCAAGATAAAAGCTCTGAGTCTTTTCCTATAATGCATAATGTGGTTGGAGAACACATGGAAAGGGATCTGAGACCATTCCTCCATACAGAATCTCTCCAGATCCTTCAGATTCTGAGGTCCACACCTGTGGACAATCCTCTTCAGCTCATCCCACAGGTTTTCTATGGGGTTTAGGTCAGGGGACTAGGATTGCCATGGCAAGACCTTGATTCTGTGGTCAGTGAACCATTTTTGTGTTGATTTTGAGGTGTGCTTTGAATCATTGTCCTACTGGAAGATCCAACCATGGCCCAGTTTAAGCTAGCAGAGGCAGTCAGGTTTTGATTTAATATCTGTTGGTACTTGATGGAGTCCATAGTACCATGTGTCCTAACAAGTTGTCCAGGGCCTTTGATTGAAAAACTCCCACAACATCAAAGATCCACTACCATACTTCACAGTTGCGATGAGGTACTTTCCTGCATGGCTGTCTTTCTATCTACACCAAATCCACCTCTGCCGTTTGTTTCCAAAAGGCTCTATTTTCGTCTCATCTGACCATAGAACCCGGTCACATAGAAAGATCCAGTAACGTTTGGTAAACTGTAGGCGCTTCAGTTTGTTTGACAGCAAAGGCTTTTTATGGCAAACCTCCCAAACAACTTGTGGTTATGTAGGTAGTTTCTGATCATAGTTTTGGAGACTTTCTGACCCCAAGACCCAACTAACGTCTGCAGCTGTGATCCTGAGCGATTTTTTTGGCCAACTCAAACATCCTCCTCACTGTGCGTGGGGTCAATATAGACACATGTTCCCTTCCAGGCCGATTGTTAACACCTCCAGTTGCTTTAAAGTTCTTAATTATTGCCCTGATAGTGGAAATGTGCATTTTCAACCATTGAGCTATTTTCTTCTTTCTTATAGCCATTTCCTGATTTGTGCAGCTCAACAACATTTTGTCTCACATCATTACTGTATTCTCGGGTCTTTCCCATAGTGATGGATGACTATGGAAACTTGGCCTGTGTGTCATCTTATATTTACACTACCGGTCGAACGTTTGGACATACCTACTCATTCAAGGGTTTTTCCTGTCTTTTTACTATTTTCTACATTGTATAATAATAGTGAAGACATCAACACTATGAAACAACACATATGGAATCATGTAGTAACCAAAAAAGTGTACAAATCAAGATATATTTTATATTTGAGATTCTTCAAATACCCACCCTTTGCACACTCTTGACAATCTCTCAACCAGCTTCACCTGAAATGCTTTTCCAACAGTCTTGAAGGAGTTCCCACATATGCTGAGCACTTGTTGGCTGCGATTCCTTCACTCTGCGGTCCGACTCATCCCAAACCATCTCAATTTGGTTGAGGTCGGGGAATTGTGGAGGTCAGGTCATCTGATGCAGCACTCCATCACTCTCCTTCTTGGTAAAATAGCACTTATACAGCCGGGAGGTTTGTTGGGTCATTGTCCTGTTGAAAAACAAATTATAGTCCCACTAAGCCCAAACCAGATGGGATGGAGTATCGCTGCAGAATGCTGTGGTAGCCATGCTGGTTAAGTGTGCCTTGAATTCTAAATAAATCACAGAAAGTGTCACCAGCAAAGCGCCCTCACCCCATAACACCTCCTTCACCATGCTTTACGGTGGGAAATACACATGGCAGTTGGAACCAAAAATATCCAATTTGGACTCCAGACCAAAGGACAAATTTCCACCTGTCTAATGTCCATTGCTCATGTTTCTTGACCCAAGCAAGTCTTTTCTTCTCATTGGTGTCCTTTAGTAGTGGATTCTTTGCAGAAATTCAACCATGAAGGTCTGACTCACACAGTCTCCTCTGAACAGTTGATGTTGATGTTTCTGTTACTTGAACTCTGACGTATTTATTTGGGCTGCAATTTCGGAGGCTGCTGTCACGTCGGCATAAATGATTTGGGAGACAGGTGCAGGAATGCATAATATTTTTCTTTATTAAGCCCAAATTACGGCGTGCCGTGTAAGGGCACGGGGACGAAGACCAAACAAACGCTTATGCGGCTGCCGAAGTTGCGTCATCGTCGGACGGGCCAGTTGCCGCTACCAAAGTTGCGGTGGCGTCGGACTGACCAGTAGCAGTGGCGTCAGACGGACCGGTTGTGGCGTCGTCGTAAACTTTCAACGTTTTCCGTATTGACTGACCTTCATGTCATAAAGTAATGATGGACTGTCGTTTCTCTTTGCTTATTTGAGCTGTTCTTACCATACTGTGGACTTGGTCTTTTACCAAATTGGGCTATCTTCTGTAAAGCCCCTGTATAACTGATTGGCTCAAACTCATTAAGAAGGAAAGAAATGCATTCCAGGTGACTACCTCATGAAGCCGGTTGAGAAAATGCCAAGAGTGTGCAAAGCTGTCAAGGCAAAGGGTGGCTATTTGAAGAATCTCAAATATAAAATATATTTTGATTTAACACTTTTTTGATTATTACATGATTCCATATGTGTTATTTAATAGTTTTTGATGTCTTCACTATTATTCTACATTGTAGAAAATAGTCAAAATAAAGAAAAACCCTTGAATGAGAAGGTTTTCTAAAACTTTTGACCGGTAGTGTATACCCCAGTCAAACAGGAAGTCATGGGTTACCACTTAAGTGTTCCTAATCACTCTGGTGAACTTAAAAAACATAAAATATGAATGGGAATATACTAAAGTTAGATTTTACTCATAAGAATTTCTAGGGGTGCCAATACTTGTGGCACACATGTTTCAGAGAAAAATATTTAACTTTTTTTGTCAATCATTGTACTTAAATTAAAGGTTAGATATTTGTGAATATTTTGAATGAAAGACCAAGAGGATAAATAGCAGAGATTTCTTTTCACAGCCCGTTTTGCTCATACAGTATTTACCAAGGGTGCCAATATTAGTGAACACTGCACTTTGAGTGATTGAACTGTTGTTCAAGCGACTCTCGTGATTATTCATAATCATACACCATATTTCACAATGTTCTTTCTAATTAGCATGTGACCAAATACAGTACTTACAGTAGACATTGGCTGCATTGCAAACACGTAAAAGACACACCCTTCCCCTCAGACCTCAAATTACTTGGACACTTCTAATGACGTATGAGGATTTGACACTTGCAGGACAAGGGGCGAGGAAGAAGTCATTCATTTTAAATGGACCGCCCTTGAAATGTGGCATGGAAATGTGTCACTTGTTCGTCCCACGGTTGTGTTTTCAGTAATCATGGAACCACCGGTAGTGTTGTATGTGCTTTATATGCGCTAGTCAATTATGATTTGCATTTCATATCTTGGCTGGAAGACAACGCATACTATCCGACGATATGAAGTAAATCGAAAATTACAATGTATAAGTGTGATAGCAGGGAAAGTTCCAAAAGCTAGCCAAACTAAAACATAATTACTTTTATGATTCGTGTTTTTGCCGTCATGCGCATTAACAGCACAGTTTCTAACTTATTTAAAAATTTTTTTTACTTACACTTGTATGTAGATGTTGGTTTTAAGTTTTGGTATACTTTTCTTAGCGGATCTACAATCATCGCGAAGTGAATTATGGGGTGTTTCAGGCCCCAGAGTGAACAGAATTGTACATTCGCACAGTTGTCAACTTCCCTTGCTTGGCTAACTGTTTGGACCGACGGCAAAGATGGTCGTGGGGATTCCACCAAGGGCATAAGGCCAGGGTAAGTGGAGGGGAGTGTGTCTTTTAATGAGTTTGAAACGCAGAGAATAACAAGGTTGTTTGTTTCATAGGAAAGTCCAATGCCGCTCTGCATACATACCACTGACTCAAGTAATAGGATTAAATGCTATACTTTGTCACCATAGCAGGCTAGCAAGGGCAGAGATGCTGCACTGATTTATAATGCAGTACTGTGTTCCTGATAAAGACCTTTACCTACAGATAGACAGACCATTGGAGGTACTGTTTCCTGTCTCTGAAAGTATACCATTCAATCTGAGGTAAACAATAATCAACCATCTGCTGTTTATTTTGAGTTTTAGATAATTCATTAAAAGCACATATTTCCTTCTGAATTTGTTGAATGTATAACAGTAGCATTACTTAATGTTTATCTATTCTTGGTTTGGAAAACACATTTTTGATACCTGGAAAAGAAATGGAAGTGTTTCCCCCCCCCCCCCCCCCCACTGTTTAGCTTAACATCCTTTCTGTGAAAGGGTAATGGTTCATTGTCGTGCTGCCATCAAACAGATTCTCATAGTGATGTTTCAACTCTAGTCTAATTCTCACCCCATTTTTTTTCATATGACCTCATGTTAGGGGATATTTAATTTGGCTTGTCAAAGCAATTGTTTTAGTCTGCTGAGTTGATCTGGAAATAGCTGGAGGCAATCTAGATTTGTTTCCCCCTTGACATTTTGTTTGGTTTCATGTTAATTACCTATTTTTTTTCTTACAGTATGTTGTTACCCAGGTTTCTGAATAAAACACTGTATAATAGTACATTTGGATATGAGTTACCTTATTTTTTCTTCATGTAGTTGTCTGGGGAGTGTGCATCCTATCACATGCCCACATCTGACAGACCATTCAGCCCAGGGACCTCCCTGACCCCACAGTCTCAGTGTCCTGACCGGTGCCTCTGGAGCTGTTCTCCTTACTGTTCTGTTACAATGGCCGTGCACACTCTGCCTTGTTTTGTCAAATCAAATCAAATGTTATTTGTCACATACACATGGTTAGCAGGTGTTAATGCGAGTGTAGCGAAATGCTTGTGCTTCTAGTTCTGACCATGCAGTAATATCTAACAAGTAAACTAACAATTTCACAACAACTACCTTATACACACAAGTGTAAAGGAATTAATAAGAATATGTACATAAAAATATATGGATGGCCGAACGGCATAGGCAAGATGCAGTAGATGGTATAGAGTACAGTATATACATATGAGATGAGTAATGTAGGGTATGTAAACATTATATAAAGTAGCATTGTTTTAAAGTGGCTAGTGATACATGTATTACATACATTTTTTCATTGTGTTAGTGATGGCTGTTTAACAGTCTGATGGCCTTGAGATAGAAGATGTTTTTCAGTCTCTCGGTCCCAGCTTTGATGCACCTGCACTGACCTTGTTTTCTTGATGGTAGTGGGGTGAACAGGCAGTGGCTCGGGTGGTTGTTGTCCTTGACGATCTTTTTGGCCTTCCTGTGACATCGGGTGGTATAGGTGTCCTGGAGGGCAGGTAGTTTTCCCCCAGTGATGCGTTGTGCAGACCTCACTACCCTCTGGAGAGCCTTACGGTTGTGGGTGAGGCAGTTGCCGTACCAGGCGGTGATACAGCCCGGCAGGATGCTCTTGATTGTGCATCTGTAGAAGTTTGTGAGGGTCTTAGGGGCCAAGCCAAATTTCTTCAGTCTCCTGAGAACCAGTGGGCTTCAGTCTCTCACGCTGTCTGTGTGGGTGGACCAATTCAGTTTGTCTGTGATGTGTACGCCGAAACCAATGACTACTCAGTGACATCCCCAACTCCCTTGTGTTACAAGGTTTTGGCTAAACCCCTTAAACAATGACTATCCTCCTGGTAAACTTGAGCCCACTGCGGTCACCATGTGAGATGTGTATTTGAGAAGAAATAGGAGACCTTGTAGGCTTAAGGTCTTCACAGCGGCCAGAACAAAATGAGCAGATTGAAAACCTACAGCATTTCAGTTTGATTTTCTGCAGTTTTCTCTTGGATCATTCTGGATCTATTGAAAGCTCCTAGATAGACACACTACACTGAACCACCATAACATAACCTTTTCCACTGATCCCCCTTTAGAGTAATTTATGATGTAGCGACATTCAAGATTGGCACAAATGTATTGAGTCTTTTTTCTTCTTGTCTTCACAGCGATCATAAATGTCATCGAGCTGTACAACAATGTCACATTCAAATCACACTGCAGCGTTCAGCATGACAGAGCTTTCAGATGTATCCTTCTGTCCTCACTCTAACAGTGTAGAATCCCTCCACACTGGGATTTAAAGGAATGACTGCATTAAATGGCAGCCCTGGGGCATACAGTGTGTGGCTGTGAGAGTCATAGAGGAAGACGCAGGATCTATTTCAATTCAATTGGAATCCAGGAGTAAACAGTGTAATCACATGTACCAACTGTCTGTCTGTTTGACAGATTTAATGTTTCACTCTATCACGCTCACTGGAGCTTTCATTTTTATTGGCTTCGTTAAATGTGTCTTTGGTTTACAAACTACTAGCCTCTGGCTGTGTTCTCTGAAGGCTCACATCACAATGCTTGACTACATCTTTCTCAGTGACCATGGAAATCTATTATCTTGAAAAGCTGTATAAATGAATACAGTCTCTTTTCTATCGCAGTATATGAATGAAATACTATACAATTATTTACTCAACATTCTGAACTGTATATTGATGTGAGTATTGTTACTGCTTTCTAAGGTGTGATAGCTGTGTGGACATAAGCAGTGTAACGTCAATTCTACTATGTCTTCTAACGGTAGTTACATTGACCTTGTTATTGCAGCGTTCCTCTCACCCTCATTAACAGGCAGGGTCTATGTGTGGCTGGTTTATACAAATATTCATTTTCTCTCTCTCTCTCTGGCTCCCACAGAAACCCCCCTGAAAGGAGAGGATGTTCTAGGAGACAAATCGTTTTCTGACTCGTCCTTGTTTGCCCACTGGGGTCAGGAGCTGAGCGCTGACAGCCGCAGGGTGGCCCTGAAGATGTTCCAGTACTACGGCTACAACGGCTACCTCAGCGACCGCCTCTCCCTGGACAGAGCCATCCCAGACCTCAGACCTGATGGGTACGCTGAACTATCTGAATGAACCACTGAGAATATCACCCACTTAAACTTCTGCTGTCCCCCCAAGTCATACCAGGAGCCCAGGGGCTAACAGGACCTTCATATCCAGACTGTCTGAATTCACTATGGTCTTACTATAACACACTAGTTGTGATAGTTTGGGATACAGACGATACGGAAGAGCACACATTAGAGTCCCCACTTGTTTGACTTTGTAGAGAGCATAAAAAACACAGCTGCCTAGTGGGTTTTCATGTTGAGAATATGCCTCTGCATTTGACTCAAGCCCTGTTTTGACTGGCAACCCAGAAGGGAAGTGTTACTTCAAAACAGTGGGGTGTAATTTTACCTCTCATAATTACCAACTCTTGTCTACCCAGTAGGAGCATAAAAGACCCTCACTCCCCCTCTCTGTCTCTCTGCGGCTCTCATACAATAACATTACATTGTGAAAAGTGTCATATCTTATCCCATTGTTTGCTTCAGATGCTTTAATCTGGATCACACTGAAATACACGTATTGTTACTGTCACATCTGCTGTTGGGTTTGGAGGTCTGCCAGGGACATTAACATAACAACCACCTCAACATTGAGACCACAAATTCCCCAGGCGTCTGAGAAACAGACACATCTTTTTAATATAGCTAGAATGTTATTGCTTTGAATGTGCACTTCTCTAAATCAGGTCCCTTCTTTCCACACGCCACTCACATCAGGTCTGTTTTCTCCCCAGGTGTAAAAACATCACGTATCCATCTAACCTCCCTCAAGTTAGCATTGTGTTCATCTTTGTGAACGAGGCCTTGTCCGTCATCCTGCGTTCCATCCACTCTGCCATGCACAGGACCCCCTCCCACCTCCTCAAAGAGATCATCCTGGTTGACGACTACAGTGACAACGGTGAGCATCATTAGACTGTATTGAACTGAAATGACCCATGATGAAAGTGTATTGCAATCAAGTGTTTTGTCTGAAGCAGCCGTAGCTTGCCCATATTTTGTTTGATTGCCTTTTCCTTTGAGAACAAGAGCGGCGGTACTTTTCTTTCGCTCTGGGTCTTGGCTCTGTTGGACTCCAGTTTATAAGTGGGAATCTTCTAGTCTTAGTCTGCAGGAAACAAAGGGGTAATTACTATCTTTCTATAATCTAGCTCTTTAATGTCCTTAATTATGGGCTGTGCTCACTGGATTTAAAGGATAGGTGAAAGAATAGTAATTAGCAGGAAAAGCAGGGAGATCTGCCTGATGGTAGATTACCATCCAGAGAGGTAATTAAGTATTTTGAATTTTATTATGGCCTCCCAGCTGTGTGAGCTCACTGGTTCTGAGATCTGTCTCAAACTGTGGTTTAAAACACCAGCTGATCCTATGGAGTCTCACCACAAGCACACAGTCTTTTAAAACAGTGCAGCCATATCGGTGAGCGGCCTGTGTCTACTGTTACTAATGACCACCGTCACACAGTCTGGTGTGGATGGGAAGGCTGATTAAAGATGACGCCAGCTGTGAGATGGAAGCAAACATCCTGCTGTTGTAGAGTTTGTGCAGGACTACATCACTAAAATTCAATAATGCCAGCTATCAGTTGGTGTAGACTGGTGATTGGAGAGAATGCTGATGGGTGGGTCAGTGGGTTGAGGTCAGCCAGAAGAACCTCATACTCTCCCTGCTGGGATAAGAACTAATTTAAAGATACCCCTCTTTCCTTTTTTCCCTCGTCTCTTTTCTCCTCTCTATCCGGTTGTGCACTCAACCTCCTGCACTCTTCTGCTAATCCCTAGGTACCTGAGGCACACTTTATTGCCTCAGTGAGCTGACAGCCTCCTGGGACAGTCCATTATTACCTGGGTACTGGGGGGTAGGCTGAGTGCCCTTATCTGGAGATGCCATCTGTTTCCCACCTATGTGAGGTGAAATTCCAAAGGTTGTTGCCGTCCTCCCTCAGCTCAAGTGGATTACCGTGTCCCATGGAATCTTTGATTTTATCATGTAATTGGGAGGCAGAGAGCAGCCCCTGAGGTCCCTCAGGAAAGCTAGTCGCGCCATGACATTTTACTAATGGCATTGCAACCTGTTTGCCAGAGCATTCTGTCAGATTTACTCTGATAGATTTATCCTTATCATTATCGTCATGATTGCTAATCTTATCTCTACTAAACGTTGTCAGCCTGTTGAACCATGGTGCTGCTTAGGCCGTTTCAGGGGGTCACCATCTAGCTACTGTCCTCCAGCACCAGGAGCATCATAATGTGAATCTCTGTCTGCAGAGAGAGTTCTCCTCCACCTCCACCCAGCATTAGCATGCAGGAGACACTGTGACCATTGAGGGGAAGAAGGGCCAATTTACCTGGCTGATTGGATGATGTACCCGGCCTGAGGAAGACATGTCTCCGTGCCACAGGGACTCTGACAGGTGTCCAATCATCTGATTGATTGGAGGAAGGATCAGGATTTCATTGGAAGCCAAACAGAATTTGGAATGGCTGCCAATTACTTCTCAATGTATCAACATTGAACTACACACTACTGTATTTTAGGATAATTGTAAACAGCATAACTTACAGTATATTGTTTGGAATGTTGTCGGTCCTTAGTTGAACCTGTCATCTTGTGTATTTCACTGTATTCAAATCAGTATGAGGTCATCTGACAGGGTTGTATCAGAGTGAGTTTCTAAATGATTATCCTTACGAACAGGCAATGAGAACCCCTTAGGCACATCCTAACAGCCTTGTTATCCAGCTACTCTCCATTGCAGGGAGAAAGGCTGTATATCACAGGGCTAGAGAAAGAAGCATGAAGGAGGAACCATCTTTGTCTGTCCACTCTCTCTGTCTCTCTCTGGTCCCTCATCATCTTCTCTCAGACTCCATACATCAGTCTCTCTAACGTATGCCTTTTCTCTCTCTCTCTCGCACTCTCTCTCACACTTTATTTTCTATTTCCCTCGCTGTCTCTTGGTCTGGGCGGAGTGATGGGGATTTGTTCATGTATTACATTCACAGCCCTGACAGAATTGCCAACCCGAGCTCATTTTGAGTGATGGATGGCAGCCTCTGTGTCTCTCCAACTCCCAGCTTTTAGCTACAGAACATACAGAAACTTTGACTCAACAACAAGGATTGGGTCCATCCCCCCTGGATTATAAACTCCTCAACTGTGCTCGATTTAGAAAGACACATTTGGAATATAGGAAACGGCTTAACAGTGAGCTCCAAAAGTATTGGGACAGTGACAAATTTGTTGTTGTTTTGGCTCTGTACTCCAGCACTTTGGATTTGAAATAATACAATGACTATGAGGCTAAAGTGCAGACTGTCAGCTTTAATCTGAGGGTATTTTCATCAGCATAATAAACAAGCAGACAGTCTGCACTTTAACCTCATGGTCATTGTATCATTTCAAATGCAAAGTGCTGGAGTACAGAGCCAAAGCAACAACAAAATAGTCAGTCCCAATACTTTTGGAGCTCACTGTATATCATCACCTATTCATTATGCTTCTTATACAGATGTAAGATCTTAATATGAGTTTCCTACAGCAGGATTTAAATGTTACATTTTTTTATTTCACCTTTATTTAACCAGGTAGGCAAGTTGAGGACAAGTTCTCATTTACAATTGCGAGCTGGCCAAGATAAAGCAAAGCAGTTCGACACATACAACAACACAGAGTACACATGGAGTAAAACAAACATACAGTCAATAATACAGTAGAAAAATAAGTCTATATACAATGTGAGCAAATGAGGTGAGATAAGGGAGGTAAAGGAAAAAAAAGGCCATGGTGGCGAAGTAAATACAATATAGCAAGTAAAACACTGGAATGGTTGATTTGCAGTGGAAGAATGCGCAAAGTAGAAATAGAAATAATGGGGTGCAAAGGAGCAAAATAAATAAATACAGTAGGGGAAGAGGGAGTTGTTTGGGCTAAATTATAGATGGGCTATGTACAGGTGCAGTAATCTGTGAGCTGCTCTGACAGCTGGTACTTAAAGCTAGTGAAAGAGATAAGTGTTTCCAGTTTCAAAGATTTTTGTAGTTCGTTCCAGTTATTGGCAGCAGAGAACTGGAAGGAGAGGCGGCCAAAGCAGGAATTGGTTTTGGGGTGACCTGAGAGATATACCTGCTGGAGCATGCTACATGTGGGTGTTGCTATGGTGACCAGCGAGCTGAGATAAGGGGGCACTTTACCTAGCAGGGTCTTGTTGATGACCTGGAGCCAGTGGGTTTGGCGACCAGTATGAAGTGAGGGTCAGCCAACGAGAGCGTACAGGTCACAGTGGTGGGTGGTATATGGGGCTTTGGTGACAAAACGGATGGCCCTGTGATAGACTGCATCCAATTTATTGAGTAGGGTATTGGAGGCTATTTTGTAAATGACATCGCCGAAGTCGAGGATCGGTAGGATGGTCAGTTTTACGAGGGTATGTTTGGCAGCATGACTGAAGGATGCTTTGTTGCGAAATAGGAAGCCAATTCTAGATTTAACTTTGGATTGGATATGTTTGATGTGACTCTGGAAGGAGAGTTTGCAGTCTAACCAGACACCTAGGTATTTGTAGTTGTCCACATATTCTAAGTCAGAACGGTCCAGAGTAGTGATGCTGGATGGGCGGGCAGGTGCAGGCAGTGGTCGGTTGAATAGCATGCATTTAGTTTTACTTGTATTAAGAGCAGTTGGAGGCCACGGAAGGAGAGTTGTATGGCATTGAAGCTCGTCTGGAGGGTTTTTAACACAGTGTCCAAAGAAGGGCCAGAAGTATACAGAATGGTGTCATCTGCGTAGAGGTGGATCAGAGACTCACCAACAGCTATAGCGACATCATTGATGTATACAGAGAAGAGTCGGCCCAAGAATTGAACCCTATGGCACCCCCATAGAGACTGCCAGAGGCCCGGACAACAGGCCCTCCGATTTGACACACTGAACTCTATCAGAGAAGTAGTTGGTGAACCAGGCAAGGCAATCATTTGAGAAACTGCCGATGAGGATGTGGTGATTGACAGAGTCGAAAGCCTTGCCCAGGTCAATGAATACGGCTGCACAGTATTGTTTCTAATCGATGGCGGTTACGATATCGTTTAGGACCTTGAGCGTGGCTGAGGTGCACCCATGACCAGCTCTGAAACCAGATTGCATAGCGGAGAAGTTGCGGTGGGATTCGAAATGGTCGTTAATCTGTTTGTTGACTTGGCTTTCGAAGACTTTAGAACGGCAGGGTAGGATAGATATAGGTCTGTAGCAGTTTGGGTCAAGAGTGTCCCACCCTTTGAAGAGGGGGATGACCGCAGCTGCTTTCCAATCTTTGGGGATCTCACACGACACGAAAGAGAGGTTGAACAGGCTAGTAATAGGGGTTGCAACAATTTCTGCAGATAGTTTTAGAAAAAAAGGATCCAGATTGTCTAGCCTGGCTGATTTGTAGGGATCCAGATTTTGCAGCTCTTTCAGAACATCAGCTGACTGGATTTGGGAGAAGGAGAAATGGGGAAGGCTTGGGCGGGTTGCTGTGGGGGGTGCAGTGCTGTTGACCGGGGTAGGGGTAGCCAGGTGGAAAGCATGGCCAGCTGTAGAAAAATGCTTATTGAAATTCTCAATTATAGTGGATTTATCGGTGGTGACAGAGTTTCCTATCCTCAGTGAAGTGGGCAGCTGGGAGGAGGTGTTCTTGTTCTCCATGGACTTTACAGTGTCCCAGAACATTTTTTAGTTTGTGTTGCATGAAGCAAATTTCTGCTTGAAAAAGCTAGCCTTGGATTTTCTAACTGCCTATGTATATTGGTTTCTAACTTCCCTGAAAAGTTTCATATCACAGGGGCTGTTTGATGCTAATGCAGAACGCCATAGGATGTTTTTGTGTTGGTTAAGGGCAGTCAGGTCTGGAGAGAACCAAGGGCTATATCTGTTCCTGGTTCTAAATTTCTTGAATGGGGCATGCTTATTTAAGATGGCGAGGAAGGCATTTAAAAAAATAACAGGCATCCTCTACTGACGGGATGAGGTCAATATCCTTCCAAGATACACCGGCCAGGTCGATTAGAAAGGCCTGCTCGCTGAAGTGTTTCAGGGAGCGTTTGACAGTGATGAGTGGAGGTCGTTTGACCGCTGACCCATTACGGATGCAGGCAATGAGGCAGTGATTGCTGAGATCTTGGTTGAAAACAGCAGAGGTGTATTTAGAGGGCAAGTTGGTTAGGGTGATATCTATGAGGGTGCCCGTGTTAACGCTTTGGGGTGGTACCTGGTAGGTTCATTGATCATTTGTGTGAGATTGAGGGCATCAAGCTCAGATTGTAGGATGGCTGGGGTGTTAAGCAAGGCCCAGTTTAGGTCACCTAGCAGCACGAGCTCTTAAGATAGATGGGGGCAATCAGTTCACATATGGTGTCCAGAGCACAGCTGGGGGCAGAGTGTGGTCTATAGCAGGCGGCAACGGTGAGAGACTTGTTTTTAGAGAGGTGGAATTTTAAAAGTAGAAGTTCAAATTGTTTGGGTACAGACCTGGATAGTAGGACAGAACTCTGCAGTAGATTGCAACACCGCCCCCTTTCGTCGTTCTATCTTGTCTGAAAACTTTGTAGTTAGGGATGGAGGTTTCAGAGTTGGTTCTTTTCCTAAGCCAGGATTCAGACACGGCTAGGACATCCGGGTTGGCAGAGTGTGCTAAAGCAGTGAATAAAACAAACTTAGGGAGGAGGCTTCCAATGTTAACATGCATGAAACCAAGGCTATTATGGTTACAGAAGCCATCAAAAGAGAGCGCCTGGGGAATAGCAGTGGAGCTAGGCACTGCAAGGCCTGGATTCACCTCTACATCACCAGAGGAACAGAGGAGGAGTAGGATAAGGGTACGGCTAAAAGCTATGAGAATTGGTCGTCTAGGACGTCTGGAACAGAGAGTAAAAGGAGCAGGTTTCTGGGGGCGATAATATAGCTTCAAGGTATAATGTACAGACAAAGGTATGGTAGGATGTGAATACAGTGGAGGTAAACCTAGGCATTGAGTGATGATGAGAGGGATATTGTCTCTAGAAACATATTTGAAACCAGGTGATGTCATCGCATGTGTGGGTGGTGGACCTGAAAGGTTGGATAAGGTATAATGAGCAGGGCTAGAGGCTCTACAGTGAAATAAGCCAATAAACACTAACCAGAACAGCAATGGACAAGGCATATTGACCTTAAGGAGAGGCATGCTAAGCCAAGTGATCATAAGGGTCCAGTGAGTAGTGAGGTTGGTTGGGGTCACTGCGATTCAGACAGCTAGCCGGGCCATGGGTAGCAAGCTGGCAGAGGATGGAGGTCTGTTTTTAGCCACCTCGTGCGTTTCCGTCGGTAGATTTGTGGGGTTCTGTGTGGTAGAGGGGACAAATCCAATTGGCAAAAAAAGATATAGTTATAGTGACCCAAGAAAATTGATAGACCTATTCAGATAGCAGCCGATAAGACAGCTAACGATTAGCGGGCCGCAGATGGGTGCAGATGGGTGTTCAGGTTACATCGCGACAGAGGGGCCAGTTGGATAACTCCCTCGGGCAGATAACGTCAGTAGTCCAGTTGTGAAGGCCCGGTGGGGCTCCGTATCGGCAGGGTCCGGATAGGTGATTGATTCCTGGCTAGCTTCTGGCTAGCTTCTGTTTTGGATTTCAGATTTGAGGTGAATAATTTTATTTGTTTAAATTGGTGAGGCGGGTTGCAGGAGAGTGTTTTGAAGTTGAGTTTTTGGAAGAAAAAAAATCTATATATAAAAAGATATGCGAAGAAAAGATGTAAATATATATATACACGGGACATGACAAGATAAGAAAATAATCCTGCAGCAACAGGAAATGTGAATTATTATGTGTATTATAATTAATGGAAATTTTTGTAGGGGTTAATACATTTTTCGTGAGGGAAAAATCATGTCTGAAATGTAAAAATCCAAAATACTTTTTAAACCTCAAATACACTACACGTTTTAAAGGAAACTTGTCCTGCAACAGGGTGATCAAATTAAGATCCTACATCTGTACTGTGCATTTTGTTTTTATAGCAACCTATTATGTCCTTGATTCTGCAGTTGTCTTCATTAGCTTTTTCCACAAATGTACAAAACAGAATAATCTTTATAAAAAGAACTTTGAATCTATATGAAAAACACTTTGCACTTGATGACTTCACAAATCGCTGATGACTCCACAGCTCTAACTGTAGGACTGTGCCTATTACATTCAAACATGAGAATTTCTTAGGAAGCTTCAGTTAGGATATCAGTCATAAAAGATTGATGTTCTTGGTCATCAGCCGTTCCCAGGGTAATGAACCTGTAACTCCATGTGCTTTATTATGATTCATTAGAAACCATTACACTTCATCATTATTCTTCTCAATTCACACACATCTGAATCTCTTAATTATTAATTGTATAAAACAAATGACTTAATGCGGCTGATGAAACGTCATCAGCACGTGCCCATGAGGTGCCTATTGCTTTCCTGAGGAGATTGATAAAGGGAATGATCTGAACAGAGAATGCCATTTAGCTACTCCCCATTCCATCACTGAACTGATATGTGCCACTCTGAAAGCATTAACACAATTTGTGAAACATCTAGCAGCTTGTAACCAACGCTCCTTTTCTGAAAAGGAACAGCCCCACCATTCACAGCACGTCCAGTTGGGCTATTGAACTTTACCCAATGATTGATGAGGGACACATTTTGCTCAAGGATAAACAAAACGCTAGGGTGCTCAGCCAAAAAAGAACAACTATTTCAAGGGCAAGGTGTTGCGCTTCAAGGCAGCAAACGAGGTTCTCTCAGAACACAATCTACTTGACCTGAACAGGGACTGTATGGTGCTGGAGTGGTTATTAGAAACAAATGTAACCATTGTATTATAAAATAATCTAATTTAATCATGTAGGATTCATATACTTTTTTTCCAGATTCTGCTCCATGTATTATTCTTATATTTGCTGGGAAATGTATGCTGTCCTTTAAATCACAAGTCTCTTACGTCTAGTAGAGATCTCATGGGCTTTTTTATTCAGTGAGATTCTATGGTACCTGGAGCTCAACTCCCTCAGACAATGTTTAGTATGCTGCTGTTCACTATGGGAGAAGATTAGAATGGAGACTGCTGCTTGAGGGGAACTACGGCTGCATTATGGAAAACAATGAGGAAGCAAAAGTAAAGCTAACACTCTCCATTCTCTACTTACCTCTGCTTGGGTTGTAAATGAAATCAATGCCTCTTTGAGTATAAATCAAATCAAATCCAATTTTGTCACATACACATGGTTAGCAGATGTTAATGCGAGTGTAGTGAAATGCTTGTGCCTCTAGTTCCGACACTGCAGTAATAACCAACGAGTAATCTAACCCAACAATTCCACAACTACTACCTTATACACACAAGTGTAAAGGGATAAAGAATATGTACATAAAGATATATGAATGAGTGATGGTACAGAACGGCATAGACGGTTGGGTGGTTGTTGTCCTTGATGATCAACACATCTCCAATCCAAAATTAAATCTAGAATTGGCTTCCTATTTCGCAACAAAGCATCCTTCACTCATGCTGCCAAACATACCCTTGTAAAACTGACCATCCTACCAATCCTCGACTTTGGCGATGTCATTTACAAAATAGCCTCCAATACCCTACTCAACAAATTGGATGCAGTCTATCACAGTGCAATCCGTTTTGTCACCAAAGCCCCATATACTACCCACCATTGCGACCTGTACGCTCTCGTTGGCTGGCCCTCGCTTCATACTCGTCGCCAAACCCACTGGCTCCATGTCATCTACAAGACCCTGCTAGGTAAAGTCCCCCCTTATCTCAGCTCGCTGGTCACCATAGCATCGCCCACCTGTAGCACACGCTCCAGCAGGTATATCTCTCTAGTCACCCCCAAAACCAATTCTTTCTTTGGCCGCCTCTCCTTCCAGTTCTCTGCTGCCAATGACTGGAACGAACTACAAAAATCTCTGAAACTGGAAACACTTATCTCCCTCACTAGCTTTAAGCACCAACTGTCTTACAGATCTTACAGATTACTGCACCTGTACATAGCCCACCTATAATTTAGCCCAAACAACTACCTCTTTCCCAACTGTATTTTATTTATTTATTTATTTTGCTCCTTTGCAACCCATTATTTTTATTTCTACTTTGCACATTCTTCCATTGCAAAACTACCATTCCAGTGTTTTACTTGCTATATTGTATTTACTTTGCCACCATGGCCTTTTTTGCCTTTACCTCCCTTCTCTCCTCATTTGCTCACATTGTATATAGACTTGTTTATACTGTATTATTGACTGTATGTTTGTTTTACTCCATGTGTAACTCTGTGTCGTTGTATCTGTCGAACTGCTTTGCTTTATCTTGGCCAGGTCGCAATTGTAAATGAGAACTTGTTCTCAACTTGCCTACCTGGTTAAATAAAGGTGAAATAAAAAATAAATAAAAATGATCTTTATGGCCTACCTGTGATATCGGGTGGTGTAGGTGTCCTGGAAGGCAGGTAGTTTGCCCCCGGTAATGCATTGTGCAGACCTCACTATCCTCTGGAGAGCCTTACGGTTGTGGGCGGAGCAGTTGCCGTACCAGGCGGTGATACAGCCCGACAGGATGCTCTCGATTGTGCATCTGTAGTTTGTGAGTGCTTTTGGTGACGAGCCAAATGTATTCAGCCTCCTGAGGTTGAAGAGGCGCTGCTGCGCCTTCTTTACAACGCTGTCTTTGTGGGTGGACCAATTCAGTTTGTTTGTTTGTCCGTGATGTGTATGCCGAGGAACTTAAAACTTACTACCCTCTCCACTACTGTCCCGTTGATGTGGATAGGGGGGTGCTCCCTCTGCTGTTTCCTGAAGCCCACAATCATCTCCTTTGTTTTGTTGACGTTGTGTGACACCACGCTAATGACACTCAATGCTTTCCCTCTGAACAGTATGACCATCAAAGTGTCTTATAAAATCTTGAGAGCTGGTAGCTGTGCAGTGTCTACAGTGCAGTGTCTACCCAGAATACCAAAATTGGTTCTGTGAATGTTCCCAGAACATTTGTTAGGGTGCGGCAAAAATTATCATAACACAAACACTGCCCAGTTGTGCTGATGAGTATACAATGTTTGTATAAAACAATCGCCTGATGTTGCAAGAACGTTCCTGAACACATTTCTATGTTATCACATAACTGGGAACCTAACGAGAATGTTTGGGGAATGTTCTGTGGTGGTTGTTACAGACGTTACAGATGTTTTTAGTGAATGTTCGAACATTCCAAGGATATTTCATTTCAAACATTTTCTGAAGAAAAACAACATTTTGTTATCTAAAACATTCTTTGAGTGAATGCTTTTGGGATGTTATCATTCTAATGTTAGATAAAACACAAACTAGAACTTAATGGGAACCTAATGTTCTAAGAAGGTTCCCAGTTTGCTGGGTAGCTACAAATGCTTTCTCAAAGGTTCTTCAGTGAATCTCGGTGGAGCGCAATCCCCATAGCGTTGTGTTGTAATGAGTGTACTGACTGAAAGGGAACCAGCCCAAAAAATGTAGGCAGGGAGGCCTTCTGTCCCATTCTCTGTGGATCCATTAGTGTTTACAGTAAGTCATTACTCCCAGGTGGACTGTTTGGTGTGGTGTTACACATGGTGAAATGTGTGATTATTGGATTATGGCTGCCAGCCATGCAGAGCACAGTAGCTGTACTGTTTAGGGGTCCCTCTGTTCCTGGCCTGTAGACGTACCATCTGGTGAATATTGCGAGAGATGACTGATCGCACGTCAGATGCAAACAAGCAGGTGCCTGGTGGAGGTGTGCGAATTAATTTACCACATTTCTCTGCTTTATAATGATGCTGCAGAACGCTGAGACTTGAACAATAGCACTTTGGAAGAGTCTAACTATCTTCTTCACACTGTAGGCATTTCTCTGGAGGTTTACACAACACAGCTCATAAAAGTGTATTTAATATTCTTTGTAATTGACTGAAACCTTTTTGATTGGCTGGCATTTCATAGGCTGCTATTCCCCAATGTGTGATTAGTGTGAATGTAAAGATTTCCTGTCCTGTAGAGGGAATTGTAATGTCTCAGGTTTTTAAGTCAGTGGTACCACAGAGTTCCAGTTAGCACACAGGTGAAACCACTATCTGTCCGCTGACATCAGTTGATATCAGGTGGTTGACCTCATGTTTCCTTCAGTCTGAGACTTGGCTTGACATTATGTTGATTAGTAGCCCTTTACACTCGTACCCCGATACGAGTTGAAAATGGCAGATTTGGACACTGATAAGCACCTAAATTGGAACGCAGTGGCTGTGCAGTTACATGCTATACATGACGCCAGAGCTCCGGTTCTTTACAGCTCATTATTGAATGACTGCCGTTCTGAACTTGAGCACCGTGCACGACAATAAAAAATGAGGCAGCGTGATGTTTCAGTTTACATCATGTTTATTCACTTTTCAATTCACATTAGCAACAGAACGTCATGTGCCGCAAGAAGATTCGGCGCTCGGCAACGGACATTTACTGTAAATATTCCTATGAACTATCTCTGTAGGCTCCAGCCACAACTAGTATGCTTTAACTATGCAAGTGACTTCTTATCTTAACCAGATAACACATTTGAAAAAGGAACCAAACCACATTACACTCTTGAATATAAGGCAACAATTCACAAGCATGTGCAGAAAATAAGTTGGCCAGTAGCAGACAATAAGTTGGGCCAGGAACCGAAAGGCTGCTGGTTCAACTCCTCGAGCCGGCAAGGTGGAAAAATCAGCAGTTCTGCCCTTAAGCAATGCAGTTAATACCCAATTAAAACTGTTCCCGGGGCACCGATTTGGACATCGATTTATAAGGCAGCCCCCCGCACCTCTCCGATTCATGCATTCAGTTGTGCAACTGACTAGGTATCCCCTTTCCCTACACAATACATTTTAGCTTCAAGACATAAGCACAGTTTTTAACAGTATGTCTTTATCAAGTAACTTTAGCCTGTCAAAAATGAAAGCTTAGGCCTACTACCCCCTCTCATACAAATGTAAAAGTACAGTAGGCCTACCTTATAACATTACAAGTCAGGCTTAATTTTTATCAATATCATGCAAATAATTTGGTCTACATGTGGTAAAATGGCTCTAGGGTATCATGTTTCAGGTAAGAACCAGATGCAGACGGTGTAGAAGTAACAAAAGTGTATTACTTAAACAGGGGCAGTCAAAACGACAGGTCAAGGTCAGTAATCCAGATAGGGTGCAACAGGTCCAGAATGGCAGGCAGTCTCAGGGTCAGAACAGCCAGGGGTCAATAATCCAGTGTGGTGTGGCAAGGTAAAGAATGGCAGGCAGACTCAGCAGAATGGTCAAAACCGGGAAAAACTAGAAAACAGGAACTAGAACAGAACAGCAAGGGGAAAAACACGGGTAGGTTTCACAAAACAGAACAAACCGGAAACAGACAGAGAACACAGGTATAAATACATTGGGGATAATGGGGAAGATTGCACAAAGACATGCAAAGATCAGGGTGTGACA
Source organism: Oncorhynchus nerka (assembly GCF_034236695.1). Lineage (NCBI taxonomy): Eukaryota > Metazoa > Chordata > Actinopteri > Salmoniformes > Salmonidae > Oncorhynchus > Oncorhynchus nerka. The sequence continues at coordinate 70,614,744 of NC_088423.1, forward strand.
TTTACATTACATTTACATTTAAGTCATTTAGCAGACGCTCTTATCCAGAGCGACTTACAAATTGGTGCGTTCACCTTATGACATCCAGTGGAACAGCCACTTTACAATAGTGCATCTAAATCTTTTAGGGGGGGTGAGAAGGATTACTTATCCTATCCTAGGTATTCCTTAAAGAGGTGGGGTTTCAGGTGTCTCCGGAAGGTGGTGATTGACTCCGCTGTCCTGGCGTCGTGCGGGAGTTTGTTCCACCATTGGGGGGCCAGAGCAGCGAACAGTTTTGACTGGGCTGAGCGGGAACTGTACTTCCTCAGTGGTAGGGAGGCGAGCAGGCCAGAGGTGGATGAACGCAGTGCCCTTGTTTGGGTGTAGGGCCTGATCAGAGCCTGGAGGTACTGAGGTGCCGTTCCCCTCACAGCTCCGTAGGCAAGCACCATGGTCTTGTAGCGGATGCGAGCTTCAACTGGAAGCCAGTGGAGGGAGCGGAGGAGCGGGGTGACGTGAGAGAACTTGGGAAGGTTGAACACCAGACGGGCTGCGGCGTTCTGGATGAGTTGTAGGGTTTAATGGCACAGGCAGGGAGCCCAGCCAACAGCGAGTTGCAGTAATCAAGACGGGAGATGACAAGTGCCTGGATTAGGACCTGCGCCGCTTCCTGTGTGAGGCAGGGTCGTACTCTACGGATGTTGTAGAGCATGAACCTACAGGAACGGGCCACCGCCTTGATGTTAGTTGAGAACGACAGGGTGTTGTCCAGGATCACGCCAAGGTTCTTAGCGCTCTGGGAGGAGGACACAATGGAGTTGTCAACCGTGATGGCGAGATCATGGAACGGGCAGTCCTTCCCGGGAGGAAGAGCAGCTCCGTCTTGCCGAGGTTCAGCTTGAGGTGGTGATCCGTCATCCACACTGATATGTCTGCCAGACATGCAGAGATGCGATTCGCCACCTGATCATCAGAAGGGGGAAAGGAGAAGATTAATTGTGTGTCGTCTGCATAGCAATGATAGGAGAGACCATGTGAGGTTATGACAGAGCCAAGTGACTTGGTGTATAGCGAGAATAGGAGAGGGCCTAGAACAGAGCCCTGGGGGACGCCAGTGGTGAGAGCGCGTGGTGAGGAGACAGATTCTCGCCACGCCACCTGGTAGGAGCGACCTGTCAGGTAGGACGCAATCCAAGCGTGGGCCGCGCCGGAGATGCCCAACTCGGAGAGGGTGGAGAGGAGGATCTGATGGTTCACAGTATCGAAGGCAGCCGATAGGTCTAGAAGGATGAGAGCAGAGGAGAGAGAGTTAGCTTTAGCAGTGCGGAGCGCCTCCGTGATACAGAGAAGAGCAGTCTCAGTTGAATGACTAGTCTTGAAACCTGACTGATTTGGATCAAGAAGGTCATTCTGAGAGAGATAGCGGGAGAGCTGGCCAAGGACGGCACGTTCAAGAGTTTTGGAGAGAAAAGAAAGAAGGGATACTGGTCTGTAGTTGTTGACATCGGAGGGATCGAGTGTAGGTTTTTTCAGAAGGGGTGCAACTCTCGCTCTCTTGAAGACGGAAGGGACGTAGCCAGCGGTCAGGGATGAGTTGATGAGCGAGGTGAGGTAAGGGAGAAGGTCTCCGGAAATGGTCTGGAGAAGAGAGGAGGGGATAGGGTCAAGCGGGCAGGTTGTTGGGCGGCCGGCCGTCACAAGACGCGAGATTTCATCTGGAGAGAGAGGGGAGAAAGAGGTCAGAGCACAGGGTAGGGCAGTGTGAGCAGAACCAGCGGTGTCGTTTGACTTAGCAACGAGGATCGGATGTCGTCGACCTTCTTTTCAAAATGGTTGACGAAGTCATCTGCAGAGAGGGAGGAGGGGGAGGGGAGGAGGATTCAGGAGGGAGGAGAAGGTGGCAAAGAGCTTCCTAGGGTTAGAGGCAGATGCTTGGAATTTAGAGTGGAAGAAAGTGGCTTTAGCAGCAGAGACAGAAGAGGAAAATGTAGAGAGGAGGGAGTGAAAGGATGCCAGGTCCGCAGGGAGGCGAGTTTTCCTCCATTTCTGCTCGGCTGCCCGGAGCCTTGTTATGTGAGCTCTCAATGAGTCGTCGAGCCACGGAGCGGGAGGGGAGGACCGAGCCGGCCTGGAGGATAGGGGACATAGAGAGTCAAAGGATGCAGAAAGGGAGGAGAGGAGGGTTGAGGAGGCAGAATCAGGAGACAGGTTGGAGAAGGTTTGAGCAGAGGGAAGAGATGATAGGATGGAAGAGGAGAGAGTAGCGGGGGAGAGAGAGCGAAGGTTGGGACGGCGCGATACCATCCGAGTAGGGGCAGTGTGGGAAGTGTTGGATGAGAGCGAGAGGGAAAAGGATACAAGGTAGTGGTCGGAGACTTGGAGGGGAGTTGCAATGAGGTTAGTGGAAGAACAGCATCTAGTAAAGATGAGGTCGAGCGTATTGCCTGCCTTGTGAGTAGGGGGAAGGTGAGAGGGTGAGGTCAAAAGAGGAGAGGAGTGGAAAGAAGGAGGCAGAGAGGAATGAGTCAAAGGTAGACGTGGGGAGGTTAAAGTCGCCCAGAACTGTGAGAGGTGAGCCATCCTCAGGAAAGGAGCTTATCAAGGCATCAAGCTCATTGATGAACTCTCCGAGGGAACCTGGAGGGCGATAAATGATAAGGATGTTAAGCTTGAAAGGGCTGGTAACTGTGACAGCATGGAATTCAAAGGAGGCGATAGACAGATGGGTAAGGGGAGAAAGAGAGAATGACCACTTGGGAGAGATGAGGATCCCGGTGCCACCACCCCGCTGACCAGAAGCTCTCGGGGTGTGCGAGAACACGTGGGCGGACGAAGAGAGAGCAGTAGGAGTAGCAGTGTTATCTGTGGTGATCCATGTTTCCGTCAGTGCCAAGAAGTCGAGGGACTGGAGGGAGGCATAGGCTGAGATGAACTCTGCCTTGTTGGCCGCAGATCGGCAGTTCCAGAGGCTACCGGAGACCTGGAACTCCACGTGGGTCGTGCGCGCTGGGACCACCAGATTAGGGTGGCCGCGGCCACGCGGTGTGGAGCGTTTGTATGGTCTGTGCAGAGAGGAGAGAACAGGGATAGACAGACACATAGTTGACAGGCTACAGAAGAGGCTACGCTAATGCAAAGGAGATTGGAATGACAAGTGGACTACACGTCTCGAATGTTCAGAAAGTTAAGCTTACGTAGCAAGAATCTTATTGACTAAAATGATTAAAATGATACAGTACTGCTGAAGTAGGCTAGCTGGCAGTGGCTGCGTTGTTGACTTTGTAGGCTAGCTGGCAGTGGCTGCGTTGTTGACACTACACTAATCAAGTCGTTCCGTTGAGTGTGATAGTTTCTACAGTGCTGCTATTCGGGGGCTAGCTGGCTAGCTAGCAGCGTTGATTACGTTACGTTGCGTTAAAAGAACGACAATAGCTGGCTAGCTAACCTAGAAAATCGCTCTAGACTACACAATTATCTTTGATACAAAGACAGCTATGTAGCTAGCTATGTAGCTAGCTACGATCAAACAAATCAAACCGTTGTACTGTAATGAAATGAAATGAAAATGTGATACTACCTGTGGAGCGAAGCGGAATGCGACCGGGTTGTTGAGTGAGGAAGTTCTATTCGGTAGACGTTGGCTAGCTGTTGGCTAGCTAGCAGTGTCTCCTACGTTAAGGACGACAAATAGCTGGCTAGCTAACCTCGGTAAATTAAGATAATCACTCTAAGACTACACACTCTAAACTACACAATTATCTTGGATACGAAGACAGCAAAGACAACTATGTAGCTAGCTAACACTACACTAATCAAGTCGTTCAGTTGAGTGTAATAGTTTTTACAGTGCTGCTATTCGGTAGACGGTGGACGTTAGCTAGCTGGCTAGCTGGCTAGCTGCTGGGCAGATAGCAGTGTAGACTACGTTAGGACGACGAGATACGATAATTACGCAATTATCTTTGATACAAGGACGGCTATGTAGCTAGCTAAGAAGAAATTGCTAAGATTAGACAAATCAAACCGTTGTGCTATAGTGAAATGTAATGAAATGTAATGAAAAGTTATACTACCTGCGGGCCGAAGTGCGAATGCGACCGCTCGCTCCAACCCGGAAGTTTACTAGGGACATTTAGTACACATGAAAGTAAGGCCCCCCCCCCCTCGATACCTGGAGGTGGTCTTGAGAAGGGCTGACCAGGCTCTCTTCCAGGTACGAGAGCCTTCCAGGCGGACAAACATCTGTGCCGAAGATATGCCGACCTCTTCCTTCTGCTCAGGGAAGAGCGGGGGCTGATATCCCAGGGAACACTCAAAGGGAAATAGAACCTGGGGCAGAGCAAGGAAGGGTGTTGCGGGCATATTCAACCCACACAACTTGCTGACACTAAGTGGTCGGAGACCAGGCTGCGTAGAGTCGTCTCCGGGTCTTGGTTGACTCACTCCGACTGGCCTTTGGCCTGGGGTTCGGAACCCTGTAGGACAGGTTGGCCGACGACCCAGTGAGTGTGCTGACGCCATCCAGGATGAGAACTGAGGACCCCGGTCAGAGGCATTTCCACAGGCAGTCCATGGATCCAGAAGACGTGCTGCTTGGAGAGGAATGAAGTGGGTGGCTTTGGAAAACTGATCCCCTACGTTCAGGATGGCGGTGTTGCCATCAGACGGTGGGAGACCCGTGACAATTTCCAGGGATATGTGAGACTAGGGACAGTGAGGGACAGGCAGAGGTTGATGGAGACCAGCCGGACCCTTGTTCTGTGCACAGATCGTGCTGGAGTGATGAACGCAAAGAGGTCAGGAACCATGGAAGGCCACCAAAAATATTATCACACAAAGGCCATGGTCCGCCGGGAGCCCAGGTGGCAGGATCGAGGAGTGGACCGCATCAGGAATGAACATCCGGTTATTTGCCCCCCCCCCGGTTGAAGCCGTGGGGTTATAGTATGTAAAATTCTGACTTCAACGGTAGGCTCCTGCGGCTATGTGCTGTTCCAGCTCGCACATGCCAAGGCTACTAACTTACTCTGGGACCTGTGATGCTACCTCTGAAATCACCACACAATGTTAAAAATTAAAAGGGGGGAAAAAATCTTTTTTGTATGATCTACTATCGACATTCTACATTTATTTTGGTGGTGGGGATGGGCCTCCATAATTTTAAGTAGCTCCGTGCAGGTAAAAACTCAATAAAATGTGTCTCAAAATTTAGGAAAATGTCTATACATTTCAGCTGTTTCAAAATTATTGCTCTAGGAGTGTTGGGCTGAACAAATCAATTCTGTTCATACTGCCTTGTTTCTAAGGGGGAAACTCGTAGCTACTGAAGTAGCGTTGTGCGCTACTTCTGAAGGTTGCGGTAGAGATTTAGAAAATTCGCATTATTAAACAGTATAGCCAAGGGTGTTCTCCCAAAACCTCTAGAGAATCTGTCGTAGTGTGAAAAGGGTCAGAGTTGCCTCCACCACTCCCGCTAATTGAGCAACTTGCAACTTCTTCGTTGTTTGAGTGATGGAAATGGTGTGTGTATATGACGAGGACTTTGAAAGATGAGATGTTGAGGATTATAATAAATACTGCTTTGATGTCATACAAGCAAGCCACGTGCACTTCACATTTCCATATCATAAAACTTATGTAATATACAGGGGTTTATGATCAGTTACAAGATGCCATGGCATTATACCCCGGGGTGTCCTAAACAGAATGAGCCTATGTTGTTGTATTGTGAATACATTTTTTCCACAGACCACACATATACTCAGCAAAAAAAAAAGAAACATCCTCTCACTGTCAACTGCGTTTATTTTCAGCAAAATTAACATGTGGAAATATTTGGGGGTCAAAATCAAAAGTAACAGTCAGGATCTGGTGTGGCCACCAGCTGCATTAAGTACTGCGGTGCATCTCCTCCTCATGGACTGCACCAGATTTGCCAGTTCTTGCTGTGAGATGAGCGTTGAGATTTCCTGCTATGACAACAAGCTCAGTCCGAAGATGCTGTGACACACCGCCCAAGACCATGACGGACCCTCCACCTCCAAATTGATCCCGCTCCAGAGTACAGGCCTCGGTGTAACACTCATTCCTTCAACGATAAACGCGAACCCGACCATCACCCCTGGTGAGACAAAACTGCGACTTGTCAGAGAAGAGCACTTTTTGCCAGTCCTGTCTGGTCCAGCGACGGTGGGTTTGTGGCCATAGGCGACGTTGTTGCCGGTGATGTCCAGTGAGGCCCTGTCTTACAACAGGCCGACAAGCCCTCAGTCCAGCCTCTCTCAGCCTATTGCGGAAAGTCTGAGCACTGATGGAGGGATTGTGCGCTCCTGGTGTAACTCGAGCAGTTGTTGTTGCCATCCTGTACTTGTCCCGCAGGTGTGATGTTCGAATGTACCGATCCTGTGCAGGTGTTGTTACACGTGGTCTGCCACTGCGAGGACGATCAGCTGTCCGTCCTGTCTCCCTGTAGCACAGTCTTAGGCGTCTCACAATACGGACATTGCAATTTATTGCCCTGGCCACATCTGCAGTCCTCATGCCTCCTTTCGGCATGCTTAAGGCACGTTCACGCAGATGAGCAGGGACCCTGAGCATCTTTCCTTTGATGCTTTTCAGAGTCAGTAGAAAGGCCTCCTTTATTGTCCTAAGTTGTCATAACTGTGATCTTAATTGCCTACCGTCTGTAAGCTGTTAGTGTCTTAACGACCGTTCCACAGGTGCATGTTCATTAATTGTTTATGGTTCATTGAACAAGCATGGGAAACAGTGTTTAAACCTTTTACAATGAAGATCTGTGAAGTTATTTGGATTTTTACATATTATCTTTGAAAGACAGGGTCCTGAAAATGGGACATTTCTTTTCTCGCTGAGTTTAGAATGGAGTCATGCACTTGTGATTCCATTCTATGCCCATACAAATGACAATCTGCTTCTCTGAATTGCCTTGTGAAAACCTAACACTGTAAGATCATATTTTAGAATTTAGCTGCTTATGCTGGCAATAGAACAAGCTTTCATATTATGCCCAACCTAACCCAGATTGTGATTTATAATGGACTGTTTTTTGATTGCGTAAACAACAGTAGTATTTGTGTGAAGGCAGGGATGCAGGTCTGTGTTCCAAGCAAAACAACTACAAGTGTGCTTGCTCTAGTTCCTCAACCTCACAGCTAGGAGTGCAAAAAAAATGCACCTTATAAATGAGGATTATTTTTTGAGTCATAAAAGTGCATTGCAATAACTTACGAACTGTGCACACTTTGGAGAGGTGTGTGGCCATTTTGAGACACCAGATAGATGTCATGGGTAACTTGGTGCGTGAGGGAAGAATCAGGCGCAGAGAGCATATAGTTCCACAGGAAGACATGCACTTTTAATATCGCACAGAAAATAATGCCCAACAAAACAGGGCGCGGAAAATGTGGACCAACCCAACACAACAGGGTACCAGGTCCAGAGCACGAACACCAAAAAAACATACACACGTAACAAATGAGTAATCCAACACGAAACAAGGGCGGGTAAACATACTATAAATAAGGAAGCCAATCAAGCACACAAATAGACAGGTGCAACTAATGAGACAAAACAAACAGAAAAGGGAAAAGGGATCGGTGGCGGCTAGTAGGCCGGTGACGACGACCGCCGAGCACCACCTGAACAGGCAGGGGAGCCAACTTCGGTCGAAGTCGTGACAATAGACCTCTTACTCAAACCCTTGTAATTATGTTGAATCTACCACACATTTCCTGTGAATTTTCTTATATTATTGAATGTATTCTGAGTATTTTCAGATTTCGTTATTAACAAATGCGGCAAAAAGTACAGTAAATGTCAAATGTAAATAAAATCAACAGTGTAGTGTTTGGATTGAGTCTTGTGTCAGTTGAACTGTTTAGTCTAATAATTTTCCCATAATCTCCTATCTGTTCCCTTTTAATTGCTACCATGGTTATGCATACAGTATGCTTTCCATATTTCATCTGTAAGAAACATTTTAATTTAGCCCTATAGGCCAATACACATGAGTGTAAGGGGTTAAGAGAAAATCTGTCTTTGGTTGACCCCTATAGCAACACTTTACAAGCCTGTGGCACTATGCCACCATCTTTATTTAGGCCTATTCGTTTCCATAAACCTACAGTTTGTGTGACTCAAAAGCATAATATTGAACTGATTATGAGGTGACTTGTTGGTTTGTCAAAAAGTGAAATACTGTATTGAGGCCAAAAGCACCCCAACTGTGCCCAATTCCTGCTTTTACTTTCACGCTTTTGATAGAATTGCGGCCTGATTCTTCAGGATTGCAATATCCCCTCTTGTACAGCAAGCCCTATGGAGCCCTACAACTGGAGGCAAGTTCTTTGGTCTAGTGATCAAACCAGTGGAGCATGAGTGCTTTTGGCTGCCTCCCTCTACCCGTAAATACCCCAAGGTGGATAAGATGGAGTCTATTGGGTGTGGTGTCGTCTATGTATCATCAGTAGCATCTCTTACTTACCTCACCAAAGATTATGAGGAAACTCAAGGTTTAACACATTATTGTGTGCATATGCATGTGTGCATGTGTGTGTGCGTAATCATGTGTGTTTCTTCTTTAGACGAGCTGAAGGAGAAGCTACAGGACTTTGTGTCTGCGACCAACCGCCAGCGGCCCGGCTTCATCAAGGTGGTGCGCCATGATAAGCAGGAGGGTCTGATCCGCTCCAGGGTGAGTGGGTGGAGGGCGGCCACCGCTCCGGTTGTGGCCCTGTTCGACGCCCACGTAGAGTTCAATATAGGCTGGTGAGTCACATGACATACACACACACAGTACATTAACACACTTCAATACACTGATTTGTGAAGCATATGGGTTCTCAGGTACAGCACTCTATGGCCATGCTCAAAGCCACATTTGATCAAAGACTATTGCCTTCTGAGGTATAGCTTAGAGTTGCCAGTGTGTTGGCATGGCATGTTGTCTATGATGACAATGTGGCAGGAAGTGTGTGAGGCCTTCTGTAGGCCCTTCCCATACTTCCCTGGGGCACAACTATCATTGCTCTGACAGAGTTCTCATACCGTCGATATGTGGTCTCAACAGCCTGACCCAAATCTGTCAGGGGGGTTTGAACAGCATCCCAAGTATTTCTGTTTTTAATCTGTGCTGATTCAGTGTTAAACCTACATAGCACAAATAGCATCCCTCAGGAATGCTTTTACCTAGATGTGCACTTGCTACAGGCTGATTCATTGTTTCAGTCTGAATACTTGGCAGGAGCGCCTATGCACATGGTTTGTTCAGAATACAATAGATTCATTTTCCAACTCAGCTTCTACAACCTAATCTGTTTTTATTGTCACACACTTGATAGGTGCAGAGAAATGTGTTGTTTTATAGGGCCAGACATAGTAGTACAACATCCCTGGAGCAAACTATGGTTAAGTGCCTTGCTCAAGGGCACATCAACAGATTGTTAACTTTCTTGGCTCAGGTATTCGAACTAGCGACCTTTGTTTACTAGCCCAACGCTCTAACCGCTAGGCTACCTGCCACCCTGTAACCTGTAACTATCGGTATGTGGCTAATCCAAGCATGATTGCACAATTATTGTATACTGTTTGCATTGTTTTTGTGTATGAATGAATCATTAACACATCTATGCTCTATTCTCACGTTTCTGTTTTCCCAGTAGCTTATATTTTACATATACATTTTAGTAATTTAGCAGACACTCTTATCCTAGAGCGACTTATAATTAGTGCATTCATCTTAAGATAGCTGGGTGAGACAACCACATATCACAGTCGTAGTAATACATGTTCCCTCAATAAAGTAGTTATCAGCAAAGTCAGTGCTAGTAGGAAAATACACATTTTTATATTTTTTATTTTTTGGACCCTTAGTTACAATGGACTCTACAGAAAGCTAGTTGCAGAACTTTTATATATTGCACATGGTCCTCGTTTACATGTGTAGGGTAGGTAATTGAGATAGCTTCTCACATACTCAAACTTAATTGCGTTCTACTATGTGTTTGAAGGGCTGAGCCTGTTCTCATGAGAATTCAGGAGGACAGAACACGCATCATCTCTCCGTCGTTTGATAACATCAAATACGACACGTTTGAGATTGAAGAGTACCCACTGTCTGCTCAGGGCTTCGACTGGGAGCTGTGGTGCCGCTACCTCAACCCACCCAAGTCCTGGTTTCACCAGGCCAACAACAGTGCTCCAATTAGGTGGGTAGAAATATGGAGACTTATGAATATAGATTATTTCAGCTCTTTTGTATGCAGGCAGAATGTGATGGTTGCGTTGTTTCATAACACCTGTTAAAACATGCAGTGTGTTTTCTGATTTACAAGGCAAATGCATACATACAGTATACATGCCAATTAAGCCTCCAGGTGTATTAGAATATACTGTAAGTCATGTGAACACAATATTATTTTGATTGATTGATTGCCATATTTTATTTGGGGTAAAACAGTTTGTACAAATTAAAAAATACAGTATTTAAGTACAAGATACCGAGAAGATGACACATGAAAGCGTAAAAACACTTATTTCCTCGTGTAGGACAAAAACAGGACTTAACACATAGGAAAACACATTGAAATACACATTGATTGATTGATTGTGTTCATGACTCCCACATTATTCTTTTTTAGTTCAGCAAAGTATCCAGTAGGTCGACTAACACATGTAAATACATTTTGTATCTACTCCATGTGTGATGGTGTAGGAGCCCTTCTCTGATTGGCTGCTTCGTGGTGGACAGGCTGTACTTTGAGGAGATTGGCCTGCTTGACGAGGGGATGGAGGTGTACGGGGGCGAGAACGTGGAGCTGGGGGTCAGGGTGAGTAATGACGCCACCTCCAGCAGGCACAGGGCATCGTTCATTTAGGCATTGGCTCTGATCCTGGAGAATTAACAGCGATAATGACCCACACTGTTTTTGGCAGCCCTACCTTTAGAGTTTGGCCTCCCTCTACTTTTTATGTAAAGTGTCCTCTGGCTCAAAGCATTGTGCGGTCTGTAATTAGAACACATTATCAATGTGTAGTAAGAGGACTAGGAGGAGTTATACCACCCCAAAGTCATATTTTTTTTCTATTTCAGTCTTTAAAGGCCCCCTTAGTTCCTAGCAAAGAAAAATATGTCCGATTTTTAAATCAAAACCTTTTATACACTTCACAGAGTGCTTTGGGTTGTGCCAGTTATATGTATCTGTGTTAATCTTACGTCATATTGTCAAACTGTCGAGAATACCCCCAGTCAAGTATATCCCCTGTATGTGTGAGTGACGGGCCATTCCCCTGCCTCAGCTCTGTCTCCGAGGCAGAGTCAGTGTGATCTCAGCAGTACAATGAGCAGATGGGCCAGAGGAGGCAGGACTTCCCCAGGGAGGTCTAATAATAACCCTGCTACACTCACTGTACATATACCGCCACTAAAACAGCAATCAACTCCAACAATAACACCCAGAGACAGGGGACAAACACAGTCTTCCTCCAGCTGTACTCTGTAGATTACAGTACAGCCTCAGACAGAGACAGAGACAGTGCGAGAGAGAGAGAAGGCTTACCATGTGATGCCAACGTGGGGAAATATCCATCCTCGGTAATGACAGAGATGTAATCAACAGTCACTCTTTAGGAAAGAGGAGGAGATTAGTCCCATAAGTAATTTTCCTTCAAAAAATGACATGCTTTCAGGATTTGGGGCTTGATAATGGCCCTGCTGATTGCTTTCTGCTGAAAACATTGGTGATTTTATCACCTACATAATACATCAGTGTCCTGCATACCGCTATGTACAAACAGTTGATGAATCATTTCAGTTAACTCTACCTCTAAAAATAGAGACAAAGGAAATCTGTGCCTCCGGATGTGCTGCTTGAGCCATGTGATGTTTTAATGGCTGGGGTCTGTATCTGGACAGAGTCATATAGGAGACTGAGTCATATAGGAAGTGACCCCTGGTCCCTAGTTGGAGGGTTAATGTGGCGTAGCCTGCAGTCCTTGTCTGTGTCCTGGCTGTGTGGACTGATGGGAGGCGTTGGTCTGACAGAAGGTGATGCAGTGAACTTGGAGCTGCAGGACTGGAGCCCATAGAGGCCCTGGAACTGGTCCCAGATCAGCAACCCCACTGAGCTCCAGCAGGGCCGGCCTGTTGCAGCATATTGGTCCTGCCTGCAGACCACCTACCTGCACACACTCTGGCTGACACCAGAACAGCGCTAAGGGACATTCACAGAGATACTCACACACAAGGCCAACACTGCTGCACAGCGCAAGGGACCTCTCTGGTCCAGGCTTGGGCTTAATCTGTAGGGAGATGTCCTGGGTGTATCAGGATGACAGCTGCACCATGTTTTCATTCTTTCACTGGAAGAAAATATACAAGGATCATGAAATGTCATGTGAAGGGCATTTACAATGAATGGTGTTCATTTATTTATTGTATGTGTTAGAGATTTAACATAAATGTCCCCTGTGTGCTGCTTTAGCTTGCAGAATGTGTTGCTAGGGAATGGAAGTATACAGTAGTGCTGACTGGCTGTTGTTGGAGCTAGAGGGCACAACATGTTTCTGTCCTTTCTGATGAAAACCCAGCTGTAGACGACGGCCAAATCTAAATTATATTTCTGAAAGATAATCCCTCAAGGCTAATTCGGTAGTAAAACACAAGCAGAAATGTACTTTGTTTTGCTAGAGGGTGAGAATTAGGTTTGAATATTTTCCTGGTATTTTACAAATGTTCTATCCTGAGTATTTCCCGCCAAAACCGGGAGTGTCATTATAAAGTATATAAATAGGCCTATGTCTGGATTTGATTATAGCTTTGATCGAAAAATTCAAGCCTGAGCCATTAAATCAATTTTATGGGCCCTACATTAGACATGTAATGAGCCCAAGCCCAAAAAAAGCCCTAATGATTGTGCCATTATTCAATACATATTATATAAGCTACTGCACATTACTCAAGACAGAAAAACATAAAAGCCCATAGATATAGCTAGCTATATACTCTCGTAGGTAAATAAACTAAACTAGCTCCAGTAGGCTAATCCTTTTGATTGTGAACTGTATTACTGTATTGTATTATACTGTAGCCTATTATATTGTAGCCTATTTTACGCACATCAAACCATGATAAAGCATGGACAGAACATCAAATTCTGGTGCAGCACATGCGGCCTACAAAGTTACAAGTATAAGCTAAAGAATGAGATTTTTCAAATTACTAGGCTGGCACATGTATACCTTTCATTATATTTCCCCTAATGTTATTAGCCTGCCTCCTCTCTCGCTCTCTATTGTTGCTTCATTCCTTCCTAAAGTTTAACAGTTAAATTAAATAAGCTTTGTTGTCCTTACCTTCGTCCTTCTAATGACACCCATTAATAATATAGGACTAGAATTAGATACAGAAGGCTTTCCCTTCTCTTCACGAAGATTGAATGATTGTGGGTCTGAATAAATCACTTTTATAGCCTACCGCCATATCACGTTCACTCTTCTGGCTGCTCTATTCAACATTCAGCAAACAAGAGCTACCGTCCCTCTTCGAGTAGTCTATTGGTATAAGAAATGCTAATCCAGCAAACTATTCGAGTCTAGATTTTCCTGCATGGGACTCCAAGAGCTAAGGAGCGTTTTTCTATGGAGAGAGGCCAGCGGAGCACAGGTGCGTGTGTATATCACAAGAGACAGACGCTATAAGTTAGAAGCTTACTATGCATAACCCATCATTAAAAATATAAAGCTAATACTGCATTTAATTTATTACCTGAAGATGTAGGTTATGACATCTTCGGAAAATATTCAGACCCCTTTTTCCACATTTTGTTAGGTTACAGCCTTGTCCTAAAATTGCTTAAATTATTTTTTCAATCAGTTTGTCTGGGTGGCCAGCTCTAGGAAGAGTCTTGATGGTTCCAAACGTCTTCCATTTAAGAAGACCCAAACGGCGTTCCATAGTATGTCGTGAAGCTAATAGCAGTGACACTATTACTGTGTAACTATGGCAGGGCAACATCTGAACAATAGTGCACTTGGTAAAGTGTACCGGTGCTCGACCAGTCACGAAAGCCAACATCACCACGACAGATGATGGTTGATTGTCAAGGGCAATGAATTCCATTATCTTGCCGCTAATGGATTTGGCCTTTGAGTTGTCTCCCTGAAATGTCCTTACTCTTTCAAATGACTGCTGGACTTGTTGACTGCTCAATCCACACAGCACACATTGTGAGCTAGGTTAGGAATGCTATGTTGCACGTATAGTGCAAAATCTAACGTAGCCTCTTTACGTCACGTACCTACGTTATATAGGCATGCACATCAGATTTTGACATCTGTTTTTCACATCCGCGTTAAATTTGACGTCTGGCCAATACCGATGTTGGTTGCTGATATGTTCACCGATATATCACACATCCCTAGAAATGATAGGTCTACATGCATATTGAGATGGGCTGTCTGTCCCCACCCTGAGCGTTGATTCATCATGCAGAGGCCGTAGAGAAGACAGATTTAGACATCACATATCATTTAACAGTTCCATTTCACACCATGCTGTTCATATGAATAATTTATTATAATTCACCGGTAACCAGGTTCCTGCCATTCAACCCTATTGAGAATGTATGGCTTTGTATGCATATTCTTTCATAACACCTGCACATTTTGGAGATGCAGCCATTGTGACTTCTTTTGGATGGAGAAATTAGGGTCATTGAACACTGTGAAGAAGCTTATAGATCAGTTATGCAAATGTTATACGCTCTCTAAGACTGTTTATGAATAACCCAATTGGACTCCCTGTTAAAATAAAGGTTTTTGAATGAGTATGGATATGTATGGAAAGCATGAACATTTTCATAATAAAACATAACTAGCTTTAGACTCATTTATATCCTAGCCCTATCCTATCCATATAAACAGTATACAATACAGTCATGTTGTGTATAAACAGGAGACATAGCATGCACCTACAGTATGCTCTGCAACAGGTATCTCTGGTTGATAAGTACGTGCTGGAACTGCAAATGTAGTTGCAGACTGCATGGAAATTCACACATACTGCATAGAATGACTATTAATGTAGCCTATGTGTCACACAGAAGTAATTTACTGAAAATGTCAGGTAAAAGAAAATTATTGACTTTTTATTCATGTCCATAGGATTTGAGACTGTTTTACTATATTAGTTATTGTAGGCAGGATATATTCCATAGATTCCAAAGCCAATTGTACGCTGTATGTTGTGAACTGCTCCGTTCAACACCCTATTCACAATGTTGACGTAATAAGCCAATGGCTGGAAAACTATGTCATAACACAGTCTCTGTGATGCTTGGTATACACAGCTCCTGTAGCATGAAATACAGTCTTGACATGTGGGAGAGAGAATGAGTGGGTTGTGAAATGGTTTTCCTGAAGAAAGGTTGACTGAGGTCATCATCTGGCGTGTCCATACTCTGCCCCATGCCATAAGGGCTGAGAAGATTGGAGGATAATGATGATGAGAGCAGTTTGATGTTCTTGAGGACCTATACTGCACCTCTCCAATCAAAGACTGATGAAGATTTTGGTCTGTTCTCTGTCTGTAGTGTATTAACACCAGTTCACTTGGTTCACTCAGGTCAGGTGAAAATATTGACATACATGTACGTTACTTTTTCACAGATGCCTGTTTTGCCCCTTCAGTTTGTTTAGTAGAAACTCTGAATGGGGAAATAGGACTGTGGGTGTTGACATTGCCAGTTGGTTAGTTTACCATGGAGAAATGAGCACAGCAAACAGAGGAGAGGAGGTGACTCTGGAAAGCAAGACTGAACGCCTCTGTGAGAGAATGTGACAGAGTGCCTCATCCTTGGAAGTAGATCATAGCACAGCAGTCACAGACATCATCAATTACAGGACTTGCGTCATTGAGCTGTATCACTCCTGTAACGCTGTAGTCTGACTGTTGTGGTCTGTAATTGTGTGTTGTTCTGTGTGCTCTTGTTTCTCTTTCTGGGTCTGTCTGTGCGTGTGCGTGTATGTATGTGTCCTGCTTCGTATCCCCTGATAGACGACTTAGAGCTTTCTGTGGCTGTCCCTGAGTGCTATAGGTAGACAGAGGAAGGAAAACTCCTTGCAGACAGCTGAGGCGGATCTACTCTCCATGCCAGTTCAGGCAGTGCTGTGGGCAGCAATGTAGGAAATGATAACATTGTGGAATGAGCATTACCTCTCCAGAAACTCTGGAAGAACTCTGGAAGAACATCAGAGCTTTGTAGTGAATTTTTGCGCGTTGAACCTGACAAGAGGAGATGTGGAATGAATGTCGGTGTGCAGGAATTCTCAGGATGGAATGTTAGCCCGTTGGAGCTCGGTTGGATGTCAGTTAGTGCTGTGCTGTGGAGGGAGTCGAGAGGAGAGAGGCTCCTGGCTGGAGGCTATGAGCTCTTCAGGGCCGGAGCAGAGAGATAAAAGCAGGCAGAGCACAGATATACAGAGCCACAGGGGACAAAGAGCAGACAGTTTTATCACAACAGTGATTCACAGCATTACACTAGATTTAAGAAAGAGCAGGATATATGGCCATACTGTAGGAATGTTGTTACTGACATACTCTGAATTCTCCTTCTCCCTTTTTCTCATTCTCTCACAGACTCTCTTTTCTCCCTCTCTCGCTTTGGCTGTGTGTGTCTCTATCTCTCTCCCTCTCGCTCTCCTAGCAGCCATTAATCATGACATTAAGCACAAGGCACTGGGACTCCAAATGTCATCTCACATCAGCAAGTAAAACTGTTACCCCACTAAGTCAGACACAGCATGTCAGATGTCAGTGAAAACATGGTGCTCCTTTTTGATGAGGCTTCTGGCACCCTCAGTACTGTGAGGTATTATCTGGACCAAGGAGCGGTGTCTCCAGGTTTTCTTCCTGGTTGGATCTGACATGCTTTTTGGATCAAGTAGAGAGGTGGCGCTTATGTAGCCTTGTCAGCCTCAGAGTAAGAGGCTTCAGATCTGAGTCTATCTCCTGGAGCACCCTCTAGAGCTCTAGATCTGCTCTGGGTCTTTTCCTGTCCGGCACAACTGATGATTAACCAAGTTTTTCCCTCTGTCTTTTTATGTGTGACACCAGGTGTGGCAGTGTGGGGGCAGTGTGGAAGTCCTGCCCTGTGCCCGTATCGCCCATATAGAGCGTGCCCACAAGCCCTACACTGAGGACCTGACGTCTCACGTGAGACGGAACGCCCTGAGGGTGGCGGAGGTCTGGATGGACGAGTTTAAGAGCCATGTCTACATGGCCTGGAACATCCCCCAGGAGGTGAGAGTCTGTCAGCTGCTAACTGGATGGGGTCTACTGAAACATGTCTACTGAACCATGTTTAATGGAGGGTGGGCAAGTGGTCAGGGAGGGGAATATTGTCTCGCTAGTGGTAATTTGTAAATAAAGAGTGAGTGTGTACGTTAGTGTACAGGTTTAGGATCTTAATTTGATCACCCAGTAGAATTTTCCTACAATGCAGGACATTTTAAACTTGTAGAGTATTTGAGGTTTAAAAGGCATCCGAAGTTTGTAAATTCCACTTTGAAATGTCAGACTTAATTTTCCCTTATCAAAAATGTATCAACACCTAAACAAATGTCCATTATTGTAAACCACATAAATCGGCAGGTAGCCTTGTGGGCGGCAGGTAGCCTAGTGGTTAAAGCTGTTGGAACAGTAACCGAAGGGTTACCAGATTGAATCCCCGAGCTGACAAGGTAACAATCTGTTGTTCTGCCCCTGAACAAGGTAGTTAACCCACTGTTCCTA
Organism: Oncorhynchus nerka; assembly: GCF_034236695.1. Classification (NCBI taxonomy): domain Eukaryota; kingdom Metazoa; phylum Chordata; class Actinopteri; order Salmoniformes; family Salmonidae; genus Oncorhynchus; species Oncorhynchus nerka. Next base: position 70,632,535 of record NC_088423.1, read on the forward strand.
GGCTGTCATTGTAAATAAGAATTTGTTATTAACTGACTTGCCTAGTTAAATAAAAAATAAATTCTTCAAATTAACTGTTGCAGCAGGATTATTTTACTGCTGTAGTTAACTGGTTCAAATTAAGATCCTACACCTGTATTGTGAAGAAGACGGAAGTCGGAAGTTTACAAACACTTAAGTTGGAGTCATTAAAACTCGTTTTTCAACCACTCCACAAATTTCTTGTGGACAAACTATAGTTTTGCCAAGTTGGTTAGGACATCTACTCTGACCCACAATTCCAGTGGGTCAGAAGTTTACTTACAATAAGTTGACTGTGGCTTCAAACAGCTTGGAAAATTCCAGAAAATTATGTCATGGCTTTAGAAGCTTCTGATAGGCTAATTGACATCATCAGTCAATTGGAGGTGTACCTGTGGATGTATTTCAAGGCCTACCTTCAAACTCCGTGCCTCTTTGCGTGACATCATGGGAAAATCAAAAGAAATAAGCCAAGACCTCAGAAAAAAATTGTGGACCTCTACAAGTCTGGTTCATCCTTGGGAGCAATTTCCAAATGCCTGAAGGGACCACGTTCATCTGTACAAACAATAGTATGCAAATATAAACACCATGGGACCGCACAGCCATCATACCGCTTAGGAAGGAGACTCGTTCAGTCTCCTAGAGAGGAACGTACTTTGGTGCAAAAAGTGCAACTCAATCCTAGAACAACAGCAAAGGACCTTGTGAAGATGCTGGAGGAAACAGGTAAAAAAGTATCTATATCCACAGTAAAACGAGTCCTATATTGACAACCTGAAAGGCTGCTCTGCAAGGAAGAAGCCACTGCTCCAAAACCGCCATACAAAAGCCAGACTACGGTTTGCAACTGCACATGGGGACAAAGATCATACTTTTTGGAGAAATGTCCTCTGGTCTGATGAAACAAAAATAGTCGTTATGGTTGAAGGAAAAGGGGGAGGCTTGCAAGCCAAAGAACATCATCCCAACCATGAAGCACAGGGGTGGCAGCATCATGTTGTGGGGGTGCTTTGCTGCAGGAGGGACTGGTGCACTTCACAAAATAGATGACATCATGAGTGTCACGTTCTGACCTTAGTTCTTTTGTTATGTCTTTGTTTTAGAATAGTCAGGGCGTGAGTTGGGTGGGTTGTCTATGTTAGTTTTTCTATGATTTGCTATTTCTGTGTTTGGCCTGGTATGGTTCTCAATCAGAGTCAGCTGTCAATCGTTGTCCCTGATTGAGAACCATATTTAGGGAGCCTGTTTTCTATTGTGTTTCGTGGGTGATTATTTTCTGTTTTCTGTTGTGTGTCTGCACCAGCCAGAACTGTTTTCGGTCGTTTCTCTTTGTTATTTTTGTTATTTCCGTGTTCATTTGAATAAATATGGACACATACCACGCTGCACCTTGGTCCTCACCTTCTTCCACCAACAACGGCCGTTACAATGAGAAGGAAAATTATGTGTATATAATGAAGCAACATCTCAAGACATCAGTCAGGAAGTCAAAGCTTGGTCACAAATGGATCTTCCAAATGGATAATGACCCTAAGCATAATTCCGAAGTTATGGCAAAATGGCTTAAGGACAATAACGTCAAGGTATTGGAGTGGTCATCACAAAGCCCTGACCTCAACCCTACAGAATTTGTGGGCAGAACTGAAAAAGTGTGTGTCAGCAAGGAGGCCTACAAACCTGACTCAGTTACACCAGTTCTGTTGGGAGGAATGGGCCAAAATTCACCCAACTTATTCTGGGGAGCTTGTGGAAGGCTACCCGAAACGTTTGACCCAAGTTAAACAATTTAAAGGCAATGCTACCAAATACTAATTGAGTGTATGTAAACTTCTGACCCACTGGGAATGTGATGAAAGAAAGAAAAATGAAGAAATAGAAATGAAATATAATTCTCTTTACTATTATTCTGACATTAAACATTCATAAAATAAAGTGGTGATCCCAACTGACCTTTACCAGGATTAAATGTCAGGAATTGTGAAAAACTGAGTTTAAATGTATTTGGCTAAGGTGTATGTAAACTTCTGACTTCAACTGTGTAACATATAGATGTTGTAGTACATTAGCAGGGATGCCTGGTGTTTCTTTGAACAAAGGCTGAGTTGATTAGATACTTAATAGTTTTCCTGTTTGCACTCAATACTCACAATTATGTAAAAACTCCTTTCAAATAGATGAGCATCAGCAGGCAAATCTCTAAATTAATATCGATAAACTGAGTTCTGCAATTCTACTCAACAAGCTTGGAGGGAAATTTGGTCTCAGGATTAGTCTCGTGAATTTATTTTGTCCAAACGTATTAGAAACTTTATTTCAAGTCACAGCTGTTGCTGTTTTGTCTATTAGACTCTCGTCAGTCCATTTATCGTATCTCAGTCGGCTGCAAGTTGCCTCCATTGCAGTTGATGTTGGATCTATCAGGTCTGCTTCAGCTTTTAAGTTTGTCAGCGAGGCAGCAATTAAGATAATTAGGGTAGAGTGGACAGGAGCGGCAGCTTGCTGCAGAAGGAAGTCTGGGCCAGAGTGTGACTGTGGCAGCGTGAGGACTCAGAGGAAATGGCAGATGATGTTGAAGTCAGTCACTTAGTCCTGCGGTTCTTTATACAGGGAACATGAAGGGCTCGCAGGAGTTATGTCACATTGAAACGGACTTAACTATTCCTCAGTGAGTCTTGCCTCTCTGAAATCAGGGAAACTGGGAATCTGATTCCTTTTTCCACCTAAGAGCTTGGCACATATGTCCTTTCCTATGCACGATATCTTTATGCATTTGTATCTTTACAGCAATCACTGCCGAACTGTTTATCTCTCTCTGTGTGTGTGTGTGTGTGTGTGTGTGTGTGTGTGTGTGTGTGTGTGTGTGTAGGACTCAGGAATAGACATTGGAGATATCTCTGAGAGGAAGGCCCTGAGGAAGAGGCTCCACTGTAAGACGTTTCGGTGGTACCTGGTCAACATCTACCCAGAGATGAGGATGTACACAGACACCATTGCATATGGAGTGGTAAGCAACATGCCCTCTGCAAACATGGAAATGCGATGTCAAGTAAAGTCTCCACAGAATAAACCATGCGGTCCATGCCTGAACAAATAATCATCCATTGAGTTACGATTTGGATGACTGCAGTTAGGAATACATTCATTTCACAGAGAGATGCATTTCTGTGGCAGTTTGGCTCTGAAACATGTGGACATGCCTACCATAGCCTCAGTCTTTGTGTGCACTGCCAGGGTTGGCACGCTAAAGCTTGGACATGATGTGGAAAAGGTGCAGGAACTCAGACTCTGGGAGAAAACAGAAGCCTTTTTCCATTACTTGGACTGACCAGGTGAATCCAGGCGAAAGCTATGATCCCTTATTGATATTACTTGTTAAATCCACTTCAATCAGTGCAGATGAACAGGATGAGACAGGTTAAAGAAGGATTTTTAAGCCTTGAGACAATTGGGACGGATTGTGTATGTGTGCCATTCAGAGGATGAATGGGCAAGACAAAAGATTTAAGTGCCTTAGAACGGGGTATGGTAGTATTTGCCAGGTGCACCGGTTTGTGTCAAGAACTGAACCGCTGCTGGGTTTTTGACGCTCAATAGTTTCCTGTGTGTATCAAGAATGGTCAACCACCCAAAGGACATCCAGCCAACTTGACACAACTGTGTTAAGCATTTGAGTCAACATTTGAGTCAAGCATCCCTGTGGAACGCTTTTGACACCTTGTAGAGTCCATGCCCCGACAAATTGAGGCTGTTCTGAGGGCAAGGGGGGGTACACACAACTCAATATTGTTTGGTATACATAGTATATAAAAGGTTGTCTATTGTGTAGTCTATGCACACATGAACAGAGCATTGTGCACTGTCGTGTAAGAAACAGTGAAATGTGTATTCATGAGGGTATACCATTGAGTATGCACATATTGTTGTGCAGTTGTGGGGCTGGTGAGCAGAGCTTGTTTTATATCACCTCCTCTCACAGAGATCTGCCTGTGTGGCAAATGGAATTCTCAGGAATGCTAGACAAATGTTTCTGAATTTGTATTCTGGCCATGAGGGCACGCTGGCAGTATTTATATTAGCAATTCATGTTCAACACAAACAGCTTTATTTCTGTGTGGCCACAGTGCATCAGTGCAATATGCCTGAATCTACAGTGACACACCCAAAAAGTGGTCTCATTGGAGTACAGTCTTCATTTTATGGTTGGTTTCCTTCTCCGTATTTCCATTTATTATGAAAGGTAGAAAGATACAGAGAGGAAAATAGGTCAGCCTTATTAAAATTAATTCAAGGAGTAAGTGGGTTCGAAAATAGCATATCCTCATTACACTGCATTTGCTAGGTGCATTTCATGAACTTGTCAATCATTTTTGTCAGAGAATTCGTTATCCAGAATGCAGACTGTGTTCAGCACAGCATTTGAGGTTAAAGGTTATGCTTACCACACCACACAAGCAGCCCCAGGTTTTATTCACTCATACATGAACCTTGCACGTTATAATTTTTTTCATTTCATGGAACCTCAGTGAAATTTTTATACGTTGTCTGTTAGACTTTATTCCATCATGTTCACTCCCTGCCTGGCTTTTTAATGATCAGCAGACAGAATGAGACATTTCCTGTGCCAGTGGGGAGTTGACAGGCACAGTCTCTGGCTGTGTCCTTGTAATGTCATATCCGTACCTAATCCTGTCCTCACGAACAGCAAGGCAAACACATCTTAATCCTCCCAGCCACCAATCCCAGTCTCCAGAGTACCTCCCCTCTCCTCACACAAACTTGTTGATTAGATCTTTAAAATAAATGCTGCTACAGATTGAAATAACTGTGCAAACACAAGGCTTCATGTTTGAATTAAAAATCCCATTTATGTTTTATGTCATGTTGTTCTGCAAAGAACAGAAAGTGTTGCCTCCATGTGTTGTTTTGAAGTTATACCAGAAACCTGCTCTCTGGTTTGATTAAATAGGGCGTTGTGATAGGTGGGAATATAATCAATTCAAGGTCTCATTGATTCTCTGTCACACAGCTAACCTCTCCCTGAACTAGCCGATTGAGTGACATATCAAATTATGACTCCCTTTGTGTGCATGTCCTCCCTCAGCTGAAGAACTCTCTGAAGAGTGACCTGTGTCTGGACCAGGGACCGGACACTGACAATGTCCCCATCCTGTACCTCTGTCATGGGATGACACCTCAGGTTAGAACCCCCTCGAGCCCTCTTCAGCCCACATCGCTGCTACATCATTTCTGTCTCTGTCAAATCTCCCATGTGTATAGTCCGCCTTTTCTTATCCCTCCTTTTGACCCTTTCTTATCTTGCATGAGGCTTATCAATGAAGTGCAGTCCACGACTCTGCTACAGTACGACCCGTCGCTTTTATGGCTTAGTAATGGCAGCAGCCGTCATGATCTACCAGCTGACCAGCAGGACTCCACTTATCATTCACCTCGCTGCCAAGGGCCCCCATCCACCATGGGCTTTATGTTTCTGAACTTCAGCCTAAGCTGCATTTGTGTTGTATTGACAGAATGCAAAGTGGAATCCATTTGTAGATAGTTTCTACTTCAAAAGTGACAAGTCTGCAGGAAGGAGTAAACTTACAGGAAGCTTCCTCAGAGATTAGACAAAACTTGTCTCTTTCTTCACTTTGTGTTTGTATTCGTTATCATCAGAGAGAGAGAGAGAGAGAGAGAGAGAGAGAAAAAAACTGAATCCAGTAGTTTTTTTAGAAAAGGTATACTTTCCCGGTTTCCAGACAGGCATTAGTAGATAATTCCAGGAAGCCACTACAGTGCTGTTGAGATGGAGAGCATCCCCTGACACTGTTTCTATCTGGGTCAGGCTGGCAGCCTGATACAGTCCTATCTCAGCACAACTGCTGCCTCTGCACTATCAGCCTCACCTTCTCTAACAATTTCCATAATGTTTTGAAAACTGAAATACCTTGGACTATGTAAATGTTAAGCCAAAACCAAAATGGAAACTAAAATAACTTTCTACAACGGCTACCTAGTTGTATATTTTTCGGCCATAAATATGCACAGCAGTCATTTCTTTTTAGAGATTTGGTTCTATTGTTTCTGAATAGACTTCTCTCAAGTTTGCAGAAGGTGAGATTTTAGCCCGGGCTTTAGCAAGTCTTTACACTTGCACATCCTAAAGTGGGCTAGCACCAACCTTAGCCCAGGCCTAGCTGGCCCTGCTCAGTCATTTAGGGTTAGCATAAACTTTTCGGGGCTAGCCCCAGAAAACACAGTGCCAAAATAGCCAGTGTGAAACAGGGTCAAGAACAATGCCTGGAATGCTCACTGTCCAATCACAAAATATGCAATGTCACTTAATTGACATATTCTTGTGATGATGCCTTTAATGCATTCTGCACATCATTTAGTAAATTGATACTATTTAAACCCTCCATCTGAGGACAAAAAACAAAATACTTGGTTGCTATGCCTAAAAAATGGTCGCTATGCAGGCTGGCTAATGTCTTCTCACTTAGCCAACTAAAGCTACAAACTCTACAGCTGGAAGGGCAGCAAATGCTAAATTCTTTTCGTTTTTTTATAGGTTTTGTATTGACATTTAATTGGATATATTCATGATAATAATATTGTTGCATAATTTGGCCTGGATCAGAAAAATTAAATTGATTTCTTTTTTTCCCTTTTTTTTCGTGCATAGCAGGACTCCACTTAGGTCTGTAGACCCATAGGGGCAAGATCGAATTTCAAAAGTAAAACATTGTTTCCTAGGTTAGACGGACAGACAGCAAGGTTTATTCAAACCATCACTGTTGGAAATCAAATGCTTGACAAGGAGCAAGAGGAAATCATGTGCTAATAAATGTCTTATTGCTTATAATATTGGTCAGGTGTCATAGATATAATGCTGGTTGCATGTTGTGTTTGTCAGTTAGCCCAGGGCTTTGGAATACAAGTGTGAATCCTTAGCCCGGGGCTCAAGCTTAGCCCAGGGTTAACAAATGCTTGTGTGAACACAGGCTAAGCTAGCCCAGGGCCAGTCTAGCATGTGGCTTAGCTAGCCCTGGGCTAAGAACAATGCCTAGAGTTTTATGTGATCCTGACTAGTATTTGTATTTTGTAAGGATCCCTATAGTCCTAGTTGGTATTCACATAATAATAATAAGGACCACATTATTTTCTATTGACCCCAATTGTAAGAGAGGCAACTTCATCATCAATTTTTTTATTAAAAAAAGAAAAAAATTATACAGAAATAACAAAACATGCTGAAAAGCTGCTGCATTTCTCAATGTACATGTAGCCAGGTCAAAAATCACAACCTACGGTTCGCAATGCTCCCACGTAGGGAAATAGAGCCTGCGAGAAGAGCCCTGTGGATTCAGGCTATTCAGAGTGGGAAATGTAGGGACGCGGTGTCCAATTAGGCTACACGTAGCTATGTGTGTAAAAAAAACATTTAACTTGTTAAGTACAGTCTGTTTGTAACTCCACTCACTACTTATAGCTGTATAGTCTATTTCTTTGTGTTGTTGGTCTTGGCTAGGTTAATGTTTCGGTCATTGGTAACTAGCTAGCTAGCACTAGTGGCTGCTAGCACCGTCATAAAAAGGGGATGGAGGGAAGCCTTATAATGTGTTTTTCTAAGTAGTGAGAACACTAGAGAGCAGGCAATATTGAAAAGTCATCTTTAGATATGTACTTTTCTTAAATGTAGTTTTGTACTTGACTAAAACAGACAACAACAAAACATTTGTTTGAATAAGGTAACGTTTTTGCTGTGAGCCAATGGGATCCAAACAAGATTAAGGCAATTAGATCACACAAAAAAAACTATATCATACAGCACATTATTACACCACTACTCTACCACTACATATCTACAATACAAAATGTATAATACCACACTACAACGTAATTACAACATTACATTGTACGTGTGTAGAGTGCATGTGTTAGTTTTATCCTTTTTTAAAAATTAGATTTTACTACTCGCTTGAGTTACTTGATGTGGAATAGAGTTCCATGTAGTTATGGCTCTATGTAGTACTGTGCGTTTTCCAGAGTCTGTTCTGGACTTGGGGACTGTGAAGAGACCCTTGGTTGCATCTCTTGTGAGGTATGTATGGGTGTCTGTGCTATGTGCTAGTCGTTTAAACAGACAAGTAGTGATGCAGTCAATCTCTCCACTACATTGAGCCAGGAGAGATTGACATGCATGTCATTGATGTTAGCTCTCTGTGAACACGAAAGGGCTAGCCGTGCTGCTCTGTTCCGGGCCAACTGTAATTTACCTATTTCTGTTATGCAGGTGAGTGAGGACCCAAAAGCGATTTAACAGAAACAGAGTCTTTTAATGTCCAAACAGGGAAAACATAAATCCTCAATCTTTACAGGAGATGTCCAAACAGGGAAAACATAAATCCTCTATCTTTACAGGAGAGTTCCCCTTCTAGTAGTAGAGGAGAATAGCAGGGCTAGCGGCAACAGACTGCTGGTCCCTCCGGGTAGGCGCGGGCCGTAGAGGACAGAGACACCTGCTCACACGCAGCATCTGATGAAGAGGCAGATTACGACAGGACGGGACAAGGGCAAAGCAAACAAGAATCCGACAAGGACAGAAGCAGAAACAGAGAGAGAAATAGAGACTTAATCAGAGGGCAAAAGAGGGGACAGGTGTGAGAGAGTAAACGAGGTCGTTAGGAGAATGAGGAACAGCTGGGAGCAGGAACGGAACGATAGAGAGAGAGAGAGAGAGAGAGAGAGAAAGTAACCGAATACGACCAGCAGGGGGAAACGAAGAGAAGAGAAAGCACAGGGACAAGACATAACATGACAATACATGACAATTTCCCTCTTTGTGGAACTTGACTATATGACTGGGCAGTAGTCCAGGTGCGATAAAACTAGGGCCTGCAGGACTTGTTTTGTTGATAGCAATGTCAAGAAAGCAGAGCAGCACAGACCTCTCCCCATCTTAGCTACCATTGCATCAATATGTTTTGACCATGACAGTTGACCATGACTCCTCAACTTGCTCAATTTCCACATTATTCATTACAATATATAGTTGAGGTTTAGGGTTTAGTCAATGATTTGTCCCAAATACAATGATTTTAGTTTTTGTTATGCTGCAGCTCTTTGTTACGTGTTTCAATGATTTAACTTGCTGTGGTATCTGACATGTATAATGTTCAGTCATCAGCATAAACAGACACACAGGCTTTACTCAGTGCCAGTGGCAGGTCATTAGTGAAAATAGAAAAAGGTAAGTGGCCTAGACAGCTGCCCTGGGGTATTTGCGACTCTACCTGGAATATGTGGGAGATGCTTTAATTAAAGATGATGTAAAGCCATAACATACAGTACCAGTCAAAATTTTGGACACACCTACTCATTCAAGTTTTTTTTTTATTTGTGCTATTTTCTACATTGTAGGATAATAGTGAAGACATCAAAATTATGAAATAACACATATGGAATCATGTAGTTACAAGAAAGGTGTTCAACAAATCAAAATATATTTTAGATTTTAGATTCTTCAAAGTAGCCACCCTTTGCCTTGATGACAGCTTTGAACACACTTGGCATTCTCTCAACCAGCTTCACCTGGAATGCTTTTCCAACTGTCTTGAAGGAGTTTCGACATGCTGAGGACTTGTTGGTTGCTTTTCCTTCATTCTGCAGTCCAATTCATCCCAAACAATCTCAATTGGGTTGCGGTCGGGTGATTGTGGAGGCCAGGTCATCTGATACAGCACTCCATCACTCCCCTTCTTGGTCAAATAGCCCTTACACAGCTTGGAGGTGTGTACAGCTGGTGCTCTCATGCATGCTTCAGTGTTACTTGCCTTGAAGCGAGCATAAAAGGCATTTAGCCCGTCTGGTTGGCTCGAGTCACTGGGCAGCTCGTGACTGGGTTTCCCTTTGTAGTCCGTAATAGTTTGCAAGCCCTGCCACATCTGACGAGCATCAGAGCCGGTTTTAGTAGGATTCAATCTTAGTCCTCTATTGACGTTTTGCCTGTTTTGATGTTTCGTCTGAGGGCATAGCGTAATTTCTTATAAGTGTCCAGATTAGTGTGGCACTCCTTGGAAGCGGCAGCTCTAGCCTTTAGCTCGGTGCGGATATTGCCTGTAATCCATGGCTTCTGGTTGGGATATGTACGTACGGTCACTGTGGGGATGATGTTGTCGATGCACTTAATGATGAAGCTGGTGACTGAGGTGGTATACTCCTCAATGTCATTGGATGAATACCGGGACATATTCCAGTCTGTGCTAGCAAAACAGTCCTGTAGTGTAGCATCCGCGTCATCTGACCACTTCCGTATTGAACAAGTCACTGGTACTTCCTGCTTTAGTTTTTGCTTGTATGCAGGAATCAGGAGGATATAATTATGATCAGATTTGCCAAATGGAGGGCGAGGGAGAGTTTTGTATGGGTCTGTGGAGTAAAGGTGGTCTAGTTTTTTCCCCCCCTCTAGTTCCATATGTGGCATGCTGGTAGAAATGAGGTCAAACTGATTTAAGTTTGCCTGCATTAAAGTCCCCGGACACTAGAAGAGCCGCTTCTGGATGAGCATTTTCTTGTTTGCTTTTGGCCTTATACAGCTCTTTGAGTGCGGTCTTAGTGCCCGCATCGGTTTGTGGTGGTAAATAGACGGCTACGAAAAATATAGATGCAAGCTCTCTTGGTAGATAGTGTGGTCTACAGCTTATCATGAGGTACCCTACCTCAGACAAGCAATATCTCGAGACTTCCTTAATATTAAACATTGTGCACCAGCTGTTATTGACAAATAGGCACACACCACCCCATTCATCTTACCGGACGTAGCTGTTCTGTCCTGCCAATGCACGGAAAACACAGCCAACTGTATATTATCCGTGTTGTCGTTCAGCCACGACTCGGTGAAGCATAGGATATTACCGTTTTTAATGTCCCGTTGGTAGGATAGTCTCAGAATAGAGCTCATCCAGTTTATTCTCCAGTGATTGCACGTTGGCCAATAGAACGGATGGTAGAGGTGGATATCCACTCGCCAACACATTTTCACAAGGCACCCTGATCTCTGCCCCTTGTACCTCCTTTTCTTCATGCAAATGATTGGGATTTGGGCCTGGTCTCGGAGAAACAGTGTATCCTTCGCGTCGGACTCATTAAATAAAAAACCTTTGTCCACTTCGAGGTGAGTAATCGCTGTTCTGATATCCTGAAACTCTTTTCTGTAATAAGAGACGGTAACAATGGTAGCAACATTATGGTAGCAACATTATGTACAAAACAAGTTTCAAACAATGTGAAAAAACACAAAATAGCACAGTTGTTAAGAGCCGGTAAAACGGCAGCCATCCCCTCCAACGTCATTCTCTAAAAGTCTTTCATAATTTGGTAAGTTATGCATGGATGTGTAGGTTCAGAGTTTGTTTTTGGCATGTCTTGCCTAATTTTGCTAATCTTGCCAATTAAAAGAAATCATTGAAGTAGTTGGCAATATCAGTGTTTTTTTGTGATGATTGAGCCATCTGATTCAATGAATCATTGCCTTTTTGCCCAAAATGTTATTTAAGGTGCTCCAAAGCTTTTTTACTATCATGCTTTATATCTTTGTTTCATGGTACAGTTTCTTCTTCTTTTTGTTCATTTTAGTCTCATGATTTCTCAATTTACAGTATGTTTGCCAATTGGCTGTGCAGCCATCCAGACTTTTTTGCCTTTCCTTATGTCTCGTCCCTGTCAACCATACAATTGTTTAATTCCTCATCAATTTATGTGAATTTAGCTGTTTTTACAGTCATTTCTTAATGGGTGCTGGCTTATTAGTAAATGGAATAAGCAATTTCATAAATGATTAAAGTTCAGTGTCTGGTTGCTCCTCATTAAAACCCACAGACCAGTAAATATTATTTACATCTTCAACAAAGGAATCAGTACAAAACCTCTTATATGATCTCTTAAACGCTATGTTAGGCTCACACTTTGGTTTTCTTAGATATGCCTACTACTGTATGATCACTACATTCCATTTAGAGCAGATTTCTGTAAATACCCTGGTATACCCTGATAACCTGAACCAGGTTGCAGGCACTGGTTAGTTTGAAGCTTTTATTTTCAGTTGACAGCTTGATGTCAAATATTTAGGTTACTCAGAAAATATATCTTTCTGTTGATATCACACACATCATCAAGCATTTCACACATATTATACAGATACTGACGATTAGCACTTAGTGGTCTTTAGAAACTTCCCACAAGAATAGGCATTAGGTGAGGCAAGTGAACCTGTAGCCATATTACAGCATTTGACATGAGATTCTTTCTAGGTTTTAAAGGAATATGACTCTAAATATAAACAGCAACACCTCCCCCATTGGTATTCCTGTCTCTTCTGTAGATTTTATAGCTATGTATTGCTACCACTTTATCATCAAATAATTATCTAAGTGCGATTCAGAGATCCAGTATATGAATGTTATCTGTTACTAGCAAGGTATTGATTTCATCAACCTTGTTTATTTGGCTACATACAGTATGGTAATGTGGGCTATTTTCAGCACCTTTGTGTTGCGTTATTGTTTTTATTGCTTTACTGGGAGGTTTATCAGAGGTAGACATGACAGTGATGTTTATATTTGAGCTGATAGTGCAAGGTGAACTACTCCCAGTGGGCTTCCTACTAGGGCAAACCGTATCAGTGCTTACAGCATAACTCAGGTTCGTTTAGGCGCATGATTACTGCTGACAATAGCTGTCGGATTGACAGAGGCATGCAAGGCAGTTAGAGGAACATAAATTAGGTTACTTACATTATGACTGATAACTCTCCTGGGAAACTGTACATTTGCAGCAGCACGACAACAACTCAGCATCACAATGGTAGGGATTATTTGAGCAGGGCTTGGGTCACCGGTATGTCATTGTCTCAACACAGCCTTGAAATGGGAGGACAGGGTCCAAGTACCATCATGATTTAGATGGACTCCATCATTCCTGTAGAGTATCTTCTGTTTCCAAAAGGTGTCAATGTTATTTATAAAAGTTATGCCAACAGAGCTACAGTAATCTTTTAGCCAGATGTGTCGTAAAAAGTGGTTTAATCCTTGAAAGTGAAGCAAAAAGTTGCATCCACTGTCATCCTTGCCTATTCAAACATCTCCATGGTAAACCATTCACACTCATTGCACCTGTATTGATGTTTACGCTGGTTTACAAATTAAAGCTCTGGAGGAATCTCCTGTGATCTCTTACAAGAAAGAAAGCCAGTCGGAGCTGATCTTTCCCAAGATGCCTTGCACACTTTTCTTAACAGATAACTCCAGAGAAAACATACTGTAACACCCAATCTCACATCCCGAGAGCAGGCTAATTTAAGAACTCATTAATGTTAGAAATCTGTTCAGATGTCTCTGTTGAATAGTTGTCGGGTTACAGTGCTGTTACTCCTTTTAGAATCCGTTTACATTTCATACCACTACTGATGTCGTTTTCTTCCTGCTTTACCTCCCACTGATAGTGAGGATAGTTTTCACTTTTTTTATTATAATATTTCATTTTCCCTTTTTTTAAAAACGTATTTTTTTTAAACAAACTTATACATATGATCATCAACTTACAGACACACACAACACATGGCTACATCTGGAAACAATTCAATTCCCTTTTGCGCATATTCAATCATAATTAATCACAGAAGTACTGTACATATGGTCATAAAGTATTATATACATACAAATGGGTCCAAGTTCAAACCTAGGCAAATGTAATTAGATTACGTTGGAAACTGTTGGAATACCCGCCCAAATGACCATTACATGCGGAACGCGCAGTGACCATAGATATAATTAGTGACCTATTTCAAAAACAACTTGTGTACCTCTAATCATTTGGTATCAGTAGTTACAAAAAAATCTAATATATTTACAAAATGACCAAGTTGAGACCAATATGGCAGGACAAATCAACGTGACATATTCATGGAATGGTCTGATATCAAACTCTTGGTTTAGACCTTTAGGAGACATGGCCGACAAATAGTGAATCCAATACAATTCTCTTCTTAGTAGTAGATGATCAGTATCTCCCCCCTCCTAAGAGTCTTAACATGTTCGATACCAATGTATCTCAGAGAGCAATCCATGAAATCCGTAGCCACAGGGATTCTCTGATCGAGAGTCCTGATATTACTCCTGTGTTATGCTATCCTTGTCTCAAATTGTTGCCCATGATAGGGTGATTGAACATTGTGTGCATTGTTCGTGAAGTTACACTGGGTACATCGGCCACATCTGTAATTACCGTCCGTCCGGCACATTGTCTAGGAATGTGTCACGTGGCACCGGTGGAAGATCAGAGTCACCACCATTTGACTGATGTTGGGGGCGCGTCAAAAGACTACCCGCGGGGGTTCTTTAAATGTCTTTTCCATTTGTGAATCAGGCCTCAAGATGTGCCAGTGTTTTTTTATGATATGGTCAAACTGTTTGCCAAGTGGGGAGTATTGAAGGAACTCTGAACTCGTTGGTCAGGGGGAAGGGTGATTTGGATGTGAGGATGTCATTCTTGGTCATAGTTTTTTTATAATCCCTTGCGTCATGCAGCCATTCCTCTGGGTAACCCTGCTGTCTGAAAAGCTCGTCCAGGCAGTCGGCTTGTTTGTCATAGTCACTCTGTGTACTACAGATCCTGCGTAAGCGAATGTATTGGATGATAGGGATGTGAGCACTCGGTCTGTTTGGTTTGGATCTTGTAAAATCCGTTTTATTTTCTTCCATATCGTTATAGTGTTTTTAACTATGAAGTTGTTAATGTTCATAGCTTTATCCTTTTGAAAATAGACACGTAAAAAGATTCTGGAGTTGAGCATGCACGTCTTCAATATGTATCCCATTGTTCCTCTTTAATACATTTAACTGTCGCAAGGAAATGTCTTGGGTAGCGAGTTGATACAATGCCAAGTCTGGAAGGTTAAAACCACCCTCGGATTTAGGAAGATGTAACACTTTGTATTCTATGAATTTTATTTGCCCATATAAAGTCCGTTATGACCGAGTATACTTTTTTAAAGAATGTCATCGGTGGGGTAATTGGTATGACCGAAAATAAATACAAAAACATTGGCAGCCTTGTCATTCTAAAGAGATGTATTCTACCTGTATGATTGATGGGGTAGTTTAAGGTGACATACACAGTGTATTTCTGACAACTGTTTGCGAACGACAAGGTAGCACTAAACACCTCCTAATGTAACCCTGTGCTCCCTACCACCTTTATCCCCACCCCTATCCAGCTGTGATGTCCTCCCTCCCCTCCAGCTGTTACATTCCCCCGCCTCTCCCAGGGTTCTAGCTACCCAACATGTCTAGCTACCCCACATGTGCAGACAAGCCTCCTCATCCCTCATACGCACGCCGATGGAGTCCGAGCACAGATGCAGCTGCCATCTGTAGCACACACAACTACCTCTGCTGCTCCGCTCAGTTCAAACAGATGCTTTTTCCTTCCAGTGGTGTTTTACGGCCTGTTAGCTAAATATGGGCACTCAAGTGCCCTTGGAAAATACGGTCTGGAAGGACCGCATCAGAGAGTGCAATTAGAAGTGTTTGGGCTAGCTGATCGATTTGTATTGTTTATGGAGAGCGCTCTTCTCAATAAACAATAAGCCATTTCCCACACTATGCCATTTCCTGCCCTGTGCTTCAGTTCAGTGAGGGTAGCTGCATGAATAGACATGCCATATGGGTGAAGTAAGTCCTAGTGAAAAGCCTAAAACAAATCAACATTTTGTGAAATGCTTGAATGCCTCCAGCTCTCAGTAGCTTATGTATGTGCTGTCTCTTCTGTCATTCCAGAATGTGTACTACACCAGCACTCAGCAGTTACATGTAGGGGTGCTCAGTCCCACCATCGATGACGATGACAACAAGTGCCTGGTGGATGTGAACAGCCGACCACGCCTCATCGAGTGTAGCTACGCCACAGCCAAGCGCATGAAGCTCCACTGGCTATTTACTCAGGTAAGAAACCATACAGACCTGACCAACACACTCAGACTGCTCACTGAAAATAGACCAGCAAGCGAAAGATCATTGACTTGCCATTTTCTAAATTAATACTTTGTTGTAAGGGAGTTGGATCATTAGTAAATGTGGCACCAGTGGAGGTAGGTATCTTGGGTACATTTTAAGCGGTAATATTCACGTAAATCTACGGCTCAGTGCTCAGTGGGGTTGGATTGGTCTCCATTAAGGAGTGTCACAGATATAACAGAGTTTTACGGTCCACAGACCTCTCCACAACAGTAAATGCATCATAATGACTCTCTCGGTCTCCATTATTGGACCGGCTCGCTGAGCACAGTGGCCTGTAATGAGGGCTACATCAACATGGTCTGAAGAGTGCGTCACCCACTTCACCCAGTTTTGAAGGTGCAATTAAAACCGTTCTGATCATGTTCAGTCATCATAATGTATGCGCTCAAAATATCCACTCAAAATGGTGGGGTGCTAACCTTGAATTCAACTTCTAGGAATTGTGTTTTCAGATAAAGACGTATGTTTCTCTCCATTGGTGGATCACTTATTTATTTTGAGTGGATGCCCGCACAAGTTAGACACTTGTAGGTTCAGTACCATATCCCGCCCAAAAAATGATAACAAGGAGTGAGACATTGAAAACATATTATACACTAGTATGTACTGTATGTCATATGCCGGGATTGGTTGAATCTCTATCACTAACCTCCTAAAAGTCAAGGTATTGTCAATTATGGATTCAACCTATTTGCTTCTATAGCTTTGACATTAGTGTGATGCCTTGTGAACTTACTGAGAAGGAAATCATGTTGTATGTTCCGTTCAAAGGTTTTTATTGAAATGCTGCCAAGCACAGTTTTACATCTTAATGCAATTGTTCTTTGATTATGTTGGGGAGATCATTGTTGATGGAACTGTGTAAAATTCTTAGTTGGCGCCTCCCGAGTGGAGCAGCGTTCTAAGGCACTGCATTGCAGTGCTAGCTGTGCCACTAGAGATTCTGGGTTCGAGTCCAGGCTCTATTGCAGCCGGCCGCGACCAGGAGACTCATGGGGCGGCTAACAATTGCCCCAGCGTCGTCCAGGTTAGGGGAGGATTTGGTCGGCAGGGATGTCCTTGTCCCATTGTGCACTAGTGACTCCTGTGGTGGGCTGGGCGCAGTGCACGCTGACACGGTGGCCAGGTGCACACATTGGTGCGGCTGGCTTCCGGGTTAAGCGGGCGTTGTCAAGAAGCAGTGCGGCTTGGTTGGGTTGTGTTTTGAGGACGCACGGCTCTCGACCTTCGCATCTCCCGAGTCCGTACGGGAGTTGCAGCGATGAGACAAGACTGTAACTACCAATTGGATACTACGAAAAGGGGTGAAGTATAGGAGTGTAAAAGGATTGAAATGCTTGATCTCACGTTTCACATATCTACATGGCTCTTCTGTAGGTGGTTTCTTGGTTTAGCATTGTATAATTTAAGAAGGAATAGAGTCAGACACCATGGATTATTGAGCACATTTCTGCTAGACATAGTGTGAAATGTGTTTTTTTACCTCAAAAGGAAATGCATCAATACAACTCAAGCATAGGGTGGTACAGTACTGTAGCGAGGAGGAATGTTCCTATTCCCATTCTAGCTTAAGCGTTACCACACTTAAATTCTACGAGGTGGAGAGGAGGAGAAGAGCAGCAATCAATGAATCTCTCTGGTTGAATGTGCCTGACAATTGTGTGACTTTTCTTCTCTTTAGAGCCTTATAGTGGAAATTCAACATGCTCTCCTCAAGTTAAATAATTGTTATGTATCTTGGGAAGCAGAAGAAAATAAGTGGGTGTTTGTATTTGTAAAGATTTTGTCAGCAGTTAAGGTGGCTGTAGCGTGGGCTGTATTATGGAGACAGAGGGTTTAGGTGTAAAGAGCCCTGCTTGGGAGACAATCTTAACACGCCGATTAAACACATCTAATTAGCTTTCTGTTCATCCTCAGTGCTTTTACTGACTCGATGACATCACCTTCCCAAGTGCTTCTGTTTTCTACTATCCTTTGTGCTTTTCTACTACATGGTGTATCTTCTCCCTCTCATGTCGGCCTACACACTGTAAACCCTTCCCAGAAGCACTTGGGAAGGTGATGTCATCGAGTCAGTAAAAGCACTGAGGATGAACAGAAAGCTAATTAGATGTGTTTAATCGGCGTGTTAAGATTGTCTCCCAAGCAGGGCTCTTTACACCTAAACCCTCTGTCTCCATACTACAGCCCATAATATCTCCTTATGTAACACAACACGTAAACACATGCATGCATTAACACACAGACTCCCAAACTGTTCACTCAAAAATAATCAATTAGATGAAAGAACGCAGGAGAGTTGGTTAACCTTTCACCCCTGCTTGTGAACCCAGGACCATTATCATTCTGGCTCACTGGCTCACTCTCTATAGCAAATCAATATGTTGATTTGGCAGCAGCCCACAGGATCAAGCACAGGGAGCAAACAGGAATGGTCTTCTGCCAGAACAAAATTCAACCTCGGGCCTTGTATTGTAATGCAGCTTCTCCTGGAGAGAACGCAGGCTTTTTAAGCACCCTGAAGGTTATAATGGTTATTGGTGTTTAGCATCTTTTGATGTTGACTTCCCAGATAGAGAAAGACTGAGTAATGCTGATATTTTTTGTGTGAAATTGTTCTGAAGTGTTCAGTGACCCACTGGAATTCAACTGCCTCAGAAAATGTTTGCTATTTAGCCATGTATAGCCGAAACATCAGGTTAAGAACATTATGCCGAAGCCCTGAGGTAACTTGGCAGGCTTCCTGCTGCAAGATGGTCATGAGTAGAATCAGGATGAAATGATGAATATTTTCTGTAAATAAATGCGTGTTTTAGCTGCTTGGTAGACACCTCGTAAATATTTCAGGATGCGCCTCTGGCAAAGTATGATAATGACAGAATGAAAAACAAGTGTATTATTGTTTTATATTTTGAAACAACTTCAATTTCATACATAGTCTTAACAATTGATGAGCTGAAATAAATTCATCAGCAATGATAACATAAAGTACATGTACAACTTTTTTTCATATGGGACTTTTTGGTTCTACTGCATTGTGTAGCTCAATTAGTTTTCTTTGTCATATCTTATTTGCTGGTAATGTTGTTTTCCTTGGACTCATTCAAGGCTATATGCACCATGTGGCCAATGAGGTGTATCTAATGGCTAATGGTTCTTTCATTTGGTTGAACATATGGAATCCACCATGTTATATTTCATGCTACATCTGACAGCCATTACTACACGTGGAGATGTTGATTACTGATGAAAAACTATTAGTGAATATGTAAACTGTATCCGTCCCCCATGTATTTTACAGAATGCACTCAAGCAGATAATTGTTTCATTCCATGGCTTTTAGGCATGCAAGACCTGACAAGCACTCTTAACTTAACAGACAGTATTCTATTCTATTCTAATGAAAACTTATCATATCCTGAATCAGAGTGACATCGACTAGACTCCTTGTCATTTTGATTAATTCACTTTCAAATGAACCTGACCAAATCATCCGTATGCTGAATGTGCAACAAAACATTGATGACAAGTTGGCAACGAGATTGCTTAGAGGTGGTTGTTGACTCCACATATAAGGATGAATCCCTCATAAAAAGCAATGTTAATTATCAATTGGTTAGTGCAAATCTTAATGATGTGTATTGGTCTGAATTTCTGAACCTTAACATGCCCTTGGCCTCTTTCTTTAAAGAGTGTGCTTCGAAGTGTCTCTCCATCTCATCTCTCATTCCCTTTTGTTAGAGTGGCGAGTCTCTCACATGTACGTGGAGGCCTTAAAGCTTTGTGTTGGACTCAACTGTTGGGACCAGTGTGATGGGAGTCACTGCACAGATCAGATAAGCTCACTATCTCTAACTTCAGGGCCTGGGATCAGAGAATCTCACCTGTCACCTCTCAGTCAGGAGAACGAAGACTCAAGCTGGAAAGGCAACCGTTTTAAAATGGTCTTTAATTTTGGTTCAAGACTAGATGCTCTATGGGAAATGGGAATGAGAGATGAGATGGAGAGACACTTCGAAGCACACGATTCCTTAGGTGACAAAGATTGAGTTTCTTCCTGTAAGTGTGAGGGTTGTTTTCTCAGGTGACGTGTGAAAAATGTTTTCTTCCCATCTAATGTTATCTTCTTCTGTTATCACATAATCTTGGCATTCCTACTGAGAGAGCTACTGAGTATTATGGTAGATAGCATCAGCATGCTCACGAAGCAAGAACACTATCTGGGAAGGCCCCAGTGCTGGTGCCGAAGGGAAATCAGTACAAAACAGAGCTGCGGGTGCTTGTTAAGCTATACACATCAACCCCATCCATTAATTCATAGCACTGTGGGGTTAAGGTGACACAGCAATCAACGACATGCACACCAATGATGCTGTCGCATCCCACTGTAATTTGATCCACCCGTTTTTCCTTTCAGGGAGGTTCCATTCAGAACAGGAAATCGAAGCGATGCCTTGAGCTGGTGGCCAGCAATGACAACGAGTTTGGGTACCAGCTGGTCCTTCAAAAATGCACTGGACAGAAATGGTCGATCACCAACACACTGCCTGGCAGTGCCCTATGATGAGCCCCTCTGAGAGAACACTGGTCAAA
This sequence comes from Oncorhynchus nerka, assembly GCF_034236695.1. Lineage (NCBI taxonomy): Eukaryota > Metazoa > Chordata > Actinopteri > Salmoniformes > Salmonidae > Oncorhynchus > Oncorhynchus nerka. The sequence goes on from NC_088423.1 coordinate 70,653,225, forward strand.
TATACTGGAGCACACTGGACTGGATGGGGTGCTTACTCTGTTACTCCTCTGGATTTTCTGTTGTGGATAAAGGAGAATGGTGTATGGTTAATGACAGGCATTGGAGGACCATGATGTCTTTTGTTCACCAGTTGACATCACATGATAAATGTTAAACATTTTCTTTCGCCTATGGATCAGCGATAGATGGTTGATATTGTTCATTATGAGATACTACAACGTTATGAAACATATTTTGTGAAGAGTGTAGTTGGTTTTCTGTTGACTTGAAGGTTGTACTGGGTCCTATATGTTCATTGTTGTACTTGGTACATAACTGCTACTGTGTAGCAAGCATTTCAAAAAGTTCTCTGCTGTTTTCTTTTCTTCTAGTGTCTCAGGTTTGTAGGATAAGTTTATTATGCGATTAAGCTGTACAGTTTTGGGGAAATGCCAACATGTTGGAATATATATATATGAAAATAATATACTATTTTCTAAGTGTAAATATTCAAAAATATTTATAATATATGCCAGTAAAAGAACTGATACTACATGAATGTGTGGTAGTGTGTTTTTTTTTCCTTCCAATGGTACAATATTGAGTGTGCCCTTTCCATGTAAACAGCCACCAGCTGTTCCGTATGTGCGTATGGTCCCATGTGACACAAGGCAAATGTCATGTTATCAAAATGAATGTGTGTTTTCCCCCTAAAACTCATGCCTTTAAGGTTATAGCTCTCTCAACATACAGAAGTTAATAATTTATGTTCACTATTTAATGGTATCTGATTACACAAATTATATTAATGATCACATACAGATGTAGGATCTTAATTTGATAACTCTTTTGTTGCTGAGAATTTTCCTGCACGGCAAGAACTTGTAGTGTATTCAAGGTTTAAAAAGGCTTCTGAAGTGTGTAATTGCCTCTCTAAAATGTCAGACTTGATTTGCCCAAACGAAAAATAATCCACTTAACAATTCACATTTTCTGTTGCTGCAGGATTATTTTCAAATGAATATCCTACATGCGTCCTTATTTTTTATGGTTTTGTGCAGTAATGTAACAAAAACATTTTGCGAGCACACACATGCGCACAGGGAGAACATTTGAGAAATGGCATCTAATCAGTTTCTCACAGAAGCAGACAGCAGTCTAGAATCAGGGCTTGTTTCTGTCGAAGCCTTTCTCTTCTGACTGTTGTGTGTACCAGGGGAGGAGAGGAGTGGCGCATTCGGTTTTCAACATGCCAGTCCTCGTTAGCATCCACATTCATGCTGGGCCAGGGGAGTCATGCCATTAAATATACACTACTGTTCAAAAGTTTGGGGTCACTTAGAAATGTCCTTATTTCTTTTTAAGAAAAGCTCCTTTTTTTGTCCATAAAAATAACATCAAATTGATCAAAAATACAGTACAGACATTGTTAATGTTGTAAATGACTATTGTAGCTGGAAACGACAGATTTTTTAAAGATTCTTTTAAGGAATATCTACATAGGTGTACAGAGGCCCATTATCAGCAACCATCACTCCTGTGTTCCAATAGCACGTTGTTAGCTAATCCAAGTTTATAATTTTAAAAGGCTAATTGATCATTAGAAAACTATTTTGCAATTCTGTTAGCACATCTGAAAACAGTTGTGCTGATTAAAGAAACAATAAAACTGTCCTTCTTTAGACTGGTTAAGTATCTGGAGCATCATCATTTGTGGGTTCGATTCCAGGCTCATAATGGCCAGAAACAAAGAACTTTCTTCTGAAACTCGTCAATCTATTCTTGTTCTGAGAAATGAAGGCTATTCCATGAAGATAAATTGCCAAGAAACTGAAGATCTCGTACAACGCTGGCTCTAACCAGAATAGAAAGAGGAGTGGGAGGCCCCGATGCGCAACTGAGCAAGAGGACAAGTACATTAGAGTGTCTAGTTTGAGAAACAGACGTCTCACAAGTCCTCAACTGGCAGCTTCATTAAGTAGTACCCGCAAAACACCAGTCTCAACGTCAAAAGTGAAGAGGCAACCTCCGGGATGCTGGCCTAGGCAGAGTTGCAAAGAAAAAAGCCATATCTCAGACTGGCCAATAAAAATAAAAGATTAAGATGGGCAAAAGAACACAGACACTGGACAGAAGAACTCTGCCTAGAAGGCTAGCATCCCGAAGTTGTCTATGTCTACACTGTATTTCTGATCAATTTGATATTTTAATGGACAAAAAATTTGCTTTTCTTTCAAAAACAAGGACATTTCTACGTGGCCCCAACCATTCGAACGGTAGTGTACATGCAAACCCACTTCCTTCGCTAACAGATTAAAATATTTTTGTGCATTCTCAAATTCAAAACGGAATTGATTTCCCAAAGGTTGGGAGTTGATATGCACAAACATTCTCATATCTGGAATACCATAATCATCATCTCAAATGTTGTCGCAGTAGTTGTATTGCTCTAAATTCATAAAATAATGCAGAACCACATACAGTGAACTCTTCAAACAGATTTCACCAAGTGAGATATTCAAATGTTTGAATCTCAGCGTGACATTGAGTTATTTATGACACTGGAGCTCTTCTTGTTAACGCATACAGTAGGTGGCTTTTTTGCATAATGTTAATCATGAATGATTAAAACCTTTCAGATGAGCATAATGATGAGATAGCACCTGCTTCGAAATGGCCTCTTCATACTCACAGTAAAAGAATTAGGATTCACAAATCATTTCATGAATTAAAACAAATAAATGGAAGTGTGATTTATTACATGACAATAACATGGACCTGTTCAATCAATCCCAGTAACAGTGTTTCTAAGATGACTAAAAAAAATGTGCATCATATGAGAAATGGTATTGTTATCGTACAGATATCGTACAAACTTTACATAAAGATACTGATTGCATTCCTGGATACGTCACTGAGTAATAACCATCTTGCTTTGAACACTGAAAAATTCTTCCAATATCTCAAAATGCGGGTTTGATGATTCTATGAATGGCATCGCTCCTTGTTTTTTAGTTCATCTGAAAACCAGAGCTTTCTGAGAAATCTAGAATTCCTAACCCAATAAAGCAGTTGTGTCCTTGGTGTGTGTGTGTGAGACGGTCCCATTACCCTTACCCACATTTATAATTCAGGTTTCTGCCTCTTGGGAGAAAGGCAATGAGAGAGTGCACCTCGATAATCATGCACACTCGCAGTTACTGCTGCCCCTGACACAGTCGCAATAAAACAGACTGAGAGAGATATATTCTTGGCACAAAACAAGCCCACTATGGGGGAATCAGAAAAGGTTTGGGTAGCATATGGAGGGAGTCGGAGCCTTGTCTGAATTGAGAATTAATAAATGTCCCACAGGACTCACTGGAGGAGAGAGTTTATCAGTTGTGGATCCTGCAGGTAAGGTACATGTGGCTAAGTGAAGTAGAGGAACCACCACAGGAGGGCCCAGGGGATACGAGAACTGGGGCTGGTAATGGGGAGCCAACTTTCAATTGAAAATTCAATTAAATCCTGCTCAAGCTAAAGTCATTTGTCATCTCTATTTAGCATATATATATCGTATGCTTACTGAGCTGTAAAAGAGACAGATTTATAGTCAAATAGCTTTACTCTGGTTTAGTGTGACCCTACATCCAACACATAGTGAAATGTCCCTGTTAGTTATTTTCCAAATCTAAAGTGCATTTTACCCATACCATCTCTTCGAGGATGTTTCATGTTGCCAGTGGTGTAAAGTACTTAAGTAGTACTTTAAAGTATTTTTACTTAAGTAGTTTTTTGGGGTATCTGAACTTTACTTTGCTATTTTTATTTTTGACTACTTTTACTTCACAACATTCCTAAAGAAAATATTGTACTTTTTACTCCATACATTTTCCCTGACAACCCAAAGTACTCGTTACATTTCGAATGCTTAGCTGGACAGGAAAATTGTCTAATTCACGCACTTATCAAGAGAACACGTGGTATTCCCTACTGCCTATGGTCTAGTGGACTCACTAAACACAAATGCATCTTTTGTAAATAATGTGTGAGTGTTGGAGTGTGCCCTTGTACAGTTTTAAAACAAGAAAATGGTTACGTTGGCTTTGCTTAATATAAGGAATTTGAAATTATTTATACTTGTACTTCTACATTTGATACTTTTTTTTGTTTTGTTAAAAAAAAAAAACATTTGACCCCCTTTTCTCCCCAATTTCGTGGTATCCAATTGTTAGTAGCTACTATCTTGTCTCATCGCTACAACTCCAGTGTGGGCTCGGGAGAGACGAAGGTTGAAAGTCATGCATCCTCTGATACACAACCCAACCAAGCCACACTGCTTCTTAACACAGCGCGCATCCAACCCGGAAGCCAGCCGCACCAATGTGTCGGAGGAAACACCGTGCACCTGGCAACCTTGGTTAGCGTGCACTGCGCCCAGCATGCCACAGGGGTTGCTGGTGCGCGATGAGACAAGGATATCCCTACCGGCCAAACCCTCCCTAACCCGGACGACGGTATGCCAATTGTGCGTTGCCCCACGGACCTCCCGTTCGCGGCTGGTTACGACAGAGCCTGGACAAGAACCCAGAGTCTCTGGTGGCACAGCTGGCGCTGCAGTACAGCGCCCTTAACCACTGCGCCACCCGGGAGGCCCTACATTTGATACTTAAGTATATTTAAAACCAAGTACTTTTAGACTTTTACTCAAGTAATATTTTACTGGGTGACTCACTTTTACTTGAGTAACTTTCTATGAAGTTATCTTTACTTTTACTCAGGTATGACAATTGGGTACTTTTTCAACCACTGCATGTTGCCATAGGAACGTTGCTTAAATTAAGTTACCTATTTTCAGATCCCAAGCCGTCACACCAGAAGTGAACATACAAACTCAACAAATCCATATTTCCTGCTGATACAAGATTAATCTCTGACCTTTTAATATTATGCTTGAATGCCTTGAGCTATGCACAGGAACTGACTGACAAACATCTTATATCTGCATAGACTATGGTCTGTGTGTGGTACAAAAGGGACATGGAGATAGTAAAAGAGCATTCACGAGGCGTGCTGTGTGCTATGCACTGATGGGTAGCTTTCCGGAGGTTCACAATTATTAAAAAGACAACCACAATAGCATGCAGTACCATCAGCTTGTTTGAGGTTAGTCACGCCTTGCACATTTCAGACCAGACACAAACCATATCTGAAGTGAATTGAAGCCTTGCAACTCATCCATGAACTACTCTGAAGTATTTTTCTAGTCCTTTCCTATTTCCTCACTGTTTTGACAGTGCTCGTTTCGATTGGACATTCACTAGTGCAACTTCAAAGCTCCTCCAAAGCAAATGTCAGATTGTCTGTCATGATCAGAAGAATGATACAGCAAGTTGTTGAAGCAGCCAGTGTCAGTTTCTCTGCTCCAAACAGAGCAATGAAGCTGAATATTACGGCTTTCTGTATTTGTCAGACTGCTGGATAATCACAGAGAGGCAGAGGGAGCCCTGATAAGTGGTAAGGCTAATTTCCTGTGCCACACGTTATTTATGCTTATGGATTACAGAGGTAAGGTTGGATGACAGTACACATTTACACAAGAAAACAGTATGTCTGTACACCTCAATTACTGCCTAACAACCATTTGGCTGTTTGACGGTGCCTGCCGTAACGGATTGTGCCATTGCCCAATGGAATGGTGTTCCAATCCTCTAAATAAAGGTTGGCTTGTCTTTTTATACCAGTGAATTTTGCTTTTGTTCTTTTGCCAAGTCTTACTGTATATATTTCTATAGTTACTGTACCAGCCCTCCAATTGCACCAAACCCTCCTATGGACTGTTGTGAAATTACTTTTCTCTTGTATATAACCACACCTTGTGCTAAGCTATGTGTGAATAAATCAAGCTGTAAATTACCCAGGTATCTTGGCGTCATGAAGCAGACAGATTTGAGGCAAGTCTGCAAATGAATTTGTTACATACTGAGAGGAGAGAGAATCTTTAAAAGAGTCAGCATTTCTCTGTTCAGTATGAGCTCATCACTTGGAGAGACTATCCTGGGAGGCAATATAAAAAGTGAGTGGATCTTTATTGAAATAAATAGACATGCACACAGCTCAGAAAACCTCTCAACACAACCAAATATCAATTGAAATTAGTGTGAAAGAATATTTTAAATGTTGTTGCTGTACTGAAATGTTTGATCTCAAATACACTCACCCGAAATTCAAAATTAATCATAGATCACCTCTTAGGCAAACGGCACCTTTCAAGTTGGACTTCAATATTTCAATGGTATTTACTTTACAGGGATAAAGACCCATTTTATGACCACCTGGTGGTGAACTTCTCTCGGCTGTGCACACAATACAATAAGCCCTAATCCTCTGTATATTGCAGTTGCAAACCCATCAATACTTCTGAAAGGCCTTGTGACTCAATTATCAGCTTCATAAAATACATTGCTTATGGCATTGAAACTCATAATGTGCTTCCTGGCAATACGTATTGGGTTTAGAGTCCTAGTTTGCACAATGATTTGTAAATGTCTGAGTCATTTCTCATTTTAAGAGTTTTAATATGAACCTCATCCTTAAAGTCTGCAAACACAAAGCCGTTCCTAGTTTAGTTAATATACTTTTGAACAACATCTCAAATTAGTTTTCTGTGCACTTTTTTAAAAGCTTTATTTAACTAGGCAAGTCAGTTAAGAACAACTTCTTATTTTCAATGATGGCCTAGGAACAGTGGGTTAACTGCCTTGTTCAGGGGCAGAACAACAGATTTTTACCTTGTCAGCTCAGGGATTTAATCTTGCAACCTTTCGGTTACTAGTCCTGTTTTTCATTCCCTCGTAAATTGCAGGTTGATGTTTACTTTCATGAGTCTTGTCCTGGAACTGAGCGATTTCAGTAACCTTCTCACTTGAGCTGTAATTTTTACAGTTAAAGACACTTTGATATGACCTCATTTACGAGCAGGTTAATGTTTTTCATTATGAATCTTACACTGGAGGCAGCTCTGCAGAGTGGTCACTACAGCCACAGTGTCATAAAATCTGATTTTAAACCTAACCCTAACCTTAATCACACTGCTAACCCTAATGCCTAACCCTAACCTTCAATTAGGACCAATAAGCACATTTTAGTTTTCATACTTTTTACAATATAGCCAATTTTGTCTTTGCAGCTGGCCCATCTGGCAGAAATCGCTCAGTTCCAGGACAAGACTCATGAAAGTAAACATCAACCTGCAATTTACGAGGGAAAGAAAAACAGGCCTTTATCATGGATAGATGATAACTGAAAGCCATACACTGCAACTTCAAAGAAATCCATTAGTTTATACATTCAGAGTACAGTTCTGACAGTTCTCATAGTGGTGGTGGTGGTGGGGGGGGGGTAGTTAAGGGGGGGGGTAGATAGGGGGGCAGGTCAGCTCAATCACTGAGGCAGTGTTTTCACACAGCTGAGCTAAGATTTGCTTTAATTGGATAGGTCAGGAATACATTTGTCAGCACATCCCCATGCTTGTGTCAAGTAGGGATCACATAACAGTGATATGGGATGAATAGATACAAACAGAAGGCAACACTAAATGAGGCCTCCTACTAGGCTGGCCTTCTAAGGCTGACATGGAGCCAAAAGAGCCAAAAGATTTAAACAGAGGTTAGAAACTTAGCCTACAATAGAAATTGGCTGCCTGTGTACTGTATGCATGATATGATTTGATTTAGGTTTCATCTTGGACAGATATTGCAACCTGAGTAATCATGCTCACTGTGTATACTAGACAAGGACCAAACCTCACCACAGCATTAATCACATTCCACAGAGACAGATGCCTCAGTAGGAGCCAGGAGGTGTGTGATATGAGGTAGTGTCTATATGGGTAATTTCAAGTGTGATCACCCCAGGTTCTCTTTCATTCGTCCCTTCTCCTGACTTTCAATGATTGTCTGATGGCTGTGATCCAAAACACAATAGGGGAAACTGGGGCATGGAGGAAGGAGTGTTACCTTTGTATTAATATGCTGATAGAACTACGTGTGATAACAAGCTCCATGCCTCATAGATGCTGCAGTATTACCCTCTGCGGTGCAGGTTTTATCCTCCTCATCCCACTAATGCAACCTGGCTGCAGAACTGATTAGGTTGCCTGCAGACAAACCTGCCCTCTGACACATTGTTTCAGATTAGCAGTTTCCCAGGGTGCAAATTGCCAACAAGCCAGAAGATGATAGCTTTTGATATGACAAAAAAAGGGTTCAGGTCTTAAACTATGTGTTGCCCATTGTTACCCATAAATACAATTAGATTATAGAATATAATAGCTATTGAGATTTTCAGTGTGTGAGATTGTGTTTTATTACCTCCGCTGAACAAAACATACAGTATACAGTATATATTGGAAGTGTATGACTGTACATTGCTGTACTCGGGGTTAACAATGCAATTGTATTGATTATGAAAAGGAGTTATGGTTTGACAATGTTAAAGAAAACAGAAATGGCACTCTCTAAACATTCATTTACAAACATGCCGATCATTTTAGTGTTGGGTAGAAGAATAGAGTCAAATAGGAGAAGCCTCTAGGTCAAAACCATACAAACACTAGGCATAGATTTAATATGCCTCTCACTCCTCCTTCCTCACTGAGACCATTTGACCTGAGTAGCATGAAACACAGAGGTATTAACAGTGAGCAGCTCTGATGTTGTTTCCTTGGCCGGAACAAGGGATGCGACTGATGCTGAGATAGTTTGATATGCTAATGATATCTGTCAGGAGAAAACTGTAAGCAGAGGAGGGTGTTTGCTACTGCACAACAGTGGGCAAGGTCACACACACACCAATATGCAAGTACAAAATATTGATCCATGCCAGCACTTTACCCAGAGAGACAAAGAATGTGTGAGACAGAAAGAACAAGTGTGGGGGGGGGTGGAGAGAGAGAGAGAGAGAGAGAGAGAGAGAGAGAGAGAGAGAGAGAGAGAGAGAGAGAGAGGGGAGAAAAGAAGAAGTCATTACTGTAATTAATTTGGGATGATGTGCTCATATCAGCGCTAAGACACGGTAATGGAAGCCCTTGGAGTTTGGACTGTGGAATGACCACACAAGGAGTGCCAGCCAGGGAAGGATGAAGTGCAAGGCCAAGTGCTGTGAGGTCATTCAGAGTGGTCCTCACAGTGACAGCATGGGCTTTGATTTTACCCAGCAGTTTATCAAACATATTGATCACTGAGCCACGTATTGAGCTGCACATTGTGTCCTTGCCACATCTCATGAGAGAGCTCGTTTGGATGGGCCAGGATTATTTCTTTGTCTGTTGTAGTATTGTGAGAAAGATATTGTGACAGGCATCGCCAGCCTTGACAAACACTCTCTCTCTGTGTGTGTGTGTGTGTGTGTGTGTGTGTGTGTGTGTGTGTGTGTGTGTGTGTGTGTGTGTGTGTGTGTGTGTGTGTGAGAGAGAGAGAAGTGGCTGTTTGAAGAGGCAGGCAGACACGGTGGTCCCTCTGCGTCTGCCTCCTACACCGCCTGTCTGTCTACAGGAATGGAGCACCCAGAGAATTAGGCCACTGCCAGGGGGATGACAGCTCAGTGACACACCACTCCAACAGCATAACACCACATCTGAAAATGTCTTATTCTGTCAAACAATCTGTTTGTTGTACTTGAATGAACTCTAATATGCGATAAATGGTGGTGAGTTTTGGAATGTTTTGAGTAATAATCAAGGTAACAGACACATCTGAGTTTTTTGTTGTTGTTGTAGAGTTAGGTACATACATACAGTATCACTAAGTGCACAGAGTATCAAATATTAGGGTAGACTAAAGTGTATTATAACGCTTTATTCATCCCTCCTCCACTCTTCCTCAGTTTAACAGCATGAGTCTTGTCATTATTTGCTTCCTGTTCAATTCACATTTGCTTAAAACATTTGTTCCCTACTGCAATGCATCTTTTTTAAATGACCCAGGAGTCACTCAAAATAGTATCTGAAACAATATATTTAATCACACGAGAAAAGTCACTCATTTGTTGGAGAGGAAAGCCTAAGCCGCAGTAAATTGTTTCCTAAAGGCAAACACACTGAGCAAAATGAATTATACAGTGACTGCACAGAGCCCAAAGAAAGTGAGAGACAAGCCACCCAGGGAATGAGTACACAAAACTTTCCACATCTCATTTAAATGTAACCTTAGTGCCCATCAGTCTCAATCTCGAGGAAACAAAATCAATAGGAACTGGGCAAAGCAAATTGAACCAGAGGAAAGAGGAGTGTTAAATTGTCTTCAAGCTTTGTTTCTCTTACATAGTACTTCAGCAAACTGGATACGTGTTTAAAGTGTTGTGGATGTCTCTGACTGTGAGTAAGGTACCCGAATCGGAGGGTGCAGATTTGTAATTGACTTCATTAGATAAGGAATTAGGTCAAATCTTAAATGTTTTCCACATCTAATTGGGAATATGAATTAACATATTTTATCTACCCAGAAATTACTTTATTCAATTTTCATTGTAATGCATCCCAGAAATGTCAACTGATGGACACTAAATGCAGGAGTTATCCACTAGATTATTATTTTTACTCATTTTCCATTACACAGTCTGTGTATTCTTCATTATAATTGGATTAAGCTACTGATGTCTATGTTACCCCAGCTTTGTGAGATGAGGGAATATTGGGATCACTTTATTACTCAGGCAACAGGGGGGAGAAACATGTTAATGAAAATATAAACATGAGAGTAGAATTGGAATAAACCTAATATTCTCTCGCAAAAGTTTGTCATTTCCTGTTTTACTTCTGGGGGGAATGCCATTAACAATTGTGATTACCTTTGTGCTAAGGAAGGAAGCGAAGTCTCCTCCCTCGCAAACCGAAACTCTCGGCCAAACCCGTCCCTTCCACTAATTTCACCGTATCATGTATCATGGTCAAAAAGGACATGTTTGTTTTCATGAATTTTTACGATTTAGCCCATTTTGACTGTGGCTATGGAATTTAGTGGGAAACATTTATCATCCACACACAGGCTTGAACATCACTGCACCGGTTTAATTCAACATGAGCCATGACAGATTATCACCGTTTCATCTGTCCACGAGAATCTGTCCTTGAGAGATTATAATAAACTAACAAAACACACTACAAAGTACTGTACTTTAAGTGTTCATCAGTAAAGTGGCTGGGAGCACATCACTGTATAATCGGCAAGAGCTAAGAGAAACAATCCACCCTTTTAATGATCTAAAACCAATATATTGATTTGAAATACAATGTAACTCTCTAACACAGAAAACGGATAGCCAGTGTTTAGATGCACCAATCAAGCTTGGCCTCCTGGGTGCCTACTATGCTGGGCAGCTGTCTATGGTCCCTTGGCAACCATTGCTCTGATTGTTCAGGTACCTACTTGGAGGGGATACTAAATCATTTGCATTCTGTTTATGCATATAATCTTCCATAAAGAAGCCTATATGTTTTCCTCAATGGAATCAGATGTTAAAAAGTAACAACTTGTAAGCCCACCAATAAAGGCATGGAACATAGAGCATCTTCCCCTATATGCAAAATGTACCTTGTTTTGACATAGAAAGCCCATATACAGTTGGAGGGGAGAGTAGCATTCTGATTCCAAGTACAAGTACATGTCAGTAGCTATCACAATATAAAAATGACATTGTCCTTGATGAGACAGTAGGAAAGGTGAGAGAGTTTGATTTTTACCCAGAAATACAATTAATTATAGCTGTGGATCAGCCTATTGTAAACAATATTTTGTAATAAAAGTATTCATGCACTTGACTGCTAGTGCAGTTTAGCAAGGGACAAGGACAAGATTAGATGCTGCTATGGGACTGAAGGACAACTTGCCCCCAAAAGACAATCAGTCATCCGTGATAGTCACACCTCCGTGGCAGTCAGATAACGAGGGAGAGGAGCATGGCTGGGTAGAGTTCGCAGGAGGATGAAAGCTCTCTGACAGGACAGAGATATTGGTCAATAGAGGGGTTGCAGTGATAACAGTGGGCATGTGGCCACAGGAGTGTTTTCTTTGTGTTGCAACTGCTCTGATTGACTTTTATAGTTGTTGTGAGGCTCAATACAATGCTGAATAGCAGCTTCTTGTGAATGTCTCACTGTGAAGCAAACAATTCCCGTTCAATGACAAACATTATTGGCAACCAGGGGCGCAACTTGGTTTTAGAAGTGGGGGGGACATATCCTGTCAGAGAGTCTGGGGGTTTCCTGCATTTCTACACAATTTAATGTGACCCTTTTGGGGTTATTTTCAACACTTCTACAAGAATGTGGATGATAATCCTGAATGAATCATGAATAATGATGAGTGAGAACGTTTTAAACACACAAATATCAACCCCCCTCCTCCTCCACCCCCCTGCAGTTGTAATCATGAGAGGTTATCATGTCTTTGGGGTATGATATTTGTGCGTCTCTAACTTTCTCACTCATCATTATTAACGATTCTTTCAGGATTGTCCGTGATCATGGTAGCATCCACATGAATGTAGAAGTGTTTATAGACACATTATATTCTTATTTACAATAAAAGTGACTCCAAAATGACACAATACATTATTTACCATTAATTTCAATTGGGCACAAAATAATCTGAAACACAAACAAAATAAACAGTAAATGCATCCAACACGTGTAGAGTCACAAGCTTGATGTAGTCATTGCGTGCTATGAATGTCGGACCAAATACTTAACTTTTTACTTCTTTAATGCACATATAAGTGAATTTGTCTTAATACTGTTGCTCCCCTAAAATGGGGGGAATATGTACAAAAAGAGCTGTACTTTCTAAACGGTTCACCCAATATGAATGAAAATACCCTCAAAAGAAAGCTGACAGTCTGCACTTTAACGTCATAGTCATTCTTTGATTTCAATACTTCACTGTCCCAATAATTACGGAGGGCACTGTAATTCATACCATAGACCTAATAGTACTGTACATGTAGAGATTATTTTACTTGAACACACTATAGCTGGATCGCTCCGTCCTGCACCCTAGTGGTCACCACCCTGCAGTGCCCCAACCCAACACACCTCACTCAGCTTTAGGATCTAAGTGAAACATTCATTATGGTTTCAGGTGTGTTTGGCCAAGGCCAGAGTGACAACCACCGATACGACAGGCCCCCAGGGCGAGGACTGAGGAGCCCAGCAGCTAGGGATTGCCTAAATACTGTAGGTATCTCGGTTTTTCTGATGACTGCCTTGCCTGGTTCACCAACTACTTTGCAGACAGAGTTCAGTGTGTCAAATCGGAGGGCATGCTGTCCGGTCCTCTGGCAGTCTCTATGGGGGTGCCACAGGGTTCAATTCTCGGGCCGACTCTTTTCTCTGTATATATCAATGATGTTGCTCTTGCTGCGGGCGATTCCCTGATCCACCTCTACGCTGACGACACCATTCTGTATACTTCCGGCCCGTCCTTGGACACTGTGCCATCTAACCTCCAAACGAGCTTCAATGCCATACAACACTCCTTCCGTGGCCTCCAACTGCTCTTAAACGCTAGTAAAACCAAATGCATGCTTTTCAACCGTTCACTGCCAGCACCCGCACGCCCGACTAGCATCACCACCCTGGATGGTTCCGACCTAGAATATGTGGACATCTATAAGTACCTAGGTGTCTGGCTAGACTGTAAACTCTCCTTCCAGACTATCAAAACATCTCCAATCTAAAATCCAATCTAGAGTCGGCTTTCTATTCCGCAACGAAGCCTCCTTCACTCACGGCGCCAAACTTACCCTAGTAAAACTGACTATCCTACCGATCCTCGACTTCGGCGATGTCATCTACAAAATAGCTTCCAACACTCTACTCAGCAAACTGGATGCAGTTTATCATAGTGCCATCCGTTTTGTTACTAAAGCACCTTATACCACCCACCACTGCGACCTGATGCTCTAGTCGGCTGGCCCTCGCTACATATTCGTCGCCAGACCCACTGGCTCCAGGTCATCTACAAGTCCATGCTAGGTAAAGCTCCGCCTTATCTCAGTTCACTGGTCTTGATGGCAACACCCACCCGTAGCACGTGCTCCAGCAGGTGTATCTCACTGATCATCCCTAAAGCCAACACCTAATTTGGCCGCCTTTCGTTCCAGTTCTCTGCTGCCTGTGACTGGAACGAATTGCAAAAATCGCTGAAGTTGGAGACTTTTATCTCCCTCACCAACTTCAAACATCTGCTATCTGAGCAGCTAACCCATCGCTGCAGCTGTACATAGTCTATCGGTAAATAGCCCACCCAATTTTACCTACCTCATCCCCATACTGTTTATATTTATTTACTTTTCTGCTCTTTTGCACACCAATATCTCTACCTGTACATGACCATCTGATCATTTATCACTCCAGTGTTAATCTGCAAAATTGTAATTATTCGCCTACCTCCTCATGCCTTTTGCACACAATGTATATAGACTCTCTTTTTTTTCTACTGTGTTATTGACTTGTTAATTGTTTACTCCATGTGTAACTCTGTGTTGTCTGTTCACACTGCTATGCTTTATCTTGGCCAGGTCGCAGTTGCAAATGAGAACTTGTTCTCAACTAGCCTACCTTTTTAAATAAAGGTGGAAAATAAAATTTCCCCAGATGTGGGCATGTTTTCAATGCAGACTCTTTTTGTCATACAGTATTCCATATAAGGCATCCAGACCTTATGAAAGGTGCACAGTATACCCTTAATCTTGCAATATATAAAACCTAGTGAAACATAACTTGACATTTCTGCCATCCATTGTGACATTGTGGGAGGATTAACAACCTTCCAATTAATGGAAATGCATTTCTTAGCCGCTTTAAATGCTAGGTTACACATTTTCTTCTGATAACAGTCTCCAGTATCAACATTTCCAAACAAACAAAAACAGGGAGAAGGGAGGATCTGTAGACATGCTGAGATAAAACAACATACTCTTTGCCAGAATTAGGCCATCCTTCACAAGAACACAACATATGCAAATATGTCCCATTTTGTGTTTTACACCTCCAGCAGAGGAATGACATTTCTGAGTGCATGTTATTCAGTTTCACTGAAGAGGGAGGGAGCACTGGGGCAGTGGCGGCAGGTAAGGGAGACACAGGATAAGAAGTAGAGGGCGTGGCAGGAGCAGATGTAACAGGGACAAAATAAAGGCTGCTACATACCTGATAGGTAGCTAGAGCCCAGAAATGAACTGGCTGTGGTAGCTAGCGAGTTAATTCACTTCAGACAGAACTTCAGTCGAGAGGGGATTAAACATTAGCTAACCAATTAAATATGTTTATAAAAATACCTTTTTACATCATAAAGAAACCCAGTCTAAAACCCCAAACAGCAAGCAATGCAGATGTAGAAGCACAGTGGCTAGGAAAAACTCTCTAGAAAGACAGGAACCTAGGAAGAAACCTAGAGAGGAACCAGGCTCTGAGGGGTGACCAGTCCTCTTCTGGCTGTGCCGGG
Source organism: Oncorhynchus nerka (assembly GCF_034236695.1). Lineage (NCBI taxonomy): Eukaryota > Metazoa > Chordata > Actinopteri > Salmoniformes > Salmonidae > Oncorhynchus > Oncorhynchus nerka. The sequence continues at coordinate 70,668,690 of NC_088423.1, forward strand.
TTGAGATTATAACAGTACATGGTCAAGATGTTCAAACGTTCATAGATGACCAGCAGGGTCATCTATGAACGGAAATAATAATAATAATCACAGTGGTTGTAGAGGGTGCAACACCCAACCTCAGGAGTAAATGTCAGTTGGCCGAGCATTCAGAGTTCGAGACAGCAGGTGCGGTAGAGAGAGAGAGTTGAAAACAGCAGGTCTGGGACAAGGTAGTGTGACAGGTTAAAGGAAATACTCACAGCCTGTTATACATTAAAAGGTATTAGTAAGTTCATAGTATGTGAGGATCTTAAAACATCTAAGGTTAAAAAGATCATGCATTCAGAATTAGTTGATAGAGATTGATAACATTCATATAATTGTGTTAAAAAGTTCAAATCCGTCAAGCGTACAAAGGATACGAATTGTGAGAGGAATGTGTAAACGTTAAATTAATTACTTTTCCCAAGATGGCGTAGCAGTCAGACGTCTTTGTCCTGTCGTGTCCCTTGTATATCGTTTTACATCTTTTTCGTCGCATATCCTTTAAAATATTTTGATAAACCTCAACATCTAAATACTCCCCTGCAACCCGCCTCACCCAATGTGGCGTGGATCTGCTTTTTTTTCCTAAAGTATTTATATTTACTTCGGATCCGGAATCCCTCAACTGAAGCTAGCCAGCTAACTACAAGCTAGCCAGCTAACTACCAGCTATCAGTCAGCAAACCATTGCCAGCGGTCATCAGCTAACCTTCAGCTCGGAAAGCTCTCGTCACTTCGAACAACGTGACTTTAACCAGAGCATAACGGACCTGTTATTTTTATCACCGGATTCCTACCGCAAACTGAACATTTTCATCTGGATCTTCACAACTAGCTAACCGCAATCTCGGATGACTACTCCTGGCTAGCATTTCCATCCCAGAGCAAGCACCAATTAGCTTGAAGCTAGCCCCGCCAGGGCTCCTGTGCTACCACCGAAGTATACTCCTGGGCAACAATATCCGTACCCCTTCTACAGCCGGTAGGGGGCATGGAACCCCGCAGATCCCCTACGACCGGAATACCGACATAATCTGCCCAAGGACTACAACAGGCCCCTCAGGCGCAACGCCCGCTGAAGACCCATTATGCTAACCAGCTAGGCCTGCTAGCTACCAAGAGCTACTTGGAACCCTACTAATTCCATGACTGGTCTATCGACGTCACCGCACGAAGAGGCAAAAAACAGACTTACCCCCATCGTGACGTCCCCCAAAGGCTAAGTTTCTAGCCCCTGCTATCTACTTGCTTGCTAACCCGGTCTGCTAACTGCTAGCTTACCTGCCCGGTCTGCTAACCGCTAGCCCCTGCTAACTGCTTGCTAACCCGGCCTGCTAACAACTAGCTTGCCCCTGTCTACTAACTGCTAGCTGCCGGCCCCGGCCTGCTAACTGCTAGCTTACCTGCCCGGTCTGTAACTGCTGGCTCATGCTAACTGCTTGCTGGCTAACCCGGCCTGCTAACTGCTATCTTGCCCCGGGCCACTAGCTGCTAGCTTGTTTAGCCCCAGCCTACTAACTGTTAGCTTGTTGAACGTGCAATACGGCCAGTTCGTATAGTCTTTAGCCGTACCCTTATCCTACTTCTCCTCTGTTCCTCTGGTGAAGTGGAGGTTAATCCAGGTCCTGCAGTGCCTAGCTCCACTCCCACCCCCCAGGTGCTCTCATTTGTTGACTTCTGTAAACGTAAAAGCCTTGGTTTCTTGTATGTTAACATTAGAAGCCTACTCCCTAAGTTTGTTTTACTCACTGCTTTAGCACACTCTGCCAACCCAGATGTCTTAGCCGTGTCTGAATCCTGGCTTAGGAAAACCAACAAAAACCCTGAACTCTCCATTGCTAACTATAACGTTTTCCACCAAGATATAACTGCCAAAGGGGGCGGTGTTGCAATCTACTGCAAAGATAGTAATACAGAACTCTGCAGGCTAAGTCTGTACTCAAATAATTTTAACTTCTACTTCTAAAAATTCACCTTTCCAGAAACAAGTCGCTCACTGTTGCCGCTTGCTATAGACCTCCATCTGCCCCCAGCTGTGCCCTCAATACCATATGTGAATTGATTGCCCCCCATCTATCTTCTGAGCTCATGCTACTAGGTCATCTAAACTGGGACATGCTTAACACCCCGGCCATCCTACAAACTAAGCTTGATGCCCTCAATCTTACACAAATGATCAATGAACCTACCAGGTACAACCCCAAATCAGTAAACACGGGCACCCTCATTGATGTCATCCTAACTAATTCACCCTCCAAATACACCTCTGCTGTTTTCAATCAAGATCTCAGCGATCACTGCCTCATTGCCTGCATCCGTAATGGGTCTGCGACCAAACGACCACCCCTCATCATTGTCAAACGCTCCCTGAAACACTTCTGCGAGCAGGCCTTTCTAATCGACCTGGCCGGGATATCCTGGAATGACATTGACCTCATCCCGTCAGTAGATGATGCCTGGCTATTCTTTAAAAGTGCCTTCCTCACCATCTTAAATAAGCATGCCCCTCTCAGAAAATTTAGAACGAGGAATAGATATAGTCCTTGGTTCACTCCAGACCTGTCTGCCCTTGACCAGCACACAAACATCCTGTGGCGTTCTGCATTAGCATCGAACAGGCCCCGTGATATGCAACTTTTCAGGGAAGTTAGGAACAAATATACACAGGCAGTTAGAAAAGCTATCCCAATGATTGGAAAGCTGCCGCGGTCATCCCCCTCTTCAAAGGGGGTGACACACTAAACCCAAACTGCTACAGACGTATATCTATCCTACCCTGTCTTTCTAAGGTCTTCAAAAGCCAAGTTAACAAACAGATTACTGACCATTTCGAATCCCACCATACCTTCTCCGCTATGCAATCTGGTTTCAGAGCTGGTCATGGGTGCACCTCAGCCACGCTCAAGGTTCTAAACGGCATCATAACCGCCATCGATAAGAGACATTACTGTGCAGCCGTATTCATCGACCTGGCAAAGGCTTTCGACTCTGTCAATCACACCATTCTTATTGGCAGACTCGACAGCCTTGGTTTCTCAAATGATTGCCTCGCCTGGTTCACCAACTACTTCTCTGATAGAGTTCAGTGTGTCAAATCGGAGGGCATGTTGTCCGGACCTCTGACAGTCTCTATGAGTGTGCCACAGTGTTCAATTCTCGGGCCGACTTACTTTTCTGTATACATCAATGATGTTGCTTTTGCTGCTGGTGATTCTCTGATCCTCCTCTACGCAGACGACACCATTCTGTATACTTCCGGCCCGTCCTTGGACACTGTGCCATCTAACCTCCAAACGAGCTTCAATGGCATACAACTCTCCTTCCGTGGCCTCCAACTGCTCTTAAATGCAAGTAAAACTAAATGCATGCTATTCAATCGATCACTGCCCGCACTTGCTCGCCCGTCCAGCATCACTACTCTGGACGGCTCTGATTTAGAATACGTGGACAACTACAAATACCTGGGTGTCTGGTTAGACTGTAAACCTCTCCTTCCAGACTCACATTAAGCATCTCCAATCCAAAATTAAATCTAGAATCGGCTTCCTATTTCGCAACAAAGCATCCTTCATTCATGCTGCCAAACATACCCTCGTAAAACTGACCATCCTACCGATCCTCGACTTCGGTGATGTCATCTGTAAAATAGCCTCCAACACTACTCAACAAACTGGATGCAGTCTATCACAGTGCCATCCTTGTGGCACCAAAGCCCCATACACTACCCACCATTGCGACCTGTATGCTCTCGTTGGTTGGCCCTCGCTTCATACTCGTCGCCAACCCACTGGCTGCAGGTCTCTGCTAGGTAAAGCCCTGCCTTATCTCAGCTCACTGGTCACCATAGCAGCACCCACTCGTAGCACGCACTCCAGCTGTTACAATGGGGCAAAAAAGTATTTTGTCAGCCACCAATTGTGCAAGTTCTACCACTTAAAAAGATGAGAAGGTCCTGTAATTTTCATCATAGGTACACTTCAACTATGACAGACAAAATTAGGGAAATAAAAATCCAGAAAATCACATTGTAGGATTTTTAATGAATTTATTTGCAAATTATGGTGGAAAATAAGTATTTGGTCACCTACAAACAAGCAAGATTTCTGGCTCTCACAGATCTGTAACTTCTTCTTTAAGAGGCTCCTCTGTCCTCCACTTGTTACCTGTATTAATGACACCTGTTTGAACCTGTTATCAGTATAAAAGACACCTGTCCACAACCTCAAACAGTCACACTCCAAACTCCACTATGGCCAAGACCAAAGAGCTGTCAAAGGACACCAGAAACAAAATTGTAGACCTGCACCAGGCTGGGAAGACTGAAGCTGCAATAGGTAAGCAGCTTGGTTTGAAGAAATCAACTGTGGGAGCCATTTTTAGGAAATGGATGACATACAAGACCACTGATAATCTCCCTCGATCTGGGGCTCCACGCAAGATCTCACCCCGTGGGGTCAAGTGAATGACCTGCAGAGAGCTGGGACCAAAGTAACAAAGCCTACCATCAGTAACACACTACGCCTCCAGGGACTCAAATCCTGCAGTGCCAGACGTGTCCCCCTGCTTAAGCCAGTACATGTCCAGGTCCGTCTGAAGTTTGCTAGAGAGCATTTGGATGATCCAGAAGAAGATTGGGAGAATGTCATATGGTCAGATGAAACCAAAATAGAACTTTTTGATAAAAACTCAACTCGTCGTGTTTGGAGGACAAAGAATGCTGAGTTGCATCCAAAGAACACCATACCTACTGTGAAGCATGGGGGTGGAAACATCATGCTTTGGGTCTGTTTTTCTGCAAAGGGACCTGGCCGACTGATCCGTGTAAAGGAAAGAATGAATGGGGCTATGTATCGTGAGATTTTGAGTGAAAACCTCCTTCCATCAGCAAGGGCATTGAAGATGAAACGTGGCTGGGTCTGTCAGCATGACAATGATCCCAAACACACCGCCCGGGCAACGAAGGAGTGGCTTCATAAGAAGCATTTCAAGGTCCTGGAGTGGCCTAGCCAGTCTCCAGATCTCAACCCCATAGAAAATCTTTGGAGGGAGTTGAAAGTCTGTTTTGCCCAGCAACAGCCCCAAAACATCACTGCTCTAGAGGAGATCTGCATGAAGGAATGGGCCAAAATACCAGCAACAGTGTGTTAAAACCTTGTGAAGACTTACAGAAAACGTTTGACCTCTGTCATTGCCAACAAAGGGTATATAACAAAGTATTGAGATAAACTTTTGTTATTGACCAAATACTTGTTTTCCACCATAATTTGCAAATAAATTCATTAAAAATCCTACAATGTGATTTTCTGGATTTTTTTCCTCATTTTGTCTGTCATAGTTGAAGTGTACCTATGATGAAAATTACAGGCCTCTCTCATCTTTTTAAGTGGGAGAACTTGCACAATTGGTGGCTGACTAAATACTTTTTTGCCCCACTGTATATCTCACTGGTCACCCCCAAAGCCAATTCCTCCTTTGGTCGTCTTTCCTTCCAGTTCTCTGCTGCCCTTGACTGGAACGAATTGCAAAAATCTCATTAGCTTTAAGCACCAGCTGTCAGAGCAGCTTACAGATCACTGCACCTGTACATAGCCCATCTGTAAACAGCCCATCTATCTACCTACCTCATCCCCATACGGGTATTTATTTATTTATTTTGCTCCTCTGCACCCCAGTATCTCTACCTGCACATTCATCTTCTGCCGATCTACCATTCCAGTGTTTAATTGCTATATTGTAATTACTTCGCCACCATGGCCTATTTATTTCCTTAACTTACCTCATTTGCACTCACTGTATATAGACTTTTTGTTTTCTTATGTTCTACTGTATTATTGACTGTATGTTTTGTTTATTCCATGTATAACTGTGTTGTTGTATGTGTCTCTGGACAGCCGGGAGACTCTGCTACGCTTTATCTTGGCCAGGTCGCAGTTGCAAATGAGAACTTGTTCTCAACGAGCCTACCTGGTTAAATAAAGGTGAAATAAAAAAATAAAATAAAAAATAATTATTTTGTGGTGCCTAATGGAAGGGTAAAAATGTTCATCTGTGATCTACTAAATGCTCTTAATCTATGAGCCTAAGATCGATTGCTCTGGTCTCCACCCAAGTTCCCGGGGAAATCACGGTCTTTCCTCATTGCACTAAAAGTTCTCATTGAGGAAACAATACCGTATCACTCGTGATTATTTCTCCCCTTTTTCAGAGGCGTAACAGTAGCACGTCCGGTGAACAGGTCATGGTTCCATAACCGCAGGCAGAACATTTGAAACTTGAGCAGCAGCACAACCAGGAGGACTGGGAACAGCAAGGAGTTATCAGGCCAGGTAGTCCTGAGGCATGGTCCCAGGGTTCAGGTCCTCCGGGAAGGGAGAGGGAGAGAGAGAGAATTAGAGGGAAAATACTTAAATATTCACACAGGACAACGGATAAGACAGGACAAATACTCCAGACATAACAGACTGACCCTAGCCCCTGACACAAACTATTGCAGCATAAATACTGGAGGCTGAGAAAGGAGGGGTTGGGAGACACTGTGGCCCCGTGACACACCCCTCCTAGGGATGGGATGGAAGAGCACCAGTAAGCCAGTGACTCAGCTGACGTAATAGGGTTAGAGACAGAGAATCCTGGTGGAGAGAGGGGAACCGGCCAGGCAGAGATCGCAAGGGCGGTTCGTCACTCCAGTGCCTTCCTGTTCACCTTAGCACCCCTTGACCAGACTATACTCATTCATAGGACCTACTGAAAAGATGAGTCTAAATATATAGACTTAAAGTTCGAGACAGAGTCTGCATCTATCACATTGATAGGCAGACCATTCCATAAAAATTGGTCAGAATTGAAGGAATGATGGAGTGCGCTAAATACTGGGAAATTATTGAGGGAAACCTGTTTCAGTCATCCAGAGATTTGAGACTGGGATGGAGATTCACCTTCGAGCAGGACAATGACCCTAAGAATACTGCTAAAGCAACACTTTAGTGGTCTAAGGGGAAATATTTAAATGTCTTGAAATGGCCTAGTCAAAGCCCAGACCTCAATCCAATTGAGAATCTGTGGTAAGACTTAAAGATTGCTGTACACCAGCGGAACCCATCCAACTTGAAGAAGTTGGAGCAGTTTTGCCTTGAAGAATTCCAGTGGCTACATGTGCCAAGCTTATAGAGACATACTCCAAGATACTTGTAGCTGTATTAGCTGCAAAAGGTGCCTCTACAAAGTATTGAGTTTGGGAGAGTGTGATTCAAGGTTGTAAGGTAACAAAATATAAAAAATGCCAAGGGGGTGAATACTTTTGCAAGCCACTGTTGGTATGTATGGCAGGACCAAATCGGAGAGATTGGTAGTTACATGTCAGTTACACTACTAGCTCAGCACTGGGAATAAATACTTTTTTTTCTGTTAAATCAAACAGCAGTTACCTTGCCAGCTACATCAGTCAAATAAAGAGTAGCCAGCTTCTGCTCTGCTTGGTTTTACATCTCGGAGAAAAAGCACCACACATACACAGACAACAGCTGCCTCTGTTCACACACTCTGTGGTGTCTGCAAGGTCCTAAATCAAGCCAACTGGAGGGGGGGGGGGGTTGAAAGCAGGAGATAAATAGGCATTGTAGTTGAAGAATATCACCGGCCCAGCCTGACAGGAGCTCTCAGAGTCTCAGAGTACAGAGGCAATGGAATCCCATGGATTTGACAAAACCTTGTTTTGCTTCCTCTGTTCAAAAAAGGTTGACACTGAACATCCAACAGAGCAATTGCATTTGTGTTCTCTCATACTCAAGTCTCATACTTTGTGTTAACACCACCTGTGATTTAATATAATGTTTCTCTCACCAGGCGATGTTTGACTGGAGCTTCTGCTCTCCTGTCTCAGCAGTGAGTTATGGTACTAAAGGAAATAATTAAGCAAGCGCCTCTCCTCTACTTCTCATTCCCGGATATTGAATCGGCACAGCCCAACCACAGTGAACATCAAAGGAGCCTTTTCCAGCAGGCAGGGAGTGGAACCTCCGCCTCAGTATCTGAAGATGTGGGTTTGATTTGATTGTCAGAGCCTCCCCATCTCTTTGATTATCCACCACTCAAGCTGTGTTTGGCCTTGATGACTCAACCAATTAATGATGACAGGAAATAATTTGACGCAGAGCTGTCATAGCCTTAAAGGAATACCATGGGGAGTAAACATTTCTGATATCTATATGTCATTACAGCTCTACCGGAGATGAATTCCATCAAACTGAAAGTAGTCTTACCAGACTTTCCTTTGATTTAGTTTTTATTTTTGTAACTTCTTAAATCATCAGGGTACATCATCGTAACGAAGTGCGCTGAGAGTCGGGAAGCAAGTTCAGGGAATGAGTGTTTTTATAAATAAACACAACAAGAAACAAACAACGCACAGACTTAACACTTGAACAGAAAAAAATAACACCTGGGGAAGGAACCAAAAGGAGTGAAATATATAGGGATGGTAATCAGGGAGATGATGGAGTCCAGGTGAGTCTGATGATGCGCAGGTGCGCGTAATGATAGTGACAGGTGTGTGCCATAACGAGCAGCCTGGTGACCTTCAGGCTGGAGTGTGAGCACGTGACAATCATTATAGTTTTTCTGCTTCTTAGACCTTAAAGCAGTCGTTGTTTGGTATTGTTGGGTAGAAAAAAGTGCATTTGACTTCACTCTTATGTGAGGCAGGTCAGGTTGCCTGCAGGGATGTAGTCGCTTTGCTGAATTAGTGAGTGAGCGTCAGAGTTTCAGGGCATGTTTGAGTCTGATTTCTCCTGACAGTCTACAATAGCAGGCAGGGCTATAGAGTGTACAATCTCTGCAACAGACTGAGGGAGCTGAACACACAGGCACACAGGCATGTCTACTGGATGTCTGACATCCCTTGTTCTGAGCAGAAGGTCTGAAACACAGTCACATTACTGTAACTCAACTGGAACCTGTCCCCAAGTCGCTCAGCTGATCCCTCACCCAGCCACTGTGGGGATTTATCCCTTTCTGTGCCTATGCTGTGTGACATCTGTTGGCATGTGTAGCAAACTCCTGGAACAAAACTTAGCTGCATGCCATGAGGGAGCAAGCTATCAATGTCATTGTCAATGCAGTTCAACCAGACACAGGCCTGCCAGGACACAGCGATGAGAGCGAGAGGGTGATGAGAGCGAGAAAGAGCATCACCAGCCACACCCTAACCAGCTAAGACCACCTCAAGCATACCCTGGCCAAACTCTATATAGCCACCTCCCCCACATCAGACCTATGCCCCTTCTGCCCACCCCATGCCCCCCCGACCCTGTAGTAAGGACCTCAAGATGACAGCAGAACATATGTCCAGGCCATGAGCAGAGCAACAGGCTCACTATTACACCCGTCCAAGCTCCGTCATGCAACCGAAGAGGTACAGTTGAAGTCATAAGTTTACATACACCTTAGCCAAATACATTTGAACTCAGTTTTTCACAATTCCTGAAATTTAATCCCAGTAAAAAATTCCCTGTTTTTAGGTCAGTTAGGATCACCACTTTATTTTAAGAATGTGAAATGTCAGAATAAGAGTAGAGAGATTGTCACAGCAGATTTCCTCCTCTTCCTCTGAAGAGGTGAAACAAGGATCAAACCAAAACGCAGCATGGTAAGTGTCCATGGTTTTAATAGGAAAACAACATGAACACAACTACAAAACAAGAAACGTGGAAAAGCCGAAAACAGTCCCGTGTGGCACAAACACAGACACAGGAAACAACCACCCACAAAATACCCAAAGAATATGGCTGCCTAAATATGGTTCCCAATCAGAGATAACGTTAGAGAGCTGCCTCTAATTGAGAACCAATCTATGCAACCATAGACATACCTGTCTAGGTAAATTGTAGGAAACAGCCCCATAAACATACAAAAAACCCTATACAAGTCAAGCACATAAATCCCCCATGTCACACCCTGACCTAACCAAAATAATAAAGAAAACAAAGATAACTAATGCCAGGGTGTGACAGTAACCCCCCCAATGGTGCGGACTCCTGGCCGCACACCTAAATCCATAGGGGAGGGTCTGGGTGGGCGTCTGTCCACCCAACCTAGGATTGGCAACCCTACTAAATGGCCCCACAGGGGCAGCTCAGGCCTGAGGGGTAGCTCAGGACTGAGAGGTAGCTCAGGCTGGTTGACGGCTCTGGCGGCTCCTGGCGGCTCTGGAGGATCCTGGCAGACTGGCGGCTCTGGAGGATCCTGGCAGACTGGCGGCTCTGGAGGATCCTGGCGGCTCCTGGCAGACTGGCGGGAGACTCTAGCAGCTCTGGACAGCCGGGAGACTCTGCTAGCGCTGGAGAGGCTGAAGGCTCTGGCAGCGCTGGACAGATGAGGCGCACTGTAGGCCTGGTGCGTGGTGCCGGCACTGGTGGTACTGGGCCGAGGACACGCACCTCAGGGCGAGTGCGGGGAGCTGCCACCGGAGGGCTGGTGCATGGAGGTGGTACTGGATAGACCGGACCGTGCATGCGTACTGGAGCTCTTGAGCGCCGAGCCTGCCCAACCTTACCTGGTTGAATGCTCCTGGTCGCCATGCCAGTGCGGCGAGGTGGAATAGCCCGCACTGGGCTGTGCAGGCGAACCGGGGACACCATGCGTAAGGCTGGTGCCATGTACGCCGGCCCAAGGAGACGCACTGGAGACCAGATGCATAGAGCCGGCTTCATGACACCTGGCTCGATGCCCACTCTAGCCCGGCCGATACGAGGAGCTGGTATGTACTGCATCGGGCTATGCACCCGCACTGGGGACACCGTGCGCTCCACAGCTAACACGGTGCCTGCCCAGTCTCTCTCGCCCCCCGGTAAGTACAGGAAGTTGGCGCAGGTCTCCTACCTGGCTTCGCCACACTTCCTGTGTTCCACCCCCCAATACATTTTTGGGGCTGACTCTCGGGCTTCCATCCACGCCGCCGTGCTGCCTCCTCATACCAGCGCCTCTCCGCCTTTGCTGCCTCCAGCTCTTCCTTGGGGCGGCGATATTCTCCTGGCTGTGCCCTGGGTCCTTTCCCGTCTAGGATCCCCTCCCAAGTCCATTTTTCCAAATAGTTCTGCCTCTCTTGCTGTTGCTGCTGCTGCCCCTCCTGCTGTTGCTGCTTTTCACCACGCCGCTTGGTTCTGATTTAGTGGGTAGTTCTGTCACAGCAGATTTCCTCCTCTTTCTCTGAAGAGGTGAAACAAGGATCGGACCAAAACGCAGCGTGGTAAGTGTCCATGGTTTTAATAGGATACCTCAACATGAACACAACTACAAAACAAGAAACGTGGAAAAACCGTAAACAGTCCCGTGTGGCACAGACACAGGAAACAACCACCCACAAAATACCCAAAGAATATGGCTGCCTAAATATGGTTCCCAATCAGAGACAACGATAGACAGCTGCCTCTAATTGAGAACCAATCTAGGCAACCATAGACATACAATTTACCTAGACAGGTAACAGCCCCATAAACATACAAAAAACCCTCGACAAGAAAAAGCACATAAATCCCCCATGTCACACCCTGACCTAACCAAAATAATAAAGAAAACAAAGGCAACTAAGGCCCGAGCGTGACAGAGATTGATTTATTTCAACTTTTATTAAGTTCTTCACATTCCCAGTGGGTCAGAAGTTTACATACACTCAATTAGTATTTGGTAGCATTGCCTTTAAATTGTGTAACTTGGGTCAAACGTTTTGGGTAGATTCCACAAGCTTCCCACAATAAGTTGGCTGAATTTTGGCCCATTCCTCCTGACAGAGGTGATGTAACTGAGTCAGGTTTGTAGGCCGCCTTGCTCGCACACGCTTTTCAGTTCTGCTCACAAATGTTCTATAGGATTGAGGTCAGGGCTTTGTGATGGCCACTCCAATACCTTGACTTTGTTGTCCTTAAGCCATTTTGCTACAACTTCGGAAGTATGCTTGGGGTCATTGTTCATTTGGAAGACCCATTTGCGACCAAGCTTTAACTTCCTGACTGATGTCTTGAGATGTTGCTTCAATATATCCACATAATTTTCCTACCTCATGATACCATCTATTTTGTGAAGTGCACCAGTCCCTCCTGCAGCAAAGCACCCCCACAACATGTTGCTGCCACCCCTGTGCTTCATGGTTGGGATTATGTTCTTTGGCTTGCAAGCCTCTCCCTTTTCCCTACAAACATAACGATGGTCATTATGGCCAAACAGTTATATTTTTGTTTCATCAGAACAGAGGACATTTCTCCAAAAAGTATGATCTTTGTCCCCATGTGCAGTTGCAAACCGGAGTCTGGCTTTTTTAGCCTATCAGTTAGCCTATCAGAATCTTCTAATGCCATGCCATCATTTTCTGGAATTTTCCAAGCTGTTTAAAGGCACAGTCAACTTAATGTTTGTAAACTTCTGACCCACTGGAATTGTGATACAGTGAGTTGTAAGTGAAATAATCTGTCTGTAAACAATTGTTGGAAAAATTACTTGTGTCATGCTCAAAGTAGATGTCCTAATCGATTTGCCAAAACTATAGTATGTTAACAAGAAATGTGTGGAGTGGTTATTAAAACTTGTTTTTAGACTCCAACCTAAGTGTATGTAAACTTCCGACTTCAACAGTATGTATCAGATGCTCAACGTGCCCTGCTCACACCAACTGTGATTGCCCGGGTCTAACCCACACAAAACAACACTAGACACTATGGAACACAAAGCTTTTACTATCTCATCCTGGAATATACAAGGCCTGAGATCATCTGCCTTTGGCCTAAAGTGCAGGAACCCAGACTTCATCAAAGAAATTGGAAATACAGACATTGTCATCCTACAAGAAACATGTTATAAAAGAGGCGGACCCACTGGTTGCCCTCTAGGTTACAGAGAGCTGGTAGTCCCATCCACCAAACTACCAGGTGTGAAACAGGGAAGAGACTCAGGGGTATGCTAATTTCATATAGAGTAGACCTAATCCACTCTATTAAATTAGTCAAAACAGGAACATCTGGCTAGAAATTAATAAGGAAATTATCTCATGTGTGCCACCTATATCCCCCCCAGTAGAATTCCAATACCTTAATGATGACAGCTTCTCCATCCTAGAGGGGGAGATCAACAATTTCCAGGCCCAGGGACATGTACTAGTTTGTGGCGACCTAAATGCCAGAACTGGACAAGAACCTGACACCCTCAGCACACAGGGGGACAAACACCTACGAGGAGGTGACAGCATTCCTCCCCTATATGCTCCCCTAGACACAACTACGACAACATAACCAACAAAATCGGGCCACAACTCCTGCAGCTCTGTCCGAAGCTGGGTATGTACATGGTAGGCTTTGAGGGGACCCCTATGGTAGGTACACCTATAGCTCATCTCTTGGCAGTAGTACTGTAGACTACTTTATCACTGACCTCAACCCAGAGTCTCTTAGAGCATTCACAGTCAGTCCACTGACACCCCTATCAGATCACAGCAAAATCACACTACTTGAACAGAGCTTTGCTCAATCATGAGGCATCAAAGCCAAAGGAACTTAATAATATTAATAAATGCTATAGATAGAAGGAAAGTAGTGTGGAAATATACCAAAAAACAATTAGGCAACAACAAATTCAATCCCTTCTAGACAATTTCCTGGACAAGGTGTAAACTTGGCAGTAGAAAACCTAAACAGTATATTTTACCTCTCAGCTTCTCTATCAAATCTAAACATGTCAAGCAGACAACCTAAAAAATTAACAACAATGACAAATGGTTTGATGAAGAATGCAAAAACCTAAGAAAGAAATTGAGAAACCCATCCAAACAAAAACATAGAGACCCAGAATACCTGGGCCTACGCCTTCACTATGGTGAATCACTAAAACAATAAAGAAATACACTATGGTTAAAGAAGGAACAGAAATCAGCTCAATGTAATTGAAGAATCCATAGAATCCAACCACTTCTGGGAAAATTGGAAAACTCTAAACAAACAACACGAAGAGATCTATCCAAAATGGAGATGTATGGATAAACCCTTTCTCCAATCTTTTTGGCTCTGTAACAAAGAACAAACAGTAGAAACGTATACATGATAAAATACAAATCTTAGAATCAACTATTAAAGACTACCAGAACCCACTGGATTCTCCAATTACATTGAATGAACTACAGGACAAAAAATACAAACCAACCCAAAAAGGCTTGTGTGATTGATGGTATCCTAAATGAAATGATAAAATATACAGACCACAATTTCCATTTGGCTATACTAAAACTCTTTAACATCATCCTCAGCTCTGGCATCTTCCCCAATATTTGGAACCAAGGACTGATCACCCCAATCCACAAAAGTGGAGACAAATTTGACCCCAATAACTACGCATCAACAGCAACCTTGGGAAATCATCTGCATTCACAGCAGACTCATACATTTCCACAGCGAAAACAATATACTGAGCAAATGTCAAATTGGCTTTTTAACAAATTACCGTACGACAGACCACGTATTCACCCTGAACACCCTAATTGACAAACAAACAAACCAAAACAAAGGCAAAGTCTTCTCATGCTTTGTTGATTTCAATAAAGCTTTTGACTCAATTTGGCATGAGGGCATGCTATACAAATTGATGGAAAGTGGTGTTTTGGAAAAAATATACGACATTATAAAATCCATGTACGCAAACAACAAATTGGAGAAAAAAAACACACCTTTCCACAGGGTCGGGGGGTGAGACAGGGATGCAGCCTACTATAATCTGAAGTGAAACGTCACCTGTTTGCTGATGATCTGGTGCTTCTGTCCCCAACCAAGGAAGACCTGCAGCAGCACCTAGAACTTCTGCACAGATTTGGAACGTCTTTATTCTTTGGAACTTTTGTAAGTGTAATGTTTACTGTAAATGTTTTATTGTTTATTTTATTTGACCTTAATTTAACTAGACATTTTCACTTTTGTTTATTATCCATTTCACTTGCTTTTCCTCATTTCAATAAAGCCCTTTTAGGATAAAATAAAAGGAATGAAGCTAAACTGCTTAGTTTTCCTCTGAGTATTTGGCAGGCATTGCTATCTGAAGTGGTGCCTTTACAGCAAGATCAGAGGGTACTCTAGTCTACTAATTCAAACTCTGAACTTTGAGACGAGAATGGGATCAACATGTTTGAATAGACTAATTAGGAAATGTAAAACGTTATTATGAAGTTTATGTTTTGAGAGACAGACAGACAGACAGTTCTGCTTGCCAGGTCTTTGAGATGCAGTGTGAATTTATGCAGAAGATAATTTATGCCGTGCTTACTGATTCTGGATAATTACGATGAATAAACTTCAGCTCATTCAGATAACCTTGATAAACATGCGTGCCCAACATTGTACATCTCTGGGTGTTATGATCAATACTGAATATATACATAACTTTTTAAAGCTGGGATCCGCAAAAGTGGAAACAGTGTCGCTGGTCGCCCCAGGCGCTTTTGTAATTTTAATTTTTTTTTTTTTACTAAACAGAGGTTAGGAGCATCCTAACGGAAGTGAACAGCATGTTTAAATAAATTCTGTACATAGGGAAAAAACTGTGTTTTTTTGTTTGCAGTGATTTCTTCGTTGTTGTAATATTCCAAACCGACATGGCAGTTCCAGCTTTAACTCTGGCTCAGTGGATTCAAATGGCAACAGTGTAAGTAAAGGATTTAAAGATTATGGAATCTAATTGTACCCTTTTTGAGGTGTATTAGATAGTAGTCAATTACTGGGCAGGGCAACCAACCTATGAAAGAGGTATTGGTATGGGAATAGTTATATGCTGATTTATCAAATTACTCAGCAAGCTATTTCAATTCAGTGTATATTCTGGAATCAGCAGTGTTAAGAATGTTTATATGTACAGTAGGAAGATTAATATTCTGTAATTGGGAGACGCGGCCATGGAGGATGAGACCATCAAGTCAGAAGTGAGAGAGAGAAAGGGAGGAAAAGTGAATGAGAGCAATGAACAAAAGCCTTTCTTGGCCTGAAATCTCATCACTGTTGGAAAATGTATGCCCCCATCAAGATTAGTTCAGCCTGAGTGGTTTAGTCCCTTAGTGAAATAGAGTGCCTTCAGAGAGTATTCACGAACCTTGACTTTTTCCACATTTTGTTGTATTACAGCCTGAATTAAAAAGGAATTCAATTTAGATTTTGTGTCACTGGCCTACACACAATGTCAAAGTGGACTTATGTTTTTAGAAATGTTTTCAAATTAATTAAAAATTAAAAGCTGAAATGTCTCGAGTCAATATGTATTAACAGCTTTGTTATGACAAGCCTAAATATGTTCAGGAGTAAGAATGTGCTTAAAACTTCTTAGGGCTGAGATCACGCTAACGGGATCGATATGACAACAGCCAGTGAAAGTGCAGGGTTCCAAATTCAAAACAACAGAAATTCCATAATTAAAATTCCTCAAACATCGAAGTATTTCACACCATTTTAAAGATACACTTCTTGTTATTCCCACCACGGTGTCCGATTTAAAATAGGCTTTACGGCGAAAGCACCACAAACGATTATGTTAGGTGAGAGCCAAGTCACAGAATAACACAGCCATTTTTTCCAGCCAAAGAGAGGAGTCACAAAAATCAGAAATAGGGATAAAATGAATCACTAACCTTTGATGGTCTTCATCAGATGACACTCATAGGACTTCACGTTACACAATACATGTATGTTTTGTTCGATAAAGTTCATATTCATATAAAAAAATCTCTGTATTCATTGGCGCGTTATGTTCAGTAGTTTCAAAAACATCCAGTGATTTTGCAGAGAGCCACTAGGCGCGTTCACTAGGAGCAGACGAAATGTCAAAAATGTCCGTTACAGTCCGTAGAAACATGTCAAACGATGTATAAAATCAATCTTTAGGATGTTTTTAACATAAATCTTCAATAATGTTCCAACCGGATAATTCCTTTGTCTTCAGAAATGCAATGGAACGCGAGCTAACTCTCACGTGAACGAGCGTCACGAGCTTCTGGCACTCTGCCAGACCACTGACTCAAAGAGCCCTCATTCCTCCCTCCTTTACAGTAGAAGCATCAAACAAGGTTCTAAAGACTGTTGACATCTAGTGGAAGCCGTAGGAAGTGCAACATGACCAATATCCCACTGTATCTTCAATAGGGAATGAGTTGAAAAACAACCGACCTTAGATTTCCCACTTCCTGGTTGGATTTTTTCTCAGGTTTTTGCCTGCCATATGAGTTCTGTTATACTCACAGACATCATTCAAACAGTTTTAGAAACGTCAGAGTGTTTTCTATCCAAATATACTAATAATATGCACATATTAGCAACTGGGACTGAGTAGCAGGCAGTTTACTCTGGGCACCGTATTCATCCAAGCTACTCAATACGAGTTGCATGGACAAGTTGCATGGGCTCTGTGTGTGCAATAAAAGTGTTTAACATGACAACTTCATCTCTGCACCCCACACATACAGTCGAGCAGTGAATTTCGAACAAAGATTCAACCACAAAGCCCAGGGAGGCATTTTAATGCCATGCAAAGAAGGGCACCTATCGGTAGATTGGAGGAAAAAAAGCAGACATTGAATATTCCTTTGAGCATGGTGAAGTTATTGATTACACTTTGGATGGTATATCAATACACCCAGTCACTACAAAGATACAGGTGTCCTTTCTAACTCAGTTGCCAGAGAGGAAGGAAACTGCTCAGGGATTTCACCATGAGGCCAATGGTGACTTTAAAACAGTTACATAGTTTAATGGCTGTGATAGGAGAAAACTCCTAAATCACAAAACTCATCCTAAAAAGATGGATCAACAATATTGTAGTTACTCTACAATACTAACCTAAATGACAGAGTGAAAATAAAAAAGCCTGTACAGAATAACAAATATTCCAAAACATGGATCCTGTTTGCGATAAGGCACTAAAGTAAAATTGCAAAAAATGTGGCAAATAAGTGTATTTTATGTCCTGAATATAAAGCATTATGTTTGAGGCAAATCCAATGCAACACATCACTGAGTACCACTCTTTATATTTTCAAGCATGTTGGTGGCTGCATCATGTTATGGGTATGCTTGTCATCGGCAAGGACTAGGGTGTCTTTTAGGATAAAAAGAAACGGAATAGAGCTAAGCACAGGCAAAACCATAGAGGAAAACCTGTTTCAGTCTGCTTTCCAACAGACACTAGGAGACAAATTCACCTTTCAGCAGGGTAATAACCTAAAACGCAAGGCCAAATATACACTGGAGTTACTTACCAAATAAAGGTTAAATAAAAAAATATATATAAATAACAAGATGACATTGAACACTGCTGAGTGGTCTAGTTACAGTTTTGACTTAAATCATCTTGAAAAGCTATGGCAAGACTTGAAAATGGCTGTCTAGCAATGATCAACAACCAATGTGACTGAGATTGATGCATTTTTTAAAACAATAATGTGCAAATATTGTGCAATCAAGGTGTGCAAAGCTCTTAGAGACTTCCATTTGCTCTTCTACTCGTATATTCCCTATAAACAATGGCTTGACTTACCTTTGAAGGTTTGGTGTGTTGTGGCTATTATTAAGCTTTAGCTATTGCAGGCCTATGATATGAAGGCAGTGCCGTTGACTGAGACAGTTGACCTTGTGGTGAGGAAGACTGTTTCAGGCCTACCAGAGTGACTCCTATAATCTAACAATACAATGCTTAACTTTATATGAAATATTCTAATCGAAAATGTAATAATTACCCTCTTTCTGTATGTCTATATCTGTATAGCAGACACAGTAGTCACCTGACATAAAGAAGTGCATGTCGGTTTCATAGCATGCCACCGGTATATGTATCTCTCTGGGGTTAGGCTAAGCTTCTTTTTCTTTATATACAGTGCATTCGGTGGACACCTAAGCCTTTGCATGCAATGCCCTGATACATTTTGTACTCAAATCTCTGACAGCTGAACCGTGAGATGGACAGTAGGAAAGGAGCTTAACCCCCCCCCCCCCCCCCTAAATAAAATAGGCTAGAAAGATTTGCATATGCTACACATCAAAATGCAATGAATAATGTTTTTGTAATTTGTTAAAGGCTATATTTAAGGATACGTAATTGCTGCTCATTTGGCCCACATCCCTCATTTATTGATAGTGCTGGCTGCGCAAGGTTGGCTCTGAATGCATGTGGATGTTCGGTAAATTTCTCAAATGTCTGGTAAATTTAAATTTTCCCCTGTCATGTTGATCGGCAACAAATTGTCCCGAAGGAAACTCTGAAATTGCATTTTCTATTTTCTACCATAATTTGCAAATAAACTCACAAAAAATCCTACAATGTGATTTTCTGGATTTTTTTCTCATTTTGTCTGTCATAGTTGAAGTGTACCTATGATGAAAATTACAGGCCTCTCATCTTTTTAAGTGGGAGAACTTGCACAATTGGTGGCTGACTAAATACTTTTTTCCCCCACTGTATGGAATCATGTAGTAACCAAAAAAGTGATAAACATATCAAAATATATTTTATATTTTATATTCTTCAAAGTAGCCACCCTTTGCCTTGATGACAGCTTTGCACACTCTTGGCATTCTCTCAACCAGCTTCACCTGAAATGCTTTTTCAATAGTCATGAAGGAGTTCCCACATGTGCTGAGCACTTGTTGGCTGCTTTTCCTTCACTCTGCGGTCCAACTCGTCCCGAACCATCTCAATTGGTTTGAGGTCGGGTGATTGTGGAGGCCAGGTTATCTGATGCAGCACTCCATCACTCTCCTTCTTGGTCAAATAGCCCTTGCACAGCCTGGAGGTGTGCTGGATCATTGTCCTGTAGAAAAAAAATGATAACTAAGCGCAAACCAGATGGGATGGCGTATCGCTGCAGAGTGCTGTGGTAGCCATGCTGGTTGTGTGCATTGAATTCTAAATAAATCACCATCAAAGCACCCCCACACCATCTTACCTCCTCTTCCATGCTTCATGGTGGGAACCACATGTGCAGAGATCATCCATTCACGTACTCTGTGTCGTGAATGAACGCATCCTCTGCAGCAGAGGTAACACTGGGTCTTCCTTTCCTGTGGCGGTCCTCATGAGAGCCCGTTTCATCATAGCTCTTAATGCTTTTTGCGACTGCATTGAAGAAACGTTCAAAGTTCTTGACATTTTCTGGATTGACTGACCTTCATGTCTTAAAGTAATGATGGAATGTCATTTCTCTTTGTTTATTTGAGCTGTTCTTGCCATAATGTGGGGTGGCAGGTAGCCTAGTGGTTAGAGCGTTGGACTAGTAACTGAAAGGTTGCAAGATCGCATTCTGAGCTGACATGGTAAAAATCTGTCTTTCTGCCCCTGAACAAGGTAGTTAACCCACTGTTCCTAGGCTGTCATTGAAAATAAAATACAATTCTTTACTGACTTGCGTAGTTAAATAAAGGTAAAAAATATATATGGACTTGGTCTTTAATTAACCATAAAGGGCTATCTTCTGTATACCACCCTTACCTTGTCACAACACAACTGGCTCAAATGCATTAAGAAGGAAAGAAATTCCACAAATTAACTTTTAACAAGGCACACCTGTTAATTGAAATGCATTCCAGGTGACTACATCATGAAGCTGGTTGAAAGAATGCCAAGAGTGTGCAAAGCTGTCATCAAGGCAAAAGGTGGCTACTTTGAAGAATCTCAAATATACAATATATTTTAATTTGTTTAACACTTTTTTGGTTACTACATGATTCCATATGTAGAAAATGATAAAAATGAAGAAAAACCCTTGAATGAGTACATGTGTCCAAACCTTTGACTGGTACTGTATGTGAACTGCACTGTTGAAAATCTTGACTCTGGTAGTAATGACTCACTTCATGGAGGTCAATAACATGATCAGGCTGTCAGAGCTAAATCCCATTACATCTTACACCTGTGGAGAGGATGAAATACTGAGGAGACAGAGTCGTTTAAGGCCTGATACATAAAGTGCTCAAGGATGTGCTAAATGTCATGGGCTGTGGCTTTAGCACAGGGTAAATCTTTCTCTCTCCAGCCTCCTCACAGATTGAGATGCTTGGGGAATAAAACGAACACAGAGACTGCAGAGTATGTGGTGCACATAGAGTACAGCAGAGAATGTGAAACCTTGGACTATGTAACACAGGTCTACTTTTACACAAAGAATGCCATATCTCTATTCAACCGTTTCATGGAAATAGGCCGTAGCCTTCCTTTAAATCTATAAATCCTAAACATTTGATAATGCACCTTATTTCTTGCTATTGTGCAGGTTCTAAATGTAGCTTATAGTTTACTGCTGTTGTTATTGGGTGATTTTTGATAAATGGCTTCATTCTTTTTCCTGCAGTCTAGAGGAGATATTTTGTAATGGAACAGTACAACTTGTTTGTCCTTACAGAATGTTTGTGTCAGTAAAGCCTTCACCACCCAAGGCAGGCAGAGAGTATGATTTCATTGACAGATGTCTTACAAAGGATGATGGAACACAACTTCCTGTTGTTATGAGTTTGTGTAGAGAGGTGACTGGGGGAAATGTGTGTTTCACTATAGACTGGATCAGTGAGTAATTATGCTGTTGTTTGAAAGTATGAATACACCCACACCTCCAGAGACGTCATGCCCATAGGGGCACAGGGGAAGGTGCTCCCTCAGATTTGTCCTCTTTTAAAAATAGATATAGCACTTTCTGGTTAAATTTGCTGTTGTTGTTTCTCTGTATTACTACTAGCCACATAGCAATTTTATGAAGTTGGTTTTAGCTAGCCCAGATAGGTTCCCAATCTCCCAACCTCATAACTAGCTACCCAAGAAGACATTTCAAACTAGAAATCAAGTTAGAGTAGCAAGCTTTTCTAACTATTTTTGTTGGCAAGCAATTACTAAATGTACTGAATAAGACTCACATTCCTTTACATCTTTTTACCCGGATTTTAGCAGAGATGCAGGGAAGCAGTTTCTTTAAAAAAAATAACCACCAGTCAGAGGTACGCTTATATATGCAGAAAAAGAAACATGTTTTTTTTACAAGGAATTAAGCAGAATGATTATGGCTCTGGATTGCAGGAAGAAAAAAAACATCCGGACGGGGAAGCCATCCTCACACATTTTGTTCCCCATCCGATTTTGGGGTGCATGATGCCTCTGCACACCTCTATCAGGGTTGATACCAGCCATGTATTTGGTTTTCATGCTGATGTGATGTGTTTTGTGTGTATTAATGGCATAATACCAATGTAAAAGTGTGTCTTATTGTTACAATATCCCCACTGCCTCGGTTGGTTAAACTAGAGTATTTGATATGGGCTCTCTCTTTAAAAAAATACAAGATATTTTCTCTTCTTTTCATTTTCTCCATCCCTCTTCAAACAGAACATTTGAACCTCAGTCCACGGAGACCCCTCAGAGCAAGAGATTTTGCCTCGCCTCTAATCTCAAAATGTGCCAGCGGCCAGCAAATTCCTCCTGCAGACAGGCTTGCTCATCAGGTGGGAAGCCCTGGATGTGTGAGTGGAGTAGGAATCAACCACAGGGCTCACCACAGGAATCAGCCACAGGAATCAGCTAGAGGACAATGACTCTGACGGTTCCTGAACCCCCACACAATTTGTAGATCTCATGTCCGCCATTGCTGTGTCTCAGCAGATCCGGGTAGGTGTATATGCGTGGACTGTTAACCGGTTGGAACTGGGTCAGGACTACCCCTGTCCATCAACTTTGACCCCGTGACCCCAACAGCTCCAAACAGCATGCTTGGAGAATTCCCTGCTCATTGCAGGAGAGCCAAATAGATGCCCTGCAAGGTTTCCCAGAAAATAAACAGCTGTCTCACTTTCTTTCTCACAATACCAGAGAGACATGCTGTGTGCTGGGCTGAGCTGATAGGAAACTCTCTGGAGATACCTCCTATAGGAACCACTCTGTGTGGATGGTTCTATTGGCTAGGTTTGGCCGCTTCAGACAGCTGAAATTAATGTATTAAGGACCAGAATTGAGGGGCTTCAATAAGCCGATTCATATGAATAATTCAGCACAGCTAGCCTTTGTTCTGAATGTAATTCATGTCATTCATGCTGAGGGTTCAGTCAATTAAATGTGAATTCTAAAGAGTTTTTTTCTACTCTTCCTTTGCTAATGGATGATTTCTGAACTCCTTGACCCATACACCATAAACCGAAATTTAGAGCTTACTGTAACACTCTGAAATGAGCGTGTGTGCATGTACAAGTGTCTGCATGGTCATTTATGAGGCAAGAGAAAGGGAAAGAGATTCCATACAGTACAGATTATGGAGAGGGTGGGAAGGGTCCTTCTACTTACCCCATAACTGTATTTTGGATACAAGGTTTGGTTTGGAGTATGAGACCCAATATTAAGAGGGTGGGTCATGCTGTCAGGTGGTTGACAGGCCGTTACTGTGGAGGTTGGACCTCCATCTCTCAGAGTGCAGCTTGTCAGAGAGCCTGCCTATCAGTCATCAATCAGTGTGCCTCAGTCGTCCACAGGCATACCACACTGCAACACTTCATCCTGGAAGAACCACACTGGAATCACCCGGGCAGAGCAGACTCCCAGAGATGCAGAAATATACCAGTTTCTCCACAGAACTTTCTTTCTCACAGCCGCAAATGTGTATTTGAAGTGTACACACACTTTGATGTACCCGTTGCAGTCCATTGCCTATATCTGTTACACTTTACCAGCTCTGCAACATTGTAGAACAAGAAAAATAGTCATGTTCAGAAATTCATATGAAAACCAATAGGCTGTGACATAGCTGAAATAGTTCATTAGTTATAGGACCACTTCAGGACATTGACTACAGACCAGACAGTAAGACTGCTAATTCATTGGAGGGATGAGAAAAGTTCTAGAGGGGGGATAAGATCATAATTCTTGAAGCAACATAATGCCTGAACTCCTAATCGAAACCAGCCGGGGCCACTTTCCTCGCCTGCAGAAATCCAATTCCTGGACACCGATTGATTACCAGCACCTCCCCATTACATTGACAGAGGGCTCCAACGTTATGCTGTAAGCATGTGGGATGGGGTTAAGACAGGATTCTAGATATTGACAAAAAGGCATTGCAAAAGATAGGATTTAAAATCTTGTTGAAATAAGATGTATCAATGTCAAATAATGGAATTTGCCAGTGAATTTCATTCCACTAAACTGTGTGAAAGCATACTGACCTCTTGTGGCTAAAGAATGGAGTTACGTATTTTATGTAAAGTGTTGTGGGCAGTATAAAACAACAGAACAGGGCGGCATAGTCTCTTTCCCTGCCCTCCTTTTGGGGCTCGCAGTTTAGAGATAGTCTTGTGACAAAGTACGAAAAAAAAGGCATAAAATAGTATACAGTACTCTTGCACAATATATATTTTTTATTTCACCTTGAGAACAAGTTCTCATTTACAATTGCGACCTGGCCAAGATAAAGCAAAGCAGTTCGACACATACAACGACACAGACTTACACATGGAGTAAAACAAACATACAGTCAATAATACAGTAGAAAAATACATCTATATACAATGTGAGCAAATGAGGTGAGATAAGGAAGGTAAAAGGAACAAAATAAATAAAATAAATACAGTCGGGGGAGAGGTAGTTGTTTGGACTAAATTATAGATGGGCTATGTACAGGTGCAGTAATCTGTGAGCTGCTCTGACAGCTGGTGCTTAAAGCTAGTGAGGGAGATAAATGTTTCCAGTTTCAGAGATTTTTGTAGTTCGTTCCAGTCATTGGCAGCAGAGAACTGGAAGGAGAGGCGGCCAAAGGAAGAATTGGTTTTGGGGGTGACCAGAGAGATATACCTGCTGGAGCGCGTGCTACAGGTGGGTGCTGCTATGGTGACCAGCGAGCTAAGATAAGGGGGGACTTTACCTAGCAGGGTCTTGTAGATGACCTGAATCGGTGACGTCACTTGCTCTGAGACCTTGAAGTAGTGGTTTTTGTGGCTTTTGTGGAGCGATGGGTAATGATGCTTCGTGGGTGACTGTTGTTGATGTGTGCAGAGGGTCCCTGGTTCGCGCCCGGGTGAGGGGACGGTCTAAAGTTATACTGTTACACTTACATAACACATACTGTTAGTTGTCAAATAATGGAACTTGCCAGTGAATTTGATTCCACTAAACTGTGTGGAAGCATACTGACCTCTTGTGGCTAAAGAATGGAGTTACGTATTTTATTGCGTTACACCAGAACAACGCAGCAATTAAAATCTCTAGTCTCTTTCCCTGCCCTCCTTTTCCTCCACACGTCCTGGGTAGTGATTCGCATGCAGGAAAAATACGTGTGATGTCAAGCTTCTAGCATTTTGTTCAAGCTTTTAATCCACAGTCTCTCTGCTAACCTCACACACAGCTCACATGACATTCCTTTATCTCTGGGATTCTTTGTTCCTGCTTTGACTCCTTTTGGAGCAGTTCATTTTGAATGAAAGATTGAGTGTGTCTTAACTTTGGATTCATTACTTAGTCAGGATCAAGGGAAAATCTCTATTTCTCTGACTTTCTCTCACATTTACACAGACATGCCTCTTAATTTTTTTTTTATCACCACTAATTAGTTATTTTAGTTACCCGAATGTTCATGTTTTTTTAATTGTTCCATCAAATGAAATTTTTATCAAAACAATGTGCAAAAACATTTGAGTAATGCTTTTTCGTTCCCCTAACTACTTCTCATGTTTTATTTTCAGTAATGCGTAGTTCCATAATAGAGACTGTGTTCTGATCTCAAACAGAGATCTTTGGGAATTCCCCTTTGTCCATGCAAATGTACATCCAGATTGACTGCACATTAAAATGGTTACTTTTATCAATGTTTTTGAAAACGTAATTCCTCTTTAAATATCTTTCCATCAATTTTTGGACAATTTACTGAAGGAAGCTGAAAACTTGTATTCACTTTCCATGTTCCAGGTAAAAGCTCATCCTCAGAGCTGGCAGGCACCTTCCGTTTCTGCAGGACGTGCTTATGAAGCTGCCTTTGACCGATGTGGACTAATCTTAACACTGCATAAGTTATCAGAGTTCAATTAGCAATACAGCTTGTCTTCTCCTTCACAGCAGGATAGTAGTCTCTGTAGTATCACACTGTACTGCTGGTATAACTGTATAAGTCCACAGAAGGTGTTACATTTTGAGAAGCTGCCCTGGGATCATAGCCCTTCCGTTCAAATTTGTGCTGGAATGTTAGAGTGTTTTCTTTTTCATTGTTCTAGTTGTTGCCTCTTCAAATGTTCGCCGCTGAAGCAGAATTTAACATAATCTAATTATGGTCTCTGAAATGCAAGGAAGCAACGAAGGGAGTAACTATGTGCCGAGAATAGAAAGCAGAGAATTATGCTAGACTCTTCTTGTGGTGTCTGTGGAAATGGAGAGGGAAGCAAGTTTTGTGCCTAAGAAACAGCAGACAGACAGGATGGCATGGCAGAGAGACATCGCCCCAGGCATCTGTTTGATATCCTGTCCATGGCTAATGGTGGCTATTGTGGGGGATACTGGACAGATTGAAACCTTTTTCAGATGTTGCAGAGGCATTTGGGATGTTTACACACACACACACACACACACACACACACACACACACACACACACACACACACACACACTTTAAAAAGTGCCTTAGTCCATCATGAGCACACAGCAGCAGCCTCCATTTCCTTTCAGATGATAAAGTATAAATTCAAAAGCAAGGTCACATGACCCAGACCTTGCCCCTCAAGGTCTGAGTCATTTTGCTGGTGGATATTTACTGTCCCTCACACCGTAATATCACCTCTCATTGTGTTTTCCTAATCTAAAATAGATGTTGTTTTCTCATTGAAATTGCATGAAAATCATCATGTCAACAGGCATAATGAATCACAAATATTAACGTAGTCTTAATGCTTCTCCATTTTTGACATTTACGGGGATAGTGCACTGTTATATTTATGTTTTAAAAGGCATTGGTGATGTTTAGAGAAACTGTTTGTATAGACAGGGGAGGACATAATGCAAACTTTGAGCCATTCCTCTATTTGGCATTTAAGTTAATTTGCTAGTTCTTGGAGTATATGTAGGCTACCATGCACTCTGTGAACAATAACCCAGAGAGCCCAATGTGACTCTCTTAACACCTGTGCAAAGCAGTCAGACAGAACATGTCAAATGTACACTATGCGATGGATGGATATGTAGGAACATATCTACATTGTGTATCAGACAATTCAGTGAGCAAAACAGTTACACACTGAAGGAAGGAGGGCAGGCTTGACATGATGTTGGCTGGCCCCAGAGAGCTTTGATATACACGCCTTTGAAACATGTATAGCTCGTGGCTGATCACAGCATTCTAACATGTTCAAAAGTGATACATCGTTTTATCCCTAAGTCGTCGTATCTTAATTAAAACTGCAGTTTCTGTAAATGTCCTATGTGTTTGTCTTGGTAGCACATGTAATGATTAAATATGATGTAGACCATCTAAATATATCCTATTTTGTCAAATTATAAATACAAGTTTAGTGACCTCATTTCTTGAAAAATAGAGGTCCATTTATAGATTTCAGGGAAAGCAAGGATAGCTGGTATGGCTTCGCATAGCCTTGGAGAAACAATGCAGAGGTGAGAGACCTGTTTCAGTCCCCTACTGGGGACATGCAGTATGAACAGAACATCAATTATACAAAACAATATATGATAAAAGGAACATTGACATAAGCTAAAAACTACCATATTAAAGTACATTTGACTTATACAGACTTTTCCTCCACATTTTTTTTCATACCATGTTAAGGAATGATAATGTATCCATCCTTAGTGAAAACAATGTACACAAACATTTAAATATAGATTCCTTTTGTTCTACTTATCTGGTTAAAAGATACAAATATAGAAAGGAACCCTGCGTGATTTGTGTTGCTGTCATTGTGTCATGGGGTGACCAAAGTTAATGGTTTGTAAGCAATTCTTCACCTTAATCCCTGTCGAGTCCCCCTGCACACCACTGCAGGGGCATACCATTAGTAGGATGGTTCACATTGTCCCCACATGAGGTAATGAGAGCAAGTTGGTTGGGTATAGCACACGTGTCCAAGCCTATCCTTTCCAGCAGAGCACACAGGTAGAGAGCAATTTAAGCTGTTTACGTGCAAGATGTATAGGATTTATGGACAAACGACTCAGCCTTAGTTAACAGCATTGTTCCCCGCCTCCTCCTCTTCTTCCTTCTCCTCCTCCACCTCCTCTACCTCTCACATCACACCACACTGACCCATAGCCCTTGCCTTTTGGGGGCCCTAAGTGAAGTTTTGTTGTACCCATCCACCTTTAGATTGATGGCTAGACTAAATTACCAATCTAAAAATGTTAGCTGACATGGGCTAATTGAGTGACTGTCAGTGACAGATTTTTTTTTTGAGGGGGGGGGGTCCCCCTAGTGGCTGCGGGGCCCGCTTATGTAGCTTATGTGTAGTGGCGGCCAAGCCGGCAAGGTACCGCCCACTTAAATGACAGCCATCACATAAATCAACCTTTGACCTTTGAGCAGGATTCTGAACTTTTATCTGTACAACAATACCAAACAGTGACTGGATTCATGAGGGGTGGAGCAGGTGTCCTATTAAAATCAGTATTCCTATTAAACATAATATGTTATGAGAATATGTAACAAGACATTGTAAGAGATCCACCCAAGGCTACTGTAAAGAGGTCATCTTGTGACAGCTAGATGTTGTTCCTTTTGTGGGACCTACTCCTTCTGGTCCTTCTGTCATGGCATAGCCATTCCTCTTCCACATTTAGAAAACCTATCTCATGGTTACCTAATGTGTCCTGTGAAAGTATGACAAGGTTATCCACCACCCATAGATCATGTAAGGCACAGGTAGGCCAAACTAAAGACCTCAATATAACAGTGGTGTTCTATGTAGCTAAATATCTTGTGCTTATAATATATTTCAAATGTATATAGAAATGATTTCTAACAGATTTTGTTGTGTTACAGCCTGAATTCAAAATGGATTAAAGAGATCTTTGTTCTCACCCATCTGCACACGATAAACCCTTAATGACAAAGTGAAAACATGTTTTTCAAAATGTGTGCAGCTTCTGGTGGAAAGCAGACTGAAACAAGTTTTCCTCTAGGATTTTGCCTGTGCTTAGCTCCATTCCGCTTCTTTTTTATCCTGAAAAACGATCCATTCCTTACAATTACAAGCATACCCATAACATGATGCAGCCACCACTATGCTTGAGAATATGGAGAGTGGTACTCAGTAATGTGTTGTATTGGATTTGTCCCAGACATAACACTTTGTATTCAGAACAAAAAGTGAATTGCTTTGCGTGATTTTTTGCAGTATTACTTTAGTGCCTTAATGCGAACAGGATGCATGTTTTGGGATATTTTTATTCTGTACAGGCTTCCTTCTTTTCAATTAGTCCAATTGTGGATTAACTACAAAGTTGTTGATCCATCCTCAATTTTCACCTATCACAGCCATTAACTGTTTTAAGGTCACCATTGGCCTCATGATGAAATCCCTGAGCGGTTTACTCCCTCTCCAGCGACTGAGTTAGGAAGGACACCTGCATCTTTGTAGTGACTGGGTGTATTGATACATCATCCAAAGTGTAATTTTTAACTTCACCATACTCAAAAGGATATTCAATGACTGCTTTTATTTATTTATACCCTTCTACCAATAGGTGCCCTTTGTGAGGCATTGGAACACCTCCCTGGTATTTGGGGTTGAATCTGTGTTTGAAATTCACGACTCGACTGAGGGACATTTGCAGATAATTGTATGTGTGGGGTACAGAGATGAGGTAGTCATTCAAAAATCATGTTAAACAATATTATTGCACACAGATGACAGTAGTCCAGGCAACTTATTATGTGACTTGTTAAGCAAATGTTTACTCCTGAACATATATAGGCTTGCCATAACAAAGTGGTTGAATACTTATTGAGTCAAGACATTTCAGATTTCAGATGTTTTTCAAATTTTTAACATAATTCCACTTTGTTGTGTGTAGGCCAGTGACAAAACAAAAACTAAATTGTATATATTTTAAATATATGCTGTAACACAACAAAATGCATAAATAGTCAAGGTGTGTGAATACTTTCTGAACACACTGCATAATAGCTTGCTGCAAGATAAATTCACCTGATGCTGTGAATACCAAGAGTAAACGCAAGTGGATGCTATGGTCTTTCACCCTCACATTGCTACCTTTACAGGAAGTGTGTAGTGAGTAACGGAACTCTCTTCACTGGTCCAAAGTCTAAGTCTGAAGTCAGAGTACAATTTAGACGTCACAGCCTGGGCACATCTCTCTAAGCACATTTAGCTTTCTAATGTGTTGAAATACCAACGACTGTCTCCAAAGAAATGTTCTCCTCGCCAGAGTTACCAATAAACGGTCTGTGGATGGGTTCCATTGAGCATTTGCTTTTGTGGTGGTCCAACAGCACTTTTTCACTTCAAGGCCTCATATACCCTTTACATGCTTGCAGTAAATAAACAGCCTTGTTTCTATATTTAGATGACTTCCAGAGACAGTAACTCTGGGTAATCTGAGGATAGCAAAGCTCTGTTACGTACAGCAAAAAAATAAAGGCATCAATATCAAAAACTTTCATCACATCCCAAGTTTCTGCAGTTTGGTAGATGAATAGATAGAGATTTAATTGAAGTAGACCCTCTTGTTCAGTGTCATGGACAACCATGGAATAGGTTCAAAAGCAGTGTGACCAGTAGGGCTCTTGGCAGAGGTGCTGAAAGCTGAATTAGTGGTGAGTGTTGGTGGAGATGTCGTCATGCAGATGCCTGCACTGAACGGGTGACATCAACATCAATAATGAAAGTGGCTCATCAATGACCAGGGGAGGGCTACTGTATAAAAAGGAGAGAGAGATACTCTAAGCACTTATAAAAGACTGATCAACCAGCTAGACTGGCCCCTCCAAAGCATTACAGAAAAACATATCTAAACCTTGTGGAATTAACTCAGGCAGAAACTGGTAAGTAAAAATTTGCAATAAATGTTGTAATCTGATATTGATAATCTAAGATACATTTAATAACTGTCTTAACGTTATGTTAAATGTGAAGCATTGTCTTACCACAGAGTTAAAGAGATAGACATGTTACTGACCTTTATTGAAAACAGATTTACTTGTAATAATGAGTTAAATAAGTTCATAGAAGATTGCTGAGACGTGTTCTTAATTTTTCAGGCAATCAATATGCTTTCCATCAGATCTTTGGACAAAATTGTTTTGATAATTGTCCTCTGCAGTTTACACACAGAGGCGAGACCAATGAGGTAAGTTGACCGACTTAACTGTCGAAATGCAATTTTGTGTGTTGCATTTCATACCGTGGTTTATTCCTCAATGGCATTTCATTTCTTTGTTGTGTCCTGTATTCTAAGTCACCTCAATTAAAACGGGTTGCAATGGTTATTCTCTGACCAACAGAAAGAGGTCCATCAGTGAGGTCCAGCTCATGCACAACGTGGGAGTACACAAGCAGGTGGGGGAGAGACAAGACTGGCTTCAGCTGAAGTTAAAGGATATAATTGCAGCCTCGCACGCCAAAGCACAACAACATGGACAATCAGGGAAGATCCGGAGTCTGCTTCCTGATGATCTGACAGGACTGGGCCTGTATACAAGTTAAGCCTCAGTACTCAGGGTTTGTCCTCTTTTCAGTCTTACACAAGTAATACCTCGTAAAAAAAACAGTTGAAATTTCACAATGAAACTTGTGAAACTCATTTTAGTTTTAGATATTTTCTAAATTATTATTCTAATTATGTTTTTATTAATGTATTTACTATTTATTTATTTATATTTTATATTTATTTCCTGGTTTTTCTGCATTTGAATTAACAAGACATTTTGTTAATGACCACTACCTGGACTAAAGCACACAGAACAGTATATATTTTTTTACACCACTTTACCACCTTCACCTCCTACTACACCGGCCCTGACACTCGTTGGATGTGGCAGAGCTTGAAAACTATTACGGTCAACAAAGGGAAACCTAGACTCAAGCTGCCCAGTGACGCAAGCCTACCAGATGAGCTAAATGCCAATTATGCTTGCTTCGAGGCAAGCAACACTGAAGCACGCACGAGAGCACCAGCTGTTCTGGATGACTGTGTGATAATGTTCTCGGTAGCCGATGTGAGCAAGACTTTTAAACAGGTCAACATTCACAAAGCCGCGGGGCCAGATGGATTACCAGGACATGAACTCAAAGCATGCATGGACCAACTGGCAAGTGTCTTCCCTGACATTTTCAACCTCTCCCTAACTGAGTCTGTAATACCTACATGTTTCAAGCAGAGCACCATAGTCCCTGAGCCCAAGGAAGAGAAGGTAACCTGCCTAAATGATTACCGCCCCGTAGCGCTCACTTGGGTAGCCATGAAGTGCTTTGAAAGGCTGGTCATGACTCACATCAACAGCATCCTCCCGGATACCCTAGACCCACTCCAATTCACATACCACCCAACAGATCCACAGATGAGGTAATCTCAATCGCACTCCACACTGCCCTTTCCCACCTGGACAAAAGGAACACCTATGCGATAATGCTGTTCACAAAGCTCATCACTAAGCTAAGAATCCTACTACTAAACACCTCCCTCTGCAATTGGATCCTGGACTTCCTGACGGGCCGCCGCAGGTGGTAAGGGTAGGCAACAACACGTCTGCCATGCTGATCCTCAACACTGGGGCCTCTCAGGGGTGTGTACTTAGTCCCCTCCTGTACTCCGTGTTCACACACGACTGCATAGCCGAACACGACTCCAACACCATCATTAAGTTTGCTGATGACACAACAGTGGTA
Source organism: Oncorhynchus nerka (assembly GCF_034236695.1). Taxonomy (NCBI): domain Eukaryota; kingdom Metazoa; phylum Chordata; class Actinopteri; order Salmoniformes; family Salmonidae; genus Oncorhynchus; species Oncorhynchus nerka. Next base: position 70,701,581 of record NC_088423.1, read on the forward strand.
GGCCTGGATCACCGACAACGATGAAACAGCCCATAGGGAGGAGGTCAGAGAACTGGCAGTGTGGTGGTAGGACAACAACCTCTTCCTCAATGTGAGCAAGACAAAGGAGCTGATTGTGGACTACAGGAAAAGGCAGGCCGAACAAGCCCCCATTAACATCAACGGGGCTGTAGTGGAGCAGGTTGAAAGTTGAAAGTTTCTTGGTGTCCACATCACCAACAAACTATCATGGTCCAAACACAACAAGACAGTCGTGAAGAGGGCACAACAAAATATTTCCCCCCCCCCAGGAGACTGAAAATATTTGGCATTGGTCCCCAGATCCTCAAAAAGTTCTACAGCTGCACCATCGAGAGTATCCTGACTGGTTGCATCACCACCTGGTATGGCAACTGCTCGGTATCTGACTGTAAGGCGCTACGGAGGGTAGTGCATACGGCCCAGTGCATCACTGGGGCCAAGCTTCCTGCCATCCAAATATTAGGTGGTGTTAGAGGAAAGCCCATAAAATTGTCACAGACTCCAGTCACCCACTCATAGACTATTTTCTCTGCTACCGCACGGCAAGCGGTATCGCAGCACCAATTCTAGGACCAAAAGGCTCCTTAACAGCTTCTACCCCCAAGCCAAAAGACTGCTGAACAACTAATAAAATAGCCATCGGACTATTACATTGACCTCCCCCATTTGTTTTGTACACTGCTGCTACTCGCTGTTTATTATCTATGCATAGTCACTTCACCCCTACCTACATGTACAAATGACCTCTAACTTGTACCCCCGCACACTGACTCGGTACCGGTACCCCCTGTATATAGCCTTGTTATTGTTATGTTATTGTGTTACTTTTTATTATTTTTTACTTGAGTTTATTTGGTACATATTTTCTTCACTCTTCTTGCACTGTTGGTTAAGGGCTTGTAAGTAAGCATTTCACGGTAAAGTCTATACTTGTTGTGTTCGGCGCATGTGACAAAGTTTGATTTGATTTGTATGTGTCAAATTATCGTTAGCAGTCTCAAAAAAGGTTTGTTATTGTCTTTCATATGTCCATCTCCTTGACATTGCTTTATTTCAGTGTAAAGCACTGTTTACTTTAAATAATGTTCACAATGAGGACCAACTTGGTTACTGTTTATCCCGTAATAATCCTAATGACATCACTGTTTACTACTCTCACAGATGCTTTGTAATTTCAAAATAAGAATTCATGAAAAGCACAAAATGTTAAAAAAAATATTGATTTCAATGTGAATATCATGTGAGATTATTTTTATATGCATTAATAAATTGAATATTTGCAAAAAAAATGGCAGGTCTACATTTGTGGGGTGGAGTTACGGGGGAGTCAGTGACCCCCTGAATGAGACAAAATGCAACAAAGTCAAACTTTGGGGGGGCTCCAAATAATGCTAATTTAATAATTTTACTAGTTTTATATGCAATTTGTACTGCTATAGTGATAACTATTAAAATAAAAGCTTATTCCAAATGAAATGTACATCCCCAGTACTGTGTCATGGTTGAAACAAATTTCTTCCATGTATCTACTTGTCATCCTGGGACAGTCCCGTGTCTCAGACCCTTTTCAGGTATCCCAACTTGTCTTTCTACAAAAAATGACACATCAATTAATTACGGCTACAATGGCATTCACGGAATGTGTTCATTTCAAATTAAAAAGTTATAAAAAACACGTGTCTTTACTATTAAGCCCGTGCACGTGAAGCGCCTGTACACAAAGGAGGACCGAATGTTAAGGTATAATTCACACTCTGAGTGGAAGGAAGGAGGACACTGAAGGAAGAAGAAGAATCTCTCCCTTCTCATGTAAATTAGGCTTTGTGAGATACCATGTAAGAACCTGCACAAACCCCTTCAGTGTCATGAATGCAAAAGATTTGGTCATGTATCCAGTGTATGCCGAAGGGAAGAATATAGTATGCCAGCTGAGGTTATATGCTCAAATCCAATCAAATGTGTGTAGAATAACAGTGAAATGCTTACTTATGGACCCTTCCCAACATTGCATAAAGCAAAATAGAAAGATAATAACATCTGGAATAAATACAGCTCTTCAAGGTGCAACGGGTTCTACTGGAGGTGATGGGGCGAGGCCTGTCTCTGGGGAAGGAGCTGTGCGACTGCAATACCTGCACCCCTAAGAGAACCTGTGCATGTGACTGTGGCCATGACTGGGAAGTCTGCCTTGGTGGCAAGGCCTGGTGTTATCACTGCGACAAGCACGAGCACGTACTGGAAACCTGCATGTTCCACCAGCCATGGAGGTCCGAGGCGTCGGCTGATTGTAGAGGCCCCACAGTCAAGCACTGTTACCGACGAGGAACTGTCCACTCTGTTCTGCGGTGTGCTCCTGGAGGAGAGGATGAGCTTTCTCTGTCTGCTGGTGAGGTCCTTGATCTACCTGTCCCTGATCTTCTGCTTCCTGCTGGAGGTGAGTCCGAGCTGCAGGCTGGGGTGCCTGAGACTCCAGTGGAGCTGCCGGTTTCTGATGCTGTTGATGAGCTGGTGGCTAGCCAGCTGCCCATGGCCAATACTGCTGAGCTGATGGATGGTGGTGGGGCGGAGTCTCTGCCGGTTGCTGGTAAGAGTGAAAAGCCCCTCACACACTATCTCCTGAGACTGATAATACTGAGTTGTACCCTAGGCCTGAAGCTGGGGAGGGGTCTGACCCTGCCCTTGGTTCTGCTGGGTTAGTGGCAGTCAAAACTGAACATTGCTTTCCTGATTCACCTGACTCCCCTTCTCTGCAAAGGTGACTGTGCCAAGAAGGGTGGACACGCCCTCAACAACCAAGCAGGTCAGTGAAGACCTGGGAGTGAAGCTGTTGTTCAAGATGAACAATCATACAGAGTGCATGTTCTCATTGTTTCAGGTGATGTTGCTCATTCATGTTTACCTGTGTAGGTCTACTGCAATGCAATGTCAGGACCCTGGTGAAATGCCAGCCAGCTCCTATTATGGTTCCTGTTCCTGTACATTCAGCTTGGTTATGTAAACCCCTTGTTTTTGTGTTGAAATGCTTTTGACAGCCTTCATTTCAAGGGAAGTGGTAAACCTATAACTGTTTAGTGCTTTTTCTCCACACTTCGTGCGTCAAGGAGAATAGGGAGTAAACGTGACGATTGTCATTATGTTATACGTCACATAATCTTAAATCTTGCCTGATTATGTATGTCTAGACATGGATTAATCCCTGTTTATTAGGAGAATCACATTTATTGACTGTTAGTGATGTGGGGATATTTATCATGTGAATATATTACCTGAATGTGTTTGTATATCATTGGCATACCTTTTATTGAAGTTGATTGTCAATTATGTAATTGGTAGGATTTGTGATTTGTGATTTGTTCTGGGTCATGGGTGTTGCTACAAGAAACATGTCTTTGCTTTGTTTGGGAGACTAGACAGACAGGTAACAGGTCGGCATGGATTGAAGCCTGGGATTTCATTTGTTAGGGCTCTCCTTGATTCCGATAAGTTTATTAAGTCTACTGGCTATATCCACTTGCAAATAAAAATCCTCACATAGGCAAGAAAAAGCACATGTTCCTCGTATGCCTCCTCACTGTTAAAATCCTACCGCATGGTACGCTTTAGTAGAGCCTGCACCAGTGAATGGGTTTGTTTGGCATTCCATCCGACAGTGCAACCTTGGATCATAAATAACTACTCATTATTATTTGTTGATCAGTCGGTCACAATTTAACCATGACACATGACCTTTTTCTTTCTCTCAAACACGGCCAATGTTTCTCGGCAACTGAAGGATCATAATAAATTGAATATGAAAAAGGTGGACTTTGTATCGTTTATTGAAATGTTCATAAACTGCACACCACAAATGGAAGGAATCTGAGAAAAATGTCATCATTGTGAGTGCAGCTGAACACTTTTTGGGACTCATTTGACAGCAGACTGATTTTACAGCAGAGGCCTGCAGGGAATCCTGTCGAAGAATGTTCCACCATCATAGGCCCCCGACCCTGTAGGGATGTGACTTGAATTAGATTGTGATTGGAGAAGTGGGAGGGGGTTTTAATGTGTCTATTTGTTGTATTATGTACGGGGTTTATTCTTCAATGTTTTTTCATTCTATTGTTCACTACCCTGTACAGTAGGGGGCGGCAATAGACTTTATAGGATGTAGTCCGTCTCAAACCTCAGATAAGCAGTGTGTTGGAGGGAGATTCCTAGATTTGAGAAGTGTGCAGGAGGACATGAGACAAAGAAATGTGTAGTATCAGTGGAAAAAGTTGGGTGTGTAAACTGTATGGGTACCCGTGGTACTGGAGAAAAGAACTGTGTCTGGTGAGAGAAGGGCAGGTTGAGGTTGCCATGATCAGAGTAGTGCAGAAGGTGTCCTTATGATAAGGCAGTGCAGAGAGTAGGAGAGGAAGATGGGTCCAGGGTGAGGGATCCTAAGAGAATCCCTGTGAGTAGGCCGAGGCCAATAGAGTGATAGGAATAACGTACTTCAGTAAGTTTTTTTTTTTTTGGCGTTCAAGGCCATGGTTGTCAATTGTACTGCAGGGATGGAATGTAAATCACAGAGGATAGATAGGTGGCAGCTGCAGAGAAGTACTTGGGTGTACGAGATTTTACTGCCGAAGCGTTAGATGTTTTTGAATTATAGTGTCCCATCCTCACAGACTGCTGGCCAGAAGTAGGATCAGATGGGGCCAAAGTAGTGGAATAGTGGTGAGGTTTTAATGGGTGTAGGGTTAGTTGGAAGGGCAATTTTTTTTTCACAAAGTGTAATGAATTCATACTCCAGAATAGTAGATTGATACACAGCAAATACAGTAGGTGGCGGCATGCACTATGATATTTGTTTGCGGACTGCCAAGAAGAAGAAACTGGGCTATATGTTTATTTAAAAAATTACAGCCAAATCTCGCGAGAGCTTCTGAGCAGCAGGGACAACATCTCTTTTGCCTTTTAGCGGACAATGCCAAACCAAGATCAATTATTTTAACGGATTGGATTGATCCTTTGAATTCCATGTATATGATTTGTACAGGGTATATGATATTAATGCGAGAATATTTATCATTTAAAAGGTAAGACTTGTTTTGGTGAATGTAAGTGTTCACATGTTTGAGCTAGCTAGTTTACTGGTAGTTCCTCTGCACATATAGCTTGTTGTAGCTAACGTAACTAATGATTGGTTATTCATCAATACCCTGAACTAATGCAGCTAGCTAGCTAACTTGACATGAAACTACCTACGTTTTGTTTTGTCCAGTTAGTTAGCTGACGAGTCAATAGCCAACTGTTTACACATCATGTTTGCTCATGTTAGCCACAGCTCAGCTACAATAGTGGAATTTGCTGTATGCCTTCAAAATAAAAGTCCTCAATTGAAAGTGATGCAAACGGAAACAAATAGTGGTAATACAATTATTTGTTCATTTGATAACAAAAAAAAAAAGTTGAAATAGCACTGTGGATGTTACAGTTCAGAATTGCATTGGGGGCATACTAACATGCACAGTACAGCCTTACCCCATTTCATGGAACCAAGATCCATAGGTAAGGATGTACATTGCAATATGAATGTTCAATACATAGTAGATTGACTGGTGAGCTTAATGTGGCTCATTTCACAGTGGTTTCAGAGTCCTGCAATAAGAGCTACGATGCACATTTCTGTGTAAACTCTTCACAATTGTAATCTGTGGATGTCACTGAGTAGGCTGATACCAATGGATTTTGGGTCCATGAAATTGGGGTATCAGCCTACTCTGTGACACCCACAGATTACAATTCTGAAGAGTTTATACAAATATTAGTGTAGTAGCTCATATTAGAGAACTTTAACTGTGGGAAATCACCTCACGAGCCTATTGTGCGTATTAACATTGCAATATGAATGACAATATGAATGTTTCAGCCTAATCAACTCAAATGTTTATTTGTCACTTGCTTTTTAAACAGGTGTAGACTAACAGTGAAATGCTTACTTACGGCATAGAACAATTATAGAAACATTGTAACATGAGGAATAAACACAATGAGTAACGATAACTTGGCTATATACACAGGGTACTAGTACAGAGTCGTTGTTTAGGTGTACGGGGTAATTGAAGTAGATATGTACATATAGGTAGGGATAAAAGGGTCAATGCAGATAGCTAATCTGGGTAGCTATGTGGTTAACTATTTAGCAGTCTTATGGCTTTGTGGGTAGAAGCCGTTCAGGGTCCTGTTGGTTCCAGACTTGATGCATCGATACTGTTTGCCGTGTGGTAACAGTCTAACTTGGGTGGCAGGAGTCGTTGACAGTTTAAAACATTTTAGGGCCTTCCTCTGACACCGCCTGGTATAGAGGTCCTGGATGGCAGGGAGCTTGGCCCCAGTGATGTAGTGGGTAGTATGTACTACACTGTAGCGGTGATGTAGTAGGTAGTACGTACTACACTGTAGCGGTGATGTAGTGGGTAGTATGTACTACACTCTGTAGTGGTGATGTACTGGGTAGTATGTACTACACTCTGTAGCGGTGATGTACTGGGTAGTATGTACTACACTCTGTAGCGGTGATGTACTGGGTAGTATGTACTACACTCTGTAGTGGTGATGTAGCCGGTCAAGATGCTCTTAATGATGCAGCTATATACGTTTTGTAGTATCTGAAGGCCCGTGCCGAATCTTTGCAGCCTCCAGAGGGGGAAGAGTCGTTGTTGTGCCTTTTCTGACTTTTGGTGTGTGTGGACCATGATAATTCCTTAGTGAGCTGAGCTGTAGTCAATAAACATCTTTCTTACACGGGTGTTCCTCTTGTCCAGATGGGAGAGGGCAGTGTGGAATGCAATAGAGGTTGCGTCATCAGTGGATCTGTTGGGGCGGTATGTGAATTGGAGTGAGACCAGGGTGTCTGGGATGATGTTGACGTGAACCATCACCTGCCTTGTTCCTAGGCTGTCATTGAAAATAAGAATTTGTTCTTAACTGACTTGCCTAGTTAAATAAAGGTTTTAAAAAAAACTGTTTGTCTTAAATCATGTGTTTATTACTAAGTAATTCACAGAAATGCATATACAAATAAACAAACAAGGTAAATGTGGTTACAAGAAATGATAGGAGAATGTGCCCTAGTGGGCTAAACCGGCATGGCGGCTTGTTAGACAAAGGGGAAGTGGGGGTCGACTAAGAAGTCACTATAAGTGATAATTATAACAATTGAAATGCTAATCCTTTGCACATGAACGCTCACTCATTCGGGAACAATTACACTGAATATATATATATATATATTGCGTCTTCTTGATCGCTGGTGAAAAGTTTGTTTCTTTTGTAGAATTGTCCGTCTCTCTCTCGTTTGCGGTTAGAGTGGATTGTTCAGTGACCTTCATTCGTTTCGTTATAGAATGGATGTTTCGGCGGTTATCGTTCTTCGCGTTCAATGATACCGAATTCCTAGCTGCAGACTGGTAATTAATATCAAAGACTTGTTCTTATTCTGTCGGTATCGATAGTCTAAGAGTTTAACCACGTGGTATGGTTAAATGATTCAGCAATGGTCTTCAACCTTTGTCCCCTCCTAATGGAGAAAATCATGGTCTCGTGATCATTTCTCAAAGTTGGGTTTTATTCGGAATTGCAGAAAAGGGGCTGTCTCAGGATGCCTGTCCCTAACTGGGCTCAGGGGCGGTCCTCTGATTTAGTTCAAATCCAATTCCCTTTTTGAGTTTTCCTTCATTAAACAGTCCAAAATCACATTGTAAAATTGTGTAAACAGTATCATACTCACTCATTCATCTTTATACAGCAATTAGATGTAAACCTCATATCTGAGGCTATTATATCAACAGTGTTATGGTAATGTGGCCACACCGTCTCCCATGAGCTTCCCCAAGTTGTAACAAACGGACCAGTTCGTAGCTGGATTCTTCACCGATCTTTTATACTTTCTCCCGAACATGAAATTTGTTCGTACCTCAAGTTCTGTGAGGTGGGAGAAATTCCTTTGTTCTCTATGAAAATGTACTCTCTATACTGTGTCCATGAGGAGATCCTCAGGAATTTACGACGTCTCTCTGACCACAGCAGCCTAGTTAAAGGAGGAAAGGGGGAGCCAGAGGGGTGGGGCTCGCCACACCCAAAGAGGCAACGTCATGACACCAGTTAAGATTTTGATTACAATGTGCGCATATGGTCTAGTTGTCAGTGGAATAGCCTACAATGTGTTTTTTTTTTTTCAGATCAGTTTTACTTGAGGCAGGGGCATACAACGCAGCATAGACATAGCTTTTAGTAGTTTAACATTTATTTTGTATGTATTTATTCAGGTTCACAGTGTGGACCAAACCAAGGACCCCGTACCGAACAGTTCAGTACGAATACGTGCACCGTTACACCCCTACAACCTATGTGTTGAACAATAATATTACAATGTATACCTTATCCCTTTTCATGGACCCAAGAGCCATAGGTATCAGCCTACTCTGACACACACAGATTACAATTCTGAAGTGTTTACACAACTAATATGCGCTATGACGCTGATATTTATCTTTAACTGTTGGAAATCACCTCACACTACAGTTTTTAGTCTCGCAGTAAGAGCTACGAAGCTCCTATTTGTGTGAACTCTTCAGAATTGTAATCTGTGGATACCCCATTTCAATGACCCAAGATTCATAGGTAAGGCTATAAAGTGCATTCAAAAAGTATTCAGATCCCTTGACTTTTTCCACATTTGTTACATTACAGCCTTATTCAAATATGTCTCATTAATCTACACACAACACACCATAATGACAAATCAAAAACCGGTTTAGACATTTATGCAAATGTCAAGAAAAAAGGTCACATTTACATAAGTATTAAGACCCTTTACTTTGTTGAAGAACTTTTGGTAGCGATTACACCCAAGAAGACTTGAGGCTATGACGCTACAAGCTTGGCACACCTGAATTTGGGGAGTTTCTCCCATTCTCTGCAGATCCTTTCCGGTCAGGTTGGATGGGGAGCGTTGCTGTACAGCTATTTTGAGGACGGTCGATCGGGTTCAGGTCCAGGCTCTGGCATGGCCACTCAAGGACATTCAGAGACGTGTCCCGAAGCCACTCCTGTGTTGTCTTGGTTGTGTGCATTGTCCTGTTGGAGGTGAACCTTCTCTGAGGTCCTGAGCACTGTGGAGCAGGTTTTCATCAAGGATCTCTCTGTACTTTGCTCCGTTCATCTTTCCCTCGATCCTAACTAGTCTCCCAATCCCTGCCACTGAAAAACATCCCAACAGCATGATGCTGCCACCATCAGGCCAAAGCACTCAATCTTGGTTTCATCAGACCAGTGAATCTTGTTTCTAATGGTCTGAGTCCTTAAGGGGCCGTTTGGCAAATTTTACTGAGGAGTGGCTTCCGTTTGGCCGCTCTATCATGAAGGACTGATTGGTGGAGTGCTGCAGAAATGTTTGTCCTTCTGAAAGATTCTCCCATCTCCACAGAGATATATAACTAAAATCATTGTCAAGTCATTGGATAAGTATTCACCCGCTTTGTTTAGGAAAGCCTAAATGAGTTCAGAAGTAAAATGTGGCTTATCAAATCACACTAAGTTTTATATGTGAAATAATAGAGGTTGACATTATTATTTTTTATGACTACCCCCTTCCTCTGTCCCACATACATATACAGTACAAGTCAAAAGTTTAGACACGCCTACTCATTCCAGGGTTTTTCTTTATTTGTACTATTTTCTACATTGTAGAATAATAGTGAAGACACAAACTATGAAATACCACATATGGAATCATGTAGTAACAAAAAAAGTGTTTAACAAATCAAAATATATTTGAGATTCTTCAAATAGCCACCCTTTGCCTTGATGACAGCTTTGCACACTCTTGGCAAACTTTTGACTGGTACTGTGTATCTGTAAGGTCCCTCAGTCAAATATTGCATTTAAAGACCAGGGTGCTTTTTAAAAGCCTCATAAGGAAGGGCAGTGATTGGTAGATGGGTAATAACAGATCAGACATTGAATATATCTTTAAGCATGGTTAAGTTAATAATTATGCTGTGGATGATATATTAAACCAGACTAAATCGTCATTCTGAACTGAGCTGCATGACAGGAAGGAAACTGTTTCGGGATGTGATTTTAAAACAGCTAGAGTTCAATGGCTGTGATCTGAGGATGGATCAACAACATTGTAGTGACTACAATAATAACTTAAATGACAGAGTGAAAATAACAATTTAAATATACAGAATGAAAAAAATATTCCTAAACATGTATATGCATTAAGGCACTAAAGTAATACTGCAAAAAAAAAAACACAACAAAGGAATAGATAGATCACTGAGTTAACTGCCTCCTGATTTTCAAGCATGGTGCTGGCTCCAGCATGGTATGGGTATGAGTTTTTCAGGATGAAAATCTAGGATGAAATCCTACAGGAGAACCTGTTTGTCTGCTTTACACCAGACACTGGGAGGGGAATTCACCTTTCAGCAGGACAATAAGCCAAATCTGCACTGGAGTTGCTTACCAAGAAGAACTGTATGTTCCTGAGTGGTCAAGTTAGTTTTGACCTAAATCTGCTTGAAAATCTATGGCAAGACTTGAAAATTGCTGTCTAGCCATGATCCCCAGCACCTTGACAGAGCTTGAAGAATTTTGAAAAAAATAACGGGCAAATATTGTCCAATACAGGTGTGCAAAGCTCTTATGAGTTTCTAACGTGGGGGTGAATACCTATCTAATGAAGGTATATTAGTGTTAACATTTTCATAAATTCACTTAAAAAAAAAAAAGATTCCTCTTCCACTTTGACATTGGAGTATTTTGTGTAGATCGTTGACCATAAAAGGACAAATCCATTTCAATCCCACTTTGTCACACAACATGTGAAGAAATCCAAGGGGGGTGTAGACTTTATAAGTATGCCCCAATTACAACTGAAGTCTATTACAGCCACAATACGATTTCAACAGATTTTTGCTTTATTTTGTCAAATTAACTAATTGTCTTTTAAGATTATATAACAACATTTAGAACTTGTTTAACATGATCTAGTCCAAATATGGCCTGAGTCCTCAATTTGTATCCGTTTGCACCGCTTTCAATTGGGTACTTTTATTTTGAAGGCTGCCCGCAAATTCCACTATTGTGGCTAATCCTTATTGTGGCCAGCTTCACATAGGTAGCCACTGCCTGGCTAGCTATACAAATATATTTATATTTTTACAAACATTCTAAGTCATCTCTGCTATTTACTAGCTGTGACTGGTAACTAACTTAGTGCTGGCTATGTTGTGATCACATTAGTTAGCTGAGGTGCTACTGTCATCATTGTTAGTTAGCTAGCTAGTTAGCCACAATTAGCTAGCTAGTTAGCCACAATTAGTTTAGCTCGTATTATTCGGGATCATCGTGACATTAGCTTGCGAGCAGCTGTGAAGAGTTAGAATGCGAAGGGGAACTGCTTTTTAGTTTCGTATTCACTGAATGTATAACTAGCATTTATGTGAATATTTACAGCTTGTTTGGCTCTCCTGAATTTACCTAGTGAATGAATATCTAACTCGACTCCCTTCGTCATGTCAGATTATGAATGGTGAGTAATCTGGGCTGGATGTCTCTGCATTGGTGATGGCAGCACGTCCAGTCATATGATAGCAACTCTAGTGACACTGAGAATTGGGAACGAAAAACAACCGACCTCGCAAACTCTGCAAGCACTCGAGGTGAGGCAATTACTTTGTATTTGATAGTGTGTACGGTCAGATAAAACTGACACTAACCAAGATGGTTGTCATTTCTGTGGAGGCATTTCACATCCATGATCATGTGTATAGTTCTATAGGTGTAGTCCATCCTATTATAGGCTAGACATGTTTTTCAGCATAGTCACACACTCATTGTGCACTTCTTTACTTTTCTATATATTTTTTTGCAAGTATTTTCTTATAAAAAAAAGCTCTGGGTTGTTGGTTAAGGACTTGTTGGTAAAGTCTACACCTGTTGTATTCGGCACATGTAACAAATACATTTTGATTTCATAATGTTGACATTGACCATTGTGATTTCCAATGAAGGCCTGGTTACTCTTGAGCCCAACATCACAAAAGGCTACTGTTTTTATCATGGCTGTAAAGTCAGATGGGCTGTCATAACTCTCCCAGTAGTCATTATTTTAAAAGTCCACTGTCATGACAGCATGACAGTGCTATGTACACTTTATAACTACAAGTTTAAAGTGTTTGCTAATGGTCTATGCCCTTTACTGGCTGTTGTTTTGGCAGATAGGAAGTCTTTGGCATTTCTTGGGTCATTGTAGTTCAGTTATTTAAGAGTCCCTAGAGAGACTAGCTACCTAACTTCCAAAGCAAACTCTTTTAAAAAACAGTCCTTATTTTTCATAACTTCTAAGAACTGGTGCAGAACATGACCATGCAAGTGTGTTTTTTGGCTTCTCTCCAAACAGGAACGTTGGCCTGCTTTTTATACTTCCGTGGCTCACTGATGTGATGTGCCCTCATATTAAGGGAATAGACATTATCCTATACAACACTGTGCTTTTACTGAATCTCTGGGACAATATGTTCAACATTTCAATACTAAATGGGAAGCTATTACTCATGATTGTAGACCTATATAGGGACGCAATCATTTTGATACGGCTTTTAATATCTTTTCCCTTTATACGATGTACCAATAGACAAGTGGTCCGCCTACACTAAAAGGGATTCTGCTTTTGTGCGTATACATTTGTGTCCTTCCATTCTCTCCAGTTAGTCTTCTTGGTTTAGATGGGCGGCTTCTATGCTATCCGTCTTTTTTTTAAATAGTTTTATTATTATTGAATATTTAAACATACAATATACTTGCAGTGAAGCCGCTCAACAACGACATCACATTAGTAGTCATCTTACAGACTCCCATCCAGAGAGACACACAGAAGCAACCAGGGTCAACGCCCTGCTCAAGGGCACATCGACAGATCTCCCACAAGGTCACAAAATCGTGACTGTGACAGTATGGCCCAGGGTGGTGTTATAATTACCTCTAGAGGTAAATACTGGTTCTAGTAAAGCCCTGGACCATACGGTCACCGCTGACAGAGGTCCTGAGTGTCTTTACGGTTACAGCAGACACAAGATTTGTGACCTTCAATCTATAATAATACATTAGGGGAAGAAGTGTGTGAAGTTGAACTGCAATTAGTATTTATTGTGCTTTCTGCTCTGGACAGCGCTCGGTCGCGTGCATCTCGACTAGAAGCAGTCCTGGTGAAGATGAGCCTGCATGGTGCTAGTGGGGGCAGTGACCGCTCACGCGACCGCCGCCGCTCCAGCGACCGCTCCCGGGACTCGTCGCACGAGAGGGGAGAGGGCCAGCTCACCCCTTGCATCAGAAATGTCACCTCGCCCACCCGCCAGCACAACAGTGGTGAGTAGAACGTAGTGCGAACACTTTCACACAGTCTCCTAAAATAATATTTCTCAGAGAACATGGATGGATTCTAATGTTGGCATGTAATAGGAGTAGTCTGTGAGAAAGGTCAGTCGTCATGCCAGTGAGTTAGTGCCTCTCTCCCTCCACCTCCAGACCGTGAGAGGGACGGTGGCTCCAGGCCCAGCAGCCCCCGTCCTCAGAGGATTTCCCCCAGCAGCTCCAGTAGTAGCGGGGTGGTCAGCAGCCGTAATAGCAGCCTGTCCAGCACTGAGGGCTGCTTTAAGAGCCTGGGAGTGGGAGATATGGTGTTTGTCTATGAGAATAGCAAGGAGGGACTAGGCACGGGCCTGGGTACCCGCAGCATCCGGACCTCAGGCTCCGAGAGGGTCACTCTTATAGTAGATAACACACGGTTCGTGGTGGACCCTTCAATCTTCACAGCACAGCCCAACACCATGCTGGGCAGGTAGGGCTGACCTCATTGTTGTACTTTGTTATGGTGAAATCATCAATCCGTATCAAGTTTTGTTTTACCAGTATGGTTACGAGGAGGAAGTCACCTACATGGGTTTTTTCCTTTAGCTTTTTTATTGTATGAAAGCTGAACAACACTGAAGTGTGACCCCTGTGAAATGTGACCTGTTTTGTGGTTTCTTGCAGAATGTTTGGATCTGGAAGGGAACACAATTTCACACGGCCCAATGAAAAAGGAGAGTATGAAGTCGCCGAGGGCATAAGCTCTACGGTGTTCCGAGCCATCCTGGTCAGTCAATAGCACTGTATTACCAAGTACAACACTCCCTTTTACTAACTTGGTCAATTATTGACTGTTTTTACTTGAAAACAATTCCTTGATCTAGCGTAGCCATTGCTAACCTTTGCTCTTCTGAGCCACAATGGGAGGGGCAGCCTGCTACTCATAGTAATCCTGAATTGATTAACTTCCTTGTTGATTGTCTGAAACTTTGTAGCTTAATTATATAGACAACAGAAACATTTACTTAAGGCTATAGGATCAACCTCAGACTGTTATTATAGAGTAGATGCCATGAGTTGTCCACTGAGGCTATGAATGTCCTGAGAACAAGTACAACAATCAATACCACTGGCTGTAGGCTGCTGATGTGAAAATGGAGGATGGGATTGATACATGTGGGCTGTTGTTGACAAACATGGATCAATCTGGCCTCAGAGGCAGCGCACTTGTTTAGAAAGATGCACCATTTTATTTTTGCATTTGCAAATCTATATCCATGCCCAGCTCAACTGGCAATAAACTGATATCTGTACGTAGGGGGAAGGGCATTGGCCATTTTGAACATTTTAGGAAGGGGGAACTGATAGCGGGCGGTCTCTGTAATGCCTGTCTTTTGTGTTTTCTCTGTTCACTCTCTAACTGGCAGGATTACTACAAATCTGGGATAATCCGTTGCCCTGATGGAATCTCCATCCCTGAGCTGAGAGAGGCATGTGACTATCTGTGCATCACCTTTGACTACAGCACCATCAAGTGCAGAGACCTCAGTGAGTACACCCCCTTTTCACCCTTCTTGACCTGGTTGGCTCAGTGAACATAAATCATGAGCCCTTGGTTTTCATATCCCTTATTAGTGATTTAATTAGGTTTCCATTGAAACTGATGAAGATGTTATGGAAAGTTAGTGTGTTGGTTTGCGTCTCTGAACTGCTGTCTCCTGACTGACCATGTCCCGCTGTCCCTAGGTGCCCTCATGCATGAGCTGTCTAACGACGGTGCCCGGCGTCAGTTTGAGTTCTACCTGGAGGAAATGGTTGTGTCTCTGATGGTGGCCAGCGCCCAGAGCGGAGAGAGAGAATGCCACATCGTGGTGCTCACTGATGACGACGTAGTGGACTGGGACGAAGAGTACCCACCACAGATGGGAGAAGAGTACTCACAGAGTGAGTTAATACACACACACTCTCCACTCACCCCTATTTGACCTAGATATTTTGTGTGCATATTGATATGTAGACTGTGTCATTTTTAAATGTAAGTAGTTCTGTCCTTGAGCTGTTCTGGTCTATTTATGTTCTGTATTATTTCATGTTCTGTGTGGACCCCAGGTAGAGTAGTTTCGGCTTTCGCAACAGCTAATAGGGATCCTTATAAGGTACTGAATACCAAAAATGTGTTCTTCCTAATTAGTAATCCCTGCCGTGGATTAAACTGTTGTTCACTTATCTAAAGGGACCAACTTAATTGACACTGCTTAAAAAAGTTGTTGATAATGAGTTGCTGTGTGTTTCACAACATTTTATTTTCTCTCTGCAGTAATATACAGTACAAAACTATACCGGTTCTTCAAGTATATAGAAAATCGAGATGTTGCCAAATCAGTTTTAAAGGAGAGAGGACTGAAGAAAATAAGATTAGGCATTGAAGGTAAGATGCTGATTTTTATCATGTATTTGCTGGGATTCAGAGTAAAAATTAAAGATTTCGCTTCAGCATTGTGAACTCACTGGCTCTGTTGTCTGCGCCATGTATTGGTAGGTTACCCCACATATAAAGAGAAGGTGAAGAAGCGTCCTGGTGGCCGTCCTGAGGTCATCTACAACTACGTTCAGAGGCCTTTCATCCGCATGTCCTGGGAGAAGGAGGAGGGCAAGAGCCGCCATGTTGACTTCCAGTGTGTCAAAAGCAAGTCCATCACTAACCTGGCTGCAGCTGCTGCAGATATCCCCCAGGACCAGCTGGTCAACATGCACCCTGGCCCTCAGGTGGATGAGCTGGACAACCTCCCCAACCCGCCCCCTAGCGGACCCCAGTACAGCAACAACTACAACAACGACCCCGGTGACCCAGACGCCCCCTCGCCCGCAGTCTGAGGACTGCCCCCTCCCTGACATCTCCCTCCCCAGTGTACCGCAGCATGGAGCTAGAGGGGCATCATAACCATATTGCCTTGGCACCTCCTCCGCAGCCTTAGAGCCTCAAGGATCTGGTCGACTGTAAAAACCCTATAAGGGACTAGACTGGCAAAAGGGCATATTTCTTCAAATAAAATACTTGACCAAAGGAATTTATTTTTCTGTTAATTGTTTGAAATAAATTTAGCAAACCCAATTATTTTGTAATTATTATTATATATTGTTATTGTACAATGGTTATTGGGCTGTGCACTGGTGTTACTGTGCTCTCCTGAGTTTTATTTAATGTGCAGTTCTGGGCATACTTCCTAGATGGCAAGACTAGTGAATACTGTAACTGTTCGGGGAATGGGTGCAGAGCGGGATGCCTGGCCATGGAGAAAAGCCTCTGATTTCATCACCATACAGTGGAAATTACTGTTGAATTCCCCTCATATATACTTTCAATCATGTAAGGGTTGGTTGACATCATAGAATTGGTAATGTGATGCTGTGCTCTGTGCTCCCTAAATATTCAGCATGATATAAAGACATTCAAATCACATTGTATTGTGTTTTTATTCTTATCATTATGCTTATTATCCATTAATAGCACTTGAGTTGAAAGAGGTTACTTTCACCTTATCCCTCTATGTAGAGCTGATGGTTTTATTTGGCCCCCCACATTTTCTGAGCAAAAATCATTTAGCAGGAAACACCAGTTATTTTAATTTTGGAAATCTGTTCCCAAGTATTCTCACACATGAGACACGTGATCGTATACAAATTTAAGCAGGGTTTGAAATGTTCTTGTCAACTATTATCTGTTTAGGATTCTTGCAGTCAAATTGCAGTCTACAAATGATTTGTAATTATGTTCTGGCCCCCCGACCATCCACTCACAATAACATCTGCCCGAGGCGGAGTCTAGTTGATGATCCCTGACGTAGAGTGTGTGTAATAGGATATTTTTAAACCATTTGTTAATCATTTCTGTGACTTGACCTCCTAACCTAGGGCTCTATTCAATCTGTATTGTGAAAGTTCAGCTTTACAGCATGATTGAAATTTAGAGGCAATGTTGCTGCATTAGTGGAGACTGGTGAACGCTGCATCAATTAGAAATCTCCTTTACATTTCTATTGCGCAATCTGTAACGCTTCAGCGATACAGATTTGAATAGAGCCCCTACACTTTCAAACTGAACGTTCAAAAAGTAGACTAATACATGTGCAATACCTAGCCTGCAATTGTGGTTTGAGTTGACCTGATTTCAGATCAGGAGGAAAGTTTTCCTTTTATGGGTCATTTGGATAGTCTGCCTGTTGCTAGGGAACAACAACATTTCCCAGGGGTCAGTAGTAAAGCACATCCTGTGTGTCTGTGATTTTGTCATTTCATCTATTGTTGGCAAGCGAACGGATTACTCACTGTGTTTCCACATTCAACATATTGTAGCAAAGTACCTTGGATTTCCACATTGTAGCAACAATGAAAAATCCCTACAGTTGATTTAGCAGTGTTATGCCACTGGAGGGTAACTTAATACAGACCACCCTGTTTCATATTTTAGAAAATGGAAATAAGCAATAGAGGAAGTTTAAAAAATAATTCACTGCTGACAATACACTTTTACATATATATATATATTTAGAGAATTAGAATAAACATGTATGATACAATTTTCTTTAGAAATATTAACATGTTTTTTGAAGTGTAAAAACACACAAAAACGAATGCCATTATAAAAGAGCTGGGTTCAATGCCTGAGGATGAATGGACATAGAAAAACCCGGATAACTGGTACAATAATACTACATGAGTAATGAGGCAGTTTCACTTTTCCCCAACCGCACTGAGGTGGACTGTACATCATGGCCGATCCCAGGCCTAGTATTCCTTCCTTTTCAGGGCCCGCCTGCATTCAGTCTTACTGTGAGGCTACAGTCACATTAGCCCTGTTGATATGGCTCTCTGGTACTGGTCACAAACTGACAATGTGAATACTGTAACACCCAGCCCTTACTCTACCATGTTCAGCTCATTTAGGAGGCCTTGCCTTAGCCTGACAGTCCTCACAGTGGCCAGGGCAGGTCACTGAAGTCCACTGGGCCTCCCAACCCTGCGTCTGCCTCCAGAAGGCTCATGATCACAGCCATGGCTGCCTCGTCATTACTCGGGCTGCTGGAGCCTGGCTCATCCATGATGTCAATGCCAATGTGAGCGTTATCACCTAAATAGAGTAAGGACAAGGGTTAAATATCTAAGATTTTATGTGGATAGTTTCATTAACTGTAATCGAGATTAGATTTCAGAGCGGGGAAAAATACATACTTAGATTGGAGTTATTGGAGTACGGATAGCCTACGGAGTCTGGTCCCGGTATCAGCCCTGCTGAGGGATGTTCTGGAGTTACACTGTTCTGTATCTGTGAGAGAATCAAGACAGAATTGACATTCAGGAATCACCATTGCATCCTGAAGTATGAGCCACCAACAGACACTAAAAACATCCACCAGATGTGCTCATTACTGACTTCACATGGATGAGCAGTGGAGTGAATAGCAGACTTCCTCCCAGTTGGGAGGGATTGAAGTGGAGGAGAATGGGAAGGACACGTGGGAGCTCTTACCTTCTTTCCCCCTGGGGACGACATGTCTGGGGGTGGAGTGCTGGTGAAGTTATGAGGACTGGAGCCACAGCTGGAGGGCGAGGAGCCTCTTATCCTGGAAGAGGAAAGAAAACCCAGGGTAAAAACAGCAGGACACAGCCCCATACAGTCTCAGTCACACACAGACATTTCCATTATGCACTGGGGGTCAATGACCATGGTATAGTTATGACCATACAGACATGCCAATTTATGTTTGACAAGACAATCATAACACAATCCACATGGTTCCTCTCACCTCTGGATCTCCATCACCTCTTCTGCGATTATCCGGCCGATCTTTCCCGCCCCTGCCCTTGTGCCACCGGGGATGCCAGGCACAGTCTGCAGGGCCCGCTTCCCGTTTCCTGGAAGCAACAAACGCAAAAGCTCAGTCACATTTCGGAAAACAAAACCATTACTTAGTCACAGTCATGCCAGGCACACAAAAAGTGTATGTCAACTCATCAAAGTACAGTCACACTTCATCCAAGCGGGTCAACTGCTGTGTGAGAGCACAGCAGGAGGGCAGGCTTACCGTCTGTGAGTACACTATCCATGCTCTGGGGGGAGGCGGCGAGCTGAGGATAGATGCCATCAGATCCTTCAGGCACGCTGCCGCTGTGGGACAGAGAAAGGGAGAGAGAAGAGAGAGTGAGCATCATCACTGAGCATGCTCATCACTTCACACCTCATTGGGCAGCTTATTAACGCTAGCCCAACAGCTCTAGAAAGACACCGTAATAAATATGCAAGAGTTCCAATAATACATGCTTTGTTTTCTGAGGCAAGCCAGACAGCTATATGAGTTGGGCATTGATTTCATGTTGAAACAATAGTGGTGGTGATAAAACAATTTTGACACAGTAGGCATTGTAATTAGCTGTTTAAAATTGTACATTTATTATCCGACTTTATTAGGATATGACCCTAATACAATGAATACAGTGTAATATTATGCATTGACTAGTTAAATGGGGGTCATGGAAGAAAGTCCTAGCAGAAACAGATGTGTGTAGCTACTTACCAGACGACAGTGTTGGTGGAGACAATGTACTCCACCTCTTTGGTCCAAGGGTTCATAAAACTGAACCAGCGACTCCTCAGCGTGATAAAGGAGCCGTCTTTTATTTTGAACTTGTAGCAGTTTGTATTGATCTTCTCCCTCATCTGGAGCACTGAGAACAGAGGTGGCAGCCAGGGGGTGAGCTCAATAAGGCATGATATCTGCACACTGCCAAATGGTAGCCTGCCTCGTTCTAGATTCATTCATATCACAGTCTACTCGCTATGTGACAGGCTTATTAGCACAATACATTTTTTATGACAAAATTACCAGACATTACAATATTACTCATGTATGGCAAGAGATTCAGGGATGTGTCACATAGTCTAAAACGTTGATCTTTGGTGTTATATTGGTGTCCTTGTTCAATCTGATACATACCTTGTCTATGACATTCCGCAAGGTGCCCTATGTCATCTTGATGAAAGTACTCATAAAACGATGTACCCAGCAACTCTTGGGGTAGATAAGCCAAAATGGCAGTGGCCCTACAAAAGAGAACAGTATTAAACACAAGTCCTGACTATCAAAGCAGGCCAGTGGTATTTAGGACATTTTTAAGATAAGTCTAGCCCACATCTTTTTTTATTGTATGCAAATAAAATAATATTCTCCCCCCTGCTTTGCTTGCTTGATCATAATCAATGCCATGACAATCTAGGGCTGGGCAGTGTACCATATTTGACTATATACCGGTATTGATGCACGGACCGGTTTCAGTTTTTACTTTAACTTCTATAACGTTATTTCAATGTTAGTTTTGTTTTAAATGAAATACTCAACTCTGGCGGGTGTAATGCCTGTTTTTATGGTTTAGTCCGTTTGCTTCTTGAGTCATGCTGCATGCCGCTAACCACACCAAGCCCTGCCCTGTCACTCAAGAAGAGAGCAGTTGCTCGACCATAGAGTCACAAGCACTTTCTTTCCGTTCACTCCGCAAGGTCAGATGGATGCAACAATGTTGGTGACATGCTACTTTCCACAAGCGTCCTATACTTTCTCTATTCGTTTGTGCATCTTACTGTCTGCAAACTACTGTTTGCTAGTTGGTCTTTTCTTAGTAAGGTGTTGCTAAAATAACTTGTTAGCCGTTAATGCTTATCGCTAGTGGCTAGCTAGCTAAATGTACTAAGAGTCAGAGCAAACTTATTTAGTTAGCTAACACTGCCTGGTACCAGTGCCGGTGTAAGCCAAGAAAAGCATGTTGTGCAATGGAATCTTATCAGAGAGGAATAGGCAAAGTATGCATATGTCGGCTTCTTCTTCTATGATATAATGTCGGGTCCGCAAACAAACGTTAAAGGTGCATGCCGCCACCTACTATGCTGGATTGTTTGGTCAAATCACGGTTTACATTAGCTCTACATTTCTAAATCCTCCTACCTAACTCAGTACTTCTGAGAAAAATCAAAAAGAGCCTTACTAACTTCTAAAAGGCCCTCCTCCATCCCCAAAATCCCTTCCAAACCGTCCAACCTCAATAACCTTACACTTCAATCTTTCCCTCTCTTCAACATATTTACAACAATATAAAAACACATACACCATCATTTCATCGACCATACACTTGAGACACAAACCATTCGCATGCTTGCCAACCAGATGTAATGCTGAGTTCAATGCATATTGTCCTAGGCACAATCGAGCAAACACCACCTCTTCCTTCCTAATTAGACCTTTGAATCTTGGTCCACCGACCTTTCCTTGGAGGGCATATAAATGCTGGCCCTTGGGCTCAGAGTCCCATCTCTTCTGCCACACATCTATCAAAATGGCTCTGATCTTACATTTGGCCTCACCTCTACCCAGTGGAACATTAATATCAATTATATCTAGTTTTGAAGCTCTTTTGGCCAACTGGTCTACAATTTCATTCCCTTCCACACCCGAATGGGCTGGGTCCCAGCAGAATCTAACTACTACAATCAGTCTCTCAATTCTCCATAATAGCAATAATACCTCCAATAGTAGGTCACTACTATTATATTTGCCAGACGATAAACTATTCAATACAAACAGGGAATCTGAGCATACTATCATTCTGACAGGTTGTACGTCCTCCACCCACTAGAGGGAAACTACTATTGCCAACAGTTCAACTGAGTATGCTGACAGTTTAGTCTTCTACATATCTGCACATCAAATTCAGGAACGTAAACGCCTGCTCCTGTGCGCCCACTATCTGGGTCCTTGGATCTATCTGTGAAAAGTGGTAAAAATGCATAACAACTTCTACCAATGTAATTGTGAACCAGTTTCCCTTTATCACTGGCTTTTGACCAATCATTCTTGTTTTCTACCAAGGTTAGATCAACAACAGGATCTGGGAGTAACCATAGAGGACCATCCCCTATCAACACAGAAGGGCCAACCTCGAACTCCCTCCAACCACTCTCATCAGCAAGCTTTCCAACTGTCCAACCAAAACCACTGCCTTGTCAACTAGTATATTCCCAACAGTCATCTAGAACAGTAGCAGTGGGATGGTAAATAATATGTTGGCTAGCTAGGATATGTTGGCTAGCTAGATATATATTTTTTGCCAATATCATGCTGAGTGGCACCTTGTGGAAATGTTAATAAAAGTGCAGGATAAGCAGAAATAGATGGAAATGCTGAAAATCATTTTTGTTTGGATTGAATAGTATAAAGGGAGAAAGCCCCATTGAACTCGCTATTAATTTATGTGTTGCCACCCTAGGGTTATGAATTACTCCGAAAATATATTTTAAACTTTTATTATTCAAAAACATAAAATACGGTCCTTTAAACATTTTTTTTTTTTTTTTTACAAATATTGTGATATGATATTTTGTCCATATCGCCCAGCCCTATGACATTATCTAGAAATTCCCAGTGTACCCAACAGTATTAGTGACGCGGCGAGGTTATGGGATTGTTTTGTCAGGGGGCAGTGGAGTATTTGTTGTCAACATATCTACTCTGAATCCTGTCTGCCCTCTGGGCCTCCATTACACCTCCATCTGGAACATGTTGCTGATGCTATATTTGGACATTGACAAAAACCTCACTCACACATAAGCTGTCACTCCACAGTAAATCCAGCTCTGGACTGCCCACGAGGTCCAGCCAGGTGTCAGGACATCACTGTCTAGGGGCCAACTGGCACATCCTTTGCTACATGTTTGTATGTCTGCATGCATGCCATAAAACATCTCTCACCTCTGATCAACAAAGACAAACTTCCCGTCGATGGCATGGCGCGAGACATACTCAGTGGGCTTGACACGGATCTCATTGTTCATTGGCTGAGGGACAATGTGGGGATGCAGCCGTCCAATGGCCACCAGACAACTGAGGTTGCAGCCCTCATGGTCTGGTTCATTGTCGTCATCCAGACCCATCTTGGTAGGCGGCCAGCTCTTCAGGTAGCCAGTACTGTGTATTGTGCAGAAGCTCTTACGGTCAGCTGTGGACACAGGGAATGTATCATCATCCTCATCTAGTTCCACTCTGGAGCTATCACTGACATCAATGAGTAAGTAGTCTATTGGTACGAAACCAAATGAACTGTTAACTAAAATGAATCACAGGAGATGAAAAAACACCCTTGAGCAAGTTACGTAAGGAAAAGATAGGAGGCTAAAGTACCTTTCTTCTTGGAGCAGGTGGATGGGAAGTCCTTGTCCTCCATTTTGATGAGGGGCCGATTGCACTTCATCCTGCAGAAGAAGGATCGCCTGGCTCCAGAGCAAAGTCTGGATGGGCCGGGGGTGATGTCTGTCTTTACTGGAAGGCCAGCTGAGGACCAGACACAACATAGCATTTCATTTATGCTGCAACAACAGGAACAGTATCACCCATGATCCTTTATAAATATATACTGTATCAAGTCGTACTCTGGCAAATAAAGCTACAATACATCATTTGCTATTACATTTTTTTTTGCTGAATTTACAGAAATTCTTTGACTGTTTATTTTTACCCTGAACCCAGCATGGCTTATGTAAAAATAGCACTACCCTACATTTAGCTTCTGACATTTAAATAATGAGGAACACAGGGTACAGGGGGATACATTGAGGGGTGTGTCACTGTGCTAGCTGTGTAGGGGACAGCGGGCTGATGACACTCTGATTACAGTCTGCTCTTCTACTCTATCAGATACACTGTGTCCCTGCTTTCCTTGTTCTCCACCCCCCGGGCACTATAAGAAAGGCTGGTAACTAGAGGCCAGGATGCATTACTTTTGGAATCGATGAGGCGCTCCCGCGGCGCCGTGTCCGATGAGGACAGCTGCTCCTTGACTTTGGCAATGTCTTTAGGATGCAGGTAATCAAATAGGCTCTGGCCAATCAGGTCATTCTGCACAGGGAGGGAGAGAGTTCCATAAGATAAGACCACGTTACATAAATGCCCATTAAAAAAATGAAAATAACTAACACTCTTGCCTTTCGTGAACTAACACTTGTACTTGACTTTTTCCAACTAGCACCGACTTTGCTGATAGCTACTTTATTGTGGAAAAATGTACTGACTGAGATGTAGTTGTCTTAGCTACTTAAGATGAATGCACTAACTGTAAATCATTCTGGATTAGAGTGTCTGCTAAACAACTAAAATGTAAATGTCTGTAAAGTAATACCAGGTTAATAATAATACATCAATGTTATATGCATGTCATCAGGATAGCTCATGAGGGTAAAAATGACTACAGTACCACCATTTAATGAAAAAAAAACAGCAACATATTGGAGAGGACGTACTTGGCTGAAGTTTAGGATTTTGTAGACCGTCTCTGAAACAAACAGTATCTTCCCTCGATCGCAGCCAACAACAAACAGAAAGCCATCAGATGCCTGTGGAGAGGAGAGGGAGAGGGGGAGATAAGAGAGAAATACTGAGTCACATGCATACTCATCATGAAACGCACTCTGAGGACACCATACATTCTATGGAGGTAAGGACACACACCCTCAGTATTAAGTGCTTCAGTTCGTCGTCTGACAGGAAGGCTGGTTTGTAGATAGCTTCAGTGTAGGGGTTAGCAGCACCTGTGATTCAGAAAAAGCTTGTATGTAAGACAACTAAATCAATATGTAATTTGTATTATTCTGATGTACTTTATTGATCAGCTGCATGGTGGTGGTTGTCATCACTGTACTGTTCTGGCAGCAGTCCTATTAAAATCCTTCTCGTCTCACCTCTTAAGGTCTTCATGTGCTGGACAGCCATGCGCAGGACTGTTAGTTTGTCCAGTTTACGGGACATAGCGTTGCATGTAGGCACTAGTGCGGCCAGCTCGTCTATGAAGCTGTTCATCTTGTCCCTGCGTCTCTTCTCAATCTGACTGTGGGCCTCTCTGCCATCCAAACAATACAAAGAGCATTTAATGCAGACAAACTAATCAACACATCCATAGTCTGCCTGTATTTACAGAAACATGACTAATCTCTCATATAAATACAAAGATTTTTTATTCCATAGATTTTTATGTCATCCTATGGAAGATAGAAACATTTGGTTACCTGGCATTTTTAATCCGGCCTTGATGATCACCAAGTCTATCATTGTCTGTGTCCATGCTATCCCTTTGAGGAGGAGCAATAACATTAGTACAAAGAAATATAGTAAAACAATTATTTTACAACAAATATGAAATAATTATGTTATAATGTAAGTATGAATAAAGCAAAACACTAAAGTGAGAAGTCGTTTGAAATGTTTACAGTAAAAAACAACAGCCTTTGGTTCACATGAAACCATCAACATTATTAATGCAAGTCATTCAAATATTTTCTTACCGTCTTTGGTAGAAGCAAAATGAATAGTTATTAGAAATGTCCCTACAGAATTAGGAACCTGGTTCTTTTGAGACCTTTCTTAGTGAGGATTCAGGCGAAAGAACTTGTGCCTCTGATATTGTTCACAGCTGAACTCCTACTCTGTCATCCCACTCATCCCTACTGTCCATTCACAAACCACAAAAGAGAAATTAAGCCATGACCCATTACATATCCTGTGCCACTTCAAGACTCGCCGACTCCATACTATAATAGCATTCAACAGCCTCAAATTAAGATGATTTCAAATATGACTGGCTGTACAAAATTGACGCAAAGGTATTCACACAGAGTTGTTGACTTAAGTCTCACTAAGGCAGGTAAAAACAAATATGTGCCTTTAGTGAATGAGCTACAGACAATAATATAATGTATCATCCATCATCCATTACACATCATACATCAAATTAATATCTCTAATAAACGAAGGCCTGATCAAACTAAATACCAGCAAATACATTTTTAGAAGACAACTGTAATACTTTCTTGGTGCTTCAAGATTGTTACTGCAGCACCCCTTCATGCTTTGATGTTTATCCTAATTCTAGCTATTCAAATCTACACTATAGCATGACTGGCTCTCCCATATTCACAGCGATCCATAGTGTACATACTAACTGACCAGTCACTCTCAGGGTACTGATCACCAAAGCGCATTCCTTTTGATTGACCTAAATTAGGGATGAGGAATACATTAGTGTCTAACCTCTATTTCTAGGGGTAAATGCTAGAACAGTTTGTAGAGTTTGATCAAAGAAGAGGCCAATCCCGACCAAACAAGGATCACAGAGGGCCAACTAATTTGACACGGGATTAGCTCCTTTACTACAAATGTACTTCAACATTCATAATTTGATTTGATACTTACTCAAAAGAAAAGTCATCAATTCTGTGAAAGCAAGGAAGTTCGTATATTACAATTCAAATGAAGTATATGGATTATTCTGATCTAATCTAAATCAAGGTTATGCTACCATTTGTTCCTACTTGGTTGTTCATTTCTAGGTAGGTAGTTATCTTGTCAACTTTAAGTGGAAACCTTTGACACACAGTAAGAAAATATTTCCATATAGTTTATCAAAAAGCTGCCATGCAAACATACACATCTGTCAGAAAATGGCATAAATGACAAACAATGTGATCTCACTAAACCAGACCTAACGTGACATTAATATAATAAAGATGATTGGCACATGTACTATCTTCAGGTAGCAAGTAGGACAAAGTCTATAAGCAGTTTTCATGTCAGGCTTACTGGTAGTCTGTGGTGCTGCTTTTTCTCTTGCGTGTGTAGTCCATGCCGGGTGTGCTGATCGAGCTGATTAGATCAGTGGAGCCGGGAGACAAGAACTCGTTCATCGTGGAGGAAATGTCCATTCTTTGGTCTGCCATTAGATCACCTTTAGAGAGAAAACACACTGATTTCAACACTTATTATGCTCCATAACACACAACAAAAAGGTCAGTTGACGTGAAAGCGACTTCTATGAAAGAACACTATAGATATAAAAATCTAAATTCCTAGACAAAGACAATTGATCAAAAAGTGAAATAAACGGTGGTTGTTTTAAAGCGGGTGTGACACTCACCACAAATATTCATTAGGCCGGCTATCCTCAAAACATATCACTCAGTTTCTTTCCAGCAGTGACCCAGATCTGAAAGGCAAGTCAGTGAAGAGTCAGACGTCCTCTTTATATACAAGGCATGAGGAAACCACAGCAGCATCATATAACAAAGCCCTCTGAACCTGAGCAGCTGCTGGATAACCTGGACTTTGTGCTGACGTATACCGTAGATGGCCCGTGATGTAAGAGGACCGATTCATATCTCTATGGTTTGAGATAGAAATGATAAGGTCTTACATAAGGTGAAAGCTATAGCAGAGGCTCAAGCCTCTCTCTCTCCCTTAGGTAACAATCAAGAGTATCTTTGAGAGGCATCATTCACTTTACCTCCAGCAACAATGAACCAGAAGATTGATGTGCGTAGAATTAATTTAGTCGTCAATGAAAACCTTGGATTACTAAAAACGGATGCTTGGGAATAGTGTCTATAACATAATGCAGCATATGCTACATAAACCTAGGTGTCTGTCAGAGACATCATTTAGTGAGATTAGTCTTTAATGTAAAGGCTCATTCAGATAAAACAATGCCAATGTTACAGAGGAAGGGGAGTCACATTTCATGAAGAAACCCATATCTACATTGATCACTGTTTATATAATCCAATCAGTAATATGGCCTTTTCCTAACCTCACTTAGATAGATTAAATGAGTCTCCTCTGCTAAACCCATCACTTGGTGCTCCTTGTAGTTTCCTGCACAATGTCCTTGTCACATTGTAATCCTGGTCAATTTGCCTCGATAGATGACCCTAACCTCACATAGGGCTGGGCGATATATCATATTTGAAGGTATACCTGTATGGATTTTTACATTTAGATACAGTGCTAAATAAACTACACTGTCAGTTTTGTCCTAGTTTGTTTGAGTATAAAACAGTCAGAAGAGAGAAAGACCATTTAAACCACTTAAAATGACTTTTTTTGCCATCCTAGGGTCATCCACTACTTATAAAACCTATTTTCAACCTTTATTATTCAGAAAAATAAAATACTATCAAATACCGCCATACTGTAAAAATAAAAGGGAAAATACTGTGATATGATATTTTGGTCACATTACCAAGCCCTACCCTCACAAATTGCATGTTTCCTAGGCTTTGTAAATAACCTATTAACAATGCTGCTAGCACTTTCAGATTTACAGTAAATGTAAATCTGGGACACTCAAATTAGTATGATATGTTACATTTGGTATGGATACATAAGACAGATGGTTACTTAAGGCAAAAACTGAAATATAAAGTGAACATCTAGCAACCCACATCTAACAACTTAAAATTTCAGCTAATTAGCTCATTTTCAACTACTTACTACTTTTTAGCTACTTTGCAACTACTTAGTATGTTAGCTAACCCTTCCCCTAACCCTAGCCTAACTCCTAACCTTAACCCTAACCCCTAGCCTAGCTAAAGTTAGCCACCTTGCTAGAATTTGTAACATATCACGCGTTTTGCAATTTCGTAACATATTGTTCGTTTTGAAAAGTCGTAACATATTGTTCGTTTTGAAAAGTCGTAACATATTGTTTGTTTTGAAAAATCATAACATATTGTTCGTTTTGAAAAGTCGTAACATATTGTTTGTTTTGAAAAATCGTAACATATTGTTCGTTTTGAAAAGTCGTAACATATTGTTTGTTTTGAAAAATCATAACATATTGTTCGTTTTGAAAAATCGTAACATATTGTTCGTTTTGAAAAATCGTAACATATTGCACGTTTCACAAATTTGTAACATATAATCCAAATTGTAATTTGTAACATATCATACGAATGGGTGATGGACATCCACAAATGAATACATACCACACGAAACTTAACATATAATACTAAATGGAGTGTCTCGGATTTACATACAGAATAATACGAAATGCTCTGAGACCAGGTTGCACAAAAATACCTTAAAAAGCCCAGCCACCTCAGGTCACTGTGGCTCGTCCTGCCGGGGCAGCAGGGTAGCCTAGTGGTTAGAGCGGACTAGTAACCGGAAGGTTGCAAGTTCAAACCCCTGAGCTGACATCGTTCTGCCCCTGAACAGGCAGTTAACCCACTGTTCCTAGGCAGTCATTGAAAATAAGAATTTGTTCTTAACTGACTTGCCTGGTTAAATAAAGGTAAAAAAAAAACAGACCAGAACTAATGCTCTGCTCCACTGTGCCTGAAAGTCTTTTCATTGTAATTAGATTCTCCACTGACCTGTTTTTCCCCAGCTCTTTTTCCCTATCCGTATGATGTGACAGTTTCAGAGTGTGATTACATCGAACCAAACCATAATTACACCCCATTATTTCTTGCCTGCAGCCAGGAACTTTGTTATTGTCACCGTCACCATAGACAACTACACTACAACCTGACCCTTCACTCTGGTACAGTATATGTCACAGACATGTAACAGACATCCGAGCTGACCATGTAATCCACGGGACAAAGAGAACTTGCTTTACCCATCATCATCTATGTTTTTTTACATGTTTTCTTTTGTAAGCTGCATCAAACAGTACTCCTGAGAATAAGCCTTTTTGTAAACGTTCATTTTGTCACATAAGCCAAAGGAAGGCTAAAACACCTACGCTACACCTACAAACACCTGCTCTTTCCATGACATTAAGTTACCAGGTGAATCCAGGTGAAAGCTATGATTGATTGTCACTTGTTAATTCCACTTTAAATCAGTGTAGATGGGGAGTAGACAGGTTAAAGAAGGATTTTTAAGCCTTGAGACAATTGAGACATGGATTGTGTTTGTGTGCCATTCAGAGGGTGAATGGTCAAGACAGAAAATGTAAGTGCTTTTGAATGGGATATGGTAGTAGGTGCCAGGCGCACCGGTTTGTGCCAAGAATTGCAACACTGCTGGGTTTTCATGTTCAATAGTTTCCTGTGGGTATCAAGAATGATCCACCACCAACTGTGGAAAGCATTGGAGTCAACACAGGCCAGCATCCCGGTGGAACGCTTTCGAAACCTTGTAGAGAACAAACTGAGGCTGTTCTGGGAGCATGGGGGTGCAACTCAATATTAGGAAGGTGTTCATAATGTTTGGTATGCTGAGTGTATACTCAAACACAAAAGCTCTCGCTCGTACTGACAAAAAAAAGGAGAAAAAGGAAACCCTATTTTAAGGTCAGCTTAGCTAGTTGTGACAAATCTCTGGTTGCCCGGATACAGTGGTGCAGGAACTTCTTGAATGCTTGCCAATTAGGGAACCTTTTCTGCTACACATAACCCACTGATAGCATGCAGGTCTCAACTCTCCTCACACCACCACTCCACTGCTCATCAGTCTAATGAAAGTACTTTAGTATCATTTTAACATCTCCATGGCATTCACATATTCAGTAACACTCAACCCCATCCATTTTACAACACTAGAAGATCACTAAGGTGGATTCTGACCATTTCTAATGTTTTAATGCACATGACCTCTGTGGTATCTAAGTGACAAAAAAAACACACAAAAAAACATGATCAGATAAGGTGAAGTATGTAAGAGGCAGAACTACGTGTAACAGGGTCAGGGTGAATCTACAATGTGTCAGCTCAGCTGGATACGCATGGTTAGCTTACACAGCAATGTGATACTGTCTGCTCTGCAAGTACATCTCCCTTTCATAAGGTTCTTAATGCTATGTGCTATGCTATGTGTTCCTATTTAAGCCACTCCCCTGACGTGATCCCATCGTTCTGTCACGTTCAGATGAAACAGAGTGTCCTGTGCCCTCAGCAGCATTATCCTAGCGCTGTAAGGCTGTCTGTAATTCCCTTCTGTTGTGTGCCGTCCTGGAATGCTCAGGCTTGGCTCCTGTAATGACATGGCCTGTGTTCGCTATGTAAGTCAAGCTGTCCGTTTCTCAGTAGGCTCCTTTACTCAGAACAGAGCGTTCTAAGAGCCAGTCGAGAAAGATAGACAGGAGACGTTAAAGCTTTGGTGGAATAGATGGTTAGAAGACATGTTTTAAAAAAAAAAGCAGAAATAAGACTCCAGTTCAAGTTAATAAGATGCAAGAAAACAATATTGATGAAACACAGATAGCTGTGAGAAAACCACCCTCACACATGACTGTGCTTATAACTTACTTCATCCCTAACTGTTCTCCCCGCCAACTGCTCATGTGGTCATTTTGAAGTGAAACAGCATGAAGCCGTGCGTCACAAATGTCATTGGTGATTCACTTCAAATGAAGGTCGCAAACTCATTTCAGAGCGGCTGTCAATTCTTATGAAATCACACAGAACCATGTGCGTCCCCATACCTGAATGAGTGGTGCAGGAAGTGGACTGGCCTCCTTATGTCAGAGCTGGGCTTTTTCTCACAGATCCATCGACAGGCACAGTACCTGTAAAACACACTGGCCAGCCGGGAGTGGCGACTCATCTATGCCTATTTATTTTTATCTTTATTTTACTAGGCAAGTCAGTTAAGAACAAATTCTTATTTTCAATGACGGCCTAGGAACAGTGGGTTAACTGCCTGTTCAGGGGCAGAACGACAGATTTGTACCTTGTCAGCTCGGGGATTTGAACTTGCAACCTTTCGGTTACTAGTCCAACGCTCTAACCACTAGGCTACCCTGCCGCCCCCTATGATGTAAGAGCGAGTGGTGCTCTGATTAAGTGGCTTGTTCAGAAAGCTCAGATGGGCGACAGATGGGAGGTGATCTGGAGATAGTGTGAGTAGAGGAGATGGCTACAGATTCTCCTCTATGCCAAGCCCCAACAGGATAGTATTAGCAATAGGATCACCACTGCCATGCTAAATATCATGCCTATAAGACTAATCATACTGCAGCAGTTCTGCGCAAAGTACTACATTTTGAATGCCACACAGTATACTATGGACAACAGACAGCCCAGTCCCTGATGTGATTCCTGTAATTAAGAACAGAACAGCTAGGCCTATATATGTTTATGTTTCCCAGACTATCATGGCTCTATGGGGAGATGTATACAAAAGAGACCACTTCTCCTTCCTTTTAGCATGTGCTATCATGGCTCCACCCCCCTTTATTTATAGGTCAGTGAGACACATGCACACTTATCAACAACGTTCTGTTTCGACTTTTAACCTTCCTGCTCATATCATCATTGGAGTACATGGATAACAGCAATGCCTTCTTTTAATTTGGGATGTTTACACCTATAGCTGCACTCAGCTACTCTCATAAACAACTCCAGAGGAAAATATCAAGCATGTCAGCAGAATGGACAAAACACATGCACAACTCAAGGGGAATGAGACCATTTTGGGTCTAAAAAAATCAGCAAGCGAGATTAACGAGCATTGTGTGTGCCTCAGGGAAAGGGCAAAGCAGACAGCTGGACAACCATTCACAATAGTCTAACAAAAAACAACATTTCTGACCGGTCAGCTCTAGGCTTAGGTGGCAGCTATAGCTCTACCTAGCCTACTGCGCTTGTCATCCTTTGACTTTGTCAATTATTATTACTGTATTATTACTCTATTATTGGTTGAGAAAACCTATTGCTTCAAATGATTGGCTTAGGTGGGTTAAGTGACATGAATCTTCCTCTAACACCTAAAGCAGGGATCATCAGCAGGGATCGTGTTCCAGTCTGTGACATGTTCCGGGATTCTTCCGATGGCATTGAGGAGTACGCCACATCAGTCACTGGCTTCATCAATAAGTGCATTGAGGACGTTGTCCCCACAGTGACTGTACGTACATACCCCAACCAGAAGCCATGGATTACAGACAACATTTGCATTGAGCTAGGGTAGAGGGTAGAGCTGCCGCTTTCAAGGTGCGGGACTCTAACCCGGAAGCTCATAAGAAATCCTGCTCTACCCTCCGACGAACCTTCAAACAGGCAAAGCTTCAATACAGGGCTAAGATTGAATCGGACTACACCGGCTCTGACGCTCGTCTTACACCAAGACAGTTGTGAAGAGGGCACGACAAAGCCTATTCCCCCTCAGGAAACTAAAAAGATTTGGCATGGGTCCTCAGATCCTCAAAAGGTTCTACAGCTGCAACATCAAGAGCATCCTGACTGGTTGCATCACTGCCTGGTATGACAACTGCTCTACCTCCGACCGCAAGGCACTACAGGGGGTAGTGCGTATGGCCCAGTACATCACTGGGGCAAAGCTGCCTGGCATCCAGGACCTCTACTCCAGGCGGTGTCAGAGGAAGGCCCTAAAAATTGTCAAAGACCCCAGCCACCCCAGTCATAGACTGTTCTCTCTACTACCGCATGGCAAGTGGTACCGAAGTGCCAAGTCTAGAACAAAAAGGCTTCTCAACAGTTTTTACCCCCAAGCCATAAGAGTCCCGAACAGGTAATCAAATGGCTACCCGGACTATTTGCATTGTGTGCCCCCCCCAACCCCTCTTTCACGCTGCTGCTACAATCTCTTTTTAATATATATGTATAGTCACTTTAATTACACATTCATGTACATACAACCTCAATTAGCCCGACCAACCGGTGCCCCCGCACATTGGCTACCCGGACTATCTGCATTGTGTCCCGCAACCCACCACCCGCCAACCCCTCTTTTACGCTACTGCCACTCTCTGTTTATCATATATGCATAGTCACTTTAACCATACCTACAGTTGAAGTTGGAAGTTTACATACACTTAGGTTGGAATCATTAAAACTCATTTTTCACCACTCCACAAATTTCTTGTAAACAAACTACAGTTTTGGCAAGTCTTTTAGGACATTACTTTGTGCATGACACAAGTCATTTTTCTAACAATTGTTTACAGACAGATTATTTCACTTAAAATTCACTGTATCGCAATTCCAATGGGTCAGAAGTTTACATACACTAAGTTGACTGTGCCTTTAAACAGCTTGGAAAATTCCAGAAAATTATGTCATGGCTTTAGAAGCTTCTGATTTTGAGTCAATTGGAGGTGTACCTGTGGATGTATTTCAAGGCCTACCTCCAAACTCAGTGCCTCTTTGCTTGACATCATGGGAAAATCAAAAGAAATCAGCCAAGACCTCAGAAAAAAATTCCGGTCTGGTTCATCCTTGGGAGCAATTTCCAAACACCTGAAGGTACCACGTTCATCTGTACAAACAATAGTACGCAAGTATAGAAGTAAGTCCTATATCGACATAACCTGAAAGGCCGCTCAGCAAGGAAGAAGCCACTGCTCCAAAACCGCCACAAAAAAGCCCGACTCCAGTTTGCAACTGCACATGGGGACAAAGATTGTACTTTTTGGAGAAATGTCCTCAGGTCTGATGAAACAAAAATAGAACTGTTTGGCCATAATAACCATCGTTATGTTTGGAGGAAAAAGGGGAAGGCTTGCAAACCGAAGAACACCAAAATCTTATAGAAAATTTGTGGGCATAACTGAAAAAGCGTGTGCAAGCAAGGAGGCCTACAAACCTGACTCAGTTACACCAGCTCTGTCAGGAGGAATGGGACAAAATTCACCCAACTTATTGTGGGAAGCTTGTGGAAGGCTACCCAAAATGTTTGACCCAAGTTAAACAATTTAAAGGCAACGCTACCAAATACTAATTTAGTGTATGTAAACGTCTGACCCACTGGGAATGTGATGAAAGGAATAAAAGCTCAAATATATCATTCTCTCTACTATTATTCTGACATTTCACATTCTTAAAATGAAGTGGTGGTCCTAACTGACCTAAGACAGGGAATTTTTACTAGGATTAAATGTCAGGAATTGTGAAAAACTGAATTTAAATGTATTTGGCTCAGGTGTATGTAAACTTCCGACTTCAACTGTACATGTACAGAATTTCAAGGTCAGATTTCTCCCTCGGCATATCCTGCTCTTTCTGCAAATTTGCTGTTGGCTTCAAGCATGTTTTATAATATTCCTGATTTGCAAAAAGCAGCATGAATTTCTTGTTCATGTTGCATGTTCTTTTAGAGCTACTGTAGGCTTATCGAAAGCTCAGTGGAGCATCGTCCTGGCAGGGCAGGTGAATATGATCAGGTTATGGTCATATACAGTACACTGTAGGAGTGTGTTCAAATTCGATGCCTTGCTTGCTGTTGAATCCCTCCGTTGAAACCTAAAGTTGGCTATTGGGATGAGAGAAACATGAAGAAAGACTGAGAGACTTCCGAATAGAAGTGGAAAATCAAGAAGTGTGTCATTTTGGGTACCCAACATAACAGCTACTGCGAGTTGCACAGCTCCAGTGGAAGCAACCGAGCGCCACACATACTGTAATGTGACATGACGCAACTCGCTAAAGTAAAGAATGATTACCAAAATTTGATTAAGTAGCCAATAAAATCCACTTTCCCGTGTTAATGTGCAGTTCGGATAGGTAAATATTTCATAAAACAATAACAAGACCTGTCTTATAGCCTACTACAGTCCATCAATGAGTTAGTAAAGACAGCGCAATCACAATTGAATTTCCTCTGACCCCACTGACCTCTATTTGCCTTCATGGCATATTATGTCAAATTAAAACCATGTAGCATCATCTATGTCATTACTGTCACATTACTGATACACTTGTTGATTTTTTCAGGAATAGCTGTTTCAGATTTTAAGAATAGCAGAGTAATGTCCTTTTAAATATGAGCATTGCATTGTACATTCCCTGGACATGGTGTGCTGTAGCCATTTGTTAGTCAGGAATAGACAGCATGTTGAGAATATTTTTGTAAATAGCTTGTCCAACATATAACTTTCACATAAATAGATAGATTGTTTACTCTTTTTTTTTTCCCCCAAAATGTTGCAATTGATGGTGTACTTTTATGAACAGATTTAAATTTAACAAAATTGTATTTGTTATGCTTGGTAGAAACATATGGCTATTATTAGACTATTCTGCACTAGGATGTGTGGAGCATATAAGGCCTAATGACAACAGTCATTAAATAATGAAACATACAGTCCTAATGCACTGCAAATTGTTTACAAATGGAAAGAAATCTGTTAGTGACTGTCACATTGATTTGTTATCATCTGAAACAGAACAGAATCCAGTGCAGTATGTTTTCATTACATTGTATCAATATCAGCCCAACACCTGCCTTGCATTGCTCATATAGAGGAGAAACATTGTTGCTGTTAATTAAAGGATGACTACATAGGACTATAAAAGGCAAATGATTGTAACAGGTAATCAACTACCCGTCACTAGTCGATTTATGCAACATAGCTATGACCTCGTTTAATCTGCGCCGTGGTAGGGAAGTTCAGACAAATCACGCAATGTACAAATAGAATAAAATAGCCTCCAAATAAAATACAATTACATACGGACATTCCAGATGTTTAAAATAGGTTAGACACCTACAAATCGCGTTTTTTTCACGACATTAAATTACACTGTGTGTCTTTAAAAGTTACATTGTAAAACGATGACTGCACATCCTCGGGAATGACATTAGATAGCCAATTGAAACCACAATACGAGTAAAGAAATGCACACAGTATACCAAATGTTGAATAAAGGAAACATTTTATAGGACTTTTACATAAGATATAACATAGTATGTGACTTACGTGTGGAAAGGCAGCACATGTGCATTGATGCGGATAGGAACAGTGGTAGGCAGTAGGAATACACTGACCTACTTTCCTCCTCCTGTGATGAACGTTGCACCACTAACCCATTTTATGAACCAATTGGGTGCTTTCGAGATCAAGGTATTGAGCTTCTAGCAAATGGAATAACTCGTTGCCATTTATGGACCAATGAGCAATGGGAAGACAATATGGGCTATATCCAATGAAATGACATGAAGCGTCAAAGGAAGCTACAGAATAACGCAACGATTCGGCCAATGACAAAATAGAATACAGTCAACAGGAATATATATTGTATCACAACACACGTGGGCAGTAAAACTCCAATATTGTTGCTGGACTTGTCTGTGGAACTATTCTAATGGACCAAGTCAAGAATGTGTGTTGCAATGCATAGAAGTGTAGCCTATTTATCTCAGGAAGATAAAACATCCAACGTAGCATGCCAGGTTAACCACATAGCAAATAATCAACACAAAGAAGTCTGTCTGTTGATGACCTTATAGGCCTATCTACTTTGACAGTTTATTATAAATAGTTAGTTACAGTAATGACCTAATAATTACTGTTCTATTTCTTTAGGAATAATGATATGCTACTCTGTAACAATGTGGTGAATATGCAATTCACATTATTCAGAAATAATATGTTTGTGTATTCTTGGAAAACAGAATTACAATGCACCAAAGCATTGTTGTTCAATATAGTTACAATGTATAGTTACAAAAATATGTAGTTACAAAGCAAATATCAACAGAAAATAACGAACTATCTAATCTAATAAAGAACCATCACTGCCTGTGTCTAAGTAAAATCTGTTGCCATACCAACAGCCTAATTGAAATATGAGCCACAAACAGTGCATTCTTACCACATCACATTCTAAGACAAGGACATACAAGACAAATATCTATCAGATGAAACAGAGAAACAATGCATATTCAAAGATCTGGCATGGTTTTCTAACATGTTGATGAGTGTGGATTCTTAACTTTAGGGCTATTTCATGTTTCCACCACAGATGGGCAGCAGAGTATAACGTATACATGTGAAGAGGGTGGCCAGTTGTCATTTCACATTTACACACATATATGGCTGGCTACAGTATGTCTCCTTAAACAACTACGCTATTTGCAGATATAGGCTATTCAAATGCAATAGAGATGTTTCATGTTCCCTTAGGATGGTTTCAGATGCATTGCAATATGACTATTTCTGAGGCTTGCTGAGATTTCTGTTAAAGAAAAGCTTACATACTCTATTTTAATTTGCATAATAGGGGATTGTGTTAGGCAAATCTCAGGTAGTATAGTATACTTCTTGTATGGTAATCCCCAAATATGTCTCAATTTCAGACGGACTGGGCCAGAATTAGCCTGACTATTGGAGATGGGCAGGTCAGTGGTACTTGTGAAATTGTTAATAAATAACAGGTTTGGTTTGGCATATCCACTGACATCCACAGATTCTCCTTTTGATCTCTGCACTGTGGAATATGATGACATATTAAACTGCACCTGGAGATCAGTTCAAAGTGTATCAGCAGCTTGGAAAAGGTGCTTGTGTCCCAGCTTGACTTGACGCCTGCTGCATCACTGAAGCATTTATTTTCATTCGCCCCATGTGAACCCTGTCCCTGCATACCCCTCGGCTCTCTCCCTGTCACACAAAGGGGGCAGGCATCTTGTCATCTCCTGCCCATAAGCAGAGCAGCTACAAAAGCTCTTCGCTGTTATCGCCCAACCTGCAGCTGCCACCCAGCCACATATTCAGCACAACATGGGCAAAAAAAAGAGATTGTGGAGAGATTTATTCAGGCTGACATTGCAATGAGGGCATGAAAAGCCCCTGTTTCCCTGCCCTGCCCGCAAAACGGTAAAGGGGACTTGCTGATCCCTCAGTTGCTGTTAGTCATTTGTGCTACCTGACAGTCTCTCAGGGGATTTGTGTCCCGTCCGTGATGATTCAGCATATGCCTCTCATGTCTCTGCAGAATGAGTCCAGACGCTCTTCATCCCAAGAGGTTTAGGCAGACTGCAGTGGATGAACTAATGTACCTTTTCAAGAATTAAGCGCTGTGGTGGTATCATAATGCATCCTGTGTTTAAACCAGCTTTTCGGTGCTCTTTCCCATCTCTCTTCCCCTCTCTACTCAGGGTAGCTGGAAGGGAGGTGGAGGAGTGTGAGCTACTGTATGTGTAGTGTGTCACACAGTTTAGCCTGGCGATGTGAAGCAGCAGAGCGGCAGGACGGGCATAGAGAGACAGCTGCGTCCAGCCAGGTCATGCAGACAGAGAAGGTTCAGGGGAGGTAGTCAGATTTCTACACCCCTTACCTGACTCACATCTCAGTCCGTTATTGTTCCTTGACAGACACAGCCCACAGTAATATCGTATCATGCACAAAGCTTTTTCTATGTGAACAAACCCAGATGAAACATAATGCTAGATATGAGTGGTCCACCACAATGACCCCTCTGGCCATGTGAATGGTGAAGCTGTGTGGGGTTGTATGGCATAGGCCATGACCTGCACTGTGAAGACCTGCCCCTAATAACGGCCACCTAGATTGCACTTTTTTCATTTTATTTTCTCCCAAGCAGCTTGTGTAGGAAGTGATTATGAAAGGAAACTGCTTGACAAAACAAAAAGGTCCCATTGCCAGACCTGTCAAGTGCCAGCGAGCGCAACCTTCTGATAGGCTGTTTCCATTTTCTATCAATCAACCTTTCACCTTCTTGTGATAGAGGGGTCTGGTGAGGTGAATTCCCTCTCCAGTTGCATGTCTGTGCATTTCTCCTCCAGACCTCCATAAGGAAGAGAGTGGGAGGGTATTTAAGCAAATCTTGGGAATCTTAGACATTCTCTGTTATACAAGATTTATGTAATGACTTCGGAGCTTGTCATGTAATGTTGGTGTCATATGGAACGTAACATTCAAATTGCAGATTGTGTTTGCTGTTTGTTATTAAGTCCGGGTTTCACAGCTCGTGCAGGTGATTTGTGCTCATCATGCATGACTGGTCTGCTGGAAAACCGGCTCGCGTTCAGCGCTGCTTTCTGTGCCACTGAACTCACACTCCTGAACTATGACTGTAATGTGAGAAACACTCATTTTATCAAATGTATACTGTGTGCTTGTTGTTCCACATAGGGTGAGGGAGGATTGGGTTGTAAATAATTTTGAGTAAATGGGCCAGTCTGTTGTAGGGCCCAGATGTTGGATCAGCCATATTAAGGGCAGTGAGTAATAGGAGGCAGCAGGATCAGGTGCAAAATAGCATCCAGTTTATTCACAGTGAAAATGTTGTACAGCTGAAAGATGAAATCCAATGGATATTTACATAGGTCTAGAAAGATATTTACAAAATAAACAGATTTCAAATACTGTCAAAACACTGAACGATTCAGCCTATCCCAAGCCAACTATAGCAGATTGGAGTATACCAGCCTATTGCCCCTCAGCTTCCCCACAACTCACGTACCTGAGCTAAAACAGAACTGAAGTACACCTGAAAACAGGTATCTTTATACAAATGGTCTCTCTCATACGGACCATACCATTAACCATGTATACTCTTAACCAAAAACATTCATTACATTATGCAACAGGTATCTTTATACAGATGGTCTCTCTCATACGGACCATACCATTAACCATGTATACTCTTAACCAAAAACATTCATTACATTATGCAACAGGTATCTTTATACAGATGGTCTCTCTCATACAGACCATACCATTAACCATGTATACTCTTAACCAAAAACATTCATTACATTATGCAACAGGTATCTTTATACAGATGGTCTCTCTCATACGGACCATACCATTAACCATGTATACTCTTAACCAAACACATTCATTACATTATGCAACAGGTATCTTTATACAGATGGTCTCTCTCATACGGACCATACCATTAACCATGTATACTCTTAACCAAACACATTCATTACATTATGCAACAGGTATCTTTATACAGATGGTCTCTCTCATACGGACCATACCATTAACCATGTATACTCTTAACCAAAAACATTCATTACATTATGCAACAGGTATCTTTATACAGATGGTCTCTCTCATACGGACCATACCATTAACCATGTATACTCTTAACCAAAAAACATTCATTACATTATGCAACAGGTATCTTTATACAGATGGTCTCTCTCATACGGACCATACCATTAACCATGTATACTCTTAACCAAAAACATTCATTACATTATGCAACAGGTATCTTTATACAGATGGTCTCTCTCATACGGACCATACCATTAACCATGTATACTCTTAACCAAAAACATTCATTACATTATGCAACAGGTATCTTTATACAGATGGTCTCTCTCATACGGACCATACCATTAACCATGTATACTCTTAACCAAAAACATTCATTACATTATGCAACAGGCATCTTCAATGTATCCACATTTAAATAGAAAACGTGTAACATTCTAGAAGTAAACTCAAAGCGGGAACACTTTTAATAAATGAATATATAGTATAGAGTACTGAAGTACAATAGGCAGCAAGGTAGGACTATTACTAGTAGCACCTATCAGTCCAAAACATGTACGCTTATGCACAGCGGTGTTCTATAATATTGGACTGTTGGCTTTTATACTTTTTGAATTCTCAGCGCGGCTCAAACAATTATTCCAATTGTGAACACATTCAAATGAAAACAGGACATGTACAGTATGTGGAGCCGCGTTGGTTGGTAATTTTGGCGATGTGCGCGTCCCCGCGGATGTTGGTCGTGCTGCATAGCTTTTACCAGTATTATAATTGTCTTTGATTTGTCTAGAAACAATATCTGATAATGGTTGCGATCGTTCTATTCAGGAATTTACATATTTTGGTTATTTTTCCCATTTAACATCCATTTAAGTTGAAAATAAAATATCATACAATTTATTTATAACACATTTCTTATACATTTGTAAATAACTTGTATTGAATATTCTTTTAAGTGATTTTTAAGGTTTTCCTAATATGAATAATTCAACACGACGCCTGAATGTATAAACTTGCCCCGGTGACAGCTGAAAAATGTTCTTATCATGAAAAATAAGATACTTCCACCCAAACTTTTTGTGAGATCTTGATACCAACCATATGATTTCCCTATATAAAGTAAATAATTAAATGTAAATTATACATAATATACTAATTTACCTGAAAAATATGGGTTGTGGTGGAAATTACATGTATGTAAAAAAACTTATTTGATTGCAAACATGTTGAACAACAACCATTGTTAAACATTGAATTAATATAAGACAAAGTTCCAAACGGTTCCAAAACACTGGAACTAGCACCTTTTCAACATGAGAACAATGTTTTGGCTACACACAGACGCAACAACTAGAAATTCTAGCACATACATTGAAGGAAGACTTCATTGAGAGCTACACATGTTTTATTTCATGTATGATTTGATGTCCTGCTTTGTATGTACTGTATAGTGAGTTTCCAAGGGTATCTAGAAAGAGAGCTAAGTTGCTCCCAGACAAATGCATCCAGCTCCATGTGCCTTTTGGTCACTGAATGGGGCTCAGGGACAAGTCCAAGCGCATGCTGTGGTCTGTATGATGTCGTCTCTCATCTGCCAACAACAACTAAAAATGGTTGGGGCCACTCTCTGCGTGAACATCTTGCACGATGCCAGGGTAAACGTCCTGATCATACTCCACCACTCTCTGCGTGAACATCTTGCACGATGCCAGGGTAAACGTCCTGATCATACTCCACCACTCTCTGCGTGAACATCTTGCACGATGCCAGGGTAAACGTCCTGATCATACTCCACCACTCTCTGCGTGAACATCTTGCACGATGCCAGGGTAAACGTCCTGATCATACTCCACCACTCTCTGCGTGAACATCTTGCACGATGCCAGGGTAAACGTCCTGATCATACTCCACCACTCTCTGCGTGAACATCTTGCACGATGCCAGGGTAAACGTCCTGATCATACTCCACCACACTCCGATCAATGCTTCACTTAGATCTTCAATGGGCTGGACGGCACTGTGAGATGTGTTGGATTTTCCATCTTGGTCTGCCTCTGTTTTTTCAACCAGAATCAGTCTGTGGACTGAAACAGTTGCAGTGATGTGGAAAGGAACAGGACTATCCTCCAAGTTATCTGTCGGTGACAATCTGGAAACACAGGAAATTCTAAAAGTTATGCAC
Organism: Oncorhynchus nerka; assembly: GCF_034236695.1. Taxonomy (NCBI): domain Eukaryota; kingdom Metazoa; phylum Chordata; class Actinopteri; order Salmoniformes; family Salmonidae; genus Oncorhynchus; species Oncorhynchus nerka. Next base: position 70,744,758 of record NC_088423.1, read on the forward strand.
ATTCGAAATATGTAATGATTGCATAGCCTAGTGATATATAGAGTAGTGATAATATGTTTGTGTAACAAATGTGAGATTTGATATAAAATAACCCACAAATATTACCTGGTATATCTTCATTGTCCCACGCATTTTCTCCAGGTGATCTGGTAGAAGGTTCTCCATGCTCGCTATCTCCTCCTCTGAGATATATAACTGCTTGATAGCTGACTGATCTTTTGACAGGTCCTCAAATACAGTTCTTCCATTTGGGAGATCCTTGCCTTGTGCCACAATTCCATTTGTTCTTCGTTTCACAGCTGTTCCTACCTCATCAGCTTGGCCTTTCCATGTCCGGCTTCTAGGAAATTCCATGTGACTCTTTCACTTTTCTTTTCTTTTTTTTACATTGAAACTTTATTTAACTAGGCAAGTCATTTAAAAACAAATTCTTATTTACAATGACGGCCTACTCTCTAGAAGCCCATTTCAAAGGGAAGGGTGGAGAGATTGAGAGATACATTTTGGGGGGGGGACTGGGTTGAAGGCCCATCACTCACAAAGTGTTCAACAGTAGCCGATGGGCAGAGCTCAAGGAAGTAGGTCAGTGTTTTTGAGAGATGGGACCAGATAGCAGAGGGGTCATGCCGCATAGAAGAGCTCAGTGTGCAAAGTGAAACTGTATCATTTGTGGTGTATCCAACACAGGCGTGGAGAATCTGCTTGTGAGAATTACAACTACCTGAATTTCACTGGTGTATTTACACAGGTATTTACACAGGTTCACTGCAAAGTATTTAACTTTGATCTCCTCTTTCCCCAGATTCTCTTTTAACTTAAGGATCAGACCCTTTTTTTCAAATTTTGCCGACCCAAATCTCACTGCCTGTAGCTCAAGACCTGAAGCAAGGATATGCATATTCTTGATACCATTTGAAAATAAACACTGAAGTTTGTGGTAATGTGAAATGAATGTAGGAGAATATAACACATTAGATCTGGTAAACTATCATTTTTTGGGGCGTTCTATCATCTTTGAAATACAAGAGAAAGGCCATACATTGAGATAGGATTCTAGGTATAATTTACACTTTGTCCACAAGATGGAAGCAGTGTATGTGCAACGTTTCAGACCGATGCAGTGAATAATTACATCACTACACAATACGTTGTATCAAGTCTGCCAGGAGTTTGCCCAAATGTGCCAAATTGGTAAATTTAGACATTTTCAAGTACATAAATCTAGAGAATATACAAAAAATACTATGGTAATACGTTTTTTTAGTTTACACAATCCCAGGGATGTCATACATGATGGATCATTAGCTTCCCTACAGTAAAGACACTAACTTTCACACATCTAGATGGGCGGGCGGGGTGGGTGTGGAGCCAGAGACAGCAGCGGGATCAAATTGTAGAACCCAGTTCATACATTTGAATATAAAAAATACTGTTTTTCAAACAAAACTACACTAGATTTTTATCTCTGGGACCCTCAGGAGGAAACATGAGAGCCATGTTACTGAATTATTTACACATTATTTACCTTCAGAGGTGAATGTATTAAACTAGCTGCTGTGATAAAAGTGTTTTGTTGTTGTGCACTATCCTCAAACAATAGCATGGTATTTTTTGATGTAATAGCTAATGCAAATTGGACACTGCAGTTAGATTAACAAGAATTCAAGCTTTCTGCCTGTATAAGACATGTCTAAGTTCCATAGAAAGTTGGCTGTTGTTTACAATGTCATTCTAGTCACATTATACAAAATGTAGCAACAACTGTCCCTATTTAGGGACACTGATCCCATAGAGGTTTTAATTCTCTCAGTTTGGAATGTTGGTGTTGAATGTTGTACACGTGTTTTCCCCAACTTCTCTTTCAATCCTTTGTAGAAGTCCTCCACACATTTTGTTTTACTGTCAAATGTACAGTGAGCTTCTCTATGTTTCCCTCTTTGTTTTTCTTCTCTCTCTCTTCAGCTTTGTTTTCCACTCAAACCACCATGTCTGCTCACCAGCATCAAAGTCATATGTTTAAAGCTCTTTTGCTTGGCGAAGGGATCATTCTCTATACATGCACTCCTTCTTCAGGTTCTCACAACACAAAGGCTCAATAAGGTTCTCAATCTTGGACTGCTGGCTTGACAACCAAAAATGACATATTTTGCAGAATTCATAGTAGGAAATTTGAATCTCTGAATATTCCCTCTTAAACTTCTGATACAGGTTCTGAATTGCGCCACTAAAGAAGCGCTTCTGCTTTTTTCCCTTGTTCCTCGTTAGTGTCATTTTCCCCTGTTGTTGCTCTACTGTTGTCATCACGTTTATAGAATCCAGTGATTTTCTTTTTGGAAGACTTGATGGCCTGTTTTCATTTGCCCTTCTTGCTTTTGCTGAAAATCTAAATTCTTGACCACTCCATACCAGCAATCATGCTAGGTAGTGCTACACTCTTAGGAAAAAAGGTGCTATCATATCATACCGTAGGAGAACCCTTTGAAGAACCCTTTTTGGTTCCAGGTTAAACACTTTTTGTTTCCAGGTAGAACCCTTTTTTGTTCCTTGTAGAACCCTCTGTGCAAAGAGTTATACATGGAACCCAGACAGTTCTATCTTTATTTTATTTAACCAGGAAGGGCTCATTGAGATTAAAATCTCTTTTTCAAGAGCGCCCTGGCCAAGATGGGCAGCACCAAGTCATTACAAAGAAATGACAGACAGACAACATGAAAAACTACAAGTAATCTAGTTAAAACCATTGAATTCACAAGAGTATAAAACAGCAAATTAAAAACATTGACAGGTCAGGGAATCAGCCTCAAAATCCTTCATCAGTGATTTAAAAACACCAATCGGGACAAGTTCTTCCAGTTTAAAAGTATTTAGTTCGGACATTTGGAACAGTTAGCAGGATAAAGTCCAGCGAACGAAGAGAGTACCCACCACATTTCTGCACAATAAAAATGCACAAATAAAAGGTAGTAAACCCAAAATGGCTTTGTAAATAAAAGTATACAAAGTGCAGTGGTGCGTAAGGGTTTTGCAGTTTAAAATAAATCTCAAAGTGCCATGGTAAAGAGTGTCAATTGATCTCAAACACTGAGCGGAAGCATTCATATATAAAATATCCCCATAGTCTAGTAAAGGCATAAATGTAGCTGACACTAGCCTCCTTCTGGCTTCAAAAGAAAAACAGGCCTTATTCCTAAAATAAAATCCCAATTTCAGCTTCAATTTTTTTAAAGTTGTTGAATATGGAATTTAAAAGAGAGGCCGTCATCAACTAAAATTCCAAGATATTTATATGAGGTTACAACCTCAATCTCCTTGCCCTGACAGATAGTAATAGGTGAGAGGTTCAGAGGTCTATTTCTTGCATTAGAAAACACCATTAGTTTAGTCATGTCAGTATTGAGGATAAGCTTCAATTGACACAAGGTATGTTGAACAGTATAAAAAGCAGTTTGCATGTTCTGGAAAGCTTTTGTAAGCGATGAGGCACAACAGTAAATAACAGTATCATCAGCATAAAAATGAAGTTGTGCATTTTGGACATTTTTGTCTTAATCATTTATATAAATAGTGAATAAGAGAGGACCAAGTACAGAGCCTTGGGGCACACCATTCAAGACAGACAATTTAACAGACATAAGCCCATCAAATTGAGTGCACTGAGTTCTATCAGACAGATAGTTAGCAAACCATGCAACTGCATGCTCCGAAAGACCTACCTCGACAATCTCTGCCTTAGTATAGCATGATCAACTGTATCAAAAGCCTTAGAGAGATCAATAAAAAGTGAGGAACCAAAAGGGTACTACCTTCAACCAAAAAGGGTTCTTCAAAGGGTTCTCCTATAGTATGATATGATAGCACCTTTTTTCCTAAGAGTGTAGCACTACCTAGCATGATTGTTACCTTGCTAGCACCCATATGAGGGTGAAGCTAGCGTAACTAGACGAGTTACCACTGTATACCACCAGAGATTTCCACTATCAGCTATAAATCGGTTAGCCACGCTAGCTTCACCCTCATTGAGGTGCTAGCAAGTAGCAAGAATGCTAGATAACGCTAGATATCAACAGCAATTCAGTAGTGGCTGGAAGCGATAATTAGCTTTGATTGGTCAATCGTGCCACGATATCACAGAATATTTGCATGAAGTTCAGCTTTTCCCAACAAACAGTGCATTTCTACACAACACGTTGGGGGTAAGGAAACAACGAAGCCTCATTCATTTTCAATGGAGGGAAGGGAAGTCGGCGGGGGGACAATTGGGCGCTGGGAGCATGGTCGCGGAAGAGTGAACAGGGTGGAACCAGAGTTGGAGAAAGCTGAATTTATGCAAATACGCCGCGATATCGCAACTCTATTGACCAATCGGAGCTCTCTATAGCTTCCAGCCGATACTGGATTGGCTGTTGATACCTAGCACTAAACTCTTAGAAAAAAAGGTGCTATCTATAACCTAAAAGGTTTCTTCGGCTGTCCCCATAGGAGAACCCTTTAAAAAAATAATTTCTGCTTCCAGGTAGAACCCTATTAGATTCCATGTAGAACCATTTCCCCAGAGGGTTCTACATGGAACCCAAAATTGTTTTACCTGGAACCAAAAAGGGTTATCCTATGGGGACAGCCGAAGAACCCTTTTGGAACCGTTTTTTCTAAGAGTATACCTAGCCTGCTTGCTAGCTTGCTAGCAATATCATAATGGTGAAGCTAAAGTGGCTATCCAAATGATTGTGTTATGTGGAAATCCCCTCCCCTTTTTATGCTCCCTTGCCCATGCTCGCATCGCCCAATGGTCCCCTCGCCCATTTCACTTCCCTCCGTTGAAAATGAATGGCTTCATCTCCCTATGGTGTTCAACAAAGATCAGTGGATCTCGGCAGTCACTCACTCCTAGTACGCACGTGACAAACACTGACAGATATGGAGCTCCGAGATGCTCAAATTACAAACAAAGGAAACAAACAAACTGTATTTTTTGTCAGCTCAGAGTGTGTTCATGTGCACCTAAATATCACGTCCACTTCGAGGATGCAAACAGGTAAATTACTGCATTTAATAATGAAACTGAAATGTGCCAAAAACTTGACCAAACATTTCCTCAACACATGTAAATACTCATGATATTGGCATGAAGATGAAAAGAACAGCAATATTAATTTGGGAGAAACCATTTATAAGGGGATGTATTAAAAAGTGTTCGAGGGAGCATACCATTCCCACTTCATTTAAAGTCCATACCCACTTTATTTTGATCCTACAATGAAAAATCTCAAAACTTAATTCCCATTGAAATATTTATTTTGAGTTTCTGACTAAAACCAGGAATAAGCTTACGTCATCCATGGTGTGTGATCTCTCGCTTTATCTCTCTCTATATCTCATTCTCTCTCAACAGCTGGGCAATAACAGGCTCTTGTATCATCTAATTCAATATTTCTTCAGACAGAATGATGAGAGCAAGCAGCATTATACAGTTATTTGATTATGAGCTACTCCACCCATCTGCTCTTTTCGGAGTGAAAGTGTCATATTACCCAACAGGGTAACAATGAACTAAGTGGCTTATATTCAGTTATAGATATTTTGTAACAGACCGATCATACCCACCAGAAGCAATATTTAGAATTTCTTGATGCCACTTGTTGCAGTCCATTTTATTGCCATAGATACACAAGGCCTACCCATTGCATTGAGAGACAGGTTTACAAAACAAGCCAGTCAGTGAACACAAAACAGGGATTGTTAGCTGCAAGTACTGCCATTGGGGACCACAGGAGAAAATGAGATCCAGTGTACTTCTCCCATCTTCAGTTTCTTTTCTCTCCATTCTTACTTAGGCCCATCTCTTGTAAGAGTGCCCTGAAAGAAATGGCACATCTGAATGGCCTCATGTAGATAATGCTCTCTTTCTTCCACCAAAAGACCTATTAACCAAGAACATCTGAAGACATCAAGTTTGTCGTTGGTAACTCACCCCTACCTTACCATATAGTTTGTACACTATAGGAAGTATTCTAGGTGATGAGCCTTATAGCAGTACCTCATAACATGTAACCAAATACAAGGCTGGTGGAGAGAAGTGTTAAAGTCTGACGGATGCAACATGACGTGGTCTGCTGTCCACACTTTTGTCTTTGGTGACCATACCTTAGGTAGTGTTGACAAAGTCAAGCAATGTATTCAGCAGGCTCTATCTTGTCTTTATGTGGCTCTTTTCTCCCTGCGAAATGTTGAAGCCTTTTTTACATGACCTCTAGGGAGGCAGGCACAAAGCTGTCTCTGTGTGCACATTTGTTTGGTAACACCCAGCAGTACAATGGCAAAAGGTTGCCTCAATAGACCATTAGATGAAAAACTGTTCTCGCCATAATGTTTTCTACAGAGCCAACAATTACATGTGTTGTATGTGGAAATGTTAACTCATATAGTATGTTGGTGTTTTTTTATCCTTGCATTTGATATTTTCCAGTCATAGCTTTGTAGCACAGAGGACCTGTCTGGACAGGTAGGTTTGAATACAACGAGGCCCTCAACCCTTTTAGACCCCCCTAATGTCCATCCTTCCTAAGACTCCTGCATTACTTAGGCCCTGCCTTCTTTCGCCCTCTAACCCTGTAAATGAGGAAACATTTTGTTAGGAGAGATTTAGACAAGCTGTCAATAGAGATGGTCCCCAGGAGTTTTCAGGTGACTGCTCAGGTTTCTCTGAGTCTGCACATCAGCTGCTGAGGGGACAATTTTTATTTTCTTCTCTCCTCATGTAGTTTGACTGTATATATACTGTATTGTATACTACTCGTTATCCTACTTGTAGATTTAAAGGGCATTCAAAGCTACTATGACAACTCTTGAGATGGAGAAATGTCTGTGCAAGATCACAAAATACACATTTCAGACATGTAAATTGAACATGTAAAATTAATTTCTAATAGGAGCCCAGTTCCCTGCAGAGCAAAGCTGTGTATGACTTCCATCTCCTTCCATAGAAGCATCAAAGGCCATCAAAGATCTTTATATAAAGCTAAGGTTAGTCATTTTTGTATAGGACAGTGTTACAATAGGCCTAAAGAATTGTCTAGGATAATTGTAACCTAACCATAGTAGTTTAGCTCATATTGATATAATTGAACACAATTCTGATTATATATGATCCATTGAATGGTCTTTTATATTCTCTAGCTTTGGCAAACATACTGTAGCATCTCGGAGAAAAACAATTACATCTTTGGATTTGGGCTATTCTATGCAGGAGTGCTCATGTATCATCCCGCCCAGACAAAACATTATCTCAATACATTTATTAAAAAGCCTGGGCTGAATTCCCCTTGATATCATTGTGGCTTAATCTTTAGCAGGGACAGCAGTTCCAACACTGTCTAGACAAAAAAGAAAAGTCCCGGAGGCTCCTCTTGGAATCCAAGGGCATGTTGGGATTGTGAAGCTGAAAGGGTTGTGGTTCTAGAGGAATCCTGTTCGCACAGAGCTAGAGAAATGCCAGCTCTGGTACCTGTGCCCAAACTGTGCCTGATGAGTAAGCTTTTCCATTGTCGAGCATTGTCTGGCTTTGGTAGAACTCATAGTGATAAATCAGAAATAATGAATTGTGTGGTAGACAATCTGATAAACAAGTCAGTCAGTCAGTCAGACTCAGTCATAGCACAAACCTCTCCTAAATGAAAGTGCATTTGCAGACACATGCCCCGCGGTTTGCTTTGTCTTTAATTTCTTCCATCTCATATGGAACGGAAACATTTGATTTCTTCCATCTCATATGGAACGGAAACATTTGATTTCTTCCATCTCGCATGGAACAATTCTGATGCAAGCAGATTTTTTTTCCAGAGGATGATCAATTTGTGTTTTTCCTTAAACGATCGCAAACAAGAATTTCATCCAACTTGGCAACTCGCATCTTGGCTTCGGAGGATTTAGTAGACTTGATCATCATATGTTTGACTATCGGTGTGTTAAAACCAGAAGGAACAACGAGGAGTATGGTGATGAAGTTTTCAGCAGTTGCTTATGAGGCATGAGATGTAGTGTCGTTGATCTCGGTGCTCTGAGAGAGACGTCACATAACCCATGTGCCAGAGATACAGGACAGGACAGCCTAAGTCCCTTTCCTTCTCTGCTAATGGGAATTCCTGATGATATCACTCAAAAGAGCCTCTCCAACAAGCCAGCTTTTATCAGGCTGATTACAGCCAGGCCTCACCTGCTGTGCAACAGGTCCATAGTCTCTTTTGATGTCGGCTCACCTTGAGCCTGCATCCCTGAGCTCACTCACTCTCTGGAAGAGGAGTGTTGACTCCAGCTAGAGATGTTGTCTTTGACAAGTTAATGAAAAGTTAACCCAGATTGTATATTTTACTATGATCTGAGGATTTAAATAACATTCATTTTAAGGCAGACCCAGTATTTGCATATTTTTGTTTTCATTTTTAACACACAGCTACACACAGACACACATGGTACACACGCAACCAGTCCTTGCCACTGTTCATGACATATGTCCATTCTCTTCAGCATATGGGGGCTTGAACTATTGCTTCAGGTCAGAACAAGGGCTTAAAATCTGCATTCTGCAAACTGCAATCTGTGTGTATTTGTTTCACAACACTGATATGATAGAGAGTATTAGCAATGACTCTGCAAATGCTATTGTTTTTGTTGGGTTTAAGTTAAGGATTTAAGTGAAGGTTATTGCTCCCAAATGAGAATGATGGAGATGTGCTGATACCTTGGACACAATCAGATGTTTAAAACACTGAGAGGATGCAATCTACTGATATAATACTACTGTTAAAATTGTATTTCTCCCATAGCAGTGAAGGGCTAGGATGTTCACTCTTTAAATGTATCCACTGGGTCATTACTTCAGATGAGTATTTTGTAGTTTTGTTCTCACACCAGTGTTTGTGAATTTGGTATAATTAATGAAGTGATAACTGGTCAGAGACATTGATATACAGATATTGTGAAAATATCCCAGCTATGTGGTGCTGTTTGACCTCATACCAAAGATGGTTTAGTATGAAGATATGTAGAAACTGATTCTCCAATACAAACCCCTGATCACAATAGTAGCGATAGGTTCATGCGTAGAAACACGTCATCAGGTCTAACGGTTGTTTTCCGCTGAACTGCGCATGTGCAGGCCGTTAAATCAAAGGTAGTCCTTCGATACAAAGGAGTTTTGACGAAAATGAAAACGTGTCAGTTTGTCACATTCACGAGGTTGGAGTTATAACATGTTCAGCTACTTGGCTCCAATCTAGCTTGTGCCTTCATTGACTTCTCAAACCTCAAACCCTATTCTGGCCTGCCGAGTCTGCTTCCCAAGCATTTTTGGAAGTATCACGATTTTGGGCCTTTTGGTTTAGAAACTCATTGCTACTTGCTCATACCAAACCGCATTACATTTTTGTTTGTTCCCCCATGGTGTCAATAATCCTTCTCTGTGGGGTGGCCTGTTGTCTACCAGTCCCAACATGTATAAATGCAGGTATAAAATGCTTTATAAATACTGGGCGAGGCCTGAAATACAGAAAGTGACAGTTGAAAAGCCAAGGCTCACTAAGGCATATCCTGGATATTTCTCCGGCCGCAATAGTGACGCTGATTTAAGTGGGTGGTGACCTTCTTCTCAGTGAGTGCAAGATTTTCCTTTTTTCAAATGTAGAACTTCTTCGGACACACATTGAGTAACCATTTTATTTCATCTCTTCTATAAGTTCTCACAGATGCCCAGACAACAGGTTGCCGGGACATCATGATTGACCTTTTTACCTCAAAGGAGGCCTCTGCTTTTAATGACAACAGGGAGCTATGCACTCAAGCACATTGATCTGACAAAAGGTCCCATTTCCCACTCTATATTTGCAATTTCAGTAGAAATGCTACATACTTGAGTCAAAGTTTCAAAGTATTTCTCAGCTATAGTATACTGGAGTCCGATCTTGAACTGCACTGTTGGTGAAGGGCTTGTAAGTAAGCATTTCACGGTAGGTCTACATTTGTTGTATTCGGCGCATGTGACAAAATACAGTTTGATTTGATTTGAAATGTGGTACACTGTTTTTACAGATGTGTATTTCCTCAAGTATATTGGTGTCTGTGAGACAGATAAAGTCAGACTTTTGAAAAGTACTGAGATAAGTCAGATGAGTATTGAGAATTTTGTTGAACAGTAGAGCAGGAGCTGTTGCTGAAGTATCATCTAATCTCATGATTCATTCCATCGTTAGCTAGTCCACCGTCTACCGATTAGCAGCACAACTATTACACTCAACTGAACGACTTGATTAGTGTAGTGTTAGCTAGCTACATAGTTGTCTTTGCTGTCTTCGTACCCAAGATAATTGTGTAGTTTAGAGTGTGTAGTTTTATGTCGTCCTTAACATAGGAGACTCTGCTAGCTAGCCAACAGCTAGCCAACGTCTACCGAACAGAACTTCTGCACTCAACAATCCGGTCGCATTTCGCTTCGCTCCACAGGTAGTATCACATTTTTCATTTCATTTCATTACAGTACAACGGCTTGATTTGTTTGATCGTAGCTAGCTACATAGCTAGCTACATAGCCGTCTTTGTATCAAAGATAATTGTGTAGTCTAGAGCGATTTCCTAGGTTAGCTAGCCAGCTATTGTCGTTCTTTTAACGCATAGCGTAACGTAATCAACACTGCTAGCTAGCCAGCTAGCCCCGAATAGCAGCACAGTAGAAACTATTACACTCAACGGAACGACTTGATTAGTGTAGTGTCAACAACGCAGCCAATGCCAACTAGCCTACTTAGTCAACAACGCAGCCTCTGCCAGCTAGCCTACTTCAGCAGTACTGTATCATTTTAATCATTTTAGTCAATAAGATTCTTGCTACGTAAGCTTAACTCTCTGAACACTCGTGACGTGTAGTCCACTTGTCATTCAATCTCCTTTGCATTAGCGTAGCCTCTTGTGTAGCCTGTCAACTATGTGTCTGTCTATCCCTGTTCTCTCCTCTCTGCACAGACCATACAAACGCTCCACACCGCGTGGCGCGGCCACCTAATCTGGTGGTCCCAGCGCGCACGACCCACGTGGAGTTCCAGGTCTCCGGTAGCCTCTGGAACTGCCGATCTGCGGCCAACAAGGCAGAGTTCATCTCCGCCTATGTCTCCCTCCAGTCCCTCGACTTCTTGGCACTGACGGAAACATGGATCACCACAGACAACACTGCTACTCCTACTGCTCTCTCTTCGTCTGCCCACGTGTTCTCGCACACCCCGAGAGCTTCTGGTCAGCGGGGTGGTGGCACCGGGATCCTCATCTCTCCCAAGTGGTCATTCTCTCTTTCTCCCCTTACCCATCTGTCTATCGCCTCCTTTGAATTCCATGCTGTCACAGTTACCAGCCCTTTCAAGCTTAACATCCTTATCATTTATCGCCCTCCAGGTTCCCTCGGAGAGTTCATCAATGAGCTTGATGCCTTGATAAGCTCCTTTCCTGAGGACGGCTCACCTCTCACAGTTCTGGGCGACTTTAACCTCCCCACGCCTACCTTTGACTCATTCCTCTCTGCCTCCTTCTTTCCACTCCTCTCCTCTTTTGACCTCACCCTCTCACCTTCCCCCCTACTCACAAGGCAGGAAATACGCTCGACCTCATCTTTACTAGATGCTGTTCTTCCACTAACCTCGTTGCAACTCCCTCCAAGTCTCCGACCACTACCTTGTATCCTTTTCCCTCTCGCTCTCATCCAACACTTCCCACACTGCCCCTACTCGGATGGTATCGCGCCGTCCCAACCTTCGCTCTCTCTCCCCCGCTACTCTCTCCTCTTCCATCCTATCATCTCTTCCCTCTGCTCAAACCTTCTCCAACCTATCTCCTGATTCTGCCTCCTCAACCCTCCTCTCCTCCCTTTCTGCATCCTTTGACTCTCTATGTCCCCTATCCTCCAGGCCGGCTCGGTCCTCCCCTCCCGCTCCGTGGCTCGACGACTCATTGCGAGCTCACAGAACAGGGCTCCGGGCAGCCGAGCGGAAATGGAGGAAAACTCGCCTCCCTGCGGACCTGACATCCTTTCACTCCCTCCTCTCTACATTTTCCTCTTCTCTCTCTGCTGCTAAAGCCACTTTCTACCACTCTAAATTCCAAGCATCTGCCTCTAACCCTAGGAAGCTCTTTGCAACCTTCTCCTCCCTCCTGAATCCTCCTCCCCCTCCCCCTCCTCCCTCTCTGCAGATGACTTCGTCAACCATTTTGAAAAGAAGGTCGACGACATCCGATCCCTCGTTTGCTAAGTCAAACGACACCGCTGGTTCTGCTCACACTGCCCTACCCTGTGCTCTGACCTCTTTCTCCCTCTCTCTCCAGATGAAATCTCGCGTCTTGTGACGGCCGGCCGCCCCTACAACCTGCCCGCTTGACCCTATCCCCTCCTCTCTTCTCCAGACCATTTCCGGAGACCTCCTCCCTTACCTCACCTCGCTCATCAACTCATCCCTGACCGCTGGCTACGTCCCTTCCGTCTTCAAGAGAGCGAGAGTTGCACCCCTTCTGAAAAAACCTACACTCGATCCCTCCGATGTCAACAACTACAGACCAGTATCCCTTCTTTCTTTCTCTCCAAAACTCTTGAACGTGCCGTCCTTGGCCAGCTCTCCCGCTATCTCTCTCAGAATGACCTTCTTGATCCAAATCAGTCAGGTTTCAAGACTAGTCATTCAACTGAGACTGCTCTTCTCTGTATCACGGAGGCGCTCCGCACTGCTAAAGCTAACTCTCTCTCCTCTGCTCTCATCCTTCTAGACCTATCGGCTGCCTTCGATACTGTGAACCATCAGATCCTCCTCTCCACCCTCTCCGAGTTGGGCATCTCCGGCGCGGCCCACGCTTGGATTGCGTCCTACCTGACAGGTCGCTCCTACCAGGTGGCGTGGCGAGAATCCGTCTCCACACCACGTGCTCTCACCACTGGTGTCCCCCAGGGCTCTGTTCTAGGCCCTCTCCTATTCTCGCTATACACCAAGTCACTTGGCTCTGTCATAACCTCACATGGTCTCTCCTATCATTGCTATGCAGACGACACACAATTAATCTTCTCCTTTCCCCCTTCTGATGACCAGGTGGCGAATCGCATCTCTGCATGTCTGGCAGACATATCCGTGTGGATGACGGATCACCACCTCAAGCTGAACCTCGGCAAGACGGAGCTGCTCTTCCTCCCGGGGAAGGACTGCCCGTTCCATGATCTCGCCATCACGGTTGACAACTCCATTGTGTCCTCCTCCCAGAGCGCTAAGAACCTTGGCGTGATCCTGGACAACACCCTGTCGTTCTCAACTAACATCAAGGCGGTGGCCCGTTCCTGTAGGTTCATGCTCTACAACATCCGCAGAGTACGACCCTGCCTCACACAGGAAGCGGCGCAGGTCCTAATCCAGGCACTTGTCATCTCCCGTCTGGATTACTGCAACTCGCTGTTGGCTGGGCTCCCTGCCTGTGCCATTAAACCCCCTACAACTCATCCAGAACGCCGCAGCCCGTCTGGTGTTCAACCTTCCCAAGTTCTCTCACGTCACCCCGCTCCTCCGCTCCCTCCACTGGCTTCCAGTTGAAGCTCGCATCCGCTACAAGACCATGGTGCTTGCCTACGGAGCTGTGAGGGGAACGGCACCTCAGTACCTCCAGGCTCTGATCAGGCCCTACACCCAAACAAGGGCACTGCGTTCATCCACCTCTGGCCTGCTCGCCTCCCTACCACTGAGGAAGTACAGTTCCCGCTCAGCCCAGTCAAAACTGTTCGCTGCTCTGGCCCCCCAATGGTGGAACAAACTCCCTCACGACGCCAGGACAGCGGAGTCAATCACCACCTTCCGGAGACACCTGAAACCCCACCTCTTTAAGGAATACCTAGGATAGGATAAAGTAATCCCTCTCACCCCCCCTCCCCCTGAAAATATTTAGATGCACTACTGTTCCACTGGAGGTCATAAGGTGAATGCACCAATTTGTAAGTCGCTCTGGATAAGAGCGTCTGCTAAATGACTTAAATGTAAATGTAAATCATCAGAGAAACCAGCTCCGGATACCCCTAACCTTGGCCTTGCCTTCCACTGATTAACATGCACTCAGGAATGGAGATAAAATACTGTGTGGTACCAAGATTGTGAGAATTATAGGGAAACTCCCAGGTCTTCTTGACAGCTCTTATTAATGGGAGGGGGACAAGGAGAAAGAGAAGGAGAGCGAGAGGGAGCACAGATTAGATCAATATCTTGGCACACGTTTCTGTTAGATGGTAGAATGTCTGAGAGCTTTAGATCAGGTTTAATAAAGGTACATATGTAGGATCTTAATTTGATCACCCTGTTGCAGGAGAACTTAAAACTTGTAGTGTATTTGAGGTTTAAAAAGGCTTCTGAAGTTTGTAATTTCCACTTAGAAATTTCTGACTTGATTTTACCTTACGAAAAATATCAACTTCTCCAAAATGTCCATTCATTATAATCCACATAATTATTCACATTTCCTGTTGCTGCATAATGTTTTTTTTTTGCTGTAGCAAACTGGCTGAAATTAAGATTCTACATCTGTAGAATTGGCTTAGAATTTATTGTGTTTGACAGGGCGTGGCCTGTAGCCATTGGCCCAGAGAGTGCACACGGGAACAGTCTGCACTGTGCACAGCACTTTCATTTTGTCCTCCAAGCGCTAGGCTACCACTGTCTGTGTACCCATGTGTGCAGGTAAGACTGCCAAGTCAAGGTCAGAAATAATATTGGTATTTTCATTTACACAATGCAAGATTGATTCAATCTGTGAAATGTCAAGCAGGCCCTCTAGCTGGGGGTGAATAATTCCACTGCCATGTGTTCTATGAACCTCTCTGTTGACTTGATCCCGGTCAGGTCAGTGTGTTTGTGAGCGTGTCATAGCTGGGGATTGGATTGCTTGTCTTGGAATGTGGGGTTCTCTAGAGTTTCAAAGAGAGCTGGAGATATGCCCTCCAGGCACTCAGGGACTCTTCAAGGAGGGGCTTGTGTTTATCTGTAAGAAGGCTTCTCTGAACTGGAGGAGTTCAGGACCCCAATTAGTGTTCACCTATGGAGTGCACATCACTAAATCTGAACAGAACGATGCAATACCATAACGTCGGAGAGTATTTTGCATTACATGTATTTGTTTAGGAGACACCCTTATCGAGACTGAGTTTTAGTGTCAGCAGTATGTTTTTGGAACTAGAAGGGAATATTGTTGAATAGTGTCCTGCATACAGTTTTCTTATGGGACTAGTGGTCCAGCAGCGTGAGGGATGTGGGCTGCACTACCCACTATTTGAGGGTCGTGTGAATGGAGGTACTACAAGGCTCCTGAAATCTGAAGTCACTTTGAAGTGAATATGCAGGCTTTGAAATCTTATCCACAACGGGGTTTTGTTTTTTCTTTAGTCAAACCCACATGTCTACTTTAGATCTTTAACCATATCATTTTCACTTTCCTGCACTATTGAGACCAAAGAAATTAGGGGAGAGGATGTGTTTTGCAAAATCAGTTCCAAGGATGCAAATGTGCTGTTGATGGTAGAACAACTTTTGTTAGTCTTCAAGGAGACAGATAAATGCATCATATCAGATCATCATTGGCCTTCTCTAAGCAATGCATCTATACCAGTGTAGGCTGCTGAGGGGAGGACGGCTCAAAATAATGACTGGAATGGAGTATAATGGCTGGAATGGATTGAATGAAATGGAACACATGAATGTATTTGATACCATTCCATTCACTCCATTCTGGCCATTATTATGAGCCGTCCTCCCCTCAGCAGCCTACACTGGTATAGATGCATTGCATAGAGAAGGCCAATGATGATCTTATATGATGAATTCTCCTTGAAGACTAACTTAACATGTGCAGAAGGGAGTTGTACATCCAGGTTGTATCCATCAACTGCTGTAAAGGTGGGGCTGCAGTATCAAGCTGACAAAATGAAACCCATCCCAACCTGGGACACTGAGTGCTTCTATGCACGTGTCTGCACGCCTAAACAAACACTCTTCTGCCCTGGGCTGAGGACTTTTCTGTGTGACTGGGATTAAGGCTGAGCAAGTGATAGATTTGTCTAACGTCAGACGAACCAACAGTCATTCCGTCCGTATGAGTGATGAACATGGATGTGGAGACTTATTCCTATACCTGTGCTGCTTTTGGTTGCTGTTTCTATTGCAACACCGGGGGGAAAAAAACTCTAATAAAACTGTTGTGCTGAAATGATTGAGACTCTAGCTGCAATATTCTGTATTTCCACTGTGGCTGGAACCTGATAACAGGTGATAGTTTTTTACATACTGTTGGTGGGAACCTCAATGTACGCACAGTTGAAGTTTACATACACTTAGGTTGGAGTCATTAAAACTAGTTTTTCAACCACTCCACAAATTCTTGTTAACAAACTATAGTTTTGGCAAGTCGGTTAGGACATCTACTTTATGCATGACACAAGTCATTTTTCCAACAATTGTTTACAGACATATAACTTCACTTATAATTCACTGTATCACAATTCTAGTGGGTCAGAAGATTACATACACTAAGTTGACTGTGCCTTTAAACAGCTTGGAAAATTCCAGAAAATGTTGTCATGGCTTTAGAAGCTTCTGATTTTGAGTCAATTGGAGGTGTACCTGTGGATGTATTTCAAGGCCTACCTCCAAACTCAGTGCCTCTTTGCTTGACATCATGGGAAAATCAAAAGAAATCAGCCAAGACCTCAGAAAAAAATTCCGGTCTGGTTCATCCTTGGGAGCAATTTCCAAACACCTGAAGGTACCACGTTCATCTGTACAAACAATAGTACGCATCATTTGGGAAAATCAAAAGAAATCAGCCAAGACCTCAGAAAATGAATTGCAGACCTCCACATGTCTGGTTCATCCTTGGGAGCAATTTACAAACGCCTGAAGGTCACACATTCATCTGTACAAACAATAGTACGCAAGTATGAACACCATGGGAACATGCAGCCGTCATACCGCTCAGGAATGAGACGCGTTCTGTCTCCTAGAGATGAACGTACTTTGGTGCAAAAAGTGAAAATCAATCCCAGAACAACAGCAAAGGACCTTGTGAAGATGCTGGAGGAAACCACAGTAAAAAGAGACCTATATCGACATAACCTGAAAGGCCGCTCAGCAAGGAAGAAGCCACTGCTCCAAAACCGCCATAAAAAAGCCAGACTCCGGTTTGCAACTGCACATGGGGACAAAGATCGTACTTTTTGGAGAAATGTCCTCTGGTCTAATGAAACAAAAATAGAACTGTTTAGCCATAATGAACATTGTTGTGTTTGGAGGAAAAAGGGGAAGGCTTGCAAGCCGAAGAACACCATCCAAACTGTGAAGCACGGGGGTGGCAGCATCATGTTGTGGGGGTGCTTTGCTGCAGGAGGGACTGGTGCACTTCACAAAGTAGATGGCACCATGAGGTAGGAAAATTCTGTCGATATATTGAAGCAACATATCAAGACATCAGTCAGGAAGTTAAAGTTTGGTCGCAAATGGGTCTTCCAAATGAACAATGACCCCAAGCATACTGCCAAAGTTGTTGCAAAATGGCTTAAGGACAACAAAATCAAGGCATTGGAGTGGCTATCACAAAGCCCTGACCTCAATCCTATAGAAACTTTGTGGAAATATCTGAAAAGGCGTGTGCTAGCAAGGAGGCCTACGAACCTGACTCAGTTACATCCGCTCTGTCAGGAGGAATGGGCCAAAATTCACCTAACTTATTGTGGGAAGCTTGTGGAAGGCTACCCAAAACGTTTGACCCAAGTTAAACAATTTCAAGGCAATGCTACCAAATACTAATTGAGTGTATGTAAACTTCTGACCCACTGGGAATGTGATGAAAGAAATAAAAGCTGAAATAAATCAATCTCTCTACTATTATTCTGACATTTCACATTCTTAAAATAAAGTGGTGATCCTAAGTGACCTAAAACAGGGAATATTTTACTTGGATTACATGTCAGGAATGATGAAAAACAGAGTTTAAATGTAGTTGGCTAAGGTGTATGTAAACTTCTGACTTCAACTGTACAGTACAGCAGTCAGCTGAGATATACAAAATGCCCTGTTTCTAAAGATTAATGCGTCACAAAATGTCACCCTTTCTACAGTTATTGAGCTTAACATTAAAGGAAAATATAAAATAACTATATTTTGGTATTTGTTTCATTAGTCTATTGTTGATATAGTCCCAAAATGTTTTGCTTGTCAGCACTCAAGTTTTCAAGATATGTAACGCCACAGCATCATATGATGCAAAATGCATCCTATGGGGACGATTTCTGTGTTTTGAAAGTGACATATCTTGAAACCTTAAGCGCTGAAAAGCTAAACATTTTGGGTTTACGTCAACAATAGACTAATGAAACAAATACAGAAACACAATTTTTGGGAAGAATGTCTTTCTGACATATACCAGATAGGTGCGGTGAAATGTGTTGTTTTAGAGGGTCAGCGATAGTACAGGGCACATCAACCATTTTTTTAGTTTGTCGGCTTGGGTATTTGAAACAGCGACTTTTCAGTTACTGGCCCAACACTCTCACCACTAGGCTACTTGCCACCTGAATGGCCTCATTTTTTCTCAACACAGAGACCTACATCAGATTGAGCCAGAGGTGGATTGTGTTAAACACATCAAAGAGCAGGTGTGAAATTACAGTCATATAGAGAAGTGCCAAAGGGCCTTACTTCAACTTCTCTTTTCTCTTCTCTCTCTCCTTATTCATTTATTTATCTCGCTCTTTCTCTCTCTCCCTCCCTCCACCTCAATCGTTTAAATTGCTTCTATCTGCCTCTATCCCCCTCTCACTCCCTCTTCCTCTGAAAATGCAGGGCAGGCCAAACTGCCAGGCATTAATCCAGCTTTGTCGATGTGCCAGGTCCCCTCCATCCCACCCCCAGCCCAGCTCCCAGATGACATTTGGGATGGTGAAAATTACCCATAGCATACACAGAACAGATCACAGTGTTCCCACACACAGACAGAACAGCCACAGTCCAACACATCCAGCCACTAAGAATTAGGACAGACAGAGCCTAACACATTAAGGTTCAATTATTTCAGAAGCCCAGCTTTTTCTTTTTTAGCCCACTACTGTGCAGTGTTGTGACTATGGCTGCTGCTGCCTATCTCCCAGAGCCATGCTGTGTGGAGAGGCTGCTGGGGGTGGAAGATACCCTAGTTGGGGATCAGGGGTCATTCGTCATCAGTCTCCCTGGATCCTTCTCTAAGCACTGTGTCAGTGTCAGCCATCTCCTATCTGGAACATGTACAGTATAAACAATCCAGTGTCATCCCCACCTTCTTCAGAACAGTATTAATGATAGGAGCGATGGCTTTTTAACTTCACTGGCCTACTATAATCATTCTTATGATTGCATGACCAAGTTATGTTTTGTATTGTATGTTTTTTTCATTGTATGTTTTTCTATTGCTTTCATTAGAATGATAAGTATGTTATCAGAGTTTACAGAACTGGTTGGAATGTTCTCTATGCAAACATAAGGGGGCCATACTTTTGAGCATTAGAATAAGTTTAAGTTTAAACTTTTATTCTGTCTCAAAATGTGCATCAGCCGATTAATTAAAAATCGTTGACGTAGTTGCATGTGATCAAACGCTATGTTAGCTGTTCCCATCAGATAACCTGGCAAATTTAGCCCTATGCTAACCTACACAGCTGTGATTATATCTGGTTTAAAATTCTGTGTCGGCCAATTAAAATTGTCTACGTAGTTGGACGTGATCCAACACTTGTTCATGAAAGCGTCCTTGTCCAACCGCACGTTCTGAAAATGAAAGCAACTAGATCATGTGTGTTTGACTGTCAAAAAAGTGAAATAGCTCTCTGTGTAGAGTGCCTAGCTGCATGGAATTGTCACAGATTGTGGCCCTTTGAAATGTCTAATTATTATTAGTGTGTTGAGAAGAGAAGTGCAGCCAAAACATTACATCTTACATTTTACGTAAAGATTTCAAATTGTTGGAGTTCTTCTTGCAGACTGACACATAGGTTTCAGACACTGCTACATAAAAAAATCTTCACTGCTATAGGCTATATTACATAGATGTGTAGGCTACACTTACATGCATAATGTTTAATATGCACTATTATAATTATCCACTTTGTCACATGCTTTATTTGATTTGAGCATCGAGGACCAGCAATGAACACTGTTTTCCTTAACAAAAGTGGTTGACGCGAGGGGGGCTTGAACCCATGGTTAATGTGTACTGTCATTTATGAGTCAACCAACCACTTTAGCTGTGTGTGCCACCAGGAAAATGTAATATAGCCCTCTGGTGGCCAAGTTGACCTATTTTAAGAAATGCAATTGGTTGGTGGATAAGTTTAAGATCTTTGATAGGCTTATATGGAATTTGTTACAGGAAATAATCACTGCCAGCTGGGTCAGGTTAGCTTAGTGGCAGGTAGCCTAGCAATAAGGAGCATTGGGCCAGTAACTGAAAGGTTGCTGGTTTGAATCCCCGAGCTGACTAGGTGAAAAATCTGTCTGTGCCCTTGAGCAAGGCAGTTAACCATAATTGCTCCTGTAAATCTGCTAAATGACTGAAATGTAAAAAATATATATATTTAAATGGCAGAAAGCTAATATGTAGCATTTGACAGTGTTGGGGAAGCTACTCTGAAATCATAGTTTACCAAACTACCAATTACTTCACACTGGAAGTAGTTAAAGCTACACTAAAACTACCCTTAATAAAAACATAGTTTACTTAAATAAAGCTACCTTTAAAAAAAATCACAACATCCAAGCTACTTCATGAAATTATCATATTTAAATCTTAAATGTTAAATATTTGTTTTTCCATGTATGAATCCGTTATTCACTGTGTTTCTGTGGGCTAATAGCAGTAAAGCCAAATTCAATGTTTTATCATATATTTTATTTATTTCTATACAGTCAGTACCTAAAAAAAAATATAAATGCTGAAAGATCCTTGCTATGACCATCTTAAAACAATTCCATATGTTTGCTTAGACTCTTGAGGTTTAAACACAAAAAAATATGTTTCAAGTGAGAATTAGGTTTGATTAATACTGAAAAATTATGGAAATTCTTGCCTACTTCACCCATACTTTATTTTAGCAAAAAAAGTAGTGTGGACTTCCAGTAGTTAGCTACACCGCTACATGGCAATTAATTACTGAAAACACTGCCAAGATTTGAATTTAGTTCAACTAATTGAACTACATGTAGTACACTACTGTCATGCTCGTCGTAATGATTGGACCAAGGCGCAGTGTGAGTAGAGTTCCACATAGTTTTAATAAACCGAAACTCAGCAAAACTAAACAAAACAAAACAAAAACGCACTAACGAACCGTGACTATCCGTAGACAAGATCCCACAACTAACAAGGGGGAAAATGGCATGTCAACAACACAGCCCACAAGGTATTATACTGGACTTAGAGGGCTATTGACGTTGGCAAATATCTCAGAAAGGATGCTATGGGGTCAGTTATGCTAAAGAAAATCACAGGCAAGGAAAGGGACATCTGAGATTTCCCTTTCGATGAAGATACTGTATATCGTAGTTAAGCCACAAACCAAATAATGAATTTACAGAGGTTTAGTCTGTCATACACAACTTAAGTCTTCATAAATCTGTTGCCTTTACATAATTAGTTATACCTGCAAAGCTTAATGGTGTAATTTACTATTAAGATTTCCACATGCAGATGTGGGATCGTCATTTGATCACCCTGTAAATTACTTGTAGTGTATTTGAGGTTTACCTTTGCTAAATTTGAGGTTTAAAAAGACTTCTGAAGTGTGTAATTTCCACTTAAAAATATCAGACTTGATTTTCACGAAAAATGTATCAATCCCTACAAAAATGTCCATTATTATAATCCACATAATAATTCACATTTCCTGTTGTGGCAAACTGGCTCAAAATAAGATTGTACATCTGTACATTTTACCACATAAGACATATTTGACATGAGGCTTAAAATTGAAAAATATCTCATGCCAAACAGACATTAAGCTATTGTCTATGAACAATAAGTTAACAAACAGCCTCATGAACAGCCAGTTACTGCCATTGACATCTGTGCGCTATCTATAAAACAGCCCAACACAGCCCCTATTCTAACCCATTTTAAGTAGATTGTAAAGGGAAGATAGATATGAGATACCATTGTGTATTCATATTCGGAGGTGTCATGCCTGTGCTTTCTAAAGATATCTTTGTCTTGTCAGATGTGTTTGCTTATGACTGGGTGGGGTAGTCACCCTCTTTGTGACTGGGATAGCTTGGGATAATATATGCTTCTTGTGTAAATGAGTTCCTCTGCATACCAAAACTAGCCAAAGATTGGACCCCAATATTTCTCACAGATTTGAGCTTCTTTCAGGTTAATATCTTAAAGGTCAAATGCAGCTGTTTCTTTTTTATCTCCCTATCAAATCCTTTCTGGGTAACAATTAAGAACCTTCCTGTGATTGTTTTTCAATTAAAATGGTCAGAAAGAAACACAAATAGCTTCTTAGCAAAGAGCAATTTCTCAAGCAAGGATTTTGCTAGGACAATCTGGAAGTGCTCTGAGTGGGGAGGGGAAAACTGAAAACTAGTTGTTATGGGCAAAGAGTTTGGAACTCTCTTTCTTATTGGTCAACTAAACAGGCAGAAATTTCAGGTTGGTCTTTTCAAACAGTTCTTACACTAAAATGCCATTATCATCATTTTCACAATAAGTTTCAAGTTTTACCGTCACATGCAGTATACAGTGAAATGCCTTTCCTGCAAATTCAATAAACAACAACAATGCAGTGATCAATAACAATGTACTACAAAAAAATGCAAGGTAGAACAAAAACACACAATAAATAAGAATAAGATATAAGAACACAAAAAAGTAAGTAAGCAAACATACTATATACAGGGTCACTTCCAGTACCATATTTACAATGTGAAGGGATACCAGAGTGATAGAGGTAGATATGTATAGGGGTAAGGTGACTAGGCAACAGGATATAAGATAAACAGAGTAGCAGCAGCTTGTATGTGAGTGGGGGTGTGTGTGTGTGTCCCTCAGTCAGTATTAATGTATGTGCATACTATGTGTGTGTGAGCAAATTATGGAGCAAGTGTTTGTGTGTGCGTTGGAGTGACAGTGTGTGTGAGTGTGCGGGGCCCTGTGAGTGTGCATATTCCAGCCTCATAGTGTGGAAATATATATAAAACACAGCAAAATCACGTTTTTAACTTCACTGGGCCTTTAAGGTAGCTCACAAGTGTATATGTATTGTTTCATTATTCACTTCAGAATCATACACGAACAACACCAGTATGGGTCTGGAAGATGTGGACACTCTCTAGGTTAGAACTTCATCAATGTCTTTTTTATAAGTCAACAGACAGCGGAGGAGGACGATTAGGCCTTGGCGTATGGTTCTGTGTTCAGGCAGTCCACAGTCACATTTAGATTAAGAGCTACTGAATCCTTCCACAGGTGCCTTTTGACCCAGTTCGTTGACCCGTTATGACCGTTGACATGATTTACCAACCTTTTGTTATGTATCAGCACATTTGATTTGATTTATTTAACCCTTATTTTACCAGGTAAGTTGACTGAGAAGAAATTCTCATTTACAACAACAACCTGGGGAATAGTTACAGTTGAGAGAGGGGGGGGGGGGTGAATGAACCAATTGTAAGCTGGGGATAATTAGGTGGCCATGATGGTATGAAGGCCAGATTGGGAATTTAACCAGAGCAGCAGGGATAACACCCCTACTCTTACGATAAGTGCCATGGGATCTTTAAGTGACCACAGAGAGGCAGGACACCCGTTTAACGTCCCATCCGAAAAATAAGGCATCCTACACAGGGCAATGTCCCCAATCCCTGCCCTGGGGTATTGGGATATTTTTTTAGACCATAGGAAAGGTTGCCTCCTACTGGCCCTCCAACATCACTTCCAGCAGCATCTGGTCTCCCATCCAGGGACTGACCAGGACCAACCCTGCTTAGCTTCAGAAGCAAGCCAGCAGTGGGATGCAGTGAGATTCATAACAAAAGTGTTAAAATCTACATGGCTAACGTCAAGAATTTACAGATAGAACAAGTTGAGTGAACACACCATTCATTTAGCTGAACTGACAATAGGCATAGATTAGGCACCAGTGGGAACTGTGGTTGATATCCTGGCTCTAGCCAAGCTTTCTTATCCAGTTCCTTCTTTTCCAGTGAGGGCTGCTGGGATGTGTCTGGGGTGTTATCAACAGTCGCCCACCCGTGCATCAATGTAGACTAGATGGATGAATTGGTTGCCGTAGTGAAGGCATATCTGGGGCATTTACCCAGCAGGACCTTCCTCTCTCACAGACGGAGCAGATTCCGTCATTGAACCATCCATCAAAACAGTACAACCAGACTCTTACATATTCATAAAGAGTTGTTATATCAAATCTGTTATATGAAGCTGTGAGCAACTGGGCTTTATTATCATGTGTTTATATGGATATCCAAACAGTCTAACCGAGTCAAATTAGATTTTGTCATGGGAGAATATATTTTGATACAGCAACATAGACTGCTTGGTGCAGTCCAATGGTTTCTCTGTTTATCGAGCCCGCAGGAAACAAGTTCTAGATGTCCCTCTTTCAGAGTATGCCCATCGGATATCCAACAGTTTCCTATCAGTCACTTTCTATTTGAAGCATGTCCAATTCCACATACCTGTGTTCTATCGCAGAGCGAGACTTTTCATGGATAGGTGATATGTGATCAAAACATATTTGTAAGGTAAACTATCTGAAATAGTTTGGAGAAATATGAGAAACTAGTATGTTTGTAAGAAAATGTGAGTATCTGGGAATGTGTGTGTGCTTGAATGCACCTACATGGTTCCCATTACAGAGAACAAAGCCCTTATTTGTTCCCAACAGCCTCGTTCAGATGAAACTTCAGACAGTTATGAGAGCTACTAAAGAATTGGGGGCTTGGGTTAGCTACATGTGACTCTCTAGCTAGCAGCCTACCTTTGTCTCAGCCTATTGGAAACTATGCTGTGTATTTACTGTAGGAGCGTCGCACCAGAAGTCTTAGGATGCCTGAGAATGTAACACCTACCTATTAAACTTGACTATGTTCTGTGGTCAGTCTCAATGTTTGGGAAGATGTAGCCTTTGCCAACCAGCCATGCCAGAGATTTTGGTGGTCTGAGCATGACATGCATGTCAGATCCTCTCTATGACGCCAACAGCTCTGTCTGCCCCACCCCCAAACCCAGGAGCAGCTGGGTCTTAAATCCACCAGGCAGGCATTGGAAAGACTCCAACAATACAGCCATAGAGAGAGAGACGGAGAGCGAGAGATGGAGACTGTGTGTGGCGTGTCCCCCTGCCACTGAGGCCCCAGGCTCAGCGTGTCCCATCGCCATTGAGAGGCCCCAGGCTCCTGGCTCTCCTGGCTTCCCTAACAAGCGACACAAACTTCAACTCAGATGTTTTCTCATGGCTGCTAAAGAGCTTTCAGCCTACTCTCAAATAGAGCCCTTTAGGAGGGAGCAGCGGGGTCCGATTTGTCGTCTGTAAATAATATTTGGCATTGTCAACAGGGGCCTGTCCATCTGTGGGAGGCAGAAGGTCTTGATTTATCCCCTTTGTTACCCAGTTGCAGATGCATTGTGTTATTTTTAAGCGTGGGAACACCTCTATGGGGAGAACCTCTTCAGGAAAGGGCTCATTTGAATGACTTAAGAGACTAGTCAGAATAAACATTCAAATGAAGGTCCAACGTGGAGGAAACTGAACAGAAGTGCCATTCCACTGCACTGAGAATAGAGTTGAAGCAAAGGCAGCTTCTCCAAGGAGCAGCCATGATGACAGCTCAATATGAATTCAATATGAATCATTCCACAGTTTTTTAAATTTTTGTTATTTCACCTTTATTTAACCAGGTAGCCTAGTTGAGAACAAGCTCTCATTTTCAACTGCCACCTGGCCAAGAAAAAGCAAAGCAGTTCGACACATACAACAACAGAATTACACATGGAATAAACAGTCTATTTACATTGTGTGCAAATGAGGTAAGGGAGGTAAGGCAACAATATAGGCCACGGTGGCGAAGTAATTACAATATAGCAAATGAAACAGTGGAATGGTAGATGTGCAGAAGATGAATTTGCAAGTAGAGATACTGGGGTGCAAAGCAGCAAGATAAATAAATATAGTATGGGGGTGAGGTAGTTGGATGGGCTATTTACAGATGGGCTATGTACAGGTGCAGTGATCTGTGAGCTGCTCTGATAGCTGGTGCTTAAAGCTAGTGAGGGAGATATGCGTCTCCAGCTTCAGTGATTTTTACAGTTCATTCCAGTCATTGGCAGCAGAGAACTGGAAGGAAAGGCGGCCAAAGGTGGAATTGGCTTTGGGGGTGACCAGTGAGATATACCTGCTGGAGCGTGTGCTACGGGTGGGTGCTGCTATGGTGAGCTGAGATGAGGCGGGGCTTTACCTAGCAAAGACTTGTAGATGACCTGGAGCCAGTGGGTTTGGCAACGAATATGAAGCGAGGGCCAGCAAATGAGAGGGTACAGGTCGCAGTGGTGGGTAGTATATGGGGCTTGGTGACAAAACGGATGGCACTGTGATAGACTGCATCCAATTTGTTGAGTAGAG
Organism: Oncorhynchus nerka; assembly: GCF_034236695.1. NCBI lineage: Eukaryota > Metazoa > Chordata > Actinopteri > Salmoniformes > Salmonidae > Oncorhynchus > Oncorhynchus nerka. The sequence goes on from NC_088423.1 coordinate 70,771,465, forward strand.
TGTTGGAGGCTATTTGTAAATGATATCGCCGAAGTCGAGGATCAGTAGGATAGTCAGTTTTACTAGGGTATGTTTGGCAGCGTGAGTGAAGGATGCTTTGTTGTGAAATAAGAAGCCAATTCTAGATTTAATTTTGGATTGGAGATGTTTAATGTGAGTCTGGAAGGAGAGTTTACAGTCTAACCAGACTCCTAGGTATTTGTAGTTGTCCACATATTCTAAGTCAGAACCGTCCAGAGTAGTGATGTTAGTCAGACAGGCGGGCAGTCGGGTACGGGCAGCAATCGGTTGAAGAGCATGCATTTAGTTTTACTTGCATTTAAGAGCAGTTGGAGGCCACGGAAGGAGAGTTGTATTAGGCATTGAAGCTTGTCTGTAGGTTAGTTAACAGAGTGTCCAAAGAAGGGCCAGAAGTATACAGAATGGTGTCATCTGCGTAGAGGTGGATCAGAGAATCACCAGCAGCAAGAGCGACATCATTGATGTATACAGAGAAGAGAGTCGGCCCGAAAATTGAACCCTGTGGCACTCTCATAGAGACTGCCAGAGGTCCGGACAACAGGCCCTCCGATTTGACACACTGAACTCGGTCTGGGAAGTAGTTTGTGAACCAGGCGATGCAGTCATTTGAGAAACCAAGGCTGTTGAGTCTGCCGATAAGAATGTGGTGATTGACAGAGTTGAAAGCCTTGGCCAGGTCGATGAATACGGCTGCACAGTATTGTCTCTTATCGATGGCGGTTATGATATTGTTTAGGACCTTGAGCGTGGCTGAGGTGCACCCATGACCAGCTCTGAAACCAGATTGCATAGCGGAGAAGGTACGGTGGGATTCGATATGGTCGGTAATCTGTTTGTTAACTTGGCTTTCGAAGACCTTAGAAAGGCAAGGTAGGATAGATATAGGTCTGTAGCAGTTTGGGTCTAGAGTGTCCCCCCCTTTGAAGAGGGGGATGACCGCAGCTGCTTTCCAATCTTTGGGAATCTCAGACAATACGAAAGAGAGGTTGAACAGGCTAGTAATGGGTTTGCAACAATTTCGGCAGATCATTTTAGAGAGGGTCCAGATTGTCTAGCCCGGCTGATTTGTAAGAGTCCAGATTTTGCAGCTCTTTCAGAACATCAGCTATCTAGATTTGGGTGAAGGAGAAATGGGGGAGGCTTGGGTGGGTTGCTGTGGAGGGTGCAGGGCTGTTGACCGGGGTAGGGGTAGCCAGGTGGAAAGCATGGCCAGCTGTAGAAAAATGCTTATTGAAATTCTCAATTATAGTGGATTTATCGGTGGTGACAGTGTTTCCTAGCTTCAGTGCAGTGGGCAGCTGGGAGGAGGTGCTCTTATTCTCCATGGACTTTACAGTGTCCCAGAACTTTTTTGAGTTTGTGCTACATGATGCAATTTTCTGCTTGAAAAAGCTAGCCTTAGCTTTCCTAACTGCCTGTGTATATTGGTTCCTAAACTTCCCTGAAAAGTTGCATATCATGGGGGCTATTCGATGCAGAACGCCACAGGATGTTTTTGTGTTGGTCAAGGGCAGTCAGGTTTGGAGAGAACCAAGGGCTATATCTGTTCCTGGTTCTACATTTTTTGAATGGGGCATGCTTATTTAAGATGGTGAGGAAGGCACTTTTAAAGAATAACCAGGCATTCACACTGTGTCATTCCATAATACTGAAAATAACATCTTCTGAAGGCTTCTGCAATAAAATGCCTCAATACATTGAAGTAGAAAAAATATATAAATTTTCAGGCTGTTACGTTATAAGGCTGTGGGTCAGTTTCTTCTTGTACAATGTGAGTATTATATTGTGACATACACTACCGTTCAAAAGTTTGGGATCACTTAGGAATGTCCTTGTTTTTTTAAAGAAAACCACATTTTTTTGTCCATTAAAATAGCATCAAATTGATTAGAAATACAGTGTAGACATTGTTTAATGTTGTAAATGACTATTGTCGCTAGAAACGGCAGATTTTTTATGTAATATCTACATAGGCGCACAGAGGCTCATTATCAGCAACCATCACTCCTGTGTTCCAATGGCTCGTTGTGTTAGCTAATCCAAGTTTATCATTTTGAAAGGCTAATTGATCATTAGAAAATCCTTTTGCAATTATGTTAGCACAGTTGAAAACTGTTATGCTGATTAAAGAAGCAATAAAACTGGCCTCCTTTAGATTAGTTGAGTATCTGGAGCATCATCATTTGTGGGTTCGATTACAGGCTAAAAATGACCAGAAACAAATAACTTTCTTCTGAAACTCATCAGTCTATTCTCATTCTGAGAAATGAACGCTATTCCATGCGAGAAATTGGCAAGAAACTAAAGATCTCTTACAATGCTGTACACTACTCCCTTCACAGAACATTGCAAACTGGCTCTAACCAGAATAGAAAGAGAGCGGGAGGGAGACTCCAGTGCACAACTGAGCAAGAGGACAAGTACATTAGAGTTCGAGAAACAGACGCCTCACAAGCCCTCAACTGGCCACTTCATTAAATAGTACCGCTCAAAACACCAGTCTCAATGTCAACAGTGAAGCGACTCCAGGATGCTGGCCTTCTAGGCAGTTCCTCTGTCCAGTGTCTGTGTTATTTTTTCCATCTTAATCTTTTCTTTTTATTGGCCAGTCTGAGATATAGCTTTTTCTTTTCAACTCTGCCTAGAAGGCCAGCATAACGGAGTCGCTTCACTGTTGACATTGAGACTGGTGTTTTGAGGGTCCCTATGCTCTGTGACATGACAAATACATCAAGGCTCGTCTGAGAGGAAGGTTTGTGTTCATCTGTGTCTTGAGCTGCAAAAGCATGTGCTTTGACTGTTTAAAGAGAGGGCAAGTCCTATAAACCCCCACCCATGAAGAGCAAGTGAGGTCCATAAACACACACAAAAAACATGTTCTGAGACTGAGGACCTCAGATCCCCAGACAAAGTAAAGGCATTGTAACTGTTTTCTGTGATGAGTATTTCACATTGTTATGCAATCTCATGTAATAATCAGGTGTGATTTTAGAGAAGTTGTTATTTGTTGGTGCCTGTGGTATGGTCCAGGGTTAGAGGTCAGAGCTGTCTCCAAAGGTTAAGCATGTCACTGTGGTGGTACATAGAGTTGTTTACTGGTCTCCATTTGTGTTAACCAAACTGTTGTGTTGACTAAACTATTTAAGCCTACTGCAGGCATATATCTGGAGCCTGCAGTGCCTTCAGAAAGTATTCAAAAAGTATTCACACCCCTTGACTTCCACATTTTGATGTGTCACAGCCTGAATTTAAAATGGATGAAAGTGAAATGTGTCATTGGCCTACACGCAATACCCCATAATGGCTGTCTAGCAATGGTGATTGGTGATTGCAATACACTTCTGTCCAACATGTGTTTTCAGTTAATGCTTGTAAAGTAATTTGTCCCCAACACTCTTTGCAAAACATGTTGAAAATCTGTGGTATTTACTTTCTAATTAGCAGGTTGGTGTGATCATCTGCCTCAGCCGCTGTAAAATTTTAAGCTATAGTTTAAGCTGTAGGTTGACTCAGTGATATTACGTAGATGCCGAAAGTAAACAGCATAGAGGGTCAATTTCCACAAGAGCTCTTAAGCAGGAGAATCAACTTCTCCTCTGTTTTTGTGCCCTGGCTACCACACTGTCAAAAAGTGTGAAGTGAACCCATGCACATGTGTACAGACTGTGTGTGACTTTGTGAAAGCGAAGTCTTGCATCTCACTCATCTCAATATCTGTGGTGCTGCTCGTGGCAACGTCATTTCACTGAGTCTACCTTTAATGATGTCATAACTCTGTGTGTATAATCCGTATGTTATTTATTTGAGAAATACTGTATGTGTGTGTCCGTGTGTGTGAGTGGTATTTTTAGTATTTTAGTATTATATTACAATCCCTATTAGCTACTGCTAAATCAGCAGCCACTCTTCATGGGGTTCACACAAAACGTAAGACATGACATGATACATAACATTTTATAGGTACATCACAAGGACAGAACTACATACTGTACGTAAAAAAGTATACACACTTTCATACATTTATGTTTTCATAATCATGTTATTCATAGACGCTACTGATTACAAGTGCAACACACACAAAAATGAAAATGGAAATGCAATAACAAGGAGGTGCGTTGCAATTAGGCATGCACTTAGAAACCTTGTTTCGATAAATCCCCCTGACGTGAATAAAGCTGCCTTGTTTCCATAGCTATCGTAGTTAGCGCCAGTAATGGGTACATTGGGGTAAAGTATAGACTTTTTACAGTTACCATCCATAATGGATTTCCTGGAGTAAAATGCAACATGCATGAACATTATAACCAGGCCTTGAATTTAGTCAGTTGAGCTGAGGAGACCATCATATCATACAGAGCATGACTGAAGTCCTTACCCTACTGAGGCTTTGCTTACATGTTTTCTCTAAGCAGGCCCTGATATCCTAATGCCAAGGGCATATCTTATCTTTCATTTTAACCCAAACACCAGATCTGCTCGGGAGGGAGATGCTACAAGCTATTTAGGTCAGAGGCGTTGTGCTGTGATGTGCTGTTTCATTCCATTTTTAAAGCTGCTTTTGCTGCTTGCTTGAGTGATTTGAGATGGTAGGGAGGTCCATGCTATCATGGCTCAATATATTACTGTGCGTTGCCTTGTATTTGTTTTGGCTATAAGGACTGTGAAGAGAATTCCGGTTGCATGTCTTGCGGAGTATGAATGTCTTTCAGAGCTGTATGCTAGTTGATTGAATAGGCAGTTTGGATTTTTTTAACACAATAATATTTCTTACAAAACGAGAAGTGATGCAGACAATCTCTCCTCTACTTTGAGCCAGGAAAGATCAACATGCATTTTGTTGACATTAGCTCTATGTGAACAATGCAGGGCAAGACGTGCTGTTCTGTTTTGGGCCCTCTGTAGCTTTATTATGTCTTTCTTTGCAGCACATGGCCCTATCAAATCAAATGTATTTATATAGCCCTTCGTACATCAGCTGATATCTCAAAGTGCTGTACAGAAACCCAGTCTAAAACCCCAAACAGCAAGCAATGCAGGTGTGGAAGCACGGTGGCTAGGAAAAACTCCCAAGAAAGGCCAAAATCTAGGAAGAAACCTAGAGAGGAACCAGGCTATGTGGGGTGGCCAGTCCTCTTCTGGCTGTGCCGGGTGGAGATTATAACAGAACATGGCCAAGATGTTCAAATGTTCATAAATGACCAGCATGGTCAAATAATAATAATCACAGGCAGAACAATTGAAACTGGAGCAGCAGCACGGCCAGGTGGACTGGGGACAGCAAGGAGTCATCATGCCAGGTGGTCCTGAGGCATGGTCCTAGGGCTCAGGTCCTCCGAAAGAGAGAAAGAGAGAATTAGAGAGAGCATACTTAAATTCACACAGGACACCGGATAGGACAGGAGAAGTACTCCAGATATAACAAACTGACCCTAGCCCCCCGACACATAAACTACTGCAGCATAAATACTGGAGGCTGAGACAGGAGGGGTCAGGAGACACTGCGGCCCCATCCGATGACACCCCCGGACAGGGCCAAACAGGAAGGATATAACTCCACCCACTTTGCCAAAGCACAGCCCCCACACCACTAGAGGGATATCTTCAACCACCAACTTACCATCCTGAGACAAGGCCGAGTATAGCCCACAAAGATCTCCGCCACGGCACAACCCAAGGGGGGGCGCCAACCCAGACAGGAAGATCACATCAGTGACTCAACCCACTCAAGTGACGCACCCCTTCTAGGGACGGTATGAAAGAGCCCTAGTAAGCCAGTGACTCAGCCCCTGTAATAGGGTTAGAGGCAGAGAATCCCAGTGGAAAGAGGGGAACCGGCCAGGCAGAGACAGCAAGGGCGGTTCGTTGCTCCAGAGCCTTTCCATTCACCTTCACACTCCTGGGCCAGACTACACTCAATCATATGACCCACTGAAGAGATGAGTCTTCAGTAAAGACTTCAAGGTCTTACAGTAGTCAAGATAGGATAAAACTAGAGCCTGTAGGACTTGTTTGACTGTGTGTGGTTTTAAGAATGCTGAGCATCTCTTTATCACAGACAGACCTCTTCCCATCTTTACAACCATTGAATGAATATGCTTTGACCATGACAGTTTACAATCTAAGGTAGCACCAAGTAATTTAGTCTCCTCAACTCACTTAATAGCCACACTTTCCATTATCAGATCCAGCTGAGGTCTAGACCTTAGGAATTGATTTGTTTCAAATACTATGCTCTTAGTCTCAGAACTAATATAGGACTAATATAGTCTCAGGACTAATTTATTACTGACCACCCATTCTGAAACTAACTCTCTAGCTCTCTGTGTAGCGTTCGATCCACGATATGGCAGAGAGTATAAAGCCATAACACATACATTTTTCCTGTGACATATTATGGTCAACAATATCAAAGGCTGCACTGAAGACGAACAGCCCCCACAATCTTCTTTTATTATCAATTTCTTTCAGCCAGTCATCAGTCATTTGTGTCAGTGCAGTACATGTGCAGTACATGCTCGATAGACATGCTGAAAGTCTGTTGTTAATTTGTTCATAGAGAAATAACATTGTATCTGCTGCTCCAACAGTTTGCCAAGAGCCAGGAGTAGACTGATTGGTCAGCTGTTAAAGTCATTCCGCTTTACTGGTTCCATCTTCCCTCCAGGTTTGAGGAAGAAGAAACATGATCCAGGTATGAGGTGGGTATGAGATGCTGGTGTTAAGGAGGTGAGAACATGCCAGAGTAAATCACATTACAATGTTCACTACAGGTTTGAAGCCATGTCTCTGTTGTTTATGTGAACAACACGTTGTGGGCTCTGCTTGGAGAGGTGCTCCACCACTATCACACATCTCAGATTTGTCAGGGCTGATGCATGTGTCTGTCTGCTACGTTCACCACGCACTGTTGGCAGGAAGGACATGCAACTAGCCACCATCATAGCTGCGGTAGCTGACACTGGAGGAACTCACACCCTAGTATATGAGCGAGAGCACTGACTCAGGTGACCATGTGTCTGTTTAGTCTGTCCCTCACTGGCAGCTGCAGCCTCACACTGTGTCCCAACAAGTGGATTTGACTCAGGATGTTTGATACCACAAGGGCGTTTTATTGTGTCTCCACAGTTTCCCCACGTACCAACAGACATGGTTGTTTTGACCAGATAAGATCCTGAAAGAATATCCACAGACCAGGGCAGAGCTTCAGTTAAGCCACCAGTAACAGGACCATGAGAGAGGCCATAGAGCTGCTTAGGAAGGGGTCATGAAGGGGTCACTGAAGACCAGTAGCCAGTGGTGGTGTTACTGCTGCACTGTGTACTGGCTGTCATTACTGAAGCGTGCATTTAGTCATATAACCATTACTGTAAAGGTATTTATGTTCTGCTATTCCTTTATTGTTCTGCGATGCTTTAGTATATAGCTCCTGTAATAACAGGTGTTCTCTGGTTGGCCGTACCCATCCTTCAACTCTAAGGACTTCAGCCGTGTGGGTCTCAACACCCAGGATTATGATTATCTCTCTGTGCACTGCTTTACAACTTATCTGAATTGTATAACAACTGTTTCTGTATCTACAGTGGGGCAAAAACGTATTTAGTCAGCCACCAATTGTGCAAGTTCTCCCACTTAAAAAGATGAGAGAGGCCTGTAATTTTCATCATAGGTACACTTCAACTATGACAGACAAAATGAAAAAAATCCAGAAAATCCAGAAAATCACATTGTAGGATTTTTAATGAATTTATTTGCAAATTATGGTGGAAAATAAGTATTTGGTCACCTACAAACAAGCAAGATTTCTGGCTCTCACAGACCTGTAACTTCTTCTTTAAGAGGCTCCTCTGTCCTCCACTCGTTACCTGTATTAATGGCACCTGTTTGAACTTGTTATCAGTATAAAAGACACCTGTCCACAACCTCAAACAGTCACACTCCAAACTCCACTATGGCCAAGACCAAAGAGCTGTCAAAGGACACCAGAAACAAAATTGTAGACCTGCACAGGCTAGGAAGACTGAATCTGCAATAGGTAAGCAGCTTGGTTGAAGAAATCAACTGTGGGAGCAATTATTAGGAAATGGAAGACATACAAACTACTGATAATCTCCCTCGATCTGGGGCTCCACACAAGATCTCACCCCGTGGGGTCAAAATGATCACAAGAACGGTGAGCAAAAATCCCAGAACCACACGGGGGGACCTAGTGAATGACCTGCAGAGAGCTGGGACCAAAGTAACAAAGCCTACCATCAGTAACACACTACGCCGCCAGGGACTCAAATCCTGCAGTGCCAGACGTGTCCCCCTGCTTAAGCCAGTACATGTCCAGGCTCGTCTGAAGTTTTCTAGAGAGCATTTGGATGATCCAGAAGAAGATTGGGAGAATGTCATATGGTCAGATGAAACCAAAATATAACTTTTTGGTAAAATCTCAACTCGTCGTGTTTGGAGGACAAAGAATGCTGAGTTGCATCCAAAGAACACCATACCTACTGTGAAGCATGGGGGTGGAAACATCATGCTTTGGGGCTGTTTTTCTGCAAAGGGACCAGGACGACTTATCCGTGTAAAGGAAAGAATGAATGGGGCCATGTATCATGAGATTTTGAGTGAAAACCTCCTTCCATCAGCAAGGGCATTGAAGATGAAACGTGGCTGGGTCTTTCAGCATGACAATGATCCCAAACACACCGCCCGGGCAATGTAGGAGTAGCTTCGTAAGAAGCATTTCAAGGTCCTGGAGTGGCCTAGCCAGTCTCCAGATCTCAACCCCATAGAAAATCTTTGGAGGGAGTTGAAAGTCTGTGTTGCCCAGCAACAGCCCTAAAACATCACTGCTCTAGAGGAGATCTGCATGGAGGAATGGGCCAAAATACCAGCAACCGTGTGTGAAAACCTTGTGAAGACTTACAGAAAACGTTTGTCCTCTGTCATTGCCAACAAAGGGTATATAACAAAGTATTGAGATAAGTATTTGGTCAATAACAAAAGTTTATTTTCCACCATAATTTGCAAATAAATCCATTAAAAATCCTACAATGTGATTTTTCTGGATTTTTTTCTCATTTTGTCTGTCATAGTTGAAGTGTACCTATGATGAAAATTACAGGCCTCTCATCTTTTTAAGTCGGAGAACTTGCACAATTCGTAGCTGACTAAATACTTTTTTACCCCACTGTATATTCACTTGTTTACATTTGCTTTTTTTGTTGCATGCACGATACCCAGCCAGTCCTGCCTCATTCTGAAACTAAAAATGATCGATAAATACACAGGTGTCAGGGGAAAATATATCCAAAATGCATAGCTAATATTTTCAAGCAGCTGAAAGATATGATTTTCTCCTGTAATAAGAGGGTATGTTCATGCTAATGACTGATATTTCCCATGTCCCCATGCTCGTCTACAGAGACCTGGTGAGGTCTGCACCTGGTTAGAAAAGGTACAGGAGAGTGTGTGTCGCTCCAGGGGTTTGACTTGGACCTGTGACCTCTCTATAATAACACTAATCACCTACACACGCAAGGATTTGTTCAACTATTCCTGGCTTAGTTCTCTCACCTGATTAGAGAAACAGGTGTAATAGGGTTGCAAAGGGAGTGTATATTACCAGAAACTTTCTAAATTTACCAGTAAACTACCAGAATTTTGGTAGCTTTGATGGTTTTTGGGTAATTTTATAAAAATGCATCTACTGGCCTTTTTGGGTAATTCAGATTATCACAGGTGTACGTTATTATTTCTGTTCCTCTGTGTGGCCTTATCACATGTACAATATATACAATAATAGAATAAGATGATTTTAAAATACAACATTGAATGGCAAAGCTGTAAAACATTATCCTAAATATAAACCATCAACTTAGTGAATACCATTGGTGTTCAATATAAGGCTTTCAACATAATATATATTTGCTTATTTTTCTACACACTTTTATTTATTTTACTATGTCCATATGTCTTTGATGTAAATGTTTTGTAATTAATAAGGCTATTTCCTCTATTAGCCTATCCACTAGAAATATAAATATAACAAATGTATACTATATAAATTAGCAAAGTTACCATAGATTACTGAAGATTCTGTTAACTTTGGTAAATTACAGGTAACTTTGCAACCCTAGTCTGTAAGTAGGACACTTAAGTAGTGTCATAACAAATGTTTTTCCGCCCAAGTGCAGTTATGATTTCTTTGCTTGATTATGCTTTCCCCATCTGTGGAAACTTGCCTCAAGCAAATCCCAGTAATTTTGGAAGTCTGTTTTTAATTTTTTATTACTACCCTTATTTGAAACAGGGACAATGTACAGCAAAACATAAGTCTCAGAAGTGAGAAGTGATGTGTTAGCTAACATCTATTATACACTGTGCATACAAAGTGTTTTATAATGTTGAAACTCTCAGCCTGTCCATTGTAAGCCTGTCCCTCTTGCGTCTTTCTGAAATACACCTTTGGGGGATGAGTGTCCCGAGTATCTGCAACCACAATACAAAAGCAACAAGGACATTTTCACTGGAAATCATCAAAGGTAAAGACATTTTTATTGCCGCATTAGTGTTTAACTTTAACATCGTAAAAAAGGTACCACATCCACCATTTTGGGATCCTATTTCAACCCTGCCTGCATATTGTCAATGTGCCTGAACGCTAAAAGAATGTGCTCCACAAAAATCTTTGCAACATGATACAATGCCATTGTGAGTGAAACCAAACTTTCCCCCATCAAGTGATAAACATGGGGGCGACAGCAATTGTTCAGGTGCAAAGATCTTGTGAGTTTTGCCCCCGGACAGAGTCCCTTCACTTTTATTATGGAGAGGAAGATCATTCTGTGAGGTTGAGAAACACCCAGAAATGTTCATGCGTTTTTCTGTAACTTATACCAAGTGCACCCGTGGAATCCTCTGTTATGCATGTTAAGAGTACACCTGTGTGTTATTGGAGGAGATAATTCAACCAAATGCTCAGCTGTAAATTGGCTACAATCAACCTTTCTTCACCCATAGGTGTGGTTACCAGTCTGTTACACATATATCTTCCTCCTTGGTTATTGAGCATTTCCTTACACCACTATTCTCTCAGTGACTCCTTAGACAGTGCATATGGGCTGTCAATGTATGAAGTCTTTAATCAGACAACAGTCCATCAAAGAGAATCCATGTTGCAGCTGAACGCTGAACTCTGGAGTCTCTACAGAAGCTTCTGGAGCAGAACTCGTTTTCCAAAGAGGCGGGGATAGCTTTTGTTCTTTTTTGGAGTATTTGATCCTGCTAGCAAAGAATGGCCATAGCAGATGAGCCCTTTAGCCTTGTGGTACACATCAAAGAAACGAGGTAGTGTCACTGGGTGAGCCAGAGCAAACGCCTACAAGCTGCCTCAGGCGTGCATACAAAAACATTTAAATCTGATCTGTAACTCTGGTCTGCAATATTCTCAACATTCAACACTTTGGCAGTCTGACAACCCCAGTGAATAGGGTAACACAATAATGATGAAACATGAATAGGGCCTGGAGTATTTCCTTGTTAGGTCACAAGGTCAGGAAAGACTTGTGGCGTTAAAAATGATCAAATACTTCTCAACTGAGATCAGTACTACCCTTCCTTCTGCATGATTGAACATATGCATGCAGGTGTATTTTTTTCTTTTGGCACAGGCAGTAACACTCTCTCACCATAGCAGACACACGTCTGTGAGCACAGACAAAACATCCAGAGCTGGCCTCTTCCGAAACAGGGCACATACCTGACATTCCCGCTTGCTCCCATGCCAGAGTTGATGAGTGGCGGAAATGTCCTAAATGAAGAGCAGGACGCTAGGGGTCATGTTCAGGATTATTACATTTGGGGGAAACAAAGATTTAGCTCCTCTCTCAGCTCATGGCAGTAAAGCCTTATTTGCTTTTCTGCACAGTGGCAGTCACACAAACACTAATATTCTTAAGGGTCTTAACCACTTCAGAGCATGCTGCCCACTGCCATGGAAGGCTGGGCGACCACACAGTGACTTAGTAGGGTCTAGTGTACTAATCACAGATTTACATTTACAGGAGAATGGAGAGTGACCACAGAGAGAGTTTGTGGAAGAAAACATTATTTCCTTAACCTGCCTTCAATGCTGCTCATTTGAAAGAGGTCCTCTGTGTTTAGCATTTGAGGTAAACTCTGGGTTGCTCACAAGCTTGGAGGCTGGTTTATAGTGAGCTCTAAAATACCCCCATAAACACTATTCTCCATTTAATTCAGTAGCCTGACCTTTGGGTCTGCACCCACTGCCCTGACCAGAGCTGCCCAGTGAACGAGGCCACAGCCTGGGACACGACCTCCAGCGTTGCAGGTGCTGCTCCTCCCTTCCGCCCCGGGGGCCCTACATTGTCAATGCTCCAAGTCAGTGCTCCAATACTAAATACGGCGCAACAATGAGACCCCTGAGGCAGCAAGGGGAGGGTGTCAGTCAAGACAATGGCGAGAATGAGTCACGGCCGTGAAACCAAGCGGCGTCTGTGTTTTGGTTGACCCTCACCTTGTCGTGGCCTGTGTTTTAGCTCTCATCTGTCAACAGCATGTGCAGTTGATTAATTAAATCAAGCATTGAGTGAGAGACTTTGGGGTGGTAATCGGGAGCGTTCAAATTTGTAAGTGCAGGTTACATCAGGTGAGCACCACTTGGCACTCTGATGACGCTAGTTTCCCTGCAGCGGGGCAGTCAAGGGGATCTGCTGCAGTTGACATTCAGTCATTGTAAATGGGGAGTGTTGCATTCTAAATAGGAGCTGTGCTAATTGCTCCAGGTAAGAGACAGTGTTAAGCTGATTCATATGTAACAGCACATTAGAGATGTGAAAGTCATCCTAACACGTGGCTTTTAATCTCCAGCTGTCCTCTCATGGCTGGCATCACACTGCAACAATTTCCCCAGCATCTCTCCCCTCTACGATTACAATAAATAGCCTTTGTTGATGAGTTTGTTGAGATGTCTATTGTTTACTGTAGACCAGAGAATGAATGACTGGTGGAACCAGTGGTTGTGATGCTGTCAGTCAGTCAAAGCAATAGGGTTTTCGTCCCTCCAGTTTTGTAGACATGAATCACAAGCCATCTTTATTTGCTTATCGGTTCAAAGTGATGAGTCATTTACAAAAAGTTACATCACTTACAGAAACAATTAAATCTGAGTCCGTATAACAGCATTTCTGGGCTCTGATGTCTTGAGAGTTTCTGCAGAACTTTTAATCAGTACAGAACAACTCAACAGTGTGTGATTTCAATACTGCCTTGCCATACCTATAAAACCCAGTGAGGCGTGAGCCAGTGGGCCTTGCTGTGTCGGTGGCAGACCTGGGACACGTCTGCTCCTAACGGATGTGACAACCCCGGTGTGAGTAGGAGGGGCCATATAGCACCACACTGTGCTAGAGTTCAGAGGTCACATTACAGGCCTGCTGGATTAACACACCTGTCGCTGGAATAACTAGTCTTAATGAGCATAGTACTGCTGGTCCCAGTCTGATACCAGTGCTGAGTACCTCAGCCCAGAGTGCTGGGGCAGAGTGGCGTTTGGTGGAACCCTAATGGAAAGCTTGGCTCTCAAGTCCCTTCCCTCATTAGTGACTCCACCACGGGGCTCTTTCTGCAGGGGAACAAAGGGACCTAGCAACACAAAGTGACACATTCCAGGGATTAAGGAGCGTTGAAAGATTGTGCCGTTAAAAGAGACACAATATTTCCTAATGTGAAAGTTGTTCAATCTAACATTGTTTTTTCTCCAATATACTGTAATTTCAAGATATATACTATATATACAAACGTATGTGGACACCCATTCAACTTAGTGGATTCTGCTATTTCAGCCACACCCGTTGGTGACAGGTGAATAACATCAAGCACCCAGTCATGCAATCTCCATAGACAAGCATTGGCCGTAGATTCAACGTGGCACTGTCATAGGATGCCACCTTTTCAACAAGTCAGTTCGTCAAATTTCTGCGCTGCTGAAGCTGCCCCGGTCAACTGTAAGTGCTGTTATTGTGAAGTGATATCAACCCCATCGAAACACCTTTGGGATGAACTGGAACGCTGACTGCGAGCCAGGCCTAATCGCCCAATATCAGTGCCCGACCACACTAATGCTCTTGTGGCTAAATGGAAGCAAGTCCCACCACAATGTTTTCACTTATAGTGGAAGGACAAGCATTGGAAGCAAAGAGGGGACCAACTCCATACTAATGGCCATGATTTTGGAATGAGATGTACGATGAGCAGGTGTCCACATACTTTTGGTCATGTAGTGTATATGCAGCAGGAGAAAGCCATCTCTAGCCTATCTTTTAAATTTTTTATAATTTCACCTTTATTTAACCAGGTAGGCTAGTTGAGAACAAGTTCTCATTTGCAACTGCGACCTGGCCAAGATAAAGCATAGCAGTGTGAACAGACTGAGATGTATCTGAGAGAGTTGTTATAGCCCTGTGGCTTATTTTCTACCTCTGGATGGGCCTCAACACAGGAATAGCCTTTAAAGTGTAGTTAAAATAGGACAATATGTAGGGGACCTGGGTCTCAGTAGGCCTGTATCTGCATCGCTGTCCTGTGGCTGGGACAGGAAAGCTGTGGGAGTTTGGTGTGGTCGGGACCAACCTTGGAAAATGGCATCAATCCATCTTCCCATGCAATGATTTATTTTTAAGTTACACCTCCATTAGATACTAAATGGACTTGGATTCTCAATTTAGGACCAAAGGTGACGACACCCTACAAGCACCATGACTGGCACAATGATTACCATAGATAATGGCCTTTTTAAAAGCATTCTTGAACTGAATTATGACGTTTTCTCTCTGGCTGTCACCCTAATGAGACAGAGTGGTGCGTAAGAAGTTCCTGTCTCTCTTTTAAAGAGCTGATAAACTGACATGATGAAGTAGTGACCATGTGGACGGCCTGGCTCTGAAGGGCCAAAGTCAGAGGGGTCCTGGCCCTCAGAGCATGCTGCCATTATACACCCCCATTTCCCAACTGTTACCCCCAATGATCCTGGAGCAAATAGAGGCTCAGGGCTGACCTCTGCCTCTCAGACCCAGACCCCAGAACAAAGCCCTGGCCCATGCCATTGTGTGTGCCTCCCATGTGTCCGTGTGTGTGGAAACTCGGGTGAGTGTGTGCATGTGTGTTCGCACGTGAGTGCAAAAGTCTGAGCTTATGCCTGTGTGTGGGTAGAGTTATATAATGCCGGCAGACGAGGGGATGTGGAGAGGGTTATCAGAGAGCCCACTGGGGGAAACACTGTTGAATGTGTTTCAGTTGGAGGCTGCTGGGAACCCTAACCTCATTAAAGCAGCCCAGTCCAGAGGAATGTCTGAGAGAAGAGGACCAGGACACTCCAGATTCCACCACTGCCTCTCAGGTGGCTGTAGTGGTCTTCAACCCCTGCCAGATGGGACCACCCTCTCCAGTAGCGTGGGAAACAAACACCAGAAGAGTCACACCTGTAAAACAAAAGGAAAAGAATACACTCATTATTCGCATGGGTAAAATAATTCATCCTAATCTGACTTGACACAGAAAAGGTTTCCTTGTCAAGTCCTGTGGCAAAATAATGTGTGCAATGGAAACAGAGCCACCTGAGAGAGTTCTACACAGTGAAAAGCGTTTGTATATGTTTTTTAAGAAGCAGGAAGACTAACATTCACATGCCATGTGATACAGTACTTCCTCTTGTCTGATAATGATGGTGCTCCAGATTCTCCACCATTACCATGCATTTTAGATGGCTCAGGTTTCTCTGAGGAGGCAGAGAAAGGAAATGAGAAGCCTTGGTTATGTAATGCAATAACTCACAGGGCCGAGGAGTTCTCTTCAAGGAACAAACCTGGGAACATGTACTTACTTTCTTCTCTTTATAAGTGCCAGGGAGAAGAATCAAACTGCAACCATTGCAGTATATATACAGTATGCACTAAAAGTTTGTGATGTCGTGGAAAATTCAGTACTGAGAGAGACTTGGACAATTATTCAAACCATCACCTTTAACCAACATCGATTAATTATTACAATAATGAGGCTGGTCGACCAAGTAACCTAACCTTTACACAAATGCAGAGTACTATATACGTATAGCTTACACTAAAAATGCTTAGTCATGATTGGTTCCACCAATCCCATGCAGATTGGGGAATCATAAGCAACTCTGGGTTCATCCTGTCGTTAACTGCAAGTGGGTTGTTGTCTTAACCCCGCCCTGGCTTAGTTTCCCAGACGCAAGGATGATTTTGAGACGATGAGGGATTGTTCTACTCCTAAGCTATCCCTGGTAAAACACATTCTTGTCTATGTAATGGAATCTTTAACTCATTTGTCAGCTCAAGCCATCTCTGGTGACCATGTGCACAGATTAGCTGCAGGGAACTAGAGTGGAGCCCATGAAAATACAGACACTAGCAGGACAGAAGTGTCTTACTATTAGTTACATTTCAATTGTTAACCAATAATATCAAATAAATCAGGTAAATATGTAATTTTTCTTTCACAGCGGACACATCTCACTCCAAAATAATGGGCATTAATATGGAGCTGGTCCCCCCGTTGCTTCTATAATAGCCTCCACTTTCAGGGAAGGCTTCCCACTAGATGTTGGAACATTGCTATGGGGACTTGCTTCCATTCAGCCACAAGAGCATTAGTGAGGTTGGGCACTGATGTTGGGCGATTAGGCCTGGCTTGCAGTCACCGTTCCAATTAATCTCAAAGGTGTTCGATGGGGTTGAGGTCAGGGCTCTGTGCAGGCCAGTCAAGATATTCCACACCGATCTCGACAAACTATTTCTGTACGGACCTCGCTTTGTGCACAGGGGCATTGTCATGCTGAAACAGGAAAGGGATTTCCCCAAACTGTTGCCACAAAGTTGGAAGCACGGAATCGTCTAGAATGTCTTTGTAAGCTGTAGCGTTATGATTTCCCTTCACTGGAACTAAGGGGTGTAGCCCGAACCATGAAAAACAGCCCCAGACCCTTATTTGGTCCCGTTCTGTGAGCTTCTATGGCATAGCACTTCGTGGCTGAGCCGTTGTTGCTCCTTGACATTCCACTTCACAATAACAGCACTTACAGTTAAGCTGGGCAGCTCTAGCAGGGCAGACATTTGACGAACTGACTTGTTGGAAATGTGGCATCCCATGACGGTGCCACATTTAAAGTCACTGAGCTCTTCAGTAAGAATCCACAAATTTGAATGGGTGTCCACATACTTTTGTATATATAGAGTACCAGTCAAAGACACCTACTCATTCAAGGTTTTTTCTTTATTCTACATTGTAGAATGAAAGTGAAGTCCTCAAAACAATGAAATAAGACATATGGAATCATGTAGTAACCAAAGAAGAAAGAAAAAATGTTGACAGCTTTGTACACTATTGGCATTCTGTAAACCAGCTTCACCTGGAATGGTTTTCCAACAGTCTTGAAGGAGTTTACACACATGCTGAGCACTTATTGGCTGCTTTGTGTCTTGAATTTTTTTTTAAATCACTGACAGTGTCACCAGCAAAGCACCCCCACACAATCACACCTCCTTCTCCATGCTTCACGGTGGGAAACACACATGCGGTGATCATCCGTTCACCTACTCTGCGTCTCACAAAAACATGGTTGTTGAAACCAAAAATCTCAAATTTGGACTCATCAGAACAAAGGACAGATTTCCACTGGTCTAATGTCCATTGCTCTTGTTTCTTGGCCCAAGCAATTCTCTTCTTATTATTGGTGTCCTTTAGTAGTGGTTTCTTTGCAGAAATTTGACCATGAAGGCCTGATTCACGCAGTGTCCTCTGAACAGTTGATGTTGATATGTGTCTGTTACTTGAACTCTGTGAAGCATTTATTTGGGCTGCAATCTGAGGTGCAATAAACTCTAATGAACTTATCCTCTGCAGCAGAGGTAATTCTGGGTATTCCATTCCTGTGGCAGTCCTCATAAGAGCCATTTTCATCATAGCGCTTGATGGTTTTTGCGACTGGACTTGAAGAAACTTTCAAAGTTCTTGAAAGGTTTCTTATTGACTGACCTTCATGATTAAAGTAATGATGGACTGTTGTTTATCTTTGCTTATTTGATCTGTTCTTGCCATAACATGGACTTGGGGCTATCTTCTGTATACCACCCCTACTTTGTCACAGCACAACTGATTGGCTCAAATGCATTAAGAAGGAAAGAAATTCCACATGAACTTTTAACAAGGCACACCTGTTAATTGAAAATGCACTACAGGTAGACTACCTCATGAATCTGGTTGAGAGAATGCCAAGAGTGTGCAAAGCTGACATCAAGGCAATGGGAGGCTACTTTGAAGAATCTCAAACATAAAATATATTTTGATTTGTTTAACACTTTTTTTTGGTTATGACATGATTCCATATGTCTTATTTCATAGTTTTGATGTTTTCACTATTATTCTACAATGTAGAAAATAGTACAAATAAATAAAAACCCTTTAAAGAGTAGGTGTGTCCAATCTTTTGACTGGTACTGTATTTAAGATCATATTCTATCTATTTATATTCTATAAGAGGAGTTATAAGTTCCACTCTGGGCCTGTCGTTAATGTTTTACCACATTCCCTCTTCAGGCCAGAGTAACACTCTCACAGGGCTGGGAAATATATTGTGAATACTGGTATACCGGTATGGATTTTCACAATACCGTCTATGAACGTTCAACAAATTGGACTACTTCACTGTCAGTCAGTTTTGGCCTAGATTGGTTGAGAATAAAACCACCAGAATGGAGAAAGCCTATGAACATCACTTAGAATTAATGTGTTGCCATTGTAGGGTCATGCACTACTCATCAAACATATTTGTAACCTGTATTATTTAGGAGCATAAAATACTGTCAAATACCGCCGTACTGTCAAAAATGGGGGGAAAAGATTGTCATATGATATTTTGGCCATATCGCCCAGCCCTACACTTTTAGGGTGAACATTTTCCCCACAGTCATCATAAAAGCTTCCCTGTTACCACCGAGCTGAGATGTTTTCTCTACAAAGACGCGTAGTCCTTGTTCTCTAGGTTTAGTCTTGTAGACTGCATGCCTACCTGGCTGTAGGATGTTTGAGGCATTGGAAATGAACATCTTATGACTACGTCTCCTTATCCACAGGTTGCAACCTTGACTGAACTTAAATACATGCAGCTTCTTTTCAAGATGAAGTCTGTCCTGATCACAAAGCAAAACAGAAATGACTATAAAGATCATGATGATTAATGGATTGAGGCATTTCTTGTAATCCAGCAGGATCATTATTTAAGTTACTCCTCTCTCTGGTCTGGTCCATCGACGGTCAACAAAGATGGCGGTAATGTTCCTCTACTGTCCCAGTTTAACTGCCAGATTCAATATTTTGTGACGTGAGTTTGCACAAAGTATATTGGTTTATTTACAGGGTTATAATTCTCTGGGACATGAAGGTCCAAACAGACAGCCCACGCTGTCTGCACTGTCTGTCCCAGTCAGATCCCATATGGCTAGGGCAATGTGTTTGGGTAGAGTAGGACTGGCTTCTCTCCCCTCTTCCTAGTTGGCGGTAGGACCAGGTCTGTCTCTGTGACTAAATATGTTTTTTGGGCTGTCAAAAGGCATTTCGTTCTCTCATTTCCACCTTTTACTTTTCGTATTCTAATTCCCTTTCCATTTCCCTCTTCACTGAACCATTGGATTGGCTAGCAAGTTGAGCTGAGCTCCTGTGGTCCATTCACAAGAGCAGATGTGGAGCTTCACACTCATTCCATCAGCATCAGGCTGAGGTGTGTCTGGGGCTTAGAGTTTGTAGTGGTATTAGAGGCTGTGTGTATGGTCCATTTGCTTGGTCAATGACCTGTCCTGCTTATCTACCCACAGTGGGCCTGCACAGCCTGCAGCTGAAGAGCAGCTCAGGTCTGCATGGTCATTTCTCTTCACATACCGTGGACTGCCAGACAAAGGGCAGGCAGGCTGCAGCAGCTGCTTAACATGACACGAGGCTGCAGCAACTGGTTAACACAACACAGTATCAAGTCAGAGAGTTGTGGCAAAAGAGTGTTTTTCCTCCGAGGCCAATTATTCATGAGATGCAGCAGAGGAAGCAGGCTGAGGGGATATTGGAAAACGTAGACAAACTGAGTGCAGTGCCTGTGACCGGTTTCCACTGCACATGGGTTGTTTTTAACCCAGCTTTTATGTGCTTTGTATGTCACCAAACAAGTTCATTCATAACACAGGGCCATAAATGAGGGAGAACATAGATGGTCTACTGTAACTGTGAACTGTTGAAACGGGTTATACTAAACAGGAAAGTTGGTATATAAGATGTATATAATGTCAAGTTCCACCATCTTGTTCTCTCAACACCCTCACAGACATTAGAGCTATTTGTATTGATTATTATTACACGAGTAGAAATAAGGTGAAAAACATCCCATGTTCATCTAGATTCTAGATATAGGCCGTATTATTATGACTAATCTAAGAACTAAGAGGAGTAGTGGAGTGAACCTCATATCCCCAAATAAACCACACATGATGAAATCCTCATTTGGTTCTTTATTTCCTTTTGCCTCCCTGAATAAAAGCTCTTTCCTGTTGTATTTCTGAGCTGCATTTCATATTCAGTGTCTTTCAACTGCATTCTGCATTATGCTGAAGTGCTGTTAGTGCCTAAAGGGATAGGACACCTCGGGACTTCAGTTCTATGTGCAATTCATCTTCTATTATTCAGGGTGGTAATGCAACCCTTTATTTCAAACAACACTGAGACTTTTAATTGTCTTTATCTCTGAACTACAATAACTGTTTACTTCAACCATCAGGTGCCTTCACTATCAAGAAGTACAAAATACTGGACAAAAGATCCATGATACTCCAACATGTAATTTTATTATATTGTGTGTACTTAGAACCACTTAGAATAGAAAAGGAAATGGAATGAATTAATTAATTGCGTAAGGTGGATGCACCTGTTGCCTAACATTCATGTATTGTTTTAACTTCTGCTCTGGTATTGGCTCTGCCAGTGTGGGATCCTAAGCTCTGACTCAGCCATGCTTCATGTGCATTCCCTTTTTTTTTTTTTTTTTCACTGAGAGGCACACACAGTATCTCGCTGGCGCCCCTGAAAGCCACATTGTTTCATGCATGTTTGCTTGTCGCCCCTCTCCTTCTCCTACTTGCTCTGCCTTTAGCACACGTTTCGAAAGAGCCTGTTTGCATGCACTGCAATCACTTCCTTTTTTGCCCCTTTTATGCGGAGCTGTCACCGAGATGTCAACTGCTAAGCGAGACAAACAACACATCCCAGAAGTCACAGCCTCTGAGACGTGAGGGGTTCAAGACACATTGTTCAGTATGAGCTGGTCATTGCACACTCCCCAAACTATCTTCAATTATACCACACAGTGAAGCTGCGTTGTGAGGGTCCAGTAATGTAATCCCCCTAAATCAAAATGCAAATCAGGCCTATTCTCAATCCTGCACGCTCCCTTCTTTTTCTGAAGATGGCTAGCTGTGATGGTGTTATTGTGGTTTGTGTGGGAAGAAACCTTACTTTTACCATTTAAGTCAAGACACAAAACAGGTCCTATACTCTTCAAATTCACTGCCTATGCCTCACAGTTGTCATTATGGGAAGAAAAACATATTCTAGTACATTGCCTGGAATTGTGGTAATATGATTATTGATAATAGCACATGTAAACAGTATATAATGTTACGGTATTGGAATGTTTGCCATAGAATGTAGTATGGGACATATATCACATTCTATTCTGTCACAAAGTGATTAAGATCAATATACCAATCATTTACTGCAGTTAACATTCCAATACCAATATAAACAAGAGATGTTGTTGTCCCCCATACAGCTCCAAACTTCTCCAGAGTGATAGGCCTACCAGGCCTCATGACATGCCGTGCGAACACTGTAAACCTCCCATTCAGCCAGCCAGCTATTTACACAACTGACTGAGGGGCCAGGCCCGGGTGTTTTCATACACTGATAAATGGTGCAGAGACGTGATGAAAAGAGGGGAGATGAACCCTGCACCGCCTCATGTGTTTCTCTCAGTGGACCTCATGGTGTATGGCACCTCTGGCAGCTCCTTACACTCAGGTCCTAATGAGCTCCATAAAGTGAGGGGCCCCTCCCATGCCTGGTCAGGTCCATAGGGTTTCTGGTTGTTGTTTCTGTGTGTGGACAGACACCCACTGTAGCCATGTCAGAAGATCCTTAACATGGAAGCCAGATGGAATGGATGTTATGCCATGACTTTGTAACCCTTTATGTGGGATCTGGAGGGGAATTCCTGTAGATTGTTTGTGTAAACCACTGATAGGATTAGATAGATCAGATTTGTTTATTATTCACAGAGTCACAGATGTAATCGCAGGGTACAGTGAAATTCTTATGCTCCAGCAGTGCAGGTTAAAAAAAGAGAAGTGGGCCTCCCGGGTGGCGCAGTGGTCTAAGGCACTGCATCGCTGACCAGGTCGCCAGGTGTACGGGTTGGATGTGTGTTATGTCAAGAAACTGTGCGGCTTGGTTGGGTTGTGTTTCGGAGGACGCATGGCTCTCGACCTTCACCTCTCCCGAGTCCGTACGGGAGTTGCAACGATGAGACAACACTGTAACTACTACCGATTGGATACCACGAAATTGGGGAGAAAAAAGGGGGTAAAAAAATAAAAAATAAAAATGTAAAGAAGAGAAGTGAATGAGACAATAAAATAAAATAATACAATACAAATATATACACATTTACAACCGTAGCAATGATAAAGTGTCCATTGGGGGGTGGGGCGAGGATACATGTCCATTGGGGGGTGGTGGCACTATAAGTGTCCATTGGAGGGTGGGGCGAGGATACATGTCCATTGGAGGGTGGGGCGAGGATACATGTCCATTGGGGGTGGTGGCACTATAAGTGTCCATTGGAGGGTGGGGCGAGGATACATGTCCATTGGGGGTGGTGGCACTATAAGTGTCCATTGGAGGGTGGGGCGAGGATACATGTCCATTGGAGGGTGGGGCGAGGATACATGTCCATTGGGGGTGGTGGCACTATAAGTGTCCATTGGAGGGTGGGGCGAGGATACATGTCCATTGGGGGTGGTGGCACTATAAGTGTCCATTGGAGGGTGGGGCGAGGATACATGTCCATTGGGGGTGGTGGCACTATAAGTGTCCATTGGAGGGTGGGGCGAGGATACATGTCCATTGGGGGTGGTGGCACTATAAGTGTCCATTGGAGGGTGGGGCGAGGATACATGTCCATTGGAGGGTGAGGCGAGGATACATGTCCATTGGAGGGTGGGGCGAGGATACATGTCCATTGGGGGTGGTGGCACTATAAGTGTCCATTGGAGGGTGGGGCGAGGATACATGTCCATTGGAGGGTGGGGCGAGGATACATGTCCATTGGGGGTGGTGGCACTATAAGTGTCCATTGGAGGGTGGGGCGAGGATACATGTCCATTGGGGGTGGTGGCACTATAAGTGTCCATTGGAGGGTGGGGCGAGGATACATGTCCATTGGGGGTGGTGGCACTATAAGTGTCCATTGGAGGGTGGGGCGAGGATACATGTCCATTGGAGGGTGAGGCGAGGATACATGTCCATTGGAGGGTGGGGCGAGGATACATGTCCATTGGGGGTGGTGGCACTATAAGTGTCCATTGGAGGGTGGGGCGAGGATACATGTCCATTGGAGGGTGGGGCGAGGATACATGTCCATTGGGGGTGGTGGCACTATAAGTGTCCATTGGAGGGTGGGGCGAGGATACATGTCCATTGGGGGTGGTGGCACTATAAGTGTCCATTGGAGGGTGGGGCGAGGATACATGTCCATTGGAGGGTGGGGCGAGGATACATGTCCATTGGAGGGTGGGACGAGGATACATGTCCATTGGAGGGTGGGGCGAGGATACATGTCCATTGGAGGGTGGGGCGAGGATACATGTCCATTGGGGGTGGTGGCACTATAAGTGTCCATTGGAGGGTGGGGCAAGGATACATGTCCATTGGGGGTGGTGGCACTATAAGTGTCCATTGGAGGGTGGGGCAAGGATACCTGTCCACTGGGGGTGGTGGCACTATAAGTGTCCATTGGAGGGTGGGGCGAGGATACATGTCCATTGGGGGTGGGGCGAGGATACATGTCCATTGGGGGTGGTGGCACTATAAGTGTCCATTGGAGGGTGGGGCGAGGATACATGTCCATTGGGGGTGGGACGAGGATACGTGTCCATTGGAGGGTGGTGGCACTATAAGTGTCCATTGGAGGGTGGGGCGAGGATACATGTCCATTGGGGGTGGGGCGAGGATACATGTCCATTGGGGGTGGTGGCACTATAAGTGTCCATTGGAGGGTGGGGCAAGGATACATGTCCATCGGAGGGTGGGGCGAGGATACATGTCCATTGGGGGTGGTGGCACTATAAGTGTCCATTGGAGGGTGGGGCGAGGATACATGTCCATTGGAGGGTGGGGCGAGGATACATGTCCATTGGAGGGTGGGGCGAGGATACATGTCCATTGGAGGATGGGGCGAGGATACATGTCCATTGGAGGGTGGGGCGAGGATACATGTCCATTGGAGGGTGGGGCGAGGATACATGTCCATTGGGGGTGGTGGCACTATAAGTGTCCATTGGAGGGTGGGGCAAGGATACATGTCCATTGGGGGTGGTGGCACTATAAGTGTCCATTGGAGGGTGGGGCGAGGATACCTGTCCATTGGGGGTGGTGGCACTATAAGTGTCCATTGGAGGGTGGGGCGAGGATACATGTCCATTGGGGGTGGGACGAGGATACGTGTCCATTGGAGGGTGGTGGCACTATAAGTGTCCATTGGAGGGTGGGGCGAGGATACATGTCCATTGGGGGTGGTGGCACTATAAGTGTCCATTGGAGGGTGGGGCGAGGATACATGTCCATTGGGGGTGGGGCGAGGATACATGTCCATTGGGGGTGGTGGCACTATAAGTGTCCATTGGAGGGTGGGGCAAGGATACATGTCCATCGGAGGGTGGGGCGAGGATACATGTCCATTTGAGGGTGGTGGCACTATAAGTGTCCATTGGAGGGTGGGGCGAGGATACATGTCCATTGGGGGTGGTGCGAGGATACATGTCCATTGGGGGGGTGGTGGCACTATAAGTGTCCATTGGAGGGTGGGGCGAGGATACATGTCCATTGGGGGTGGTGCGAGGATACATGTCCATTGGGGGTGGTGGCACTATAAGTGTCCATTGGGGGTGGGGCGAGGATACATGTCCATTGGGGGTGGTGCGAGGATACATGTCCATTGGAGGGTGGGGCGAGGATACATGTCCATTGGAGGGTGGTGGCACTATAAGTGTCCATTGGAGGGTGGGGCGAGGATACATGTCCATTGGGCGGTGGTGCGAGGATACATGTCCATTGGGGGTGGTGGCACTATAAGTGTCCATTGGGGGTAGGGCGAGGATACATGTCCATTGGGGGTGGTGCGAGGATACATGTCCATTGGGGGGTGGTGGCACTATAAGTGTCCATTGGGGGGTGGGGCGAGGATACATGTCCATTCGGGGGGAGCAGCAGGGGGGAAGTGAGAAGTGGATGAGACAATAATAAGGGGGACAGGGATATCAGATAGCTGCCTAGTGGCTATTCAGCAGCCTGATGGTCTGGGGGTAGAAGCTATTGGCGTGTCTGACAGTTTTTGCCATGATTCTCCTATACAGCCTTCGTCTGAGTGATGGAAGCGGGGAGAGCAGGCCGCGGCTCGGTTGGCCGAGGAGGTTGTATTGTCTAGTGCATGAGTTCTGGCTTCATGGGTTTGGGGAAATATTGCATTTGGTGGATTTGATAAGCACAGTGGATGGTTGTCTTCTCTTCTAATACAGCCCATATACTGAGCATAAAAACGTTCAACCTGTTTGAGGTGTGTCCCAGTCTGTTGGACCACTCTGAAACTGATTCATTGTTTTCTGAGCCAAAGGTATTAAAATGTCAACATTACCTCAAGGCCTGTGTGTTCTTTCAAAATGCAAAAGCCATACAGCATAGTAAGTTATGAGAAATGGCAGATGAGCAGAGAACTGTAAAAGACACCGATTGTATAACAAGGGAAGAGGGGTCATTGTTCTGTTTAGAGTTTTGGCTTCAGACTAATCCCCCTCTGACATGTTAAATTTTTAAATTATTTTTCTCCCCAATTTTGTGGTATCCAATTGGTAGTTACAGTCTTGTCTCATCGCTGCAACTTCCTTAAAGACTCAGGAGAGGCAAAGGTTGAGAGCTTTGTGTCATCCAAAACACAACCAAGCCGCACTGCTTGGTAACCCGGAAGCCTGCCACACCAATATGTCAGAGGAAACACTGTGCACTGCACCCGGCCCGCCACAGGAGTCACTAGTGCGCAATGGGACAAGGACATCCCTGCCGGCCAAACCCTCCCCTAACCCGGACGACGCTGGACCAATTGTGCACCGCCCCATGGGTCTCCCAGTCGCAGCCGGCTGCGACAGAGCCTGGACTCAAACACAGAATCTCTGGTGGCACAGATAGCGATGCAGTGCCTTAGACCACTGCACCACTCAGGAGGCCCTCTGACATGTTCATAAGTCCGCTGGAGTGTCTGCCTTTGTCAAATATGCAAACACAAAGGAATCAAAATATGAAACATAGTATTTTCCAATACATTTGTTTAGACTGGGAACGTCAGGGTGGCTGTCTAGATCTTACAGATAGATGTCTGTTCTCTCTCTGGTTGTCTGGGCAGTTTGTTACAGTATCACCACTCCATCCCAGGTCTGTACTAGTAGTGTAAGGTGAGAGATATCAGAGAAGGTAACAATAGAGAGGTGGATGGGTGATGTACCTGTGGGTGAATAACACACATGAGTAGGTTCCTTATGGATAGTGTCTGGTCTCAACGCTAATTGCTGTCAAAGTATCAGATCCCATTTTATGGTTATCAAGTATCTTTGATGTTGGATAAAAGTTTTCTAACTAAAACTCAGTGGAAGTATTGTGTTGGATAAAAAACTCAAATCAAATCAAATGTATTTGTCACATACACATGGTTAGCAGATGTTAATGCGAGTGTAGCGAAATGCTTGTGTTTCTAGTTCCGACAATGCAGTAATAACCAACGAGTAATCTAACCTAACAATTCTAAAACTACTACCTTATACACACAGTGTAAAGGGATAAAGAATATGTACATAAAGATATGAATGAGTGATGGTACAGAATGGCATAGGCAAGATGCAGTAGATGGTATCGAGTACATTATATACATATGAGATGAGTAATGTAGGGTATGTAAACAAAGTGGCATAGTTTAAAGTGGCTAGTGATACATGTATTACATAAAGATGCAGTAGATGATATAGAGTAGGGTATATACATATGAGATGAGTAATGTAGGGTATGTAAACATTATATTAAGTAGCATTGTTTCATGTGGCTAGTGATATATTTTATATCCATTTCCATCAATTCCCATGATTAAAGTGGCTGGAGTTGAGTCAGTGTGTTGGCAGCAGCCACTCAATGTTAGTGGTGGCTGTTTAACAGTCTGATGGCCTTGAGATAGAAGCTAAAATTCAATGGAAGTATTGTGCATGAACTGAACATAACACCCCTCTGGTCTTATGTTCTACACCATAAACGTACATACCAACATGCTCGTGTGACTTATTTAGTCAACTTAGAAAGAATACTTTTAATGCTCTCGTACACTTTTCATCCAATATTAAATTTTTATTTTATTTCACCTTTATTTAACCAGGTAAGCTAGTTGAGAACAAGTTCTCATTTACAACTGCGTCCTGGCCAAGATAAAGCAAAACAGTGTGACACAAACAACAACACAGAGTTACACATGGAATAAACAAGCATACAGTCAATAACACAATAGAAAAAAAGAAAGTCTATATACAGTGTGTGCAAATGGCGTGAGGAGGTAAGGCAATTCGTTCCAGTCATTGGCAGCAGAGAACTGTAAGGAAAGGCGGCCAAAGGACGTGTTGGCTTTGGGGATGGCCAGTGAAATATACCTGCTGGAGCGCATGCTACGGGTGGGTGTTGTTAATATAACCAGTGAGCTGAGATAAGGCGGAGCTTTACCTAGCATCAACTTGTAGATGAACTGGAGCCAGTGGGTCTGGCGACGAATATGTAGCGAGGGCCAGCCGACTAGAGCATACAGGTCGCAGTGGTGGTTGGTATATGGGGCATTTGGTGACAAACGGATGGCACTGTGATAGACTGCATCCAGTTTGCTGAGAAGAGTATTGGAAGCTATTTTGTAAATGACATCGCCGAAGTAGAGGATCGGTAGGATAGTCAGTTTTACCAGGGTATGTTTGGCAGCATGAGTGAAGGAGGCTTTGTTACAAAATAGGAAGCCGATTCTAGATTTTTATTTTGAATTGGAGATGTTTAATATGAGTCTGTAAGGAGAGTTTACAGTCTAACCAGACACCTAGGTGTTTGTAGTTGTCCACATATTCTAAGTTAGAACCATCCAGAGTAGTGATGCTAGTCGGGTAGGCGGGTGTGGGCAGCGAACGGTTGAAAAGCATGCATTTGGTTTTACTAGCGTTTAAGAGCAGTTGGAGACCACGGAAGAAGTGCATTGTGCCATAATAGGCTTTGTCTGCATTTATAACCTTGAGGTTCTCATTAGACATCCCAAAATAATTACAGAACTTTCTCATAGCATCTCTGTGCATTTATACGATACATTGAAAATATTGAATAGCCATTTGTTAGTCCTCTGGTTTTGTTTTATCCAATTATAATCAAACACGTAAAACAGAGAACCTCCTGCCAGGCTTCCAGGATGGAGGCAGTAAAGTATACTGCTGCTATGTCTCAATTCCAACACCTGACGCTGGATACCTACTGTATACAGGTACAGTGTGTATACTAAACACTGGTTGGTTTACAGTGTGTGTGGTATCTAGGAATCCATACAGTAAGGAGTTTAGTTTAGCTATAATCCGTCTTTGTAGGAAAACTGCTGGAACCACCAAAGTAGCCGACTGTATATGGTGGAAAATCAGAGCGTCATAAGAACCTGGTCAATCTGGTCAATATTTAAGCCAACAGTGGACTCCTACTCCAGGATGTTAGAAACAAAAGAAAATGTGGAAACACCCCAAGTAGTTTCTCCTTTTGAGTTAGTGTGCTCAGTATGCTGTGTATGCTTATGGATGCGGGTGCTTTCGTGGCTGCATGCATGCTGTGCTTGGCTTGTATGTTGTTGTCATGGCTCCTGTATACAATGTTCAATGGCTCTGAGTACCAAATATAAATGATATCCTACTGTAAAGCAGCCAAATCAGGGAAATGGATGATTGTAGTGAGTGTCAGGATGCTGGAGCCTTGCTTATTGGTCTGGAAAGTCAGTTTGGCGCTGACATTTTTTTCTCCCTCTTGTTTAAAACACAAACAAACATCCCCCCGAGCAAGGCAGTGTCCCATGACCATGACTTGATTGACACCTGCGCCCTATTTTGGCTTCATCTACTCTGGAGTCATTGAACCTTCAAATATTAGAGTTTTGATAGTGTGGTAGTTCTCTCTCTCTCTCTCTCTCTCTCTCTCTGTGCGTGCGCGCATGGGCAAGAGAGTGAGAGCAAGTAATAAAGCGGGAGAAAATCAAGT
The DNA here is from genome assembly GCF_034236695.1 of Oncorhynchus nerka. NCBI lineage: Eukaryota > Metazoa > Chordata > Actinopteri > Salmoniformes > Salmonidae > Oncorhynchus > Oncorhynchus nerka. The sequence continues at coordinate 70,801,177 of NC_088423.1, forward strand.
GTTTTATCTGGTCTGGTTCTGTCCCTGTGTAAAGAGAAGGTTATGGTTCAGTCTGAAACCTGGACCACCCGGGTCAACAATAATAGCCCTGTCCTCTCCTCCTAATGAAGTATTTATGGGAGGGGTGGAGTTAGAGTACCTGTCATTATCACCCATTGATAGATACCTGCCTCGTTCAGGACAGGGGAAGGAGTTGCAGGGAGTCAGTGGGGCAGGGCTTCATTAGAGGGGGTGGGGGCTCAGTGCTCGGTGCAGGGGAGTGGAAGAGATTGATGAAGGATCAAAGACATGGCAGTAATTGCGTCCTGTTTGCTGTTTGAGAGATGAAGGAGCCCCCTGAGAACCTCCTCTTCTAAATACACCTCCTCCCCAAAGCTACAGCTCAGTCACCACAGTGTTACTCACTTTCCCACACTCCTTGGAAGAGCTTGTAGAATTCATATAAAAATGATTGTGTGTGTGTGTGTGTGTGTGTGTGTGTGTGTGTGTGTGAAGAGAGCCTCATGAAAATAGTGACATAAGTTACAACAACAGTAAAATGTCATACTAGTTGGGTGGCCATTCTTGTGTGAGTAAAAATCTAACCTAGCCCCTATAGTGTATATCAGTGGAAGACATACACTATGTGTTCCTGAGCCTGCAAAGCCAGGAAGGGAGTTTTACAGCATTCCTCCTCGTTGGTGCGTCACGGAGCCTTGACTTTATTACTGAGGAGGGTACGAGAGGTTCCCATAAACTCTAGCAAGTGTTTCTGGTCTGACATTAAAAAGGGATTAGCATTCTCTATCTGTTGTGACCTCTGAGTACATCCACTAATGCATCCAGATCACATACTAGTTCATTCAGTGGTGTGCTGGTGGCATTCTAACATCAATTTCTGAACAGATTTAATATAATTGAGAGTGATTGGAATTCTAAAATCATTTCTGAAATAGCATGGTTATAGAGTAAAGTAACCCTACCATTGAGACTGGAGGTTTTCATTATGACTGGTCTTTGACCCACATTATAATCCAGCCTTATTATAATCTTTTATAATTTTGTCATCTGGAAACGCTATTGGCCAAACGTACAGTATGTTGCTTTAATCCATGATTACCCTGCCCAACCCGAGGTGAGGTAATACTTTAGTCCAGATGTTTACTGGCTGTGATAGACAGACAGATACTATTTGGGCCATTGGAGCATATTACACCCTGTTATGAAATTCTGTAGCTTATACATATGTAATAACAATATTATCTGAATGATTAAAATGTTAATATCTGTTAAGTGTTCCGCATAAATAAACTATGTTGCTACAGTGGTGAATGTGAAGTAGAGCCAGAGGTAATGCTCTGACATTAGCAAACAAACCTGATGATGTTATTTGTGACAGTCTGAATGCATCTGCAGCTCTGGTTTTATAGCTACAATCCTCACACTGCTCAACAGACAACACCCAGCCTCTGATTACAGCTGATGCTGGTTTGATCTAGTGTTCAGGGATGTGTTAAGAGTGCACTATAGCAGGGGTACAGTAGGGGGGGAGGAGAAGGGGGGTGATCCTTTTATGAGACCCTGGCTGAGAGGGACTGGATCTGAAGCCAGACTGAAGACCAGTCAACAGTGAAATACAGTAGCATCATGCGATACCCCACCTGGGCCAGACAGCAAGCCTCACACTCGCTATTGTGGGGAAATGCAATGTAATGCCATACTACTGTATGTCTCTCTGTCAAAGGCATCTCTGCTGCTTCTCCCTGTGTGGTTTATGTCAGAGGAAGTTTTCACCCCTGGAATCTCCTGAAGCCCATGGATATGAGCCCAAATCCTTCATGCCCTCCCTGGCCTTTCTCACTCACACTGGGGCACAAACGTCCTGTATGTATCCCTGATCCGTTATGTACTGTACAGGCTCTGGTTTACTCTGTGTGAGCCCAGCATCTGCTTGGAGTTTTCATCCCATTGCGTAACGCTGCATGCCACCCCTTACCCTACCTACCGTCTCTCTCAAGCACACATGCAGGCAAGGGCATGAACACACACACACACACACATACACATACATATACATACATACATACATACATACATACATACATACATACATACATACATACACACACACACACACACACACACACACACACACACACACACACACACACACACACACACACACACATATACATGGTTTAACATCATCCTATACTTTTCACTCTTCCCAAACTCTTTCCTGATGCATACAATTTGCAGACTTAGTATTGATTAGGCAAGGCAAAGTCATTTTCTGCACATTTCAATGAAGCAATTGCACATAAGCTTTGTAAATTATGTTTATTTTAGTATATCATACACCCTTCATATTTAAGACTCATCAGTGTGTCCACAAAATCACATTCCAACCAGAATTAGCACTTGTGCAGTGTTACATTTTAAGTCTGTTTAGTCTTGCAAACCACAAAGACTTCCATCCCTTATTAATTAACCAATAATAATCTGACCAATAACACTGAGTTGTGTCTTATCCTGGCACATGTCAAAGTTGTTGTTTTTTATAGAGAAAAGGCAGCAAAATATGTGAATAGCTATAAGTGCTTATATATATAAGTGACCAAGTCATTTGACTCTGTAAGCTACATATTAGTCAATACATTTTGGGACATTTTTGAATACATTGTATTGTGTTGTTCATTGTGGGGATATACTCTATGTCAGATCCCTGAGTTTTTAGACATACAGTAATTATGTCCCATAATTGTCAATAGAATTTGAAGCATCCTGGCAATTTATACCAATGACTCGCACACAGGCGGGTTATCCGAGTCCTGACTGTGCATGGAGCTCAGGCCAGTGTCTGAGTCGTCATCGTTGGCATTGCATGTCTTTGAAAGGCCCCTGGCTTGCTCCACCCACTCGCTTTTCGTCTCCAGGGGACGCATCATTGCTGCCTCAGTAACCACAGAGTTGCAGTCATTGTCCTCGCTTGGTGTCTCGTCATCCTCTATATACAATGAGTTCACTTTCTCCAGCAAATCCCGTATCTCCTTTTCTTTCGCCCCCCAAATATCCTGGGTTACATTCAAATCATTCCTAATAGCCTCCAAATCCGTGTTCAAGCGCAGTCCAATGTATAAACTAGTATCCAGCTGCGTTTTGATCCTCTCCTCCTCCAGAAGCAAATCGTTATCGAATGATGTGTCAGCCTCGAGGGCTAAAGTGTCTGTGTGTGTCGCATGGGCTGTTGATACCCACATAGCGGTCTCTCCCGCGCTGGGTTTCACCTCTTTACTTGACAGCTCCTCTTGCCTTCGCTTCATCCACCTCTGATTCAGTTCCTCTTGGATCTCCACAGTAATACTGTCCATGAGCGCTTCGTGCTCAGCCAATTCATCCTGAAGTCTAATCACCTCCTCACACCGTTGGGCATACTCCTCAAACTGGGCAACAGCCTCCGCCGAGCACGGCTTCTCACCCTCCTGCTTGGAGAGCCCGTCAGAATGCGCATCCACTAAGTATGTGTCCTGCACGTAATTGATCCCATGCATTTTCATCCTGTCAAAATGAACTTTAGCTTCATACATTTCTATCTCTCTGTCCAGTTCTTTAATTCTCTGGATCTGTTGGCGGATTGTGTGGTCCTGGGATATGACCAGGTGAACCAAAGTTTCCATTTTCTCCCCAGTGGGCGCATCCTTGGACACGGTTTGCGCCTTCTTTTTATTTATTTTATCCAACTTTCTGAAAGCTTTCCTAACAATCCGACGTTGTTTCTCGGGTGAGAAGCCCATGGTGGCTCTTGCTGTCCCCTTGTAAATGCACGGGCTCTCCTTGCTGAGCACCACACGGGCCTCTGCGCTCCGGGGTCCATGGTTAGCCAAAGAAGCCTCATTTTTAACCAACACAAAGCGCACGTTCTCCTGCTCCTCTCCCCACGCGCCCCAAAGTCGAAGGATCTTCGTTTTATTGGGCAAAATTCTCTCAGATCCTCTCCATTTTTCTACGATGCAATAGGACTGGGGTGATCCCGAGAGCATGGCTACAGAGACACATTGTTGCAAGTTTTGATCCTCTAGGAGCACATTGACCACATCTGCACAGGTGGTGCGCTTTGACAGTCCGGAGACAAGCTTCTCCTCTCGGCAAACCCACACAGATATCTTACTTTCCTTGGACTCCATCATAAACTAAAACTAAACCTTTTCCCCCTTTAGATAACTATTCAAATTACGTTTTTTGAGGATGGAAACGGATTGGAAAAGAGTTTTGTCATTTAAGTGCTAAATTAATTGTACATCCGCATACGTTAGAATAAAAAGCAACATCCAACATTCTGAGATAAATTGTTCATTTTACGCTCAAGTAGTTGGTAGCGTATGGGAAGTCCTTGCTGTCGCTGTTTGCTCTGTGTCCAAGTAAGCACACTCAACTGCGCTCTTTGCGCGCTGTGCTTACAACCGGAGACTTTGATCACATGACAACTGTACAGTTTCAAAACTCAACAAGTAACACCGCCCATACAGTTTGTTACTCTCCCAGAGAACCTGATTGCGTATTTTGATAAAACGTGATAACAATGTGTATTTAACTAAGCAAGTCAGTTAATAAGGTACTGACATCCCTAAATCAGAAGATGTTATCTTACTGCTGAACATCTATACTTTTTAAAACCAAAGACATTAGCATGCAGTGTACAAAATAAGACTAATTTACACACATCTGCATAGGAGGCTGTAGCCTAATAGATTGCACCATGCATCTTCTCTGGGTGACACACATATGTCACTTGACTGACAAACACCCCGATAAAACAGATGGTAAAAGAAAAACAACTGTATTGAGCCAGCTTCGTGGTTCCACAGTATATAGCCAGGTGGAATCAATGTTGTTTCCACGTCATTTCAACAAAAACAATACATTGTGATGATGTTGAATCAACGTGGGAAACGTAAGGGAATGTCATATTTTTTCACTTAAATCCAATGACATGCTGACATTCTTTGTTGATTTTATGTTGAATTCTCATTACATGACGACTCAACCAAATGTAAACCAAAACTAGACGTTGAAATGACGTCTGTGCCCCGAATGGGATGATCACTTCCTGGTTCATTCAGAAGGCAGCGTTCTAAACTTGATCTCAAGGATTTATCTGGAATTAGAGAGACATTCTGTCCCCCTGCTGGTACCTGTCAAGTGAGGACAGCTACACAGCTACACATTTCACACCCATTATGAGTGTCCAGTATTATTCCTCTTGTACTCAGATACAGCTGTGTAAAAGCCTCCCTGGAAACAGGAAGTGTAGTAGTCCAAATCTGTCAGGGCTCTGACCCCTGGGAAGATTACACTGGTGCACTGTGCATGGATTTAAACATGTCTCCATAATCAGATCCTCTCACACACATGAGCCAGACAGACAGACACACATCTGTTAGATATTATGTGGACAGTGTCAGTGGAGAGAGAGGATAGGGAGAGGGCATTCTGTAGACAGGCGAGTTGTTCTGTCTCTGATTATTTAAGCACACAAAACTACTGATGTTACAGTCATTACAACGTAAAACCATTACAAGGTATAATCGATGTGTGAGTGAGTGAATGAGAGAGCAATAGACATACCTAGGCTCCAGGTTGAAATTTGCTATCACTTTTTACACCAGTGTTACAGAATGAGCATGTCAGTGCAACAGCTAAACAGCAGCACCGTGGCCATCAGTCTTTTTTAGGTTGGTCCAATGGACAAGTCTTTTCATTTGACAATAGCTCCATCTGGTGTTATAGCATTCAGTGTTACCCATGATAACTGTTATTCAAAAAGGAAAGTGATACATTTTACAATGACACTAATGCTTCATAAGTTATTCACAAAAATATATATAATTAAGTGCAATAGTCATGCTAGATCTTATTCAAAATGAACAAAGCACAGAACTTTAGCTGTGAGAGGGCTTTGCTCTAGGGATAATAACATTGGGCGGCAGCTAGCCTAGCAGAACTTTAAGAGCTTTGGCCCAGTAACTGAAAGGGTGTTTGTTCATGTAGTCGGCTGGGGGATTCTATAACCATCTGTTGATGTGCCCTTGAGCAAGGCACTTACCCCTAATTCCTCCTGCAAGTCGCTCTAGATAAGAGTGTCTGTTAAATGTAAACAATCTTTATCGAAGAGTGCAGCCTTTCTAAGTGGCTTCAATGTTGCTGTTATAGAGACTTCTTTTGTAAATTGTTGTCCCAGATTATGAAATCTAGTTTCATAATTGAAAATACTGCCACATGGAGACACTGTAACAAGGCTGGCACCAATACAAAAGCCAGGGAATGGCTCCCTCTGGTGTGTAATTGTGGTTAGTACAGCTGATGTGTTCTTACATATTATATTTTGTAATCTAAAGGTTTGGTTAGATTTTAAGTATTCATTTGGAGATGCTCCCCCCCAAAATTGTCAGTTGATCACAGAATAAAAAGGGAGACCATATTTTTCCTGATTTATTTAACTTCAATATTGTATACATACAAAGTATCTAGAAAGCTACAAAATATCGACCACTTTATCAAGAATGCATCAAAATGTTACGGAGCAAAGACAAGACCATATGCAGTAGAGAACACATACACATAGCAGGTTTTATTTTCTGTCCCTTGCTCGCGTTACTGTCGTGGATATGAAAAGTTATCACACTTCTGTACCAAGAAAAGCCAGGATATATCATTTTATACAAAGCACCTTTTTTACAAAGAAAATGTCTGCACACAAACCCAATAGTTGTTTTTATGATACTATCTGAACTATGGAAAAGTTCACTTTAAAACCAACATCTTAAAATGGTAATAACCAACATCTTAAAATGGTAATAACCAACAAAAAAGGTACCAGTACCTACATTTAGACAAAATTACAAACAAATAACAACAAGAGCTAAACTGCTGATATGTCTGTGTCGAGATTCTGTTATTATGCTTTGTGTCCATTTTATTCAGAGTGTCCTCTAGACAATTCATCTGATCAAAGGCAACAGTCTTCTGGTCCCCAGAGACATGGGAGGTACAGTCAGCTGTTCCAGCCTGGAACTGACATGTCAAATGTACCAGCAGTGTAGCAGTAACAGCATCACCACCCTCTTGGGGCTTGGAATATACCCAACATGTAATCACAAACCATCATATACACATAGAACAATAAAACAGGAACACCTCAGTAAGTAATTCATAAACGTGAACTAGTACACAGGGCAAAAATTAGATAAAACAGGTAACAAAGGAAAAACACATATGCCTACTGAACTCCAGTCTCCATAGGGCTGTAGCAAAAATACTGAGCAATTGAACCAACATTGTCTGTATCCACCAGAAACATTTTCTGCAATGATTCAGAATGAGACGTTCCCATAAATAATTGAGTAAGAATCAGGAAAAATGTATCTCTTCTTAAGGTAAAGTTGTAAGCCTATGTGACTTCACAGCTGCTGGAACGAGTCACCATCCTCCATTCTATCAGTTGCTGTCTGGTCAAACAGGCCTTTCACAGACTATACATTTACACACATGAATAGTACAGGTACTCTTCTTAACAGGTCATTTCTTAAAACCAAATTATATTAATATATCATTTATTTCACCATTGATCGACTCACTCACTGTCCCTTGTCATCTAGTACAAACCTTCAGCAAGGCAATGTGGTGATTGGTGTCATTACATCTCTTTTTGGTTTAGCAACACTTAATTCATAATTATTTACTATTTTCATTTGCTGGAGATTTTAAACCAAAGGCACTTCCATGCTACAGTGCAGGACATGACTAGAGATCGTATGTATCTCTGTATTTTTGGTCTTTCAGAACAGGAAAGGCAAAGTCAGTTCTTATTTATGTTAAAAACTAACTCAGTTCAACTCGCATGTTTGTGGTAAAATTTTGTACCAATATGTATATTGGTGAGTGATTTAATATATTTTTTGTGCGTGTTAAAAACAAAATACATTCTTAAAAGTGAACCAAGGCCAGTTTGACACCATACATTAAGGCACTGTACACTGTTACACTTTGGCAGATTGTACTGTAGGTGAATTCCTACAAAATGTGAAAATTAGTCACCCAGCTTAGGAAAGAGATCACAGCTTTAGTGGCATCTTTTGGAATTCACACGTCCGTAACATGTTTAAGGCTCGGAATTGGTGTAGGCCACAGATTCATGGGGTGGTGTGAACGTTAAAGGCAGCGACATTGGCTAGAACTTAGTAGAAATTACACCGCAATGGCCAGACAAAATGCATCATCTGTTTAGAGGCAATGAAACTGCATACTGAACACAGCCCGCTGTCTAAGAAGTGATCCATTTTCTCATGGTTATTTCAGGATATCCTAAAACCTTAAATCACACATCTAAAGGAAAAAAGGTACAAGTTAAAATTGGCATGTCCTAGAAGGGGAACCAAGTGCTTAGGACAAGGTGGCAGTCCACTCAGAGTAGCTAAAGTAGTGCTTTCATGTTTTTAGAATCAAATCCATTTGAATGACTCGGACACACACTGGAACAGGACAGATGTATGGTTTCCGTATTGCAATGTAAGACGTGTGAGCCCTGTCTGAGGCAGAGACACAGGTTGAACTAGGCGTCTGTAGTGTAATCACAGTGCATTCATTCTGCTGTTAGTGTCTAACACCGTGGATTGTCCACAGGGATCGGTATCTTATTTCCCTGAAAGAAACAGATGTTTTTGTAAAGCAATAACTTCACTATTATGGTGCCCACAATCACCTGCCTTCGACTAACTTTCGTGTAGCAATTTTATTATCCCCAAAATGTTAAAAAAAAAATGCTTTTCTTTGGAAAACCAATTGGTCAAGTGTGTATGTACGGTTTGTATATCTATACCACAGGAGGCTGCTGAAGGGAAGACGGCTCATAATAATGGCCGGAACGGAGCAGATGGAATGGCATCAAGCACCTGGAAACAATGTGTTTGATACCATTCCACTGATTCCACTCCAGTCGTTACCACGAGCCCGTCCTCCCCAATTAAGGTGCCACCAACCTCCTGTGACCTATACGCTCACAAATCAACTACAGATATACACATAGTTTACAGGACCAATGGGGAAAAGACAACATCTTCCTAGTGTTTTCTAAGTGTACATTACAAGATCAAAGAGGAAGAAGACAACATACACATAATGTCTGTTGACCAAATTAAACCCAACCAACAGATTCCTTACATACTGCCTCTTATATATGTACATCCTACAAACAAAGATTGACTTGCCATCCTTAAAATGAAAAACTTATCCTGCATCAAAACATAGAACAACTGTACCGCAATTCACAGCTGCAGTCAAACATCAAATACATACATTAATATACAATGAAATGACTAACAATAGGCCTCGCCCAAAATGTGACCGAAAAGCAGTGCATGTGTGATTTTCAGCTAGAGGCACTGTCACTTTGTTTTGAGGTTTTTTAGTCTATGTAAAGGGAGGATTCAGGGGGTTCAGGAGTCTCATTCCTTCACCAGTCGGTAGATATGATGCTGGGCACCGTGCTCGCTGTTCGACACCTCAAACACACACGCCATACACAGCAGAGTCTCCTGTGTGTCCCTGTTCGTCACCACCTGGAAGAGACGGAGATGTCATGTTAGTCATTCAGACCTAACGCAATCCCACTCCATGTAATGCAATGAGCAGTCTCTGGAGAGGAATATGGGTCTCGGGAAAAGGACTTTCCGATATTAAAAGGCCCACGGACAGATGTCAATCAGCAAACAGTGTGACAAAAACAAGTCAATTTGTAAATCTAAGGAATTTAAAGGAGTGGGTGAAAAGAAATGAAACAAACAAAACCGGGGCAGGGTTGAGAGTGCACACCCACACATGCATTAAAAAGACCTCTCTCTGCAGTGGAGAAAAGGACTTTAAGCCCCCATGTGATGGCTAATAACAGGGGTCCCCACCCCCTCTGATCGCTCCCCTCCCCTCCCCTCCTCCTTTCCTCTCCCCTGCAGATGATAAGGCTCCTCACACTGCATTCCATCCCCTGTGGAATGTTAGGAATGCAGGAGCAGGGAGTGAGGCTCATCTCAGGCCCCAGTCAGAGCTCCTCTTTTCAGGTTCGCTGGAGCCAAAGGCGCCCAGCAGAAAGCTAGGATAAAGGAAAGGGAGGGTCCTAGCCACAGGTTAGAGTAGTGGGAGACTGGCTTTTGTAATTGCCTGCTTAAGGAAGCAGTAGTAGGACGGACAGGACAAGAAGTAATCCTTACCAATAGAATGGTGAAGTTCTCCAGGACACTGTTCATCATGTATTTTTCAGGCAGGTGTTTGAGCTTGTGGATAAAGTTGATCATGTATTCACACATGGGAGACCGGCTTATCCTGTACACAAAGCGTCCGTTCTCAAACCGGGCATACTCCGTCTGGGGAGAGAGAGAACCAACATCCAGAAATGTGTGCCGCATATACTGATAGCTATGTCACACATACTGTATACCATCACTATATCTGCATCGAACACGTCACCATCCCTAGGAGAGGAGGTGACCTTGACAATTTATTGTTAAAACAAGAGACCGCCTGGATCTTTAAATTAAAGACCCTCTGTCCCTTCGGTCTCATCGTAGAGTTTGATCTGAAGTCATTCCTGTGATGATTGTGTTTTTGTTATCCATTGTAAATAAAGTGTTTGTAGGCCTATATGATGTAGCCTAATTGTATCTATGATCGTATGTTATCCATTCATGCTTTTTTACATGTTCTATTGATATTTGTAAATCGACCAATGAAATCATGCCACAGCTGGCCAGGATTACAGACACCTGAGTGTGTCCTTCCAAACTACATAAACTAGTGACCCGCAATGTTTGTCATTAAACCCCGATGAAGACAGCTTGTCTGTCGAAACGTTGGTAATACATTTTTTCATCTGAACTCCTAGAGTGTGCGGCTCACCGGAGAACCTCACCTGAGAACCTCACCTGAGAACCTCACCTGACCAGGTGTGCGCTTCTTTCCACCTCCACATATACTGATGACTGAATATGTCATTTACAGAATATTATCTTTTTTTTTAAAACAATAAGACAGATTGAGTACCCACCTCCACCTTCTCGACCACCTGCTTGCCAAAGGAGCACACCTTTGTTGAGCAGGTGATTGTCATGTTCTCGGAGCTCTCATACTGACTGGTCACTCCATAGAAAGCCCCCGCTTCATCCTGAATGTTGCAGTTCAAGTCAGCCTGGGAACCACAAATAACACAATATTAGTCGTTGGTTAGACAGAAATGTGTTCCATTTCTTCATCCATATGAGGTGAGAGAAATGTGTTTTAGCCCAAAAATGGCCATCATCACAATACTGCCCCTCCAGTGAGAGGGCAATGAGATGACAATTTAATGGAATGCAGAATGTTGTATGGATATTCACCATGCAATGGAAAAATGTTAGTGTAGATTGAAAGTAGTCATTTATCTCAAATAAATAATGACCTACACCTGTGAATGTATGACCATCTAGTGGGGCATCAGTGATCAAGTGAATGGATAGTCTTAAATAAATGAAACACTTCTTAGCCACCTCTGAATGACTATGTAAATGTAATCCATATTTGGAACTAGATTATAAGGGAGATTAAATGAAGTTATGTTCAGAGGCTGATTCATGCTAGTGAAAAGGAGCAGTGCTCTGAGGGCAGCTCTCCAGGTCCAGGACATCATGTTCATTATGGGGACAAAAAGAGCACATATCCTTCTATAGCATCCTCCTCCTTCATTAGTCAAAGCAGTTACACTTTAATTATTGTGCAGATTGTGCCTTTCATTTGAAATTCAGATTGGCCGGTCACTTCAAACGGAATTTGAGCGGGCTGTTCTGGCTGCGACGGCGAGGCCCACTTTGTTGGCTGCCGCTAGTTAGCATTTTCCATTGGGCTAAAATACATGCAATGTTTAAACAGCCATTAAGAGTGCAACCAGGTCACTCCATTGTTTTTAGATATTACACTGAATTAGCGAGCGCTTTGATCACAAGTTCTCCTGCTATGCGAGGCCAAATATAGCAACATGCATTCTGCAGCCATCTTCAGTGTTTAGCCTCTGCTTAAACCCATTCACTAGAGATGAAACCAAACAAATTCAGTTTTCTCTGGGTTGTAAAACAGGAAATGCTTTTTACCACAGAAACGACATGAGAAATGATATACAATATATCTTTATGGAGATACTAATGTAGACCAAAATTCATTAAATCTCACCCGTTTCATTTCACAAGCTAATTAATAGTAAGTAGTTCTGTGAACATATTTGTTTAAATATCTGTTTGAGTTTATTTTTCTTCTCCATATCTTTTCTTACCTCTTTCTTCATACAAACACACTGGCCTACTGTACACACTCAAGTGCTATTCAGTCACCAGACCAGTGCAGATACTTTGCAACATGACACTCACCCAAAATTTTATGAGGAAGAAGGAATTCTGGGGACCCTTGCCAAAGAGCTCCTTCAGTCCTCCTTTCTTTTCAGGGAATTTGTCATAAATCTGACGAATGTCCACTGACTCCAGCAAGGCATCGCTATAGGAGTGGTTCGTCTGTCCGATGTGCACAAAGAGGTGCTTGTTGTACTGAAAGACAGTAAACATGAGAATCTTACAGAGCTAATATCAAAAAAGACACATATGTAAATCATTTAAAAAATGCTTTTGGGTATTGATCTCTCAGTTTATTGCTGTTCTGTTTTCAATAACTGTAGAACATCTGGCTGACTGAGATCCTCAGCCAAATTCTAATTTACAGTACCAGTCAGTCTGTTCTCCATGTGTATGATACATAAAACTATAAATAAGATACATAGTCATAAGACAAAAAGGAGGAATGCCAGCAAATCTGGGAATATCTTCACAATTAAATCTGTACTATTGTCCTAATGCTCTGGTTGTGAGAGAGTCAAATCTTATCATGAGGGTTATTTCAAAGTCACTGTTGCCCTTTACTTCAGTACCAGAGTGCTGCATGGCCTCTCCAGCCTAGCCTTAAGGCCATGTAACCATCTCAAATATTCAGCTAAATACAAGATTAATGGCTGTTGTCATGCGATATCAATAACAAAATAAAATTCTCGGGGGAATGCAGACAAACCAAGACAGATCGCTCACGTCCAAACCAAACAATAAAGAATGTGAGGCATGAGCTTAGGGCTGCTGGCCTGTGTGCCTTTTCACATGACGTGACATGGGTCTGTGGTCCATCTTACTTTCCCTAATCCCAGTGTTCTGTGTGTGTGTGTATGGTCGGTCAGAACTAGCGAAGGGAATTCAATCAAGTGTGCATTCATTCTCGTCTCTTTGATCCTCGACAGTGTGCAGCTAGACTCTCTGTGTGGTGAGAGGGGGCCAGAACTGGCTGATAAGAGCTGGAAATGACTGACAGCTATGTCTCGTGAGAGCGGCCATGAATACAGACAATACCCTCCCTATCTTGACATGCTTTTACATGCTTTCATGAAAAAGAAGAGCTATAAGAGCGAGCGGGTATTTTTTCCCTCAACATTAAAACCCCATAAATAACCCTGAGGTAGTGCCAGTCTGGATACAGTGAATAGGTCAGTGGCAGTGTGTAGTGGTGTAGAGTGGTGATGAGTAGCCTGGTAGAGTGGTACATGTAAGATACATATGCAGTGGTGATGAGTAGCGGCAGGTAGCCTAGTGGTTAAGAGCGTTGGGCCAGTAACCAAAAGGTTGCTGGTTCCAATCCCCGAGCTGACTAGGTGAAAAATCTATTGATGTTCCCTTGGGCAAGGCACTTAACCCTGATTGCTCCTGTAAATCACTCTGGATAAAAGTGTCTGATAAATGAGTATGGGGCCCTGATACTCACTGAGTCTTGGTCTCTCTGCTGCTCCAGGAAGGCAGAGAACTCCACTAGCCGGAGCTTGGATGTCCCGATGGAGCGGCCATGCCACGCTGGGACTGTGGGGGCTGGGGCTGACGTGGGCTCATAACCTGCATCACAACCACCATGAGCAACACTCAGATAACACAACTCCTCTCTCTGACATATCATCAAACTGAATTGTATCTCCATAACTCATTATAATGTCAGATTTTAAACAACGCCACAGGTCTACGTATTAAGAAAAAAAAGGAAATTGGTTGTAAGCATGAGTGAAAGCCTTACTGGAAATCGTTGTTGTTACTCCTGGCTGGATGGGATATGCTTGTTGGGTGAATGGCTTGATGCTAAAACAGAGGGAGGATCCCATTAGAAAAATGCAATGGTCTGGAACATCTACAGAGCAACATATTGAATATATCACTACTGACAAGCAGCGAGGAAGAAAGAAGGCTGACTGAAGTATTTGTACGAGAGCCCATTCATTTCTATCTCTGGAACATATAGGCCCTTCAACCGCAGCACCCACAAAGAAAATATTGGCGAGTACGTGACATACAGAGCGAGAGAGTGAGCGGAACAGCAAGAGGGTGGACAGAGAGAAACAGAGAGAGGGAGAGAAATGGAAAACAGTCACGTTGCATGTGTTCTGAGAATAGAACACAATACTCACTCTTGTGATGATCCAGGTTGGGCTGTCGATATCATGCCCTGCCAAAACTAGAGAATTAGATATATCAATACAAAACAAAACATCCAAACACATCACCGAAAAATACTTCCAAGCAGCGCAATTAACACATGTAGTTATCTCGACTAGCATTCGTTTTGATTGTGTGCTTATCAGATGTGGTCAGTTTCCATAAAGCCCTGGTGTGTGTAACGTGATTTGGATGGGACGTCAGCTGTGTTGGCTGGGGAGCAGGGGGCCTGGTGGCTGCCCTCTGTGGTGTGTTGGTCTGAGTGGACCGATAGTGGGTTGCCGGCGGGCCTCTTACCCCTGCCGCTCCGGGGAAGGCTGGGCGCGGGATGCCTGGCAGGCCCAGCTTGTTGTGGATGGCGGTAGCAGAGACGATCTGAGCCGAGGACATGGAGGCCATGCTTTGGAGGGCTTTGTCCTTCACGGTCTGATCCTTCAACAGCCATCACAAAAGGCTTAGCACTCACAGACGGCAAGATGGGGGACATAGAACAGTGATAACAACAGCCACTTCTAAACACACAAGCACACACACTCGCCTCCAACAACAACGGACAGCATGCATGTTAAAAGCAAACATATTGCGGCAGCCATTAAAGAAGTGGATTGTTTCAAAGGAATGTGCCACAGAGTAAATTGAAAATTGAATTCCTGAAAATGGTAAGTCTAGGTATGCACTTAATGCTTCCTTGTTGACAAATCTATCACTAACACACTTCCAACCATATAGAATAGGTAATAGAGTGATTAATAACTCCTTTCTCCGTTATTCCTTAATTCAATAGTTCTTATGTCAAGGTTGGATTTGTCTGCCTGACAGAACACAGTTAACCATACAAATAGAATGACTAAATTAAGTCTGAAGGACGAAAGCTTTGGTTAAGAGTTCCTTTCATGGCTCCTCTCACCAAGTCCCCCCACTCTTCTCCTTATGACCTAAACTGGGATATGCTTAACACCCCGGCCGTCCTACAATCTAAGATAGATGCCCTCAATCTCACACAAATTATCAAGGAACCTACCAGGTACAACCCTAAATCCGTAAACACGGGCACCCTCATAGATATCATCCTGACCAACCTGCCCTCTAAATACACTTCTGCTGTCTTCCACCAGGATCTCAGTGATCACTGCCTCATTGCCTGCGACCGTAATGGGTCCGGGGTCAAACGACCACCCCTAATAAAACACTTCAGCGAGCAGGCCTTTCTAATCGACCTGGCCTGGGTATCCTGGAAGGATATTGACCTCATTCCGTCAGTAGAGGATGCCTGGTTATTCTTTAAAAGTGCTTTCCTCACCATCTTAAATAAGTATGCCACATTCAAAAAATGTAGAACTAAGAACAGATATTGCCCTTGGTTCACTCCAGAGTTGACTGCCCTTGACCAGTACAACAACATGCATTAGCATCAAATAGCCCCCGCGATATGCAACTTTTCAGGGAAGTTAGGAAGCAATATACACATTTCTACATATTTCCCTCATTAAAATACAAATCAATTCATAACATTTTTGACATGCGTTTTTCTGGATTTTTTTGTTGTTATTTTGTCTCTCACTGTTGAAATAAACCTACCATCAAAATTATAGACTGATCAATTCTTTGTCAGTGGGCAAACATTCAAAATCAGCAGGGGATCAAATACATTTTTCCCTCACTGTATGTGAGCATCTACAAATACCTAGGTGTCTGCTCTCCTTCCAGACTCACATTAAGCATCTCCAATCCAAAATTAAATCTAGAATTGGCTTCCTATTTCGCAACAAAGCATCCTTCACTCATGCTGTCAAACATACCCTCGTAAAACTGACTATCCTACCGATCCTTGACTTTGGCGACGTCATTTACAAAATAGCCTCCAACACTCTACTCAGCAAATTGGATGTAGTCTATCACAGTGCCATCCGTTTTGTCACCAAAGCCCCATATTCTACCCACCACTGCGACCTGTATGCTCTCGTTGGCTGGCCCTCGCTTCATATTCGTCGCCAAACCCACTGGCTCCAGGTCATCTATAAGTCGTATCTCAGCTCACTGGTCACCATAGCAGCACCCACCTGTAGCACGTGCTCCAGCAAGTATATTTTACTGGTCATCCCCAAAGCAAACTCCTCCTTTGGCCACCTTTCCTTCCAGTTTTCTGCTGCCAATGACTGGAACGAATTGCAAAAATCACTGAAGCTGGAGTCTTATATCTCCCTCACTAACTTTAAGCATCAGCTTTCAGAGTAGCTTACAGATCCTTGCACCTGTACACAGCTCATCTGTAAATAGACCACCCAACTACCTCATCCCCATAATGCTTTTTTTTTTGTTGCTCCTTTGCAACCCAGTATCTCTACTTGCACTTTCGTCTTCTGCACATCTATCACTCCGGTGTTTAATTGCTAAATTGTAATTATTTTGCCACTATGGCCTATTTTTTGCCTTACCTCCCTAATCTTAATATATTTACACACACTGTTTATAGATTTTTCTATTGTGTTATTGACTGTACGTTTGTTTATCCTATGTGTAACTCGGTGGTGTTTGTGTCACACTGCTTTGCTTTATCTTGGCCAGGTCGCAGTTCTCAACTGGCCTATCTGGTAAAAAAAATAAAAATGAAAGGCTTCAGCTCAATACAGTACATGAGGACTACAATCAGCCTTTGTGTATCAGAAAAATGTAATCACATTTAATTTAATGTTGATATTAAGCAAGGTTATTTAATCGATAGCAGGAGTAGTGAGTTAGGGAGTTAGTGGCTGAGGGAACGACGGAGAAATACTCGCTAGCATCAGTTCCACTCAGTAGTCTGGAGTATACCATCCAGCTAAACCCTATCTATGGCATTCCGTTTCTACTGTGTTAACACAGCAGCACAAACAAACAGAATGATGTAGTTTCTTATCTCAACACAGGTAAAGCAGTATACAGTATGTCTTCTGACCCATCCCTACAGAACTAGGGTCCCCATGAGAACACATGCAGAAGCTGATGTTAAGCATGCTGGCAAGAGCTGTACAGTATCTGTAGATGCAGTGGTGTGAAACTATGACGGAGGCCCACAGACTAGACAGTCACTGGGCTGCAGCAGCAGCTATGGTACTATAGCAGAAGCAAAGATACTCAAGGTCTGACAGGTCTGGCAAGAGCAGAGCGAGGTGCTTGGACAGATAATTGATACTTACCATGCTTGTAACCTGAATGCAAACAAACAAGGTTTTATTGTAATTTTACAATTTTACAATCTATCTGGACAACAATCCTGCTTTAGCAAGATGTAAAAATGTATGTATTATCAAACAGCATTGTGATTTCAATGATGATAACAACGAGCATTTCTAGGAATCACTTTAATCAATTTGACAATGTAGGTGAAAGTTCTATGATTTCATTCAATTAATCAGATTTCAGTTAATCAGATTTGATTAAAAAAATAATGCTTGCAAAATTATATGAATTCTATTGAATCATATTTTAGGACATTATACCCTTTGGTCATAACAAAAATGTAAGAAAACCTAGACTGACAAAATACAATTTTTAAATGGTATAAAATATTCAAATGTGTATTCAAAGCAAACTGCACTTTGAAGTATTCATGCCATGTCCTCTGTCAAAACATTACACTGAAATAATGTATCGGTACAGGAACCTCAGACTCATTAATCAACTAGCACTGCTGTCACACTGAAACTTGGATAGTAATAATGTGGGGTGGAACATTTTGGAGAATGTGGTGGACTTGGAATGTCTGAGGATTTGATCACTATGGTCAGCTATGGTTCGAGAGAAGTAGCAAAGAATGGCACCATAATGACTGTCATTTCACTCAACATGTCTCAGATAAAAAACGAGACAGAGCAGATTTACAGAGATGTTCCCTGTAAAATGGAGGGGGACGCGTGCCTTTCTTTTTGCTGCTGATCTCTAATTTGCTTTAGATGAGAGTAGACAGAGACCCGTACAAAAGATGGCTGTTTTAACTCAGACAGACGCACTGTGCCTGAAAGACCAGGCATTCACAGCTGGCTGACACACACACACACACACACACACACACACACACACACACACACACACACACACACACACACACACACACACACACACACACACACACACACACTAATGAGGGGTCATTAATCCATCTGAACACTGGGAACAGGGGAAAGTCAAAAGATGTAGTCATCCCCTCAAAGACGAGAGAGAAAGAAATCTGGTCCTTAAACACACATACATTACCAAATGACCCTTGTAAAAATGTTTTGAATTACAGGTACATGTATGACAAGATTACATCTTTCACAATATACAGTTTTGAAAAGGTATATTTGGTGTTAGCCCATGATTTTCAACACATTGCTATTGGTAAAATGAGTCACAGAGGAAGAATGTAATAGGACAGCTACACATGTACACAGAGAAAAGAAGGCAACTGACAGCAATGTCAATGTAATAGCCTAGAGTTATCAATATGGAGGGTTGGCACAACAGCAGAGAGGGCAGGTGAGATGCTGCTTCCTCATGGTCTTAACTCAGCATTGACAGGGGAAGATGATTAGGTTAAAACAGCAACAACAAAAAGGAGGCAAAGGTTTTTTCATAGACCACCCTTAGTCTTTGAACCTAAACCCTTTATACATGCAGCACATCAGTGGCTGATAGTGTGTCTGCTTATGACATGTAAACAGAGTTCTGCTGATGACCTCTGAACTCCAGCTCTCAGCCACTCACCAACAGCCAATGCATCTTGCCAACATGCTTTCCCACATACAGTACAGATAACACCAGTACCAACCTCTGATTCTGGGTTCACATTGTCATGCCAAACAGAAAGAAAGAAGCAACAAAGTCCACAAACTGTGAGCGCCATTTGCTTTGAGGGTTTTATAAGGATCCAACGCAGTTGGGCTCATTTTAATTTAACTGTAGAAAATGATGACATTGCCTTTTGGATGTCTGGACTAACATGAAAATATTTTCTTGGCAAAAAATACAGAAGAAAGTGAAATTCTTTAAGCTCTTTTTAAGAGTGCCCACTCTGAGCTATGTGGAACAGATTTAGAATATTTAGCAAGCCTTCCTCTCATGAGAATATTGAATTTCTCATTCACATTATATCTATATATGCTCCCGAGTGGCGTAGCGGTCTAAGGCACTGCATCTCAGTGCTAGAGGTGTCACTACAGACTAGAGGTCGACTCATTAATCGGAATGGCCGATTAGTTAGGGCCGATTTCAAGTTTTCGTAACAATCGGTAATCTGCATTTTTGGACACCGATCATGGCCGATTACATTGCACTCCACGAGGAGACTGCGTGGCAGGCTGACTACCTGTTATGCGAGTGCAGCAAGGAGCCAAGGTAAGGTGCTAGCTAGCATTAAATGTATCTTATAAAAAACAATCAATCTTAACATAATCACAAGTTAACTACACATGGTTGATGATATTACTAGTTTATCTAGCTTGTCCTGCGTTGCATATAATAGATACGGTGCCTGTTAATTTATCATTGAATCATAGCCTACTTCGCCAAATGGGTGATTAAACAAGCGCATTCGCGAAAAAAGCACTGTGTACTTAACCATAAACATCAACGCCTTTCTTAAAATCAATACACAAGTATATATTTTTAAACCTGCATTTTTATTTAATATTGCCTGCTAACATGAATTTATTTTAACTAGGGAAATTGTGTCACTTCTCTTGCGTTCTGTGCAACAGAGTCAGGGTACATGCAGCAGTTTGGGCTGCCTGGCTCGTTGCAAACTGTGTGAAGACTATTTGTTCCTAACAAAGACAGCCAACTTCGCCAAACGGGGGATGATTTAACAAAAGCGCATTTGCAAAAATAGCACAATCATTGCACGAATGTACCTGACCATAAACATCAATGCCTTTCTTAAAATCAACACACAGAAGTATATTTTCTTAAACCTGCATATTTAGTTAAAAGAAATCCGGGTTAGCAGGCCATATTAAACTAGGGAAATTGTGTCACTTCTCTTGCGTTCATTGCACGCAGAGTCAGGGTATATGCAACATTTTGGTCCGCCTGGCTCGTTGCAAACTAATTTGCCAGAATTTTACGTAATTATGACATAACATTGAAGGTTGTGCAATGTAACAGCAATATTTAGACTACGTATTTTACTCGTTAGATAAAATACGTAACGGTTCGTATTTCACTGAAAGAATAAATGTTTTGTTTTCAAAATGATAGTTTCCGGATTTGACCATATTAATGACCTAAGGCACGTATTTCTCTGTGTTATTATGTTATAATTAAGTCTATGATTTGATAGAGCAGTCTGAGTGAGCGGTGGTAGGCAGCAGCAGGCTCGTAAGCATTCATTCAAGCAGCACTTTTGTGCGTTTGCCAGCAGCTCTTCGCTGTGCTTCAAGCATTGCGCTGTTTATGACTTCAAGTGTATCAACTCCCGAGATTAGGCTGGTGTAACCGATGTGAAATGGCTAGCTAATTAGCGTGGTGCGCGCTATTAACGTTTCAATCGGTGCCGTCACTCGCTCGGAGACCTTGAAGTAGTTGTTCCCCTTGCTCTGCAAGGGACGCGGATTTTGTGGAGAGATGGGTAACGATGCTTCGAGGGTGGCTGTTGTCGATGTGTTCCTGGTTCGAGCCCAGGTAGGGGCAAGGAGAGGGACGAAAGCTATACTGTTACACTGGCAATACTAAAGTGCCTATAAGAACATCCAATAGTCAAAGGTATATGAAATACAAATGGTATAGAGAGAAATAGTCCTATAATAACTAAAACCTAAAACTTCTTACCTGGGAATATTGAAGACTCATGTTAAAAGGAACCACCAGCTTTCATATGTTCTCATGTTCTGAGCAAGGAACTTAAACGTTAGCTTTTTACATGGCTCATATTGCACTTTTACTTTCTTCTCCAACACTTAGTTTTTGCATTATTTAAACCAAATTGAACATGTTTCATTATTTATTTGTGGCTAAATTGATTTTATTGATGTATTATATTAAGTTAAAATAAGTGTTCATTCAGTATTGTTGTAATTGTCATTATTACAGATGAATAAATACATTTTTTTTTATCGGCTGATTAATCGGTATCGGCTTTATTTGGTCCTCCAATAATTGGTATCGGTATTGAAAAATCATAGTCGGTCGACCTCTACTATAGACACCCTGGTTTGAATCCAAGCTGTAATCACAATGGGCTGTGACTGGGAGTCAATTGGCCCAGCGTCGTCCGGGTTTGGTCAGTGTAGGCCATCATTGGGAGTCCCATAGGGTGGAACACAATTGGCCCAGCGTCGTCCGGGTTTGGTCAGTGTAGGCCATCATTGGGAGTCCCATAGGGTGGAACACAATTGGCCCAGCTTCGTCCGGGTTTGGTCAGTGTAGGCCATCATTGGGAGTCCCATAGGGTGGAACACAATTGGCCCAGCGTCGTCCGGGTTTGGTCAGTGTAGGCCATCATTGGGAGTCCCATAGGGTGGAACACAATTGGCCCAGCGTCGTCCGAGTTTGGTCAGTGTAGGCCATCATTGGGAGTCCCATAGGGTGGAACACAATTGGCCCAGCGTTGTCCGGGTTTGGTCAGTGTAGGCCATCATTGTAAATAAGAATGAGTTTTTTACTGACTTGAATAGTTAAATAAATAAATACATTTTAAAATGCTATCTATTTTCAGACTTGCATTATGGACACTTAAGTAATACTATAACTTATATTGTTCACAAACCTAAAATATAGTCCTTAAGTTTTTAAACGGATCCTTACAATTGTTTTCAAAGCAAATTCACGTATTGTTCAATGACAATAAAGAAAATAGAAATAAAACACTTATGGAGAGGTGTGTGTGTGTGTGTGTGTGTGTGTGTGTGTGGTTATATTATGAATTCTAATCATAAGCAGGGAATCTAGACTACGGGAATCAGAGCGTCAGGCATTCACTCTGTCACCACGGGAATCAGGAAGTAAGACGACGCACAGCAACCACAAGCCCAAAAGCAGAAAAGCGCATACCTTTAGCTTGGAATGAAACTCACGAGATTTCCTTCTGGCAAGAACCTGAATGTGACTAGACACCTGCGGGGTAGGGGAGGGGAGGAAAACAAAGGAACAGCCTGTAACCATGGCGATGAAAAGCCCCCCTGCAACTGGGCAAAGCCAGACGTACCTTGATGGCAGCTGAGATTTCTCGAACTTTCTTTCTTGCTAAGACCTGTATGTGACTAGACACCTCCAATTTTTTAAAACAAAAGAAGAGAGAAAAAACAAGAAAACCAAAAATACAAAAAGGATTACACATCTCTTTGTTGAGAACACTTCAGGGGGATTTGAGCTGCCCAATAGGATAATAGAAGCATATCCAAGCCACACACCAAGCTCACAGCCACAAAGCATTGTGTTGCCTGTTGTTGTCACTTAAGTGAGCTGATTAAGAAGGATGCAGGCCTCTTTAGCACACATTAACAGGGCGCAGATGTGATCGACTGTGTACTGACTGAGAATCGGACAGTCTTGTATCCTTAAGGGAGCCGGATAAGGTGTTTCAGAGGCCCATGCTGCTTCAACATTCACACAGACTTGGAAATATGTCATGCTTTTGTATAAAATATTCAGTTGTGTAAATGGTTGGCTATAGTAAGATAATGTGTGGTCAGTCTGCATTTCTGACGGGGGAGGGACGAACACTTGGTCTGAGGGGGATTTCCTTCCTCTCCTCTCGGTCTTAATCAGGCCAATCACACACAAGTGGCTGTTGAGGCAGGTCACCCGGGAATGATCAAAGCCTAAAAGCATGTCTGTTAATACGGGGAGCAGGGTAATGGGAAAGTACTCCGTTCCAGCTCGCCAAAATAAGATTACAATTCAATCTGACATTCCTTATTTTAATCAACCTATGCCTTGATATTGTTTCCTCTAGTCTCATATAGAACAAGGCTCTTTAGTTAGAACAGTGAATGTGGAAGTAATCATAATATTTCAAATTATGTTAATTAACTCAAATAAATTACCATTATTTCTGATTGAGACTGATTTCTTAACATCTCAACACTTCAATAATTAAATATGAAATATTTGTGTTTTTTGATTGTATCATAAATTATATTACAGCAGGCAAACAACCTTCTGCCTTGTGTGATCCCCCATTGAGAGAGTGAATTACAGAGACATAGCACACATGACTTTCCTCTAGCTGGCTGATCAATTCCCACCCAGCTATAGAGTGTCTGTCTGGACACAGGGGTGTTTATCATGGACATACGAGCATGACTTCCTGCTCAACTAGACTGATGGACCTCATGGCCAGACACCTTACCACCAACTGATATTATGGGAGCTTATGGGTAACATCTATTTATATCTAGTCTGTTGCTTACATCAACTGGAAACTTATAACATACAACAATAATGTTGTTATTAATCCATGTCCTATCATCTATGTCCTAATCCAGTTTCTGTTGTGATTATTGTAAAACAACAAATACATTTTTCACAACAAATATTGAGTAATGTATCCACCTTATAACACCCTTCCAGACGGAACAAGTGAATTATAGTTGAGTTACTGTAATGTGATGGTGTCCAAGTCAGTGTGTGTGTGTGTGTGTGTGTGTGTGTGTGTGTGTGTGTGTGTGTGTGTGTGTGTGTGTGTGTGAGAGAGAGAGAGAGAGAGAGAGAGAGAGAGAGCGTTTGCAGAGGCATCTTCTCATGCAGGATAACTGTAAGAAGACTAAACACATCCAGGGTCTGGTAAGACAGCCTCCCCTCAGAACAAGCATGCAGCAAAGCTCTATGTGTGTGTGTGTGTATGTGTATGTGTGTGTGTGTGTGTGTGTGTGTGTGTGTGTGTGTGTGTGTGAGTGTGTGTGTGTGTGAGTGTGTGTGTGTGTGTGTGTGTGTGTGTGTGTGTGTGTGCCCTGTGTTCTCTCCAGCAGAAACACAGACAGCGGGTACATTCAGGTCTTCTTCGGTTTTAACATGCCATGCAAACTTTTCCGCTCTCTTCTTACCTGCTTCCTCGTCCTCGTCTTTCCAGTCCGAAGCTTGATGTATCGGGCTATCAGCTCATTCCGACCTGCAGAAAGCACACAGCAAGGAGAGAGAAAGGTTAGCACACAATAAGCCATCACTGAGATCCTGGACTTCGTGTGTCCTTTTCATTTACAATGACACAAATGAAGCACACAATAGTCAAATATGCATCATACTGTATAATCATCAGACATTTACATCTCACTATATACATCTCGACAAACAAACAATAATCCCATTTAAATGTAAAAGCGGCATGTTGCATTAGCATGCGAAAGCCCTACAACAAGCATACAGCCTTTCAAATTCATCTAATTGAATCCCATTCTCTTCAAAGCCTCACACTATGAAAAGAAACTGATCCAGACATTCGTACTGTTACTGTAAATAATGGCACTGGAAATATATTAATTTAAGCAGTGCTGTTCTCACTAAATGATTATTAAAGCATGGGCTTTGTAGTGATTTCCAATTAATGGCAGCTCCAAACATTCTTCTGCCCTCAGCTCGCCTCTAATTGCTGCAGCGATGCACAATGACCCCTGCTTAGCCTTTTCATATGGTAATAACATACCGCCACCCCAAAACTATTACGCAAATTATAGGTAAGGAGCCACTCTAATTATGTGTCCAGCTGAAGGCAACCAATGCCATGGACCTACTTCTCCCTCCCATGTCCTTTAAACAACCAAACAGGCTTTTTTTCTCCAGCTCTATGAAAGGCCTTGTCTTGATATTTCACTTAGCATCATCAATATACAACGGTACATTGGCTACGGAGCAGTGACTGTGTTCTCAGAATGGAAAAGCTACAACATTTCCTGTGAAAGGCAGTGGATGGCCTAATGCAGAGGCTGCACATGGGGATGGTGACTAAAGTGAAGTATAGAACAAGCGTAGTGGAGGTGGTGGCAGGCAGGTCTGGGTTGTTAGGCTGGGGCTGTATGTTCTGCCTGTTGTTTGTGTAATGTCACACCGAGGCAGCCAGGCAGAAGCCTCCACCTGCTGTGAACCCAGGGAGCGCGCTCTGTTCAGGTGTGCCAGATGAAAGGACGTTCAGTCTGGGTATTGCCCCTCGAGTTACTGCCATTAACAACACCTGTCAACGGAGAGGGTCTTTCTCTCTCTCTCTCTGGCTGTCTCTCTCTCTCTCTCTCTGGCTGTCTCTCTCTCTCTCTCTCTCTCTCTGGCTGTCTCTCTCTCTCTCTGGCTGTCTCTCTCTCTCTCTCTGGCTGTCTCTCTCTCTCTCTCGAGCTGACTCTCTCTCTTCTCTCTCTCTCTGGCTCTCTCTCTCTCTGGCTGTCTCTCTCTCGGGCTGACTCCCTCAGTGTTATTTTTGGATGCCAGAGGGGTTTGGATGCCAAGATGTTTGCTTTCACTATTTTATCAAATGCCCCTAGATTCACCACTGGCTCTATATATAAGCATGTCAAATGTTCAGTTTCTTTTGAAAGAAGACACCCTGATGTAGCAGATTTACCAGTGCCTTTTCAAAATGGCACATTTAAATCAGCGCACTGATAAAACTGAAGAGGTTAAGTAAACACATGTTGTGTAGCACAACACCTTGCTCCATGTGTCTGGCACACCCAGACAGGTGTTGCTCTGCAGCGTGACGGGGGCTGGGGATTGTTGTGGGCGAGGCACCAGGAGGGAGGGGTGTGGCGAGAGTCGTGACCCAAGTCTCGCCTCCTCACAAGGAGCATTTAGACAAGGCCAGGGTGACTGAATCAGGTCTCCTTCCCCTGGAAAAATAAACAGCATCTGGGGGATTTCAATCCCTGCCCGGGCCTCCCAGCGTGCCTGCACAGTAATCTCTCCCAGATGAACCTAGGGGCTACGCTGTTTTCAATAATTCACACACTGTGTACACATAACATGACAATAAGGGCATTCATGCAGACGCCTGATTCCTAGATCAAAGCACACAAATGCTTACTGCTGAATTTTCTTTTTTTTCTTGACCAGGCTGAAAAAAGACTGCTCAGCAGGTCTTGGCAAGCCTGCTTTCTTTCCTGTGTTTCCACAGCAAAACAACATTTGCTAAAACAGCAACTGGCCACATTCAGCACTCTGAATCCACTTTATTCAACCGCTCTCCGACTTACTCAAAATGTTTCTGAGGGGCAATACTGTGTCTCCCGTAAACTAATCAACACTTGTGTTTTACTCTGGGAGATGTGGTGCAGTGCCTGGAGTCGCGGGGTAGAGAAGTTACCCCCGTTGAGAGTTCTATTTCAACGCTTTAAAGTCCGGCCTTTTCATTTCACTGGAACCTAAAGCAGTGCCAGATGACTTTCTTTCTTTCTCCCTCTCTCTCTCTTTCCTTTTCATTCACACTTTTCAAGTACAGTTGTGTTTTCAATTTCCTCTTTTAAAAGCACATTACATAATTGGAAACAATTGGCATTGGATCAAACAAGCTTTTCGATGCCATGAACGTTTTTACTTAACTAAAGTGAAAGAAGTCATTCAATTCATACAAATGAGAACAATCAATTCAAAACAGATTAGCAGATTATTTCAATGAGAATCAACAGATTACTATGCCCTAAACAGTGAGAACCAATAGCATTTAGGGAGTTGAAAGTTGTTGTGAATCAAGATAGACCCTTTTCTCCACATGAGCATCAGGGTCCCAGCTCTGCTTCATCCCACATGCTTATTTCCACTCTGTGGGAGGTAAGAGTCAGAGCTGACATGAGCTGTTCATCTTATTTAGTGAGGTATACGACTGGGATGAATTATCACCCCTAAAGACACTGCAGCAGCCTGTTTTACTCCACTATCTGTCAACATGTTGGCTAACACCTTCTCCCAACGCAAGACCAGACTTTTACGCTGACCTGGCTCCTCTGCATCTCTCCTCCAGAGGTTTCCCGCTGGGCAAAAGTAACCCTGCATCATAACCGATGATGCCCTGGGCATCCGCCTGAGTTACAGAGCGCTGGAAGGGAATTGCTGAGGGGGAAGCTCTCAATCTTTGGGAGTTGGGACCATCGTTTGGGAGTTGGGACCACGATTTCATTTTCACTCAGGTTGATGGGTGGATAGTTGTGCCCCACTGGAGGAAAATAGGGAAAGTCATGGCGAGGGGATGGGGGTTAACTGAGGGAGTTAACTCTTGAAGGCGGGTTCTTGTTGTCACTCAAAGCAGCAGGAAAAGGATTAGATATTTATGGTGTGATCCCCAGAGTAGAGTCGCTCTGTGGATTACTTCCCCCTGGTAAGAATGGTCTCCTCTGAATCTCAATGACCCTGAAGGTCCTGGGCCATATCAATGGCACTCAAACCCCAGCACCACAAAGAGCCAGTCGGTCCACTCTTCCTGGGATTGTCCCCCAGAGCTGATTCTTCATTCAGTCAGAAATCTAATTTGGCCCTGAGCATCCTTCCTCCCTGGGAGGATCCTGGAACAGCCTCACCCTGGTCCCTAGCCCTGCTGGGTGTTACAATAGTAGTAGAGAATATAGTCACAGTCCACTCAAGCCTGACCACAGGAATGCACTTTTTCTGCCCCTGCAATCAAAAATCAAATCAAATTTGATTTGTTACATGAGTCGAATACAACGGGTGTAGACTTAACCATGAAATACTTGCTTAAGAGCCCTCCCCAACGATGCAGAGTTTTAAAAAATAATCATGAAAAAAAATGGGGGAAAAAGTGGAATAAAATACACAAGAATGGATCTATATACAGGGAGTACCAGTACCAGATCAATGTGGAGGTATATACAGGGAGTACCAGTACCAGATGAGGTATTTGAGGTAGATATGTACATGAAGGCAGGGTAAAGTGACTAGGCATCAGGATAGATAATAATACAAGTAAAATAGTGTGTGTGTGTGTGTGAATGCTTGTGGGTTTTGTGTGAGAGTGTCAGTGTAGTGTGTGTGTGAATGAGTGTGTATATATAGTCTTGTGAGTGTGCATAGAGTCAGTGCAAGATAGGGCCAGTGCAGATAGTCCAGGTAACCATTAATTAACTATTTAGCAGTCTTATGGCTATTTAGCAGGCTTAAGGCTTGGGAGTAGAATCTGTCTCGGAGCCTGTTGGTCCTGTTGCTCCGGTAACGTTTGCTGGACGGTAAGGGTGCACAAACACACTTTTAATAGGATAATGTTTCAATTCAACATGTGATGGATGACCTGCTGCTTAGGCCTATTAGCTGTCATGGTTCAGACAGCAGCACCACTTATTTCATGGTTTGAAACATCTAAGGTATGCAGTTATTGTAGCACATAACACGTTCCACCATTAAACTGTAAAAATGTTTTTGAGTGAGACTGCAGTAGTCTATGAGGTTAACTGGCCTAGCTGGAAAGTCCCCCGCTCTATCCCTCCCTGAACTATTGGGGTTTACACAGCTGCTGTGTCTGCTTGCTCCTAGCTCCCATCCAACACCCCCGTACAGCCAGCCCCCACACTGCCTCTACCCCACCCCACTCATACCCCCTCTGGTGTTGCTGGAGCCTGCTTCCCCCTAAAAAAAACAGACTCACAGTTTATTTACAACTCCTCCACTTTCCCTAGGCATATTCTGACCATGTTCAATCACACGTTGAGTGACATTCATTAGCATTACTCCAAGTTGAACTCCCTCTTTAGGAATCATTTTCTCAATGTTTCAAAAATCCCCACTGTATCATTTTTTGTTGAGCGCTCCAACTCCTTTCTACCTTGAATGAGTCCTTTTGGAAATGTTTCTCGGTAAGCCCTTCTCATCATTTATATGTCTTGACTCTCTCTCTCCTCATCACATTACTGTCTCTATATTTAAACTAAGCAATGCTAACAAACCGTCCATCATTAGCTGCTCCATGAAAAGCAGAGAAGCTGAGTCTTGCAGGAGATACAGTATATTGATGTTTGAGTTGAAGTTAGTTCATCCCACATGTGTAGACCACATGTCCTTCTGCTTCAGCCCATATTCTAAAGTATCCTGCTACGTATGAGTGGTGAGTGACACCGGGGAAAGACAGGTGGTGCTGTGGTCTGACTATTGTCACCTGCCAGGAGAACAGCAGTGCTAGAGCCTCATCTGAAGAAGGGAATGAGATAGACCAATAGCCTGGGTCATGTGGCCATAATATCCACTGAATATATATGGTATGAGATATTAATTTAGGTCGAAAATGGTGCTGACCCTCCAGAACTTGAACTCAGCCCAGACATACATGTTCTCATCCATGTCAGTGATGAGATACATTTCTCCAGAGGGTGAGCTGGTATAAGTATAAGTGAGCTTGATGTGCATAAATTTGCCACTGATCACGCACCCAGAGGCCATTGTAAACAAAGCATCTCCACTGGCATATCAATGAAAAGATCATTAAATCTGAACAGGCCCCAAAGCAATGCACCCGCATATGATAAACATTGGAATAATTTAGGTTATGGTGTATTAAACGTTTTAACTGCCTTGGTTACGTCCTTTGAGTGGTAATAACAACGCTTTGCTGAAGGTTTTTTCCCTCCTTTTCAAGGCGCTCATTTCCTGTAGCAGCACTTTTGTTTAATGCAGGCACAACCACAGTCACATCTGGTCCGGCGGTGGGCGATGATGTCAATGGATGTTGAGACCGTGCTGGGCCTGGCTCCATGTCAGCCACTCATGTGGTTTTAACTCTCTCCTCTTAGTAGGACAACGGGACACGCCTTGAACAGCACAGGGGGCAACCTCTCGCCCACACGCCCTTCCCCCACCAAACATATCTATCATTCGTTGTCATTCAAATGTTATTTTCTCAAGTGTCACTTGTCAAGGCCCAAAGGGAACCGCCAATGTGATTTCGCCCAGGCTTAATCTGAATTAGACCTGTGAAAGCTTAACACGCTGTAAGATGTTCGGGCACTGCTCAGTCATTATCTCAACCCAATATTTAGAACATTGTGCTGTAGGAAACTACTGGGTAAAGCACCTATTACGCATTCTCCAGTCTCTAAACATTCATTCGTAAGTCAAGGAGCACTACAGGGGACTTTCTCAAACCAGAGGAAGTGCTTCCTTGTCTCCCCCCCCCTCCTCCTAAAGACACAGGCATCTATGTAAGTATCGATTACATGAATGCTTGTCAATGTAAATGGCTTGACAGTTTTCCTGTTTGGGCAGAGTAAGAGCAGCATTGATCCTTTTCCATTGGGTTTCCTGTCCCCGAATGCAGTGTGGGCCAGAGGCCAGCCTCTCTCTCTATGTGGATGGAGTAGCAGGTTCAGACAATAGGCCTGACTTCCTTGTCATCCCTGATAGATTACTCAGGGGTCTCAGGCTAACATTAGCATTACAATAGACTAAAGCAACAATCTGGAGGCATTCAGCAGGAGGGTCCCTGGCTGGGTCAGGGTGTGGGTAGAGGAGGCATTCAGCAGGAGGGTCCTTGGCTGGGTCAGGGTGTGGGTAGAGGAGGCATTCAGCAGGAGGGTCCTTGGCTGGGTCAGGGTGTGGGTAGAGGAGGCATTCAGCAGGAGGGTCCTTGGCTGGGTCAGGGTGTGGGTAGAGGAGGCATTCAGCAGGAGGGTCCCTGGCTGGGTCAGGGTGTGGGTAGAGGATGCATTCAGCAGGAGGGTCCTTGGCTGGGTCAGGGTGTGGGTAGAGGAGGCATTCAGCAGGAGGGTCCTTGGCTGGGTCAGGGTGTGGGTAGAGGAGGCATTCAGCAGGAGGGTCCTTGGCTGGGTCAGGGTGTGGGTAGAGGAGGAATTCAGCAGGAGGGTCCTTGGCTGGGTCAGGGTGTGGATAGAGGAGGCATTCAGCAGGAGGGTCCTTGGCTGGGTCAGGGTGTGGATAGAGGAGGCATTCAGCAGGAGGGTCCTTGGCTGGGTCAGGGTGTGGATAGAGGAGGCATTCAGCAGGAGGGTCCTTGGCTGGGTCAGGGTGTGGATAGAGGAGGCATTCAGCAGGAGGGTCCCTGGCTGGGTCAGGGTGTGGGTAGAGGAGGCATTCAGCAGGAGGGTCCTTGGCTGGGTCAGGGTGTGGGTAGAGGAGGCATTCAGCAGGAGGGTCCTTGGCTGGGTCAGGGTGTGGGTAGAGGAGGCATTCAGCAGGAGGGTCCCTGGCTGGGTCAGGGTGTGGGTAGAGGAGGCATTCAGCAGGAGGGTCCTTGGCTGGGTCAGGGTGTGGATAGAGGAGGCATTCAGCAGGAGGGTCCTTGGCTGGGTCAGGGTGTGGGTAGAGGAGGCATTCAGCAGGAGGGTCCTTGGCTGGGTCAGGGTGTGGGTAGAGGAGGCATTCAGCAGGAGGGTCCTTGGCTGGGTCAGGGTGTGGATAGAGGAGGCATTCAGCAGGAGGGTCCTTGGCTGGGTCAGGGTGTGGGTAGAGGAGGCATTCAGCAGGAGGGTCCTTGGCTGGGTCAGGGTGTGGGTAGAGGAGGCATTCAGCAGGAGGGTCCTTGGCTGGGTCAGGGTGTGGGTAGAGGAGGCATTCAGCAGGAGGGTCCTTGGCTGGGTCAGGGTGTGGGTAGAGGAGGCATTCAGCAGGAGGGTCCTTGGCTGGGTCAGGGTGTGGATAGAGGAGGCATTCAGCAGGAGGGTCCTTGGCTGGGTCAGGGTGTGGGTAGAGGAGGCATTCAGCAGGAGGGTCCTTGGCTGGGTCAGGGTGTGGGTAGAGGAGGCATTCAGCAGGAGGGTCCTTGGCTGGGTCAGGGTGTGGATAGAGGAGGCATTCAGCAGGAGGGTCCTTGGCTGGGTCAGGGTGTGGGTAGAGGAGGCATTCAGCAGGAGGGTCCTTGGCTGGGTCAGGGTGTGGGTAGAGGAGGCATTCAGCAGGAGGGTCCTTGGCTGGGTCAGGGTGTGGGTAGAGGAGGCATTCAGCAGGAGGGTCCTTGGCTGGGTCAGGGTGTGGGTAGAGGAGGCATTCAGTAGGAGGGTCCTTGGCTGGGTCAGGGGTGTGGGTAGAGGAGGCATTCAGCAGGAGGGTCCTTGGCTGGGTCAGGGTGTGGGTAGAGGAGGCATTCAGCAGGAGGGTCCTTGGCTGGGTCAGGGTGTGGGTAGAGGAGGCATTCAGCAGGAGGGTCCTTGGCTGGGTCAGGGTGTGGGTAGAGGAGGCATTCAGCAGGAGGGTCCTTGGCTGGGTCAGGGTGTGGATAGAGGAGGCATTCAGCAGGAGGGTCCTTGGCTGGGTCAGGGTGTGGGTAGAGGAGGCATTCAGCAGGAGGGTCCTTGGCTGGGTCAGGGTGTGGATAGAGGAGGCATTCAGCAGGTGGGTCCTTGGTTGGGTCAGGGTGTGGATAGAGGATGCATTCATCAGGAGGGTCCTTGGCTGGGTCAGGGTGTGGATAGAGGAGGCATTCATCAGGAGGGTCCTTGGCTGGGTCAGGGTGTGGATAGAGGAGGCATTCAGCAGGAGGGTCCTTGGCTGGGTCAGGGTGTGGATAGAGGAGGCATTCAGCAGGAGGGTCCTTGGCTGGGTCAGGGTGTGGGTAGAGGAGGCATTCAGCAGGAGGGTCCTTGGCTGGGTCAGGGTGTGGGTAGAGGAGGCATTCAGCAGGAGGGTCCTTGGCTGGGTCAGGGTGTGGATAGAGGAGGCAGAAAGCCTTTAACTTGACAAGAACAGCGACACACTGGGAAACAGTGCCAAGAGGAGAACCTGTCACTAACAATAAAGGAGACTTGTGGCCTGGAAAATGAACAGGTGACAGACAATGGTGTCCTACGTTTGGCTTTCCATTTCAAGTAACCTACATTTTAATATGTACAAAATTTTTTTTTTAAATGACGCAACAATAGCCGAGTTGTATAATCATTAAACATTATCACACTGCAAAAGTATGTTGTTTGTATTGGTGTTAATTGTACAAAAACAATTCTTGCTGAGCTGCCAAGCTGAACAAAACAATAGGTCTGCCCTTTGAGCAAGAGGCTAGCTGAAACAATTCCAGTGCTTCTAACAATAAAGGTTTGAAGTTGCTAAGATCCTGCAGGTGTTTCCTCATGAAGGTGTGGCTCAAAGAAACTCCCTCCCCTCTTCCTCCTCCCCCTTTTCTTCAAATCTCTGCTCTCTCATCAGTAATAATTAGGGTCAGAGGGAGAGGGGGCTCAGCCCCTTATGCCAGGGAAATCCATTTAGAAAGAGGATAACGTCTGTTGATCCCAACATCTGACTCCAGCCAACCAGCTACTTATTAGGGTGGCTTAACCCCCCCCCTCCACCCATATTTAAAGTGTGGGGCCCTAAGAAAGACTTCAAGGCCAAAGTTGGCACGTCGACGTTCACACACACTCGGGCCATTCTTAGGGTCACAATAGTTTAGCCCACCCCCCACGATGACAGACACACACGTCCCACCCATCCCTCCTGGCTTTTACAAACTGAAAGTTTAAGCCTAATTATCTTCCAGAGAGGCCGTCTGCGTGCGTCCATCTGCCTCCTGCTGAGAGGGCAAGGTCACAGGCAAACACACGTATACACATCCTCTACATCCTACTCACTCAGCTTGCTTTAATAATCCATCGCATGGTGCCATGCTGCTGAGTTAGAGGAAAAAAAGGATTAATAAAGACCATATGTTCGTTTTTTTGCACAAAAAGTTTTCAAGAATGTTTTTCTGAATTATTTGAAGGGATTCTGATTTGTCATCTGCAGTCTGTACATTCATTGTAGCCTTCACCCAAAATTCCACAATCCATGATTTGACTATTTGATTTGTAGAGCCTGCTGTGTGCCTGTGTAAATGTAGGGCAGGCTCCTTAATATGTCTGGGAGAAAGAATTGGAACATCAGTGGCTGTTTGCTTTCGGCTCTGACCTCGGTCCCAACACTCAACATAGGTATTTCTCATTCATACCGCCACAGATCACAACAATTCAGAGCTAATTTGAAACAGAAAAAATCAAATAATGAAACCAACCCATGAGGGCACTAATGTAACACTGAAGAAGAAATTTGGTTGGTTTAAAAAGTCATTAAGTAATGTGTCCCCTCTTCAGGACTTCTCAAACAGGCCGGTGGGGCAGACAGAAACCACAGAGATTCATATCACCCATTTACAAAACATGAATGCCCTCGAATAACTCACTAAACTCACATATGGTTTTACACGAACAGATGATGTTTTTAAGATGATGTTTACATAATATCATGTTTAACATTAAAAACGCCATATAAAATGAGCTCCACAAACAAAAAGGCAAAATCCAGTCCACTTTCAAAGACATAGACTTCTGTCTAAAAATGTATTTATCTATGAGAAGATCTTATATTTGCTGAAGTATAATCTAATTTTCTCTTAGATACGCTATGATTTCAAGTGATTCATCTACCCCATTTCTGCAGTTTGTTCATTTGTGGTTTCTAATGTGAGGCCTTTGCTGATTGGCTGAGAAAATAGAAGCATTTCCTTCTGATGATTAGGGCTACAAAGGGTGAGCTCTTCTATGGAACGGCTAGGCTATATTTGTGGTCTTAAGAAAACAAAGAACAAACAGAGCAGCAGACCCCAAACCTGAGTAATGTTTCTCATTCAGTCATCGAGACATCCAACAATATCCGCTACTTAATCATTGTCATGTGATATAACTGTTGTTCCACAGTGAGTAACAGCATGGTATGCAACCAGGATCTACAAGCATTCAGTGGTAATAGACCATCACTTTCACCCGCAGAAAGTGGCCAGCTGAATAGGCTTCGCCAAGTTCTCGCGACTCCTGATACACATCCATAATTCAACCCAGTGGAGGTCGGTGCTCACAGACACTCAAAGGCACTGTGTTTAGTCTTCAGGCCTGATTAATGGATAAAAAGTCTCATTCGGTGGCTGGAAATCTGACTGCTGATCAATTAATATCTCCTTATAATGTCTTTGTATGTAATTAATACCTCTTTAAACATATATTTATATCTGCCAACACCAAAAAGAAATCAATACTTAACTTTAACTGACCTTAAAGTGGGGTAAAAGCCCAGTGAGTGGTTGAGGTAATGAGTCAGGTTAACCGCGAGAGATTAAAGGTGGGGTATTTTCTCTCAAGCTAACGGGACATCAGATATCAACAGGTTACTGACCTGGATCTTCATGGAGACACAGAAAGGATTACACCAGCTAACCTCTGCTAAATGGCGACTGTGTTTTGGACAGGGGCAAGGAGTTAGGGGCGCCACCCATCACTCAGTGGCCCTGGCCGGCTCTACGTCCTCTCTTCCTGGCCTGTACTGCTTAGGCGAGCCTGCGGCTGAGGCCTACTCCCCCCTCTCAGAGCAATACATGCGCTCACCGGGGACCAATTAACGCAACCAGCACTCGTCTGAATCACTCTATCAATTAGAAGCCACTGAGTATATCATCACATACATTACTGCAGAGGCAGGCCTGGCCGTTGGGTCGGGGTGTGTCTTTCAGGAGTAGTGAGGGAGGAGAAGAGAGAGAAGGACGGAGGGATGAAATAAACAACCAGGGAGTCAGGCTACAGTCAGACTGGCTGCTGGACTAATCTGTGAGGGCGGCGGTAATTAGGAGTCCCCTGTGGAACTCGTAGCGGAGCGCGGCCGATGTGTGAACATGACGCTGGCTGGCAGGCAGGGAGGCACCCCCAACCGCCCCCTCACAGGGTTAAATCAATATTTTCAATCTCTCAGGATCAATCCGGCATCTGAACACAAAGAAAACCTGTTAGCGGCGACCAATATGTGTAAATGAAAAGCCCAACTTTGTGGCCCTGATGTGGTCTGCCTCTCCTACTCCCTGTTTGCTTCTCTTTCACTCACACAGGCTGAAAGTAAAAACCGTATCTCTCAAAGTTGTGAGGGAATGCTATCATTTTCCAACAGAGAAATCGCACACAATCCTCTCTGTCAAGGCTGTAACAATCTGACAGCTCCAATCAGTCTAGAAGAGATAGCTGCCTGTGATACAGACCAAACACGATAGTAAATGATAGTAAATGATAGTAAACATGCCCAATGTGATCATTTCTCTGCTGTTGAGATATGAGTATAGAAGTCTTCTAAGAGCAGCTCCTTTGTCTGCTTCTCTGGAAAAAACACTGTGCAGTATTGGCAAGGTTAGCATATCTCCTACCTGTTCTTCATGATCCTCTTCATGAACAGACTTACAGTTTCTACAGTTTAGAATACTATAGGCTTTACCTTGGACATACAATCACAGGCTTCAACATCTGCTGCCAACATTAAACACAGGCTTTAGGAGCACTGGTTGAAAAATATAGAGTAACAGTACAGATTCCATTCTTACATTGATTACACAGAATGGTTTCGTCAGTGTAGAATGGTTGGTCTCATCAGTAGAAAGTGTTTCATAAATATAAAATGGTGCCATCATCAGTGTTAAACTGATGCTCTACGTGAATGGAGAGCACAAGACACTGCAACTTTAAGAAACCCAGAGTTTCAGCGTTTTACTCAAACAAAAGCAGCCAATTGGGAGCGTGCAACCTGAAACCAGCCCAGCTCTAAAGAGACTCACACAGGCTTCCCTGCTGGGACACACCCCATAAAGTCCCTGACACACACGGGCAGAAGAATATTCCCTACTAACCTAACCCTGCTCTCACATGCAAACATTTCCTGAAAAAAACGTTGAGCAAACCTCGCCACGGTCAAATCACAACTGAGCACACTGTAACCCTCTGTAGTCTCTCTTCCCTGCAGGTCAGGGGTTACATGGCACCTTTAGAAAGCGCTCGTTCTTCTCTTGTTAGACCAGGATGGGACTTGAAAACCCGATTGTGTCCTTTATATGGGAAAAACAAACATTGTATTTTGTACAATCATTTCATGATAAAAACAGCCTCAGTGTTGATCATTTTAGGACACAGAGGTCCGCATTTATGTGTGTGTGTGTGTGTGTGTGTGTGTGTGTGTGTGTGTGTGTGTGTGTGTGTGTTTAGCCTACATGTATGTATGTGTGTCTGTTTTGTCTGTGTATAAATGTGTCTGGGTTCTCACAGTCTCTAAGAAAGCCATCTGAGATTCCATGGTACATTCCATTCTGATGAGGAGCCTGTGTCTGGACATTGATAAACCAACTGAGGTCCTGACCTACAAAAGACAAACTGAGACTGCTGTTCATAACAGACATACCAGCTACTGTATGCTGATGGATTGACGTAATATACCGAAAAGTCCCTAAATGTCACGAAACAAATCCAGCGGAAAGAGATTTACAAGGATTTTCCTTCGTCTAACCCTGACATATGGATACACCAAAAGTATCCTCAATATTCATAAACGTTGCATGCTATCTCAAATCAAATCAAAATCAAATCTCCGTTCCTATTTCTGCGTCTGCGAGTAAGCCGCCTCTTTAGCACTATTTAAGCTCCTGCCAAAAGCATCCCGTCACCCACTGGTCAACAAATAACAACAACAAGAGTCCAGGGCCCATTGTTCTGGCTGAGCAGCCAAGCGTGGTGCAATCCCCCAACAGCCTGAGGCTGGTTAACGCAGCAGGCAGGCAGGCAGGAGACAGGAATCTACGACAAGTGCCAACATGCCATGCCTGGTCACACCTCACACACAGGGTCACTTCAATAACAACGCAGGTCGACACTGGGGTCTACATGCTGGGGAGACCCCTACTAAAAATAACAGTACTGATCATCAAAAAAGCGTAGAATCTCGGTGAAAATCCATTCGAATGTAAATTGATTACATTACGATTACATAAGCGATATGAAATCCAGTTGTAAATATAACCCGACCTGTTTCTATCACCTGTCCTCATACTCTTCGAGCTGGCGTATTGCGTATTGAACGAACACACACACACACACACGTCTCTCTCTTCATTGCCACGGGCACAAAACAACAGGTGCAGGCAAGCAGCAGCAGGATTGTCAGCGTTGAGCTTGGTTTAAAGTGACAGCACAAAGAGCACATATAAAAGGTACCCTCCTTGAATTTTAGAGGCTGAAATGTCATGTGCCTTTGAGTCTCGTTATACTGCAACTATCTCCCTTTGAAAATCCGACAGAATTTTAAGGAGCAGACAATTGGAAGCATTGTCCCTGAGAGTAAACTAAATATACTGTAGTGAGTGGGGCAGGGCGGACGACAAACAAACAGAGAGACGGGCAGATAGAAGCAGAAACATCTTCACTGACTGACCCAGAATGACTACATAACTTGGTGTGTCAACCTATGAACTCATGACCTTTACATCCTTTACATTATTTAACACAACCCCCTGCTAGTCTCACAATGCCAACATCCAGTCCGTCCAGACTAAACTCAGATTACACTTCAAGAGTTCCTCTTATCAGGAGAAAAAAATAATATAATTGGAATTTTTCCTTCATGTGTGTAAAAACACAGCAGTGCTCC
Organism: Oncorhynchus nerka; assembly: GCF_034236695.1. Lineage (NCBI taxonomy): Eukaryota > Metazoa > Chordata > Actinopteri > Salmoniformes > Salmonidae > Oncorhynchus > Oncorhynchus nerka. The sequence continues at coordinate 70,840,035 of NC_088423.1, forward strand.
ATTGCCACAATGGCTCAGGAACAAAGAGGGGATTATTGTGGAGGTGTCTGATGCCTCTCCGTCCTGAAGTTCCGCACACTCCAATCTGTGTGAATGCAGGTGACTCAGAGAGCCTGAGCTGATCCCAGAATTCCTCATTATCCTCCCAGCGGGGGATCTCAGGTCCGCTCGCTGTCTCTGGAAGCACTGCAGGGCCGGCGAGGCGGGCCCCAGAGGAGCACAGAGCTGGGCCATCGGGGGTGAGCCAGGTCTGCTCATTATGCCTAACTCATCCTTGGCATCCCTGCAAACCAAGTGCCACTTAGTGCCCATAGGAGGGACATGGGTCGGCCCACTGATGAGATGACAGAGCACACAGCATAGCAGTAATAGGAAAGCTTTGTTTCAAAAGACAAGAAGGACCAAGACATACGTGGACTGTATGTGGACTGATAGTGTCACCAATCTCCAGAATCGTATGTAAAGCCCTGTCTTACCTGTACCTTAGTCATCAAGCTGAAATGACAGAAAGCCGTAACATTTTCCACCTGTAAACTCAACAGATGCAGTGTGTTGACTGACCAGGGTCAGATAGGGCCCAATCAGACGACAGCCTCCGAGAGCAGAGCACCTCTGAGTTCCCCAGACAGATGGTCGTTTCACACATCATAATCATTACTGTTGCCACGGCGTCACTGCTCCAACACAAACATATTGTGATATTTAGACTGGTTTATGATAGCAGTGCCAGTGCTTTGTCTACATTGATGTAAAGTGGAATCATTTGCTGTGGTATGTAACACACACACCAGAGGAGTTAAACAGCTCTGCTATGGTACACTAGAATTAGATACAGCCATCCTCTTAAAGTGATGGGTGTAAAATACAAGAAATGTGACTATAGGCAACACCTGGGGAAAATTAATGAATTCAGATTCTCTTTGCCAGCAGTAAAATGGGAAATATTCAAGGCAAGCGCGTAAATGCAAATATACAGTGAATACATTCATAATGTGGGGCATGTCATTTCCTGCGTCAACCTTATTTCTGGGCTGAGTTAAATAGAGGTTTGCACAGCAGGTGAATTATGTAAGCAGCAGTGTTAGGGGCTTGGGACCACAGCCACTTTCTCACTGGGCTTTTCATGATCCTCTCATCAGCCAGCCCAGGGCCAGGCTCTGCCTACCATGCAGCTGTGCTGTTGTTCACCCCAGTCACAATTAACCTCTGAGACTGGGCATGGCACCAGCCCCGATGAGATTCAGGGCACCAGAAAGCTCTTCAGGTAAACATTTAGGCTAAGAAGCCGAAATTAGACATTGTTTTGTACCAAGAGGCAGTTGCTATAGAGACTGTTGCTAATTAACTACACTCGGCCCGGGGGTACCAAAGGGCTTAAGGGCACTCAGGACAGTTCCTCTTGTGATGAGCTTTATGCACGGTACCCAAGTACTATCCCCAGGGTCTCTCATCACCAAAATACCTGTGTCTCCACTCCCCACCTGTCACAGATGCCATGAGAGGGGCGGTGGTGGTCTGTCTGTCTGTCTGTCTGTCTGTCCATCAGGGCACAACTCTGTGGACCAGGATTACAAGGCTGTGTGAGGGGAGATGTTCTATGGTTAGCAGGGCCCGGCTTGCCCTCTTAAAACACAAATCACTGTGGCGTTTCAGACCAATCAATGCCCTCCATCAGCACTGAAGACCACTTCATGGCTTTCTCATCATCTCTGGTGGCATTCTGAAGTGATGCCCTGCGAGCTAGAGCACCTCACTAATGGAAATCTGTAGCATGCAGGGAGAAACAGACACATATCTAACATCGTAAACAAAACGCTTCAGTTTTTCTCTGGGAAATGCAACAGGTCGGTATGTCTAAAGATGAGGCTCTTGCTGGTAAATCTGCTTTGACGGGCGCTACCTCTAGAGATATCCCCTTTGTTCTCTGTTTTTTAAAGGATGACACGGCATCATACAGATATCCCAACCATCCATGATTGGTGACAAAGGAAGGTGTGAGATTCCTGAGGGAGATGAAGAGGCTGGGTTGTGAGATTCCTCTTGGCTCTCCAGCCAGACTCAGTGTCTCCTGTGAGACAACATTGCCTCATTGAGAGCTGCATCTCTCCACAGTGTACAACACAACTACCCTCTAGTTGGCATTCTTCTAATAATAATACAATTTCAATATTTGATAATTATTTACCATTTTTGTGCAAATATTATTTCTTAATAAAACAATAACATTTGAGTGGAATGATTTTGGTAAAATTGATTGAAGGTAAGATGTTTGATGTTTCTTACTATTTCCTTAATTACACAATTATTATATGTAAACAAACACTATACCCAGGTTTTAAAAAATCAAAACAGTCCCAGTAAAAAGGCAGCCTATTTTCCATACTGGGTAGTGCTACAGTCCTCTTAATGGCTCAGTGAGTATGAGTGGGGTCACAGTTCACACTATGATGGGTTTGGCACTAGGACCCGGCAGCAGCTGCCAGGCTGAACAGAACAGCTAGCCTTGCCCCCAGAAAAAGCCCACTAACACACTGAGACCAGTTCCAATCTGCTAACCTTCCCGCCCGCCTCACAGTCCCACCAAACTTTGTGTTAGTTAGGCACTGAAAGACCACTTCCCCCTCCTCCCTAGCCCCCTTGAAAAAAACAAAAACAAATCTTCCTCTACACACTGTCTTTCAAAAGCTCTTTCACACAGCTGAACACTGGCACTCGACCCAGTCTGTTTCCAAGGCACAACAAACAACCTTGTATAGAGCTTTCATGTGCAGCATGTAAGCTTGTTGTCTTCACATCTTTGGATCCATTGGCCATTGTGCTGCAGAAAAGCAATTGAATTATGCAGCATGAAAATAAAGAGTGTTACTCACATAATACATTGTCCATTAACACATCCCTTGATAAACTTCTGTGGTACTTGAAGCATTACTTCAATACAAGAGGGATCATCCCACTAGATCTACACACCTACGCAGGTTGCCTCCAGAACAGCCTGACTTCTTTGGGGTATGACATGCTGTGGTGTTCAATCGTTGCTCAATTGGTATCAAGGGACCTAATGTGTGCCAGGAAAACATTCCCCAAACCAGAACACCACTACCACCAGCATGTACTGTTGACACCAGGCAAAGTCGTTTAGGTCACTAGTTTTTTTGCCCATTCCAACGTTCAATCAAACAGTAACTGAATGCCTTGATGCCTGTCTGCCTGCTTTATTTTACAAGCCACGGCCAAGTGACTCACGGTCTGTAGGAGCGAACCATTTCTGTGAACAAAGTTGAGTACCTAATAGACTGGCAACTGAGTGTATATTTCCGTAAATATATTTCACTGTGGGTGGCTGACAGCTCTGGTTCAGGGCACAGTAAAAGGCCAGTCTGGGGAGACAGTGGATTGTGCTGGTGAGTATATATGCAACCGGATACCCAGCACATCTGGCATGGTTGACCTTTGCTCAATCCCCCCCGATCTCAGGCAGGTTAAAGTACATTCAATACCCCCAATAACACAAGCACTGACGGAATAGCTGTAAACACCACTCTGCATAGCACTTCCCTTTACACAGCACTGGAAACAAACAGAGCTCCAGACAATGGATTTTCATGTAAATGAATAACCTTGAATCAGCTATTATCATATTCTTTATGCATCAGCAGAGCCAGCAAAGACCTATCAATTCTCCCAAGGTTTGCATTTGACACAAAACATGCTGTATTATGTTAAATGCTGTTTTGTGGAATTTGAAATGGTAGAAGTACCTGAGCTAAAATATGTCTGATGGTGGACATTAAACAAACTGCATTCAGTAAGGTGTTACATCTCTCCTCCAAATGTAACTTTTATTTCACCTAATTTGATCTCTTATCGGAGAGAAGAATGCGTCCAACCAAAAACGAGACTGGCGTGTCCAGTCTGCACTAGTGAGTCTTGTCCTTAGCGCTAATCATTTAAAACTTGCTAGGCAAACCTATTTGTTATGCTCTAATCATGAGCAGGGGGAGTGTGAGTGAGTTTCTTTGGCACTCCCATTCGGCTTGTAGGAGAGAGGAGGTGGTGCTGGGGTGGTGAGCTGCTTGGTCATGTGGTCTGAAGCCTCTTTGTACCGGCAGCTGAGGGGGCTTCGCTGCGACTCCTAGACTTTACATTTGGTTTGGCCGGAGGGGTCACATGACAGCTGCAAACTAACACCCCGAGGGGCTTTCTGCTTTCACTTGACACTGACAGGCTGTGAGAGAGTCCAACACTGCAGAAAGAAAATATTCCCTCTTTCCATGACATCACCCAGCCAGGGATGGGGGAGGGGGGACACAGCTGGTGGCAGCCGCAGTACCATCTGCCCCTGACTAATAGTTAATGCTGCTTTACTTATAGACTCCTACTTCTGCAGAGAAGTGATATTAATGTATGGCCACAGCCAGGGAGGCCTGCAAGTCCCACAAATGAATTCGATTGACATTTTCACTCCCAGTCTATTGTTTCACTTGTGCGGTCCCTTTTATCAACACGGAATCTCTCTGAAAATATTCCTCAGTCACTTTGGGCACTTTTTAAGGTCCCATACCAAGATTATTTGAGTGTGTAATGATGATATGCAATTGGTTTTAAAAGTGAAATGTTGTGACCTTCATCTTAAAAAAATGTATGTAAAAAATAGACATGTATAATTACAAAGGAGGGTATCCTCGCCTTTCCTGCAACGTTCCAACCCACATCCCTGACCCCATGTACTCACCGTACATCTTTCCCTCGTCAGATAGAATGATCTTCCTGCGCCCACAGGGGGGATAGATGGCCAGCGCCTCCTGAAAGCTCTGCTCGATGTCGGGGCTCCACACCCCCTCGGCGTCATTGTCCAGGGGCTTGTCTGCCGAGTCGCTCATCCTCTCCATGTCCTCGGCAGGGCTCTCGCTGCCACTCCAGCTGCTGGGGTCCATGGTGGTGCTTGGGATCTCCAAGCCGAAGCCTGGAGCACAGTAGGGAGAGATCTGGAATTCCCAAATAAACAAACACAAGCCATCCGTTACTCTCCACAGCACAGACATCTGCCTCCAAGACGACAACACACTGCTCATGGCCACTGGTCAATGGTGTGGTGAGACAAACAGGAGAGGATTCTTGGCCTTGCTATCTACCTATGATATTAGGATGACTGTGGTACAGTTTTACTAGTTGCCATGGAAGGGACTGAAACTTTGCTTTATGCTAGTTTTTGTACGACATGTGAAATGGTACTATTGAAAATACTTCATGTTAGCTCCCATTTGAAACAAATATATGTGATGGAGGTCACATGTAGCTACTTCATCACAGGATACATGTTTACCTTGTAGTAGATTCACCTCCTTTACTTTCCAAAATAGATAAGCAGGCAAATAAAAATACAAGACTGCAGATATAAAATATATAATGAGAACATAACCCTAAAACACATCCAGCGCACCTGGTATTTCAGGAACAGTTGAAGCTTTTTTATACCAGCTGTCAGGACTGTCAAATAGACTCTTAAATCTGGATGAAATTCGTGTAGGAGAACTGTAAAAAAAAGAAACAGAGAAGCCCACTCAAGAAAGGATGCAACCATATCTGTACCACTTTAAATTTCAAACGGAAGAAATATCCCCTGTCCTCTTTGTTCCAGGAAAGAGTCTGTTTTCCACATTGTGAATTCCCTTGACATAGAACATTCCATTGTGAGGTTCCTCAATTTTCATTGCATTTATGCTGTGTAAGCAACATGCTCTGAATTAGATCCCCATTAAAAACTCATTCAAACGGCTGGATTGTAAGCGCAGAAGGAGGAAATCACATTTAACATTTAACATTAAGTGCTTCTACACCTGCATTGCTTGCTGTTTGGGGTTTTAGGCTGGGTTTCTGTACAGCACATTGTGACATCAGCTGATATAAGAAGGGCTTTATAAATACATCTGATTGAAATTTGATTGAATTAGAGGCAGAAATGTACCTAAACTGAAAGTGTCCATCTCTCCTTAATCAAAACTATTGTCCACAAAGTGACTCATAAAAGCAATGTAGGTTCTAATGTATTGCTGTAGACAATCATGCTGAGTTTAATTTTAACGGTGAACATCACAACTGGGGAGTTCATTCGGTGGATGTTTTTGTAGCCCTTCACTCTAGCACCCCCCACCCCCCATCCCACTACCCAGTCTCCCTCCCTATCCTCCCCTCTCGGTCCACCGTCTTTAGCCCTATCCTCCTCTCCCCTTCCAGACGACCGCTCCCTCTCTCGGCAAGATTCTATTCAAGCAGCACAAGCTGTTGTGAAGTGGGACTAGCAGCATATGTTTCTTCTAGAATGTCGGTTTGTGAGGGGGGAGAGGGGGGATGGGAGCAAGCTGTTTGGGAGAAAAAAAACTCCCAGAGAGCGGAGGGAGCATTTACTGAATTCCGTTTTTGTGAGCTGACTGCTGACACTGCAGAACTTACTCACAGACTGATGAGGGAGGGGAAAAACCGCCCATTTCGACCACTAAATGGCTTGGGCTTTTTCTCCAGCCTTGCTCCCCCCACCCAGACTGAATAATAAACTACACCGGTAATCACTTCCAGCACGGTCATGATTTTAATACTTGATCTCAAGCAAGATTTCTTTACTTCTTCAACAAGTTAAATGGCTGTGAATGCTCTTTCCAGGGGTTCACCATTCAGAGAGAGAGAGAGAGAGAAAAAAATATTTAGAGCAAGAGAGAAAAGAGACAGAGAAAAGAGAGAGAAAGAGAGAGAAAAGAGAGAGCGAGAAAAGAGAGAGAGAGAAAAGAGAGAGAAAATAGAGAGCGAGAGAAAAAAGAGAGAGAGAGAAAAGAGAGAGAAAAGAGAGAGAGAGAAAAGAGAGAGAGAAAAGAGAGAGCGAGAGAGAAAAGTGAGAGCGAGAAAGCGAGAGCTAACGTGAGTGTCTGGACAAAAAGAGGGAAACAACACTGACATTTGGAGGGGTGTTTAGTGAGCTCATGGCCATGTTCATCCCACAATGGGATGATGTTTCCCCGCTCTTCTACAGGTGGTTTCCCCTGATGCGCCACACCAGGAAATGAATACTGTTACACTGAAGCGTGCAATGAATTATTGAATCCACCACCCCACCCCCGTCCAACAACAAAACAAAAACTGAGCTCTCAACCACGACTAGCATTTACCACTAGGGAAGGGCAGCAGAAATCCTTGGCCTATAATATTGCTACATGAAAAGATTAGAGCAGAAAATATTTGAGGTATAAAGATGGAGGGGGTAGGGGTGGAGGGGTAATATATAACATTGAAATGTTATAATAGAACCTGGTAGGCTAATTAATTCATTTTAAGTGGTACTCTTAATGAATTTAGTTAATATAACCAATATAAATAACTATTTTCTGTCTCCTCCATCCATTGCTGAGGATGGTGTGCCGCCGCAGCTACTGCAGGATTACTCTGAGGGGGAAACAGCGGTACACACTCACTGCCATGTAATCACAAAGAGTTTAAAAGACTGAGGCGGCAAAGGGGCTCAAGAGTACCTCTCTTGGCCAGTAGAAGCACCCACATCGTACAGCTGGCAGATCTACAGTAAGTCAATGCTATTTACAAACACATTTACTTAGTGGCAGTTACAATGTGATATAATCAATGTCCGCATAATTCTTTGGTGATAACTACACATTTCTCTTGTTACTGGTACGTTAATTGCCACAGAGAGTAATAGGATACGGCATGTGTCAAAATTGATTGATTGCTGACCTTATGACCTGATGACATGTACTGAATATGTGCCCCCGCCCCGCCCCCCCTGTTCGTGTGGTCATGTGTTAGAGGGTGTTTGAACTTTTGGGGCCCATGCCCCCCTCCACCCCCCCCCCCAGTTTTATCTCCCTTATGGTTGTTATCTATGAAGCAGGAATGTCTGGGGCTATAGATAGCGCTGGGGCCTCAGCATTATAAATGTCCAGAACAAGTCATTTTTTAAGATCTGAATATTAAGCATCTAAAAATATGTCTACAAGGGGAATTCTCGGAGTGCTCTGTAGCTCATGTCACGAACCCAACGCCAAAAGCTTGGAGGATATTTTGGTAGAGGCTCCCAAATGTTTTAACGGATTTCTGTGTACAAGTGAGGGCCATATTTCGTACATATTCAACCCGGAGGAATCTACGGTTAAGATATTCACAGACAGCGTGTCCCAACCCTTTTATCGTGCAGAACCCGAGCCTTTTTCTCTAGCGCTAAGGATGCGAGAATGGCTTAAAATAAGGCTAGCTTTGTGTCAAATGGAACGTGCCCTGAGTGCTTCAAGGCTGCCAGGATATGCGTTGGAAGAACAAGTCTGTGGACGCCAGGATCTAATGGCCCTGAGAGTCACTTCCATGGGGTATACCCCGGACTCCAGAGTGACAATTTTAGCATGTGAACAATTTGACAGGTCAAATGCTACGAAAACGGTCAGTCCATATGTATCCTCCAAAGCATGCAAGGATGTAAATTTTTTTCAAATAATGTTCAGTTTTAAATGGCGCGATTACCACATTTTCCGAACCCTGATGAATAAGCTGGACAGTCTTTTCGAAAATCGTGAACAATTACGGCGATGGCCTAGGTTATCGTTGAGACATACCCCGGAACAACAACAAGTTCGAAGGCGGATCTTTCCCTGGCAGGAAAGTGGACAGAGCTTCGACGGAGCGCGGAAAATACTTTGTGATGGGGAATTGGAAACGGATAATGTTCAGGGCTAACAGGACCCCATATATCTGTAAGAAATAGTTAAAATAAATGTTGAATTATAAGGTGTGTTAAAATGTAGGTGTTCATTTTTGAAAATGTATACCCCCCCATTTAACTAAGGGGTAGCGCTCTTTTCTCTCAAGCTAGGGTCTGGCGCAGACAACTGTAAGATCTGAAAAAAACATGTATTATTTTATAGTCTATTCCTACATTGGGTATGTTATGAACATTACGTTTTATTAAAGTTTGTAATAATGTACAAAGACCTGCATCCAAGGTTTTTTTTTATTTTTACATAAAACACGTGTGCTGCATGTTTAAATATTATTCAAATGGGTTACTTAATTCAAACATGTCTTAAAGGTTGTACGAAATATTTTGGAATTCAATAAAAGGAATGTTTAAAAACGGTATCTCACCCTTTAACTATGTGAAAAACCTATTTAACAACGTCTTCCAGCTCTGTCGCGAAGTAAAATAGAATCAGAGTGTTTGTGTGTGTGTGGGGAGGGGTCTTGAGGCGGAGCAACAGGCGTGTGTGTGTGTGTGTGTGTGTGTGTGTGTGTGTGTGTGTGTGTGGTTGGGTGTGTGTGTAACATAAATCCTAAGGTTGGGGGGTCCCAGAACTCTTATCTGTAGAGAACCGTTTGAAACCAAGGTGTGCACTATCATGCATAAGGCATGTCGAGATATCAGCCGAACAGCGGGGGTTAAACATAGATATCTCTAATCTGCGGCCCCCACACACCCCGTTTGCAGACAGAATGTCACGACATCCCCTCCTGTTGTTTGAATTCACAGCCTGTGTTCTCTAAACCAGACATACATGGGTTGGGGTGTAGCATACATCTCTCAAAAAAACTCATTCCGAACTTTTAGATAGTTAGGGACAGAACTATTTTTTAACGTTGTCAGCATTGCTTTAGCGCAAACATAAAGGCCCGAATATTGAGCTGCACGGACAGATTAAAATAATAATAATAATATTCGGAATAAGGGAATCTCGCATAATGGATATTTCTGGAGGTGAGTAAATGAAAAAAACATATTTTAAGATTTGTTTGAATATTATTGGAATATTAAACCCTAGTTATTTGGGTATTTCAGGCCAAAAGCCCAATATAGGTAAAAAAATAAATAAAAAAAAGTGTAGATATAGCGTATAACTGTTAACATTGTCTAATGGAATCTAGGATCCCCGACATTTACGCAGCTTTTACGCGATTTACCTGATCTGGAACATGATGGGGTTCGCAGGAGCAAAAGTCTGGCAGACAATCACCAACGGCCTTTTTCGTTGTAAGTCCTTATAATTAAACACATACCCAAGAAATATTTATATATAAACATTTTAAAAATAGGTTGTACTATTTTTTTAACTATTTTATGTATTTACAGCCGACATACAGCCCTTTATGATAAAGGATGCGTTATGGACAGCTGACACGCAGGACTTTGATGCAATTCTACCGTTCTGTACGAGCGCTTTTTCAAACTCACCGCGAATCCAGGGAACATCGACCCCCTCCCGACATATTCCAGACCCCAACAGGCAACGATCAACTGTGGCCCAAGTACACTGCTCAGAATCAAGCCCACCCGAAAACTACTGTTGGGCCAGGAACTTGCTGCTTCACGAGCCGGCGCTCCAGGGACAAGGTATGGGACCATTATACAGTTTTGTTATTAGTTATCAGCCTTTTTATTAGTTATAGATCTGTTGATAGCCTATGTTAAAACAAGGACAAATAATGTTTTTTCAGACTGCCCGGAGACAGACCCAGCAGAATCTGGAACGCTAGAGGGAAAAAGTCACACACCCCCGGTTTCGGCGATTCGTCACAACAAGCGCCAAAAAAGTTGAGGTATTTTAACTATGTACTGTTAATATATATTATTATAACGGAAAGGTATTTGACATTTGTATGTAGCTAACATATATATTTTTATATCTAATAACGTAATTATGTATGTATTATTTTCATTCAGACTCCGCACCGGCGAAAAACGGCACAGACGACCACATAAATCTAGAGCTGGGCGATTCCGGCGCCCCGAGCATTCCGAATGAAACACCCAAGAGACCTGTTTTTAATGACATGTCAGATGTTGATGACCAGCTATTCTGTGATGCGGCCAACCTTATAGACCCAGTCAATTCTACGGCCTCAATACCTGCAGCCGAACAAGAAAGGTTTTTCACATTATTTTCCAGGGCTTTGAAATCGAGGAATGTTTTGCTATACAAACGACTGGGGGATTTAATTGAGAGACAGTACAGAGACGATATGTTATTCTGGCATAGAACAATTCCACGCATGTTAAACAGCAACCCCATTAAAAACGCAAATACAGACGCTAAAATCATACATGTAACACCAACCATTACAGAAAAAAAAAAAAAACGAACACTCTTATTTATCCAAAAATGGCAGAACTAACGCAACACGGGGAGACAGTTGAAAGCCTCTTATCCCAGATTCCAGACGAACTCCTAGAAGTTATAAGACGTATGAACGATTCAGGAACGTTAGATGAAAGCATATTAACACAGATTCCAGCCGAACTCTTAGAAATTATTAATCGTATGAACCAGTCAGGGGGGGTTGAGGAAAACATGTTATCCCAGATTCCCGAACCCCTCATAACCTTAATTAATCGTATGAACGCGAGTCAGACAATTTCGGCCCCGACAACCCCGACAGCGATAGAACAACCCGTAACGCCTAGGTCCGTAGAGTCTGAAACGCCACAAGATGTTTTTGGGGAATTGGACAATTATCTAATAAATCTGGCAGCAGATGTTCATGATAGACGTGTCAGGGTTGTGTACAGGAAAAATTCAACAATACAGAGATTCGACAGTTTTTCAATTTCCTATGTGTGAATCAGAATCTTGACTATGCTGTATTTTACATGATGATAATGGACACTCTGAATGACCTGTTAGAAACAGCAAGAGATTATGGCGAACCTCGTGATGTCTTACAGTTGGAAATATGTGGAGATAGCCTGCATAATTCAGTATCTCTTATTTTACCCAATGGCGAAGCAGATCTTGAACAATTTACAGCGCTGGTAGAACGCCTTGTTCAGTCAAATTTAGCCATCATAGCCGATCGAACCCTAGAGCTTGTAGTGCAAATAATACGTCAACCACAGGGAAGGAAGCTTGATAGCCTAATGCAGTCAGAAATCATAAGCAATAAAAGGGCCTACCTCATAAACGTTCACAATCCCGATAATAAGCTATGTTTTGCAATAGGCCTAGCGCATTTACTTAACCCCGGATGTACTGATCTGACGGCATTGCAAAAGGCTAGAGAGATCCAAACGGCGGTGGGTCTCGGGATCCATGAAGGCGTGGCATTCTCAGACATTGTCAAATTTGAAAACCTTCTGAATATCAAGATTGTGGTTTTGTACCACAGTAGAGCTAATGCAGCTCTCTTGAAGTTCCAAAACACCCCCCAACCGCACCCCCAGATTCTGTACTTTTATGTGCAAAACGAACATTACTATGCCGTTACAAACGTCACGGCGTTCCTAGGGGCAACCTATGTGTGTAGATCCTGCCATACCGGCTACAGCCGAAAGGGGGCACTCGTGCCGTTATAACTGTTCTGTATGTCAGGATGCCGAGTGCCCTATGCAGACCCTAAACTTGACACCATGTGAGGATTGCCATCGCACATGTCGTTCGACCTACTGTTACGATAAACACAAAATTGAAACATGGCACCCTAAGGCCTGTAAATCTGTAAGCATTTGTGCCATTAACAAGAAATGCCCAAAATGTCATTGCAATTACAGCCTTAAAATAGATAGCCCTAAACCACATGTTTGTGGAATCCTACAGTGTCCAATCTGTAAAGGGGGTCTGAAAAGCAGAAATGCTGAAGTGGTTCAAGAAGTGCCACACGAGTGTTATATTCAGCCCTTGGCTGAAGATGAACCTTCAGAGAAATATGTGTTCTATGATTTTGAGACAAATCAGCAATCGGGGATCATTTGCCTATTTTTGTATCTACCATGACATTCACGGGGAAAAGTGGTCTGCAGAAGGATCCAATTGTGCACTACTCTTTCTAAAACATTTTAGAAAACCACAGTACCGAAACTTTACGTTCATAGCGCACAATGCTAGAGCCTACGACTCATACCTTCTTCTGAACCCCTTGATACAGCAAGGCATAGCGCCGAGGGTCCTAGCGCAAGGGAGTAAAATCCTGTGTTTTGTAGATCCCGCCTTCAACCAGAGATACATTGACAGTTTAAGCTTCTTACCCATGAGATTGGCTCAAATGCCAGAGGCCTTGGGTTTTGAAAACTCTGTGAAAGGCTGGTTCCCCCACTTCTTCACATCTGAGGAGAATCTACACTATATAGGATCATATCCCAGCCCAGAAATGTATGGGTGTGATCAAATGTCTCCCAAAGAGCGAGAGAGATTCATGACTTGGTATGAGACAGTAAGATATGGCACCTTTGACTTCCATAAAGAGATGGAATCATACTGTGACAATGATGTGGTTATACTTCGTGAAGGATGCCTCAGATTCAGAGAAGAGGTAATCAAAGATGCAGGTATTGACCCTTGGAGTTGTACAACGATTGCATCGGCATGCATGAAAACATACCGTACACACTATATGCCGACATCCTCTATAGCGATCCCTCGCCTGACAACTACCGACGCCAGTTCAAGGCCTACTCTAGTGGGTCCATTCAATGGCTAGAGTATATGGCCCAGGATAAAGACATTTTTATTCAACATGCTTTGAATCGAGGGGAGAAGGCGTTTGGCTCTTACCATGTAGATGGCTACACCAAGATTGACGGGGTTGAGACCGTGTATGAGTACAACGGTTGTTTCTTCCATGGTTGCAAATCTTGCTTTGTGCCCCAGAACATATGTGTCCTAACCCAAAAGACTTTTGGGGAAATGTACCAAGAGTTTCAAGACAAAGTTGATTCGTTACAGGCTACTTACGGTCTAAAAGTGGTTGTTTTGTGGGAGCACGAATGGACAGCCCTCAAAAAGTCTGATCCTCATGTTCAAGCATTCCTTTCCAGCTTTGACATCCCAGAACCTCTGGAGCCAAGACAGGCCTTGTATGGCGGCTGTACCAATGCTTTGACATTGAGGTATGTAGCGCAACCCGACGAGACAATAGGCTATGTGGATTTTACATCCCTTTATCCGCATGTAATGAGTTCCTCATGCTATCCTATAGGTCATCCTGAAATTATTCATCGTGATTTTGACTTACCTCAAAACTATTTTGGTCTGATCAAAGCAACAGTCTACCCTCCAAGGGGTTTGTTTATACCTGTGTTGCCTTACAGGGGCCCTCAAGGAAAACTTTTCTTTCCCCTTTGTCGCACCTGCAGTGAAAACATACAACAAACCCCATGTGATCACACCGATCAAGAAAGAGCACTGACAGGTGTATGGGTCACAGCTGAATTCTCTAAGGCTTTAGAGATGGGGTATCGTGTGGCCAAAATCTTTGAAGTATGGAACTTTCCAAAGAAATCAGACACTCTTTTTAAAGAGTACATCAAGACCTTCTTGAGATGTAAGCAAATGGCTTCAGGCTATCCTGCATCGGTCACAGATCAAGAAAGTAAAGACAGGTACATTCAAGACTATCATGACAGAGAAGGCATCCTTCTTGACCCTGACAGAATAGAGGTCAACAAAACCAAACGAAATGTGTCGAAATTGTACCTAAATTCGCTTTGGGGCAAATTAGCGCAGAGGTGTAATATGTTGACAACGTCGATTATTAAAGACCCTGAAGAATTTTTGGAATTCATTTTTTCGGACCAATACGAAATTTCACATTTTTCATTCTTGAGTCAAGACATTGCCTTGGTGCAATGACGACGTAACAAGAAGTGGGTTCTAACCCCGGGTAATGTAAATGTGTTTCTTGTAGCATTTACCACGGCCTATGGCCGACTTGAACTGTACAAGCTCATGGAGCAGCTTCAGAGGCGGGTACTTTACCACGACACAGACTCTGTGGTCTATGTAAGCAAACCAGGGGATTGGAGCCCCCCACTCAGCAACTATCTGGGTGGCTTAACGAGCGAACTCGCAGAGGGTGACCATATCACAGAATGGTCATCCTGTGGGCCCAAAAGCTATGCTTTTAGAACGCTAAAGAATCACGTGGTATTGAAAGCCAAAGGAGTGACTCAAAACTATGAAAATGCCCAGCGTGTAAACTTGGAATCAATCACACGCTTGGTTGAGGGGTTCCTAAATGACAGGAATGGTGACTTGGAGATTTTGAGCTCCTACAAAAAGATTGTTAGGGATAAAAGGGCTTCCATCTGAGGAATGCCCCACTCATTAAAAGATTCAGGGTTGTCTATGACAAGAGAGTGCTTTTGCCTGACGGGACTACATTGCCCTATGGCTACTGACTTATGCTACAAGCTACAGGGGTCTTAAAGCTTAAGATATAATGACTGCTGTAGAAGGTTTTGACCCCGGTTGCAACTACCATTTTCGGCCTTAATCGCAGGGCCTTCGAATAGTGGTAAAACTTGTTTTGTAAAAAGTATTTTAGAGAATTCTGAACATGTGTTATCTCAAAAGCCTGATAATGTTGTGTGGTGTTATTCATGTTATCAACCTCTGTATGATGAATTGTTGAAGACAATAAAAATCAAGTTTGTTGAAGGAATACCTGATACCCTGTCTGATGATGAACTTTTACCTCCTCATAAAAACAATCTGTTGGTTTTGGACGATATGCTATTTGCAGGTAGCGAACATCCCGAAATTGCCCGAGCGTTTACCCAATATACTCATCATAGAAACCTGTCCGTGCTTTACTTGGTGCAGAATGTGTTTCACCAAGGTAAAAATAGCCGCACCATCAGTTTGAACGCCAATTACATGGTTTTGTTCAAAAATCCTAGAGACAAACTACAAATTAACACTCTAGCTCAGCAGATGTACCCGGGAAGGAAATCCTACTTTATGGAGAGCTACGAGGACGCAACCCAAGTGCCATTTTCTTATTTAATCGTGGATTTAAAAGCAAATACTCCAGAACACCTGATTCTACGAACCGGTCTGTTCCCGTGGGAGTGGCCGGCTGCGTACATTCCTAAAAAAAAGTAGCCGCTATGTCTCTGCGTTTAAAAAGAAACTTGCCCCTCTTGAGAAGCCTAGTTGGGGCTACATCTAATGAACGGAAGGCCATCTTGGGTCACTGTTCTTCAGATCTCATATTATCCCTATGTGAGATTGCTTTGAATCTTCTCAAAGGACGCATTCCACTCACCCTGACACAATTGAAAAAATTAAAGAGACAAAAGACCTCGATCAAGCTCTTTGCCAATAAAAGGGTCAGTCTTCAAAAGAAACGACATAGCATACAACAGTCTGGCGGTTTTATTCTACCTTTACTAAGTTATGCCGTGCCCTTCATCACCAGCCTTATTGCAGCCCGACGTGGTGGTTGAACACATAGGGTGATGGCCAATAAAATGTATCTGGTGCCACAACAAGAGTTGGATAGACTTAAAAAAACAAATGCAGGGGCCCCCGAAAATATCAGACAAACAGCGGAAAATGATTTGGATACGGCCATGAAGGATATTTTGAATCAAAAAGGATTGAACCCCTATGATAAGGTCCAAAAATACACAAACCTCTTGCAAAGGTATTTGTCCTTGGTGAAACAAGGGGAGAGAGAGACAGGCCATTTAACTATTTCCCTACAGGACCCTTTAAAAGATGACGAGCCTCGCGAGAGCCACGCCCTGTAAGGCCTGTACCTGCGAGCTTACCATCTGAAGATCAAATGCCTGTTGAAGATAAAGTTATGCATGACTTGTTAACCCATGTTCCGGCACGTAACAGGAAAAATGTTAGCTACATTATGAACAAGCTAAAAGACTCAAATGGGGCAGCTACTTGGAATGACAAAGGAGAGTTTATCCTTCAGGGGCTGTTGTCAAGGGTTCACATATACTTGACTTGCTTAAAAGTACCACATCTGCCCACAAGGTGGCTGATGACCGAAGACCTCCAGGGTGGCTTCAGTTTCTTAAGGCCCTGGCCATCCTCAACATACCCCTCTTGGGTGTACCCAACTATAAGATTCGGCAACAGATTCACTCTTTAAAACACAAACCGTCACCGAGATACAGCACCCCTAAAGATGCCCCAAAACCCTCGCATCCTTATGAAATGAATGACGATAACCCATTTACCCCCCTGAACGCCTCTGGACCTTTCCCTAATCCCGATCTCTCTGGGTGGTTAGCCTTTTGAATTACTTTTGAATGACTATGATTAAATTCAATAAATTTTATTTGAAAAATAAGCAATTTAACATTTGTGGCATTCTTGAAACATTTGGCGTGAGCATACGCCTTGATTACACGTTCTTAGAGGATACACATTTGAACACTTTTGATATTTTCTAACAAAACAAGCTACAACTTTATCATTACTTCTTAAATCATCCTTATAAAGAGACATAACATCTTCAAAAGAAACTCCCGGGCTCTTTGGCATAGGTAGAATACACAGTGTTGACCGCATGTCGTTGAAAGGGTATCTTGCACCTGTTTGATATTGTAGTATATCTTTGAGCCATTTTTGGTCAGAAATTCTTTAATAGATTTGGGGAAATGTGAAAAACCGGGTGGGAAACCATAGGAATCAAAAAAGTTGAGATTTTTCTTCCTCCTTCCTCTTCTAAGGTCACAGCTAGCCAATGTTCACCCGGCATGTTTTTAGGATGGGTATTGACAATAAACATTGCAGGCCGCACCTTCCATTTCTCCATAGGTAATTCATCACAAGCCAACACTCCGCAAAATTGTTTTCCAATCAGTCGGCTCATCAGCCCTTCCAACTCTTGGGTATTCATGTCTTTTGCTCAACGATCCTTAATAATAATCTACTAAAACCTGTCTTCGGCTATTCACCTCCAAGATTGAATCAGAGCAGGCATAAACAATCATGCTAACCGTACAGGCTAAAGGTGTACGGAAACGCATTTCCAGCCTGAGGTTACCTTGGGACACCACAGAAAGATTTCCTGAGGTGTCATCATCTGGGGATAAATTGAAAGCATACATTGTGTAACCCTCGGCAAAATCATTTCTGTCAATAGGTAAAGAGAGATCTTTTAGATGCCTCCCGGTAGCCAGGAATAGATTGTAAAATTCTCGCACAGATATGTTGTTATTAAATTGCGGTTGGAAAGCCTTAGCAGGGACCTGACGTCCGTCCTGACACAGAGCGACATACTCTGCATTGAAGTGTTGAAAATTAAAGGGTTTTTATTTATGCTGCCCGTATTGGAGGCGTGATCAACCAAACCTATAACTACGTATCGCGGTAAAGGGCCTAGAAATAGGTTTTCTTGACTGCAGATTCTGCTGCCCACAGGTATGCTAAAGGTTTTCATGGTAATTCTTTGGAGAGGGTAAAGGGCATTTCCTTTCAGCAAAGCCTGTGAGTGACCCAGACGAACTGCCGGAGATACCGATACTTTTTTAATAAAAAGCGTGGCCCCCAACACTTTTAAGCTAAAGTCCCCATCCGTTGCAGACATTAGGCAAAACTCATCCTTGGCCCTGGTTAATTTTAGTCTTAAATCAACCGCATTTAAGAGTAAACGTTCTTGAAAGAAAATGTCAGAGTGTATAGGGCCTAGCAGATGGAACTCTCGAGATTCTGCACAGTAGCGAGCCCGGGCGGCCAGGCCTTTATTTGCACCTGTGGATGGGTCTGTCGATTCCATAGAGCCTCCTGCAGTATCCTTGCTAAAAAGCCCTGCGCTGAATTGGGTCTTGAGAGTGTCTTCAGAGTAGTTGAGTAAGCATTCCATGATGGCACGGTAGGGGTATGTGGCACTGCTTTGACTGATTAGCCGTTCCCCCAAAGTCACATCCACTTGGGAGAAGATGGTGGCCACTGGGTAATTAATGAGACTCACTTTGGCATCGTTTGCAATATCAGTACCATCTCTTTTGGTTACTTTTAGACGCAAATGCACCAAGGTGTTGTTGAGGTCCAGATAGTTGTCACCGTGGCCTGGTATGAAAAACTCTATGGGGCCGTTGTCTGTAATGGCAGAGAGTGGGGCTATCTCCACATAACTGGACCTCTCTACTGAATGTTGGGTTAAGGGGGCCGTGAAAAGATCGAGCTCTGTTTTTATAGCTTCAGAGGACATGCGGTGTAAAAGAGCCATGGTGCTTGTTCTTTTAGAAAATACTTCCGAGTATTCTTTTTACCGTTTTTGGTCCAGACCTCCTCACTTTACCCCGTCTTTGACTAACTGAGTTTCTTTTAACCGTTAACCTGTTGCCTCTACTTGGGACGCTTGCGTCCCAACTAGAGCTCTGGAAATGCAAATGCGCTACGCTAAATGCTAATAGTATTAGTTAAAACTCAAAAGTTCATTAAAATACACATGCAGGGTATCAAATTAAAGCTACACTCGTTGTGAATCCAGGCAACAAGTCCGTTTTTTAAAATGCTTTTCGGCGACAGCATGAGAAGCTATTATCTGATAGCATGCACCAATACACTACAACAGAAAAGCACAGCAGGGGACGTAAACAAAATAATTAGCATTTCGGCGTTACACAAACCGCACAATAAAATAGAAAACAGTCATTACCTTTCACCATCTTCTTTGTTGGCACTCCTAGATGTCCCATAAACACTATTGGGTCTTTATTTCGATTAAATCGGGCCATATAAAGCCAAGATATCGTTATATGTAGACTGTGTGATAAACGAAAAAAACAGCGATTTCACAACGTAACGTCATTTTTTTTAATTCAAAAAGTAGACGATAAACTTTCACAAAACACTTCGAAATACGTTTGTAATGCTACTTTAGGTATTAGTAAACGTTAATAAGCGATAAAAATCATCCGTAGGCGATGTAAATATCATTAGCTGTCGTCTTGGAAAAATTTCAGGAGAGAGCTCTTCCGGAATGATCTGGGCGGAGACCGGAGGTAAGCGGTGCCCCTCTTTCGGTTCAACCAAGAATCAAAGATGATTAAATTCACAAGACTCTAGACAACATGGGGATGCTGTGGGAGTTGAATGCTCGGTCTTATCTAATTCGGCTCACTGTTAACAATTGCTGGAAGTGGCGCAAGGATATTTATTTCCATTTTCTGTGATCAGGTTTTCCTGCGCTTTCCGATGTAACGCACGTTATGTAATAGCCACAGTCGTGATTTAACCAGTTTTAAAAACGTCCGAGGGTTTCCTATCCACACATTCTAACCATATGAACGTACTATATTCCTGGCATGAGTAGCAGGGCGCTGAAATGTTGCGCGATTTTTAACAAAATGTTCAAAAAAGTAGAGGGTCGACTGAAGAGGTTAACCTCCGTTTTTTAGGCTCAAGTCTTCGCCTTATACCGGGTGGTCTCTTTTTCGGTCTTCGAGACAACATCATCAACCCCGAGCCTTCTTGACTCTCGACATCTGGTGACGCCCTTCTGGTTATCGCATTGGCGACAACCTCACTTACTATATTTTTTGCTGCTGATTTTAAATGCGGTTTGGCTATGCTGAAGCATCTCTTCATAAACGGTAAAACCATCCTAAAGAGATTACGAAATATCCCTCCGATCCCCGAACCATACATGGTGGGCGATCCATAATATCCTGGTAACCCATTACCCACTTGATCCACATAGTATGTGACATACCGGTTAGGGTTGAGATGTCGGTGTTCCATAATTTTAATTTAGATGTATTATGTATATAAAATATATAATACTAATATTATATATGTAGAGAGGTTTTGGTGGGTCTAAAGTGGAGTTTTACAATCGTTTTACCATAAGTAAATTCAATGTTTTCGTTCTGATCCGTTTTAAGCTCAACAAGAATGTTTTCAATATATTTCTTGCTTACAGGTACGTAGTGTGGCTTGTCGTAGGTGACAGTGACGATGTCCCCATCCTTTCCATCTATATGAACCGTTCTCAGGAGTGGCACACAGCTGTCTCCGACCCTTTGATATGATATGATGTCGGTATACACAAATATGTTGTAAAATCCTGCATGTATATCCGCGGGGAATGGGAATAATTTATCTCTCACATACGTCCATGTATTGGGCCCCATTCCTAACATGTAGGCTAAATTACCACTGGTCTTTATCCCCCCGGAAGCATCTCCTGAGATTTGTACCCTTTTATGTATAGGGTTGTACATCAGGAATATTTCCATACTGTTCTGCGATAGCCGTTCATTCAACTCGGAGACGAGCCTTTCGACGGTGCTATAGAACCCTTTTTTAACCTTAATAAATTTAGCAGGTTCCGTTAACTTTTTGAAATAAAATTCCCGGTCCTTATCTTTGATATTATACCAGCTATGGGGGTATGTAATCTCGCTGAGCCCTACTTCCCAGGCCTCTGATAACTCTATAGGCTTTGGAAAATTGGTTGTATAATTAGAACTCTGATTATTACGATATATGTGTGCGGACGCATTACTGGGGAGAGTCAGGTAGAAGCCGCTGTGTTCCATTATGCCCTCCGGTGTACACCCGAATGAGGATGTATTTTATCATGCATGGGGTTTAAATTAACCCCTGATGCCTCCACTACATCCTTCTCTAATACCCAGCTGTTGAATTTTAGCGGCCAGTTTTTCCAGCGGACCAGCACCCATTTTTGACCTTTTCTCTCTTTTGATCTAGAATCTCATCTACGTGAAACACCTTGTCTTTACCAACCGTTACCTTCTGTAATTCCTGCTCATAAAAAGATCCCGTTATAAGTTCCCCGTCATAATCTTTTAATATGTAGACCGGGGTATGCGCGGCAGACATTCTGTAACCGTGAAAAGCTCATCACTGTATCCTTGCACGTATTTTTATCGAAAACACCCCTCAACTTGGATATACGAACCAAGTCCCCCACAATAAATTTAAAATGTATTTTTTCTTACGGCGAAGAGGGAGCAAACCATACAGATTTTTAAAGACTTGAAAAGAGTTTTCCGAAGAGACTTCGGAGGGTTTCATCCTTATACTTTTATGATAACTATTGTTATACGCAATTACTAAATCTTGAACTATATCGATATATCTATGCGTGTTGTGCGCTGTAAAATAGCGCCACATCCTCTCCTTCAGAGTCCTGTTAAAGCGTTCAACCACAGAAGCTTTCAAATCCGATCCTGTAGCAAAATGTACTATATTGTGCTTTTACATTAGTTTCTGAAAGGTCTTATTAAAAAATTATTTTCCGCCATCGGTCTGCACTTTCTTGGGGGCGCCTCCTTCCTTCAAGATAGAGGCAAATGCCCTGGTCACCTCAGCGTAGCTCTTATTCTTTAAGACCCGGACAAAAGCTATTTTAGAGAAAATATCTATGACCGTTAGCATGTAGCGGTTTCCTTCATTTTTATCTGCAAGGGCCTGCATGTCACATAGATCCGCCTGAAATTGGGACAATGGGTGTGTAGAAAAAACTCTATTTCTAGGAAAATGTTTTCTCACGGGTTTATGTAGAGTGTGCGCATCTTGTTCGGATAGCCACTCAGTGACTTTAGCATCGCTTAACCTGTGACCTGTTTCTTCGGCTAAAGCGCTGTAAACGCTCCTTACCACCATAAGACCCCGGGATAGAGGGATTATAATAAATGTTTTTCAAAATCTGCTCTGCCATCCTTCTTGCCTCTCTGAGGTACAATAATGTTAATGAGCCACTTTCAAATAACAACAACATTTCATTTTCATTTTTGGGATTTTTATTTTCATGAAAACATTAGGTATTACGTATACAGACAATCCCTAATTCGTTGCAGGATACATGCCCCCCCTTTCTCTATGATCGAATCATGTAAAACCTTGTATATTTGGGTTAGATTAACAGGTTTGTATCGCTGAATTTTTACAACAGACACATCCGCTATAAAAGTATATAAACAACAAATATGATACATGGTACAATTAAAGGGTGTTTCAAACAAATAAAGTAAAATCTTAGACAAGGTTGTTTCTAGTTCTTCAGAATCACCACCAAGCCGGGTTACCATTTGTGTCCATTGTAGAACCTCGCCAGCATGGCGTACATGAGTCATGATTTGGTCCATTTTCAAAACACGCTCTACATTAGCCCCGGAATTGGGGGTTTTGTAGAACGAGACATTGTTCACTTTATTTTCAATAATTTGATGCATAACACTTGTAAGTTCTCTCAAAAGAAAAAATGTATTTATTCTATCTAACATCGTATACATATGGTTACCCATTGCTCTACATTTAAATAACAAAAATGTCACTCGGGCTCTTGGGGTTTATTGAGCCAGAAAGCCAACACATCCGACACCACAGCCTCCCTGTATTTGTTATCCTCCACCAGGGTGTGTCGGATTTCTTTGAGTTTCTGGTGTATGTGAATTGCCTCCTTTAGCTCGTGTAGGAATGCTTCGGTTACCCCGTAAACTCTGGGGATAGACGGCACAAGGCCCATAGCCTCCAGGGCTCTGACCAGCGATGGTATAAACCGTCGGGACCAAAGTCTTTTCACCAGCGCCTCAAAATTGTTGAAGAAGTACTATCTTGGGGGATCGTATAGGCAGGGGTGCCTTCGCTGGCTGGGGTGATTAATCTCACAACCGATGCATTTTTCTCGTATATATTCTCCAATCACCACGTCTAAAAGCGCGGCTACTGAGGCCTTGATTGTGTCAACAAAAATAGTACTGACCACCCCATCAAACACGTCCTCAGGTTGTGTACAGGTAGGGGGTGTCGAGGGTCTTGCCAGGGGGGAGTAGAATGGAGGGCTGCGAGGCATACAATCCTTAGTGTCGGGAGCCCAGGCCGTTTCGGAGTTCGGGTATGCGTTAGGAATATCCATGGTCAATGCGTAGGTTAAGAACTGTAGGTTTTAAGAACCAGCCTTTTTATTCTTGAACCAACCCTCGGGGTATCTGGGCGGGGTTAACAACACAGCTTACCTCGCTTTCTTTGGGGCTGCCTCTCCTGACGTTGTATCTTCTTGGGGTTGCTTTGAGTCGTAATCCTCAGGATTCGTATATATTATGCACTTCTTTATCCGTACAATGCTCTGGCGCTTTTGGCTCTGTACAAACAGAGCGTCCAACAGCTCCAACATTTGCAATTCCATTAAAGGCCAGCTTTTAAGGGGTATAAGCATTCGAAGCCGGAAATCCCCGTCCGAACCGCCAGCCCTGATGTTTTGGTTTCGGATTTCGCGGTGCTGACGTAAAATTCCACGCACCCGCAAGGCCGTCCATTTATACGTTGTAATTTAACTCTGTGAAATACTCTTCCTGAGGTGTCCGGGGTACCTTCCCAACGGGTCTCGTAGCCTGTGAACAAGCTGTAACCCTTGGTGATACGGCTCAGTTCGGGACACAAAACCTGTCGAAAAAACCGTCCAGTCTTCAACATCATAAGTCACGCCTAATTTCTGGTCGGTATATTCTTCTCCTTCGGCTAACGTATAGAGTTTCACGCTACAGGCCAAGTAATCAAACAGATGCCCCCAATGCTGTCCGTTAGACATCAACACTTCATCTTTCAGCACCGTTGCGGGCGGTATCTGGGTTCTATACACGTTTAAAAACGCTTTTTTGGTGCATCGTATATTGCGGCTGTATACTTTGCCCTTTCTCGATGTTTCAGACGCGGTCCTGCCTCCGAGGCTACAGTCATCACAGCTTTGCCACTGATCGCAAAATCCATGTTTAAAAATAGGGTTTACGGTTCTGGGTTTCGCAAGCCTTGTTCTGGACATTTATAATGCTGAGGCCCCAGCGCTATCTATAGCCCCAGACATTCCTGCTTCATAGATAACAACCATAAGGGAGATAAAACTGGGGGGTGGAGGGGGCATGGGCCCCAAAAGTTCAAACACCCTCTAACACATGACCACACAAACAGGGGGGGGAGGGGGCATGGGCAAAACATATTCTGTACATGTCATCAGGTCATAAGGTCAGCAATCAATCAATTTTGACACATGCCGTATCCTATTACTCTCTTGCCACCATTCGCCAAAGTAAATTCAATAGAATAGTACATCGTCAAGGGCGTTATTTCCCACCAAGACACCACAGCCAGAAGCACTCTACAGTATGTCCCCCGAATGAATGACTTTACCCTAACACTGTCATTAGCACGCTGTAGTCTATTAACCTGAACAAGTGTTAGAGAACAGCAGATAAATCTATTGAGTTAAAACAGCTTAATCACTGGGCATGGCTGAAGTCACTCTGCAGTCATTTGGCTCAGTGATATAT
This sequence comes from Oncorhynchus nerka, assembly GCF_034236695.1. Taxonomy (NCBI): domain Eukaryota; kingdom Metazoa; phylum Chordata; class Actinopteri; order Salmoniformes; family Salmonidae; genus Oncorhynchus; species Oncorhynchus nerka. The sequence goes on from NC_088423.1 coordinate 70,865,059, forward strand.
CACCCTAAATAATTGACCTCTGTCACTATTTCATAAGGAGCATCTCTCAGGATACACCTCAACAACCAGACGAATTCTGTGTCCAAGCGGGTGATCACCTCCTTCTGAGGAAATATGAGGTCAATTAGCCAGAGTTTGATGTATATTTCTTTATGGTTCAATTACTGATTACCCTGTGTTTCGTTGATCTCTCGACATTGACAAGTGAGTCGTTCTTGCTGTTTTGAACAGAGTGAGGTCATCATTAGAGCAGTAGACATTGTTTGCTGAAAGTTTGCTTTTAAACACAAGACGAATATCATAGAACACCTTGGCCATTCTTCTAATGAACGTCCTCTAAACTATGGACACTCAGCTGTCTTAGTGGAGAAACAAACGCAGGGGATGTTTGCAAACAGAAAATAAAACACTTCTCTTTCTTGATAGGAGAGAATAGAGGATTTGCTGACTCCCCAAGACTTCGGCTTTTCGTCCCTAAAACATTTACATGACGAACATAAATCCTTGCTGTCCCCTATAGACTTGAGTAATGAAAGACAAGGGAAAGAAATTCACCAATACAACATGATGTAGCTGAACTGAGCCAAATCCAAATGCACACCATGCCAAGAGCATAGTAACCTAACAGACTTACTGTGTTGTTAAGAACTTTTTACAGCAATCAAACGAGTGTGTCTCTAATATTTAGTCTATGTTACACAGCCTTCTGTATAAATACGCACAGAGGAGAATGTGCCTGGTATGCTATGCTGAGCTGGCTGTGTGTTTGGACCGGGAGAGAGACGCGTGTTGTGATTAGTGCAATATGTCTCCAGATGATGCTGAAGTGGTGATGTTTGTCCAGGCCCCAGTGGCAGATGGGAGACAGAGATTAGTCATGCAACAATATACTGTGGCTGGGCTGCTGTCGCTACACCTCGCTCTCAAAGCAGGGAAAGCATTTCAGACATACCCAGAACAAGGACACCATAGGCTACAGACAAATCCCATTCCCACCCAGGGAGAGGTGCTTTCTCTCGATCGTACATCATTCAAAACAAAATAGCCCACCAACAAACATGATAATTTCATCTGGTGTGCACTAACGTATCACTACAAGCAGGTGTTTGGTGTACACTTTTCAATACAATGATGGAGCTAGACTGGTAGAGCAACATTGCATTAGCTGCCCTACAGCATGCCTACAAAGCAGAAAGATGCTTCATATAAATGCAATTGGCTGTAATAACGGAACTGTATGGTAGATGGGAGCTTCTCAATCTAGCTCCATTCATATATTTCTGCGTAATAGTACAAGAATGATGAAACAATACGAACACCTGCAACCTTCAGCAGGTAAAGAGCATTGTGGCTTTTGTGAGTGATTACAGTTAATTGAATGTCTGGAAATGTTTCTGTAAAACTCTAATCAAATTCCCAACTCAACTAAACCCAACTGTTCCAGTCATCATAATGACAAGATTAATGGACAAGAACAAGACATCAACAAAACCCCACATGAAAAGTATGTGATGACTATAATGTGACCACTTTAAATTAATTTTATAAATTGAATTTCCAAAAATCGAATCAATGATGAAACAACAGCGTGTACCCAAAGTGTGTACTTTTCTCCTCACACATATTCCTGTAACCCTCTTCACATACAATGGATGATTTCTTGCATCGTGTCTACTCTAACATAAAATTGGAAATGAGGATTTCCCTTCTCTAAGAACCTAACACTGTGGATGGCAAATTCTATGCTTTTAAATCTCAGTGGCACGGTCATAAGCCAGGCCCATGTTTATATCATTTTTTATTAATGTGCTTATAATATCATAGTGGAGTTCAATAGCTTTCCTCGCCAAAAGGTTGTGTTCATTGTATCTGTGTGTGTGTTCACAGGTTCTCCTGAGGCTGTACCCCTCTCTGAAAAGTCTCCCCAATCAATTCAGCCAGGATGTGCCCCTACACGCCTCTTTCACAACTCACAGACATCTACACACACACACACACACACACACACACACACACACACACACACACACACACACACACACACACACACACACACACACACACACACACACACACACACACACCAACAGTTCCAGGATTGGGGATTTGGAACTGTAAAAAAAACGATGGAAGCTTAACAGGATACACCACGTGGCTATTGTTTGATGGCAGGATTTCTGGTATCTGTTCTGGTTGGATGATAAGGCACTGATGTGTCTCATCCATTATTACACAAGAGAGATAAAGAGGGAGAGAGAGAGAGAAAGAAAGAAGGGAGACAGAGAGGGAGAGAGAAAGAGAGAGCGAGAGCGAGAAAGGAGGGAGACAGAGAGCGAGAAAGAGAGAGAGCGAGAGAGCGAGAGAGAGAGCGAGAGAGGGAGAGAGAGAGAGAGAATGATAGAAAATTAAAGTGAGAAAGCAAGAGAGTGATAGAGCGAATCAGGACAAAAATCAATTTATCAACATGCATAAACAAAGAAAATGACAACTTATACCTCAGAGAGTTCAGTGATATGGTTGAATGGTGGGAACCCGGTTACTGAGATTTACCGGGATTTACCGCCAAAACCACTCCCTTTTCCCGGGATAAATAACAAAGAAAGCGGTAAATTATAATAAATTATTTCTATGAACAGCATGGCGTGAAATGGAACTGTTAAATGATATGTGATGTCTAAATCTGTCTTCTCTACGGCCTCTGCATGATGAATCAACGCTGAGGGTGGGGACAGACAGCCCATCTCAATATGGAGCGCAGTTCAAAATGCAGGTAGACCTATCATCTCATCATGGTAACTCATCATGGTAACAGGTAGGCCTACATTTGCTGCAGCTTAGTCTATGTTACAGTAATATAAAGACCAAATGCACGTCTAATTTACCCATCTCCACCTGGATTTCGTGGGTCAGCATGTTTTTTCAATTGTAAAGATTATAATTTTTTTAATTGTAGCTGCAAATTAAGCAGAGTTTTAAAGCTGAGTTAAAAAAAAGCCTATCGTTGCTTAAATCAGTGCACACGCATGCACTCTCTCGCATTCTGTCTCTCTCCATATATTCCATTCAAATTGCATCCAAAATATATAATTGTGTTCTAGATTGATATATAACCCTATACAGTGGGGCAAAAATGTATTTAGTCAGCCACCAATTGTGCAAGTTCTCCCACTTAAAAAGATGAGAGAGGCCTGTGATTTTCATTATAGGTACACTTCAACTATGACAGACAAAATGAGAAAAAAAAATCCAGAAAATCACATTGTAGGATTTTTTATGTATTTATCTGCAAATTATGGTGGAAAATAAGTATTTGGTCAATAACAAAAGTTTATCTCAATACTTTGTTATATGTATTTGGTCACCTAGAAACAAGCAAGATTTCTGGCTCTCACAGACCTTCTTTAAGAGGCTCCTCTGTCCTCCACTCGTTACCTGTATTAATGGCACCTGTTTGAACTTGTTATCAGTATAAAAGACACCTGTCCAGAACCTCAAACAGTCACACTTTTTTTTCTCACCTATGATGAAAATTACAGGCCTCTCTCATCTTTTTAAGTGGGAGAACTTGCACAATTGGTGGCTGACTAAATACTTTTTTGCCCCACTGTATATATGCATCAGCCTACTAATTTGAAAAATAGACCCTATTATCTTTCAAAATTCAAATCCAATTCGCTAGCATATACTTGTAACTTTGTAGGCCGCATGTGCTGCACCAGAATCATATGTTCTCCCCTGCTTTATCATAGTTTGAACAATGTGCCTAATTCCAATCCATATAAAACAGTATAGAACAATACAGTACAGTAATACAGTTCACAATAAAAAATATTAGCCTACTGGAGCTAGTTTAATTTATTTACCCAAGAGAGCATATAGCTAGCTATATCTATGGGCTTTTATGATTTTCTGTCTTGAGTAATGTGCAGTAGCTTATGTCATATAAAGTGCCTTCGGAAAGTATTCAGATCACTTGACTTTTTCCCCCATTTTGTTAGGTTACAGCCTTATTCTAAAATTGATCAAATCGTTTTTCCCCTCATCAATCTACACACAATACCTCATAATGACAAAGCAAAAACAGGTTTTTAGAAATGTTGCTGATTTATAAAAAATAGAAAACTGAAATATACATTTTTATAAGTTTTCAGACCCTTTAGTCAGTACTTTGTTGAAGCACCTTTGGCAGCGATTACAGCATCGAGTCTTCTTGGGTATGGCACTACAAGCTTGGCACACCAATATTTGGGGAGTTTCTCCCATTCTTCTCTGCAGATCCTCTCAAGCTCTGTCAGGTTGGATGGGGAGCGTTGGTGCACAGCTATTTTCAGGTCTCTCCAGGGATCGGTCAGGTTCGATCAAGTTTAATTCCGGCTCTGGTTGTGACACTCAAGGACATTCAGAGACATTCAACTCCTGCGTTGTCTTGGCTGTGTGCTTAGGGTCGTTGTCCTGTTGGAAGGTGAACCTTCGCCTCAGTCTGAGGTCCTGAGAGCTCTGGAGCTGGTTTTCATCAAAGAGCTCTCTGTACTTAGCTCCGTTCATCTTTGCCTCGATCCTAACTAGTCTCCCAGTCCCTGCCACTGAAAAACATCCCCACAGCATGATTCTGCCACCAGCATGCTTCACCATAGGGACCGTGCCAGCTTTCCACCAGATGTGATGTTTGGCATTCAGACCAAAGGAGTTCGATCTGGGTTTCATCAAACCAGAGAATCTTGTTTCTCATGGTATGAAAGTCTTTAAGTGCCTTTTGGCAAACTCCATGTGCCTTTTACTGAGGAGTGGCTTCTGTCTGGCCACTCTACCATAAAGGCCTGATTGGTGCACTGCGGCAGAGATTCTGGAAGGTTCTCCCATCTCCACAGAGGTACTCTAGAGCTCTGTCAGAGTGACCATTGGGTTCTTGGTCACCTCCCTGAACAAGACCCTTCTCTCCCGATTGCTCAGTTTGGTGGGGCGGCCAGCTCTAGGAAGAGTCTTGGTGGTTCCAAATGTCTTCCATTTAAGAATGATGGAGGCCACTGTGTTCTTGGGGACCTTCAATGCTGCAGAAATGTTTTGGTACCCTTCCCCAGACCTGTGCCTCTATACAATCCTGTCTTGGCGCTCTGCGGACAATTCCTTTGATCTCATGGCTTGGTTTTTGCTCTGACATCCACTGTCAAATGTGGGACCTTATATAGACAGGTGTGTGCCTTTCCAAATCATGTCCAATCAATTGAATTTACCACAGGTGAACTATAATCAAGTTGTAGAAACATCTCAAGAGTGATCCATTGAAACAGGATGCACCAAAGCTCGATTTCGAGTCTCATAGCAAAGAGTCTGAATACTTAAGTAAATAAGGCATTTCTGTTTTTTATTTGTAATAGATGTGCAAACATTTCTAAAAACCTGTTTTTGCTTTGTCATTATTGGGTATTGTGTGAAAAATGATGAGGATTTAAAAAAAAATCAATTTTAGAATAAGGCTGTAAGGTAACAAAATGTGGTTAAAGTCAAGGGGTCTGAATACTTTCCGAAGGCACTGTGTGCTTAGATAACGGAATTTGATTTTTGGGGGGCTTGGGCTCATTAAATGTGGTTAATATATGTCTCATCAGGCTCAGGTAGTATCAGGTTTGAATTTTCATGCTGACCAAAGCTCCAATCAAATCCAGACATGCTTTATAATGCTTTTGAATGACACTTCCGGTTTTGATGGGAAATACCGGGTTTTGTAAACCCTATTCTGTAATAAAACATGACACAAACTATATCATGATTGATATGTTTAGTCCCTAGAGAAGTGAACTGTCTAATCTGAGTGCTTACCAAAAATGAACTTACTGGAACTCCAGAGGCGATAGTGCTATCCAAAGATACAAAGACTCGGCTCACTGCACTATTAATATAGGATGGACAACTCAAAAGATGTTGACAATCATTGAATTTCACTTTTTACGTGTCACGCTCTCTCAAGGTCATTGGAAAAGATGGAGGAAAGAGATTTCCCTAAACAAAGGAAACCACTACAGAACAAAGTTTGAGATTGTCAAATGTACAACATTCAGAAGAGGGAGACATTCTTCGCATAATTGAAAGTTTTCATGTGTCCTGCTTTCCCTTAGGAATGACAATACAACTACAACACTATTACTTTTAGACAGATAATAAACATCTTCCTAATATTGAGTTGTCAGGGCATGTTGACTCCAATGCTTCCCACAGTTGTGTAAAGTTGATTGGATGTCCTTTGGGCGGTGGACCATTCTTGATACACACGGAAAACTGTTGAGCGTGAAAAACCCAGCAGCGTTGCAGTTCTTGACACAAACCGATGCGCCTGGCACTTCTACCATACCACATACAAAGGAACTTAATTATTTTGTCTGCCCATTCACCCTCTGATTGGCACACATACACAATCCATGTCTCAATTGTCTCAAGACTTTAAAATAATGATTTAACCTGTCTCCTCCCCTTCATCTACACTGATTGAAGTGGATTTAACAAGTGACATCAATAAGGGATCATAGCTTTCACCTGGATTCACCTGGTCAGTTTATGTCATGGAAAAAGGTGTTCCTAATATTTTATACACTCTGATTCCAATGTCTTTGTAACCCTTGTAAACTCCCAATCCAAACCCTATATGGCTTGGTTTGACATTTCATTTACGATACAACTATGTTGAGTACATTCCAACCCATATGTTTTAAAACAAGCTTCTTGTGAATAAGGTTATTGCCAAGGAATATGATTAAGGTTCTTGCATCAATTCAAAAGGATTTCTACAAACTACAATCATAAAATGTCTATTCAATTAAGCTAACCTAAAAAAAGAGCCCCTTTTCAACCTCCACCAACCCTTCACATTTATATGGCACACATCTGTGTGAGAGTGTGCATATTTTGTTGCGTCTGCTCACTCTCTGCTGAGTGGGTCCGGGATCTTTTATTCCTGCAGAAGACTCTGTGGTAGTGGGAATCGTTATCACCTCATCACATAGGCTGTCATGGAACAGACCCATCTCCTTGTGTATTCCTGTTACTGGTGTTCATAGACTCCACATATCCCCAGGACAGCATGTTACCCCTTGTTTATCACAAAACTTCCAGTAGCCACCAGGCCCACAAGTTAGAACAGCCATTACTGATGCTGTTAGAAGGTTATTTTACTTTTTAACTCTGCGTCGTTGGGAATGGGCTCGTAAGTAAGCTTTTCACTGTAAAGTCTACTACACCTGTTGTATTTGGCACATGTGACCATTCAAATTTGATTTGAAGGTACTAATGTGATAAATAGAGAACTAAAAGATGTTAGGAATTAGTAAATACATTATTTCCGTGTTAAATACTTCTGAAACATGGACTGAGTGACTACACCACAGAATTCATACATATGCCCAGATTCCATCTCTCCATCTCTGTCCCCAGACGCCTGGTCTTCAACACCATGTGGCATCAATCAGATGGTTGAAGGTTCTCCCATCTCCACAGAGGTACTCTAGAGCCATTACTGTCCTGAGATGTGAGAGGTCCATGGGGACTGTGAGGTTTCCTATTGAGCTGGTCTCCTAGTGTCTGAGAATCTGAACACTAATTATCCCGGCCAAAGAGAGAGGTAGGAATGTCACCTGTAGAAACACTTGGGGCCCTAACAGATAATTGCATACTCCTATCACACCAAGGTCGGAACCATGGAAATGGTCTTATTAGCGAGATAAAGACAAAAGCGGGCAACAAGTGAATGCATTGGCAAGGGTTGGGCCATAGTTGTGACATGGCATTATGGGAGATGACACTTATACGGCAGATTACATAAACCACTCTCGTTCACGCTAAGTTGGAATCCAGCTCCTTAAATTAAAAGAACCCATTTCACCGATCATACAGACCTGGGTAATGAAATAGCAGATGAGAGGTCTCAAATGTAATTTTCCATGTGGAGTCCTTTTGTGCTGTTATCTCAGAGGGTGCAATAATGATCCTGTGAATGGCTTTTGCGCACCCCATAATGACCCCTAGTAGTTAAGCCTGCACCGTGGAGAACTATAATTACCATGTGATTACAAAACTCAATGGTCGCTGTGAGTTTTAAAGGCGTACCATGGGCTTTGGATAATTATTTCAGTAATGTTGAATGTATGCCAAAGCCCTCATGTTTGGAACAACACATATCCAATTATGCATATTACCATGATGGGACATTACTGAGATTCCATTTACAGTTTGCTTCATCAAAACATGTTCATTGTAACTGGAATGGCATGTATCAAGAATGACGAGCAGAAACCCTTTCTGTAGTACGGTATGGACCTTGAGATATAAAGTTATAGAACATTCATGAAATGATTCAAACATTCAGAAAGCTTGTCTTTACATTTCTTAGATGAACACACCCAGCAACATAGAAATAAGAGGCTTCTTCTGTTAGACATGTATTCTTTCTGAAACAGGCACGATATTTGTTCTGTTGTAGCCTCTTTAAGGAGAGGAAAATGACAAGGTGGGCAGGGGAACACAAGAATGTCTTGCCGTACACAGGGACAAACCGATTGATCTACGTAGTATTGGATTTTTCTCCAGGTTTCATGAATAAATCTGCTGGGTATGGAGTGCTGATAAATGAATGAACAAGGTTTTCAATACCAATCTCCCAATGCAGAGAGCAAAAGGTTCAGTAGAGTAGCTCGGTAATGCTCCCTCTGTTATTGGCAACGGCCAAGCGTTTATTTCATGCCTCTTTAAACCAGCAGGCTTGGGTGCAGTGAATCTGTCTGATAATATCCCACTCAAATGTGAGGTCTGGAGCCCGCCGCCCAGTGCCCGACCAACGGGCCAGCCACTCGGGGATCAATCTCTACTCGGTAGAGAATGGGATTGATTTACAGGCGCTGTCAAAGAAGCTCTCCCAGTCCCCACCTGCCTCACGACGCATCAGAATCAAGTAGCACCTTCTAGACCTGGGCATCACATCAGATACAGTGGGAGTGCAGGGGACCAGTCTTTTACTGTAGATGTCTATTCAGAAAATTAGCAAAAATCTTAGCAAAAATCTGCTAAAAAATGTGCCCATGATATATTCTTCACGTCAGAAATTATGAACTACAAATCCATGCCATCCAACCGCAACAATGATGTTGGAAATCAATGCATTCGACGCAATAAACTTCTGTTTGTCAAAAATATGCAGGGCATTCCAACGTCTGCACATGGTCACGTCACACTAGTGAGGAGAGAAGGGGGAGCGCATAAAGCGCAGGAAATGAAAGCTGTAAATAAACGTCCGGCAGATAAAGGATCCCCTGACAGTTATGAGAGTAGAGCAGTCTGGGGGCTTCAGGCTGGGCGCGGGCTCAGCCAGGACACTGTGGATTGGCATGAAAAAACAAATCAGTGATGATCATGAAGACCACCATCTGCATCCAGCTCCTCCACACCACACTCACCATCACAGATGCCTCCATCTCAGAAAGGATATCTGTTTGGGCCTCCATCTGCCATAAACCAGCCCCTACTAGCAAGGTGCTACCGGCAGAAAGGTCAAATGGAATTTTCTAGAAACTATTTTGTTTGCTGTTCATTGTGTGGCGGACGCTGTCCAGTTTATTGGTACTTAAAGGAAGGCTTGGCCAGATGTGCCACATTGTCCCCATGAAGCTCCAAGGTAATTTGATGGAGAAAATTCCTTGTTGACCCGACTTAGTTAAGTACATGTTGAGTCACTGTATGAAACAAATACCATATAAATCTGCCAGTGTCAAACAAAAGCTCAAACCTCACTCAAGGTTTTCTCAAACTCTGATTTACTCAACTGATTTTTTTCATCCAACTTCAGCACAAAGCTTTAATTCATTTCATGAGCTTTTCCAATTAAGCAAGCAGTGTACACAAACAAAAAACCATTGAACTATTGAAAGAAACTAAGTTTCACATTGACAATGATCATTTCCGTATTTGAAGCCCAAAATGTAAGGCGGGGAACTCTATTGAAGTGCTTACCTTGTAATATAATTTATTTGTCAGGGCAAAACAACACCAAAACACAACTTTGTCAGAACATTTTGAGACTACATTTTTAATAAATGCAAGGAATGTCTCAACATGCTGTAGTCCATAGCCACATCCAGCATCAACGCAAAAATGGATCAAAGCAATATGTACTGTATGGTCCTCAGACGGAGCAATTAAACTGTTTATGAGGTGCAATCATATTAGGCCAATGAATCCCAGCCAAACATGCTTACAGAAGTATTTACATACACATAGATCTAAGCTGTAAAGAAACCTACGAAAGCTGTGCTTCGGGCTAGAGTTCAAACTCATTCACTGGGCACAGAGTGCATACTAATGTTGGGAGCTCACCCAAAGTCTATCTGTGCCTCGGCTGAATCCAGGACAGCTTCAGGGCAGAGCGAGCCTGTCTGATCTCTGTCGGCCATGATAACAATACAGCAGCCATTAATGAAAGGCCCTGTAGGGATTTATTACAGGAGAGGACTGGGGAATACGGTGCCAGAGAGCCTGGACAGCCCACATTTGAATACAGCCCACAAATTATAAACAGTTTCAGTAAATGAAGTGACTGAGGGCCTTTGTTCCACAGGCGTACATATTCCTATTGCTAGTGGGCACTAAACCACTAGCATAGCCTGCACTGGGAAGTTATTGAAGCCTGGATTTCCTGATTTCAGCTGTGGCCAACAGCTTGAAGGTTTATAGTGGTTTCAGGAACTGACTCATCTAATGATTCATGGATTAGATATTGCTTCTCATGTCTGTCTGGTCATGTGGTAGCTCGTTTAAATGACTTTTTCCCCCATGCAAAAAAGAAGAGTTAGGAGAATGTGAAAGCAGGTAAGGTACTTATAACAATTTCCCAATCCCAACTTCCAAATCATTACAGTTTAATAAGATGTGATTAAGACAGAATTTGTATCAACATTATTTGCTTTCCTGAGAAACTGACTGAGGCTGACATATGGTACGAATTATGAGACTATAATTGTAAAGTGCTGAAACAGTGGTTTCTTTACTGTATGACTTCTAAAGATGAGGAAAGCTCTTACATTTTATGTTTCTCTTTCCTTCTTATTTCCCCCAGATTTCCTGCAACAGTATGGCAGTATAATGCTCTACAACTTTGTTTTTCAAGGTTTCATTGACTCTTTGACTTATCTAGGGAGAAAGTGCTTTGGACCTTTTGAAAATTAACATATGATGAGGTAAAGGTCAATATACCAACAGACAAAGTGGGACAAACAAATGAATACAAAAGCTGTTTGCCATAATTATACATATGTAGAAAAAGTGAATTACACTTGCAAAGGTGGTTGACAAGGCCAAAGTGCATTCTAGCCTGCAGTCATTTTATGACTGCAGTCCTGAAGCAGATTTACTTAGATGACGTCAGTGGCTTTGAGCCAGCTTTTCCGTTTTGGTGGCACTCTACATCGGCCTCTCTGAGGCCTTACTGAAACTGTTGAGCAGCAGGCCATACTGCAAAATTCTCTTTCTACAACAGAGTTTACCTCAGGGGACTGAGTGACTGGAACCCCGCAGTACGGTAGTGTGTTTTAGTGAAGCATGCTATCCGATCACAGACACAATGATGTGGCGATGAGTCCCTCCCCTGCTAAATGTCTGGATGTAATTACACAATTAACGACCCTGTGTCCAGATTAAATTACAGATCACATCTCTTTTGCTCGCCCTACTCCTCCTGTTTTGTGTAGCTATAACAAAGGCAGCATCCTTTGATTTCATCAATTTTTCCCTTGATTAGATAAAGGAATGCTTTGTGCCATTCAGATTCCCTCAAGGCATTTCTCAGACTGTTATCATACAGGAATATAAAATATTTGTTGAGTATTCCTAATTGTGCTTTTGATATGTTTAGGCATTTATTCCTAACAGCTGTTTCCATTTCTTAAAGAATGCCGCAAATGTAAGAGGATCGAACAAGAATAGATTTTCTGAAGAAAAAAATATTTCTTCCATGCCAACCTTTACTAATAAATAAATACATAAAATGGCATTGTGAAGGAAAACTTGACATGTGGCACCAGCCCAAGTACAACCCCCCTGCACAAAACCAACACACTCAAAGATCCAACGGTTTCCATGGCATTCTTTTGCCTGTGATAACTCTGAATTCGTTTTGACCGCAGATGGATTTTAATAGGAAATTATGACTTAGTGGAACATTAAAACGACAGGACGTGCCTGTTTGCTTTGGGCTGTAATCCCACTACAGTTTACATCTTCACAATGGCCCATGACCACAGAGGGAAAAATAAGCTTGCTAATTGTAAATGATGTGGTAATGCCCATGTGTGGTTCAGTCATACCTACTGATGCCTTGACTAGGTGAACTTGTTTACAATAACTATGAATGTATTCGTGGTTCGCTTCAACATTTATGCTTTGTAAACATCGAAGTACAATTCTAGGCCAGGAATTTCATGGTAAGACGAAATCACGTATGTGCACATCACCTACAATAACTCACACACACACTGTCCTACAACAGCTGGTGAATAAAATATGAAGCATATTAAATGATATAGCAAGGGAACAGATAGCTTATCAGAAGCATACAAGAGCCATATGGTGTCATAGTCAGCACAGCCTGTTTTTGACACAACAATGGCCTGGCCAGGACGTAGAACCACAAGTTGACTAATGGTCGTTGGCATTAAATCTCAGAGCAGTACAAGCTAGAGCAAATGTTGATATTTGCATTTTTTTTTCATACAGGTGCAGAAAATGACCCAAGCAGATGTCAATGAGAACGGGCTTGTTTGCACTCAGCAGCTCAACAGCCTCGCACACATTCAGTCTTGACAACAGGAAAGACAATGGGTCTCTCTCTGCTCCCAGAAGAAATCCAATCCACTCAATGCCTCAGCAATGCACATATTCTCCCCACATTTCACAAGTGAAAGACTATATTCTTCTTTTCCCGGCCCTGAGACTTCCACATTCTTAGCCAAAACAGTACAGTGGTGGGATCTATAAAAAGGCATGTGTATTCAGAGAGAGGTGGTCTGCGTACAACTACTGCATGTTGAGGTTCAAAAACTCACATTTTGGAGCATGTTTTAAAGCTAGAATCCTTAGTTGCTACATTCATTTTTTAAATGATAAATTAACGATATACCGTGCATTCGGATAGTATTCAGATCTCTTGACGATTTCCACATTTTGTTACATTACAGCCTTATTCTAAAATGTATTAAATTGTTTTTCCCCTCATCAATCTACACACAATACCCCATAATGACAAAGCAAAAACAGGTTTTATTATTTTTTGCAAATTTATTGAAACAAAAAACTTAAAAATTAACATAACTATTCAGACCATTTACTCTGTACTTTGTTGAAGCACCTTTGGCAGCGATTACAGCCTCGAGTCTTCTTACGTATGACGCTACAAGCTTGGCATACCTGTATTTGGGGAGTTTCTCCCATTCTCTGCAGATCCTCTCAAGCTCTGTCAGGTTGGACAGGGAGCATTGCTGTACAGCTATTTTCAGATCTCTCCAGAGATGTTCGATCAGGTTCATGTCCGAGTTCTGTCTGGGCCACTCAAGGACATTCCGAGAATAAAAAAATAAAAACATGTATTTCACCTTTATTTAACCAGGTAGGCCAACTGAGAACAAGTTCTCATTTACAACTGTGACCTGGTCAAGATAAAGCAAAGCAGTGCGACAAAAAAAACTACAACACAGAGTTACACATGGGATAAACAAACGTAAAGTCAATAACACAATAGAAAATGTGTATACAGTGTGTGCAAATGAAGCCACTCCTGCATTGTCTTGGCTGTGTGCTTAGGGTCATTGTCCTGTTTGAAGGTGAACCTTCGACCCGGTCTGAGGTCCTGAGCGCTCTGGAGCAGGTTTTCATCAAGGATCTCTCTGTACTTTGCTCCGTTAATCTTTGCCTCGATCCTGACTAGTCTCCCAGTCCCTGCCGCTGATAAACATCCCCACAGTATTATGCTGCCACCACCATGCTTCGCCGTAGGGATGGTGTCAGGTTTCCTCCAGACGTGACATTTGGCATTCAGGCCAAAGAGTTTCATTTTGGTTTCATCAGACTAAAAAATCTTGTTTCTCATGGTCTGAGAGTCTTTAGGTGTCTTTCAGCAAACTCCAAGAAGGCTGTCACGTGCCTTTTACTGAGGAGTGGCTTCCGCCTGGTCACACTACCATAGAGGCCTGATCGGTGGAGTGCTACAGAGATGGTTGTTCTTCTGGAAGGTTCTCCCATCTCCACTGAGGAACTCTAGAGCTCTGTCAGAGTGACCAACAGTTTCTTGGTTACCTCCCTGACCGAGGCCCTTCTCCCCCAATTGCTCAGTTCGGCCGGGCAGCCAGCTCTAGGAAGAGACTTGGTTGATTCAAACATGTTCCATTTAAGAATGATGGAGGCCACTGTGTTCTTGGGGACCTTCAATACAGCAGAAATGTTTTGGTACCCTTGGTTTTTGATCTGACATACACTGTCAACTGTGGGACCTTATATACACAGGTGTGCGCAGGTGGACTCAAATCAAGTTGTAGAAACATCTCAAGGATGATCAATGGAAAGAGGATGCACCGGAGCTCAATTTCGAGTCTCATAGCAAAGGGTCGGAATACTTTGTCATTATTGGGCATTGTGTGTAGATTGCTGAGAAAAAAAACATATTTAATCAAATTTAGAATAAGGCTGTAATCTAACAAAATGTGGAAAAGGTCAAGGGGTCAGAAAACTTCCCGAAGGCACTGTATACCCATTGATTCTTGAAGAATATAACTTACAGTTGAAGTCGGAAGTTTACATACACCTTAGACAAATACATTTAAACTCAGTTTTTCACAATTCCTGACATTTAATTCTCGTAAAATTCCCTGTCTTAGGTCACTTAGGATCACCACTTCATTTTAAGAATATGAAATGTCAGAATAATAGTCGATAGAATGATTTATTTCAGCTTTTATTTATTTCATCACATTCCCAGTGGGTCAGAAGATTACATACACTCAATTAGTATTTGGTAGCATTGCCTTTAAATTGTTTAACTTGGGTCAAACTGTTTCGGGTAGCCTTCCAAAAGCTTCCCACAATAAATTGGGTGAATTTTGGGCACATTCCTCCTGACAGAGCTGGTGTAACTGTAGGCCTCCTTGCTCGCACACGCTTTTTCAGTTCTGCCCACAAATTTTCTATGGGATTGAGGTCAGGGCTTTGTGATGGCCACTCCAATACCTTGACTTTGTTGTCCTTAAGCCATTTTGCCACAACTTTGGAAGTATGCTTGGGCTCATTGTCCATTTGGAAGACCCATTTGCGACCAAGCTTTAACTTCCTGACTGATGTCTTGAGATGTTGCTTCAATATATCCACATAATTTTCCTCCTCATGATGTTATCTATTTTGTGAAGTGCACCAGTCCCTCCTGCAGCAAAGCACCCCCACAACATGATGCTGCCACCCCCGTGCTTTTTTGTTTCATCAGACCAGAGGGCATTTCTCCAAAAAGTACGCTCTTTGTCCCCATGTGCAGTTACTAACCATAATCTGGCTTTTTTATAGAGGTTTTGGATCAGTGGCCTCTGCCTTGCTGAGTGTCCTTTCAGGTTATGCCAATATAGGACTCATTTTACTGTGGATATAGATACTTTTGTGCCTGTTTCCTCCAGCGTCTACACAATGGCCTTTGCTGTTTTTCTGAGATTGATTTGCACTTTTCGCACCAAAATACGTTCATCTCTTGGAGACAGAATGAGTCTCCTTCCTGGAGACGGCTGCGTGGTCCCATGGTGTTTATACTTGCATACTATTGTTTGTACAGATGAACGTGGTACCTTCAGTCGATTGGAAATTGCTCCCAAAGATGAACCAGACTTGTGGAGGTCTACAATTTATTTTCTGAGGTCTTGGCTGATTTCCTTTGATTTTCCCATGATGTCAAGCAAAGAGGCGCTGCGTTTGAAGGGAGGCCTTGTAATACACCCACAGGTACACCTTCAATTGACTCAAATGATGTCAATTAGCCTATCAGAAGCTTCTAAAGAATAATTTTCTGACCCACTGGAATTGTGATACAGTGAATTCTAAGTGAAATTATCTGTCTGTAAAGAATAGTTGAAAAAATGACTTGTGTCATGCACAAAGTAGATGTCCTAACTGACTTGCCAAAACTATAGTTTGTTGACAAGAAATTTGTGGAGTGGTTGAAAAACGAGTTTTAATGACTCCAACCTAAGTGTATGCAAACTTCCGACATCAACTATATGTCATGAGATTAGTTAAACTGTTGTACCCCATCAGAACCCAGAATATAAGCTTGTTTTACTCCAATGTTTGTAGACGATGCAAATGTAAACAAACATTCTATAGCCTCAAAACATGGTTAAACTACACATTTCATACCATTGGTGGTCAGTCCTTACATCCATAGCTCTGTCTATGAATTTGAGAGTGGTTACATTTATCCAGCCCCAAACATGGATGGGGAAAACGCTTTAATATTGTTTTAATAAGGATTCTAGCTTTAAGCTTAAATGTGTTTTTGTATGATGTAGTTCATTTGTGAAGCTCACTTCCACCACATAGCAACTGCACATGTCAAATTGAGTGCTAACAAATACAGTTGAAGTCGGAAGTTTACATACACTTAGATTGGAGTCATTAAAACTCATTTTTAAACCACGCAACAAATTTCTTGTTAACAAACTGAAGGTACCACGCTCATCTGTAACAAACAATGGTACGCAAGTATAAACACCATGGGACCACGCAGCCGCCATACCGCTCAGGAATGAGACGCATTTAGTCTCCTAGAGATGAACGTACTTTGGTGCGAAAAGTGAAAATCAATTCCAGAACAACAGCAAAGGACCTCGTGGAGATGCTGGAGAAAACAGGCACAAAAGTATCTATATCCACAGTAAAACGAGTCCTATATCAACATATCCTGAAAGGCCGCTCAACAAAGAAGAAGCCACTGCTCCAAAACCACCATAAAAAAAGCCAGACTCCAGTTTGCAACTGCACATGGGGACAAAGATCGTACTTTTTGGAGAAATGTCCTCTGGTCTGATGAAACAAAAATTGAACTTTTTGGCCATAATGACCATCGTTGTGTTTGGAGGAAAAATGGGACGGCTTGCAAGCCGAAGAGCACCATCCCAACCGTGAAGCACGGGGGTGGCAGCATCATGTTGTGGGGATGCTTAGCTGCAGGAGGGACTGGTGCACTTCACAAAAATAGATGGCATCATGAGGAAGTAAAATGATGTGGATATATTGAAGCAACATGTCAAGTGGACAAGGACCCCAAGCATACTTCCAAAGTTGTGGCAAAATGGCTCAAGGACAACAAAGTCAAGGTATTGGAATGGCCATCACAAAGCCCTGACATCAATCCTATAGAAAATGTATGGGCAGAACTGAAAAAGCGTGTGCGAGCAAGGAAGCCAACAAACCTGACTCAGTTACACCAACTCTGTCAGGAGGAATGGGCCAAAATTCACCCAACTTATTGTGGGAAGCTTGTGGAAGGCTACCCAAAACGTTTGACCCAAGTTAAACAATTTAAAAGCAATGATACCAAATACTAATTCAGTGTATGTAAACTTCTGACCCACTGGGAATGTGATGAAATAAATAAAAGCTGAAATAAATCATTCTCTCTACTATTATTCTGACATTTCACATTCTTAAAATAAAGTGGTTATCCTAACTGACCTAAGACAGGGAATTTTTATTAGGATTAGATGTCAGGAATTGTGAAAAACTGAGTTTAAATCTATTTGGCTAAAGTGTATGTAAACTTCCGACTTCAACTGTACCTGTCCGATGAGTCATTGGGGCTAAATGAATGTTATAACAAAAAACTATGCAACACTTATGTTCAGAAATGGGGGAGGACGGGCTTAGTAGGCTACAGTCTATCTGTGTTAAATGCCAAGTTCAAAATACCTGCAATACATCTGATATACATTATTGAATGCCTCTGTAGCATATTTCCATAATGTACATTGACTTGTTATTATTTATTAATCTTATATGTTTATGTGATTGGGTTTCAACATACATATGGTATTACTTTTGAAAAAGAGAAATTCCAGATAAATATAATAATTCTTATCTTCACACACACTTGGGGTTCAACTGATATCATCTGGTAAAATGGGAATTCATCAGCCCAATTTCAAAAGCAAAAACACATGGAGTCAAGCAAAGACAATGTACAATTCTTGCACTTGAAAATGCCATGCAGGCTAATGTCCAACAGGTCCACTTGTTGCATAAGCAGAAAACAAAACATCTATTGCTGTTCCCGATTTCCCCCCTACAGCAAGCAGCTTTACTTCTCAACATCATGACATGTCAGGGGTTAAGTCTGATAGAAGTCAACCTATTTAATGTAGTAAATTATAATAGCATAGTTAGAGGAATCAACCGATAACACATTGTATCTTGCTGGCCCCTATTTTCAAGGGAGACAAACTGAAATATAAGATGGTAATTAACTGCAAGAAAGAGTTTTTTCCCCAATCACACAATAGGGTTAGGGTTAACCCTAACTTGTATTAAGAGCTGAATTCCACTCCATAGAAGAGAACTTGCACAGCCAAAGAATACCCTCATGCAGTTAGGTTTGTTTAGTCACGAATGAAGTGTATATCACCATGCATAGAAATAACCAAGACATTTCACCTTCTATATTCACCAACAAGCATAAACAGTTATAATTGAAAGGTTTACATTATTTGAGATACTATAAACAACACTATTAGTTAATTACACAATGATTACATAGGCCTACTCTATAAAATATATTTGCTTAAATATCAGACAAACTATATTGGAATTGTATCTGATGTGGTGACCTTGATGACGTTTAGAATTTGGTGCAAGTGAGGGCAGTCAGGCTACATAACCTATTAATATTCATGTTTCATAGCTCTGCAATAGCATCAGCGCAAACCCCTACATCCACATGGCCTACAATAAAAGGCAGTGCAAAGTTTCCCGCAACAAATTCATCCTTAAAATAGCAACAAACTGCGCATCTGTGTAACCTATAGGTAATTAATGTATATTACGAAATTCTAAAGGAATAGAAAGCTCCATAATCTCCCTTAACCTTGATCAAGACTTTCCTGAGATTAACGGACTAACGTTATAGGCCTATATTTAATAGGCATCGGATCACACGGTTTCTTCCGATGCGATGAAACTTTGTAACACATAGCAGTGGCCTTGGCTACATAATGCAACCCCAGTCCCTGTGATTTATTCAGATTTTAGCTGAGCAGGAAACAATGTATGCCGAAAAAAGGCGGATATGGAAAACAAGGATCGAACAGAGCAATGAGGCAGACATAAACATAGCTCAAAGCCCACAATAACCTACTTGTAAGAATTTATTTTTGAAATAGTTCAAATCTATATTGAATTACCAATTGTTTAAAAACTAAACAGACAAAGGGAGTTGCAAATAAGAACTGGGTAGCAATGGTCTTTTTCTTTTTCGTTTTTGCAACGTTTCAACAGTGCCCGAAAGCCAAGTAAAACCTAGCTTTGAATCCAAACACATATCAAATGTTTTCATCTACTATCTCTAGAACACCAAAATGATGTAATAATATTTTCAGATTATTTTGTAAATGTAACAGATTGTGCTTTATCAATTATATTCTCTAAAAGTATGTTGCCCGGCCCACTATCCTACACTGTGATGGCACATGGGCAATATGTGTTTAAATGTAGGCTAATATGTGTTTAAATGTAGGCCACAATATTCTACTGTCAAAGATGATCAAAAACTATCTTAAAAAAACACATCTAATCAATTCGGCAACATTGATGGATCTTGCCTATGATCGGTTGAATCAATCCCGCATATGGAAAATGGAATGCGAAGAATTTGATGGAATTTTTGTTGCCTAAACCTGATAAAATTACAAAAAATATACTTACAGTGACTTCAAGGGACGATGGATAAAATACACGACCAAAGGTGTTGGAGCAACAAGTCTTTCAGCAGAATGTTTTTGCACTGCTCCGAAAATGTTCCACTGAAATCTCCAACTCCCGGGTGAGCCAACTAAGGAGAAGAAAACAGCAACATTTTGATCCGTCATCTTGTCCAAAATTGTCATTCATAAAATAATGTACGTCCAATCGTATCCGGAATCCTGTTAGGAGTTTGAGGTTCATGCACTGGACTTACTGCGATATAATAGGGCGTATGGTCGAGCTTCTTTACAAAAATTTGAAAAATGTCAAAGATTTTCGTGTCAGTCAATACAACACTGAGTGGACAAAGTGAAAGCACCCTGTTGCAACAGCGACAAGAAACGGCAACCTAAAATCTCACCGACACACTTTTATTGTAATATAAAAATATGCCCACTCATTCTAATACCATACATTACTTCTTATTTCTAATGAAAGGCGCAACTTCATCATAACAGTGTTAGTCTGCAACCATTTTGCATATCATTAACTACATTGAAACTTACCTCAAACACCTCCGTTATTGTTATTTGTAATACAATTCGTCCCCCTTTGTTTGTCTAATGTGGGATATTACATTTTTTTGTAAACTGTGTAAAGTTATTGTTGTGTTTCTGGGCCAGCCGGATATGTGTACGTGAATCGACAGCGCACGGACAGAGATGCGAAGAATGCTCGGAATGAGAACAGGAATGAAATGAACGCGAAGAGCGAGTTTGCTTTGGGGCGGAGCAAAGGTGGCGTCATCCCGATCCTAACAGCCCTAGATAGGAGGGACAAGGCGGAAAAAAACAAGCAGAATGATCTCACAGGACACGTCGAATTCAAATTGGTGGGAGAAAGAAGAGGGAATTTCTTTGTGGAGTAAGTTCATTATATTGTAATCATCTACCTCAACAAAGCTGAATAAAAGTACATGTATGATACCTTCATCACAACCATATCAGTCATTTGAAATGTTGTTGCTTGATAAATATCACATGTGAATACAACACTGGCATTTTTATTTGACACTTCCGCAGCTGGGACATGAAATAGAGCAGATTTAGAAACATTTATCAGGTTGAACATCTGTCACCCGCCTCTCAGACTTCGGTAGCTGCATGTGTTGTAAATGGAGCATCAGTAGGCCTTATATCTTCAGAACTATATATTCAATACAGTATCATCTGAGACACAAGCAGGCTAGAACTGTGGGCTAGACCTAGTGAGCCACAATCAGTGGTACTTATGAAGTACAACCTGGTAATATGGGAGAGCAGACAATCATAAGACATGTCAAACACCATAGAGCAGGTTTGGGCTTATATGTCTGATCGTGTCTGTGCAAGCCATCCATTAGGAGGCAATGTTTTGACACCAATTCTTATGAAGAGGGATCTATGAAGATGAACGGCTGGCCTGTTGAAGACATCCATCAACATTTGTAACACATGTCTGTGCATGTTTAGAAAAGAGAGACAGAGGAAGAGAGCGATCGAGAGGAGGGGGTGGGGTTGAAGATGGAGAGAGGTGGGGTTTTGTTCTTGAACTATAGATAGTATCACACACACATGGATTGCCAGTCAACAACATCCTCTATTGCAGTTTCATTTAAATTGAGGTTCACTTCCATATTCCTTATATCAGGCAGTCTCAATTGCATCATCTTGGCGGAGCTCTACTTTAAGCTGTGATTCTTAACCACCGGCTGCATGCCTGCTTTCCAAGGGCCCCTTATCTTATCAGCTTCTCTCTTCTCCAGGGTGGTGTCTGTTCCCTCAATACCAACCTATTAACCATCAAAAGGGAGTCTTATCTATGCAAATGCAGCAAGCCCTGGAGGAACAAACCCTGCTAGCACAGCACATGTGACACCACACCAACACCTGAGTACAGTCACAGCGGTGATTCATTCACAGCCATGGGGTCATCTGTCGACAGTGTTTCACAAGCTCCTTGTTAAATATTAGCCCTGCATATCCAGGAAGCCCACCGGCGGATCCCAGCATAATGGCAAACTGTAAAATGGTTCATAGCCTTACATCAGAGCCTGTTCTCGTTGCCTTATCGGGCACATGAGTCTCCTGGCAGATTGCATCCAGGAAATGTGGCCATAAGAAAATGTGTGTGTATGTGTGTGTACCCAGTTGGGAATGTATTTGACAAGGTACAATATTGAACCAACACTCATTTCAGTGTAGAATGTGTTGTTATTCCTTCCTATGTATAGGTGAACAAGTTAAACAATAGATATTACATGTCATAATGAAGCCATAAAAGTGTTATCTGACAGCATGGGAACCCATGTGCGCGTGTGAAAACGTAACATCTGAAATTCTCGTGCCTCTCCGCTGGCAAATTATACCAAGACTAATCATTGAATCTGTGTGCATCTTTGCAAAGGATCACTGCATGTGGTGAGGGGAGAAGACAGTGCTCAACACGGCTGAACTGTTTACCCCAAAACAGACATCGCAGGTTTCTGTCCCCACCCCTCTATCCACACACAGCCTTCAAACTCTTTTATGACTGGGTGTGGCCACAGAGCAATAGGAGTGGGGGTGGAATAAGGGAGGACAGAAGGATTTTAGTGGGGAGGGCAATCCCATAATTCAGGGACAATTGATGGAACCAAACAGATATGCCTAATATAATTGTAATTGTATCAACAGAAATCTATTGGTATTTGAGCAGTGGACATCATTATCCTGTTAGATTCTATTTAGCCCTAATTTGTAATAAATATGTATTTGTTCACAGATCATTGTTTTTAACAATGACATCTTACAAGTTTAAAATATAAACTTTAACAGGACACTTTTTTAAATTACACGTTTCTCATTCAGTGTTAATTACATAGGTCTTACCCCAGATATGGATTTGCGTTCTACAGTACCATTTGTCACTACAGAAGCATCCAGGGATAGCTGCCTGCTGCCTGACACCTGGGCAGATAAGGCCCTAAAGGTCTGGTGTGGCAGGGCTTTGAACTGGAGCCTTCTGGAGCCTCTGCTCCAGGGGAGGCCTGGGGTGCTGCTGGTTGAGGAGGATGGGGAGATATTGGGGGGAGAGGTGAACCGGCTGCCCTGCCCTCCGACCTCTCCTAATCAGACGACCCTGGGAGGCCAGGTGCAGATCGTCACTGGCTTTCTGCTCTGACGGTGCACTGATTGGCTTTATTAGAAGATAGGAGAGGGGTAAGCAAGGAGCTGACTGGTGGAAAAAGCCCACATCATTTCAATCAAACTATTTAGAGAAATTGGTATTACCCAAGGTGGCTCTGGGTTAA
The DNA here is from genome assembly GCF_034236695.1 of Oncorhynchus nerka. Classification (NCBI taxonomy): domain Eukaryota; kingdom Metazoa; phylum Chordata; class Actinopteri; order Salmoniformes; family Salmonidae; genus Oncorhynchus; species Oncorhynchus nerka. The sequence continues at coordinate 70,888,343 of NC_088423.1, forward strand.
TTCGATTAATATGGTCACTTACACTTCATTTGAAATCAATTTATCTTGCATAAAGTAAAATGTTTTTCTGAAAATGAAATACCAGAACAATTCCTCAACCTGAAGGTTAAATTATTATAACAAAACAGTATATCATAGTGTGTGGCCATTTTGGTGTTGACATTGGCCAAAACTGAACATGCGTTGGAGTTTGTTTGGGAAGTATAGACATTCAAGTGTATCACGCAAACAAACCAAATGTGTTAGCAGATGCCATCTTGTGGTCACTTAGAAACAGTGCTTTGTGAACATACTAAGGAACATTGAGCAAGCTGTGTATATCGACTACTACAGTATGAACATGCCATAGTAGAGCCAGAGCTCAGTCAATGACTTACACATCATTGCAAAATGTTTTCTCTCTATGGTCTAACTGCATATGACCTTAAAACGTAAAACACTGTACACAGCCCCCACTTCAAATTAACTTTCCATGACCAATCATTGTGCTATATTGAACAATGATCAATTGAAGACAATTGAAAACAATGAAGTGTGAGGATGTCATTTTTTAAAGTTGGAAAATATATTTATCTGTGTATATAAATGAACTTTCAATAGTAACTGACCTCAAAAAAAGTGCCTTGACAAAAGGCCAAATTGTGACAAAGGGCCAAACATGAATTACTGCATACTCCACCAGTGAATTCAGCAGGCAGATTGAATTACAGACAGTGGATAACAGGGTACACCTGGGCCTCTTACAAGGAGGGGCAATTTCAGTCCTTGTGCATTCTTACCCTCTGTCTGTATGTATGTCAGTTCAGTCTGCCCATCTATCCGTTCTCTCTCTCTCGCTCTCTCTCGCTCTCTCTCTCTCTCTCTGTGCAGACACTTAGCCGGTTTCGCTAGTCTCCAGGCAACAGCTGAGGTTTTGATGTCTAAATGTTTGTGCACTAAATGTCTCTTTAATTCAATTCTGTAATGCAGTGTTTGAAGATACGGATCAATGCCTGCTGCCTTTGATGGTCATCCTGGTACTCAGAGGCATGTCATTGTACCAATCCTGCACTACAGAGAACAACAAGGACCCCATCACATGATGCAGCCAACGTGGCCATGCAGATCCTTTCATTGTTGTCTAATCATAGAGGACTATGTGCTATTTCTGAATCACATCACATGAAGGATAAGTGTGCAACCATGTGGAGAACATTTTATTCTTTGAGTACAACTCCTAAGGTACTGGAAGACCATTATACAGTAAGCATGAATCCTATCAACCCTACCCTGCACAGCCTGCATTAACAGGCCCTATCTTTATTCACATATCTTATCTCTTCATAATTACATATATACTAGGCTGCCCTGGGGCGGCAGGGTAGCCTAGTGGTTAGAGCGTTGGACTAGTAACCAAAAGGTTGCAAGTTCAAATCCCCAGGCTGACAAGGTACAAATCTGTCATTCTGCCCCTGAACAGGCAGTTAACCCACTGTTCCTAGGCTGTCATTGAAAATAAGAATTTGTTCTTAACTGACTTGCCTAGTAAAATAAAATAGTTTTCTGCCAGATCAATACAAATAGCAAGGGAGAGAGTGGATGAGTTAATCAATTGTCTGTTTTGTAGTAACCTGACACATTGTAAATATAATGAAGAACAGCTACAGCTATAGGGTTGTCTTTGAATTTGATTACCACCCCACAAAGGATAGGAACTTCTTGAAGAGGTAAGTTCTTGAAGAGGTAACGGGTAATCATTAAATAAGACACCTACATCCTGGTCAAAACATTGTTCATTGAAATAGTGTTTTTCTTTCACAGCATCGCATGTAAAACAGATAGATTAATCTAAACCGAGCAAGGCTTTCCATCTGCAAACTTCACTGTCTATTCAGCAAAAGGTATCTGCCAGTAAACCACAACCATTAGAGAGAAAGATTATGGCATAACCGATTTCTAAAATGTGATTAAAACCAGATGGGAGTGCAGATTGTATGAGGCAGAGGGTTTTACGGTATCACACAAATGTATGTTTTTAAAGCTGTTTCATGTCCTACCATTTAAAAATATATATAACTTTAGTGCTGCACATCTCTTTAGCAACAAACAGGAATGATGTGTCTCTAAACGAGATATGTATTGCTGCATATCTGCCAGTCCCTTGACCTGATTTAATTACAGAAAACCCCAAAACTCTTACCACACATAAATCAATATTTTCAATCTATAAGGAAAAAACTGATTGCACACAGGGAAAATGGCGTAAGCAATCTTCAGCAAGAAATGTAACAAACCATCTATACAAAAGGAGTACAAGGTAAAGCCTTTACAACCATATATACTACATAGAAAAAAGGAACTTCAATGAAGGACCAATTCACTCTTTCAGATCATAATCCTTGGTGCCAATCAATAGATACCAACATAAAGTGCCAACCCTGTAATAACTATGAACCACTTATCAATTGTATTACTCACTTCTTGCCTCACCTTTTGTGTGTGTGTGTCTGTGTGTGTTTTCTCAGCATCGTACACTACGGAGGCAAGAGAGTATCATGTCTGTTAGTCATGCGTAGAGGCTTATTTGATATAATGAATGGAGGGAGGGATGTAGAAGATGCGATGGGAGGGTAATTACTTTAATGGCTGCAAAAGCTCCTGTTCAAAACACTTTTGCGCACGATGGTTGATTATGGATGGTCATTTCAGCTTTCTGATGAAAACGCAGAGCTCTTAGTCCCTGGGCTTGACTGATAATAGCATGACCAGAAATGTGTCAGAACAATGAAGTACTGAAACACATTGTCACATCCTCCCCTGAAGGTCCAAGCCTTCAGTTCTGGGCTTCAATTCATGGAAATAGCGGTACTTGTTAAACGCACCACAAAAAGCAAGATGAAGACAACAGAGGGTCAGAGGTTATACAGTATGATGTATAGAAAGATAGCAACTCAGTTCACAAGAGATATGACCAAGAGTAAAAACAGAAATATCAAGAAAACAAAGAACTGAGCTATGAGTATTTTCTACTTTATTCGAAGACTCAAACAAGATAACTCACTCATTTCTCCTCTCACTCATTTCTGTGCTCAATTAAGTCAGTTGACATGACACACTAAAAGCATCTTAACTAATCTTAAGTGTCTGTAAATTGAAATAAATTAATTCCAACTCCTAAAAAGAAGCAATTAAATAAAATAAACATGCTATATAGTTCAAATCAGGCACAAAGAAATTCCACTGAAACTTCTATTGTAACCTTGTCATGCATTATGTGCTGTGCTTCACTGTACAGAAGTGTTGTTACTCAAAGGAAAAATGTGACCTTCCTATTTGCAGCTAAGCACTTAGCAAAGCCATTCAGTCTGTGTGGTTAGCAAATTCATTCATGAATTGCATGTAGAGTACCTCTACTTCTTGGGAACACTGTAAGCTAAGTTCTCGTTGTAAAGCAGCCACTTTAACCAACATCCACAGTCCCATACAGTATTATTTGTTTATGAAATGGTACAATGCCAGGTGTAACAAAAGTTGAGTAAAGTCAATCTATGTTAAAACCACCAAATCCTGATGGTATTTTAATGTAAACATGTTTTATTGAACCTTTATTTAACTAGGCAAGTCAGTTAAGAACAAATTCTTATTAACACTGGCCAAACCCGGACGCCGCTGGGCCAATTGTGCGCCGCCCTACGGGACTGCCAATCACGGCTGGTTGTGATACAGCCTGGATTCAAACCAGGGTGTCTGTAGTGACGCCTCTAGCCCTGAGATGCAGTGCCTTAGACCGCTGTGCCATTCAGCGGTCAGCATTTGACTGTGCTCTTCTATATTTCACTTGATGATATGGCATATTAACAAATACAGAGCATACAGGTTTCCATGGGAAGGAATGCCACACGTTTGCTACAGCACAAGGCCCATAATCAAACCCGCACTCAAGACCACAACATAGAAAGAAATGATTACGACCTTCAAATTAAAGTACACAACGGAATCAATTTTGGTCAAACTCCCACACTACATTCTCAGCACTACTAGCTAGTTCTGTTGAATATAGTGTTTTGTCGTCTAATTCATACTACGCTCTTGTCATTTAAAAAAAATTAACTGTACTGGGGTCTTGCTGTTCTGTAGTTGTAGTCAACATTGCACTGGAATATTACTTTGCAAACCTTTTTTTATGAATAGATTATAAACAAATAGTCAAAATTAGCCACACATCATGCTTTGCATAAGTAGAAAATATTTTAAAGAATCTAACAGCTTCAAATAATGTATCTAAAATACTATCTTTGGTAAATGATAAGCCAAAATGCCACTACAGGTAGACTATATTTAAAGTACAATGACCAGTATTAAAATATATACAATTAGACAAAGCAAACAAAGGTAAACATATGCAGTGTGGCAGTATATAAATGAATAGTGTGCACTGTATGTGGTCCCACTGCTTTAAGCACAACAACCAAAAACCTTCTGAGCCAATTCAAAACGTCTGATTTCTTTCAAAAGATGGAAGTCAATACATTGATGAGCACAAACCCAGCTGTCATACATTCAATACATCTATATTCTGATCCTTCATGTAGTCGGAAGTGAATCCAAGTAGACTTCAAACGGTGTCGGCCCGGAATGACATGGGCAAGAACAATTCAACATGGCAATGACTCAACAATAGGACGGCATAATCAATAACTCATTAAGTTAACCTTCAATAATACTGAAATATATCTGTCTTTTCATATCCAAGTACTTTACAACATACTGTGCTGTACTTGTGTTTTAGTCAGCCTTCAGCAGGACAAAGCTAACACAGGTGTGCTCTCCCTATTCGATGCATCGTGTTTGCCCTGAAATATACATCTAAACAGGGCATTTGCTTGATTGATACGTCAATATAACTGAATGAACGGCGAAGTACCAGTCGTTATTCCACATTTCTGTATTTGGTGAAGAGGTTGTAGAGTACCCTCAGAGTAGACTTCAGGTCACAGTTCACAATATCTGCCAAAAGATCAGAAAAACCAAAAGGCAGACTTTACTCTGAGAAACATTTACAAGAAAAACATCTAAATGACCCAGATTTAGAGCTGCGATGTGCGCGCTGTAATGACACCTTCTTCAAACATCTCCTGTAATTGGAACCAGCTCCTGTTGCTAGCTACTGCATACTTAAGACACATCACCTAGAAGATCTACATTAGCCCATTACATCCAGTGAGGCAAAACTGGCCTCATTCATCTATGCTATGAGGAATGATGCATTATAAAAACAGATGTTGCCTGAGCCCCATGCCTCAATGAAGCTGTTTTGATTGCAGTGAGCTTTAAGTAGGCCTATTGCTATAATTTGGCATGCAACCACCCTTTAAATCAAAGCTAAAGGGGAACACTTAATGTTACAGCCCAATGCAGTCATCATGGGCCACTCACTGGTGCTTGACCGTACCATTAAAACTATTACAGGCCTCAGTTCAATTAACACAACGGTCACATGGTTATACCCAGGGGATAAAAGTAATCCCACGTCAAATAGGGTGGCAGGTAGCCTAGCGGTTAAAAGCGTTGGGGCAGTAACTGAAAGGTTGCTGGTTCGAATCCCTAAGCTGATTAGGTGAAAAATCTTTTGATTTGCAATTGAGCAAAGCAGTGCCTGTAATTCGCTTTGGATAAGAGTGTCTGCTGAATGACAAAAATGGAAATATATGCACTCTCTCTCTGTTGTTATTATTAGAAGGCATGCTCTGACTATATATAGTGTTGAGTGAATACTGCTCCAAGGGAAAAACATTGGCACATTTTGTTTTTGTTTAATCCCAAAAGACAAAATGTTGAAATTCTGCTGTCACATACCTTTCTTTCAGAAACAATGTACGTGTACAAAATGAAGGCACTCACCCTCTGCCCGTGGCTTGGGTTTCTCCAGGCCTCCATCTTGCATCAGCTCAAAGGAGAAAGCCACATTGTGCACCTATATGGGAAAAGAGACCAGCATCAGCCATGCCAGTCCAGTAAGCAGCTCACTGTAAACTATTTGTAAGAGATTAAAATGAGTCCTATTTACATTGTAGCCTACCTTTTGGTCAAAATGCTCTGGCGTTAGGAAGAAGTTGAAGAGAGGAACAAAGTAGCCCTCAAGCAGTCCCATCAGCAACACCAGGTACACACCATCAGCAAACTGCATGACAGGTAGAACGACATACTAATAATGACCATGTTCATCATCAAATCATAAGCAGGTATATTAAAAGGGAAACAAACCTGTGTGTCCAATTCAGACACCTCCAGGTTCAACTTGTTCAAGTGTTTGTTCACAAAGGTGATCAGAGTCTGCAAGAAGGGCAGGTATTCAGTCAATTTAAATGTTACACAAACAACAAATAACTTCTATTTTTCAAAATTAGGATGGAGACTTGCCTTTTTCACCACATTCAGCTTGTCTGGTGCATGGTCAAACAAGGTGTCAAACGCATCTCGTTCTGAAATTGAATAGATGTTAAATGATTACAATAACAGAATGTTCATTTGAGTAATAAAACAGTAGTAATGTAATGGCAAACGAACTAAAATGAATGTATGGTAATATGACCCGTTTTATTTTATTAGAACAAAGTGAAAATGCTGACCATGTCTTCCTGATAGAGCCCTGCAAGAGAAGAGAACAAAGTATTTCAGCACTGGTATCGTACTGTGTAATCACAGCACTGTAGAAAGACATTAGACGAAACAGACAAGTTCAAATGAGAAGAAAAAATCAACTAGGACTTTGTTTGAACTGGAAAAAATATTAACTGAATGCAGATGGTCTAATCAAGACGGCCAGGCAGGAAGACAAAAAGATTTGCGTTGTGGTTCTATCCCAGGAGCGGTCCGATCAAACGCTGTGTGGTGGGCCTTCCTGGTGGACATGTGCCCGGGAGGCAGTGGCTTGTCTTCACGGTCCAATCTTCCCCGGCAGAGACCTGCTTCAGCAGCTGCTGCCCCTCACAGGACAACAGCCCAGGGCCCCCTCCCTCTTATCTCCAGAGCTGATTTGCACCCGTTGGACCACTATTAATCAGCTGCAGCGCCATAAAGTAGTGGTGTGGCTGGCAGGAGCAGAACCCCCGAACCCCCCCCCCCCCACACACACACACACACACACTAAATGTTCCCATCAGCATGGGGCTCCAACTGTCCATATCGGCCCCCCAAGGGGTTGGCGTGTCCGCATTGTCTTTCTGCTTTAACGCAGTCCCTCAATTGTTCCAACAGCTTCAATGCCCAGTGGACTTATTTGCTGACTGATTTGTGAACAGATATTTACAGACATGTGATTTGCCCTATAATCACCTTGTTTTGAATGACCTTTCCAAGGCAGAGTACATGATTGTGTTCGGTTTTCGTCCCTCATACTTATACCTCCATTAATGAACATAATCTTCACGGCCAAGTTTCTAAGGCCTTCTTTCCTTAAACATTGGCATTCAGTTTCAGAAATGTTTTCTTCATACCCTGGAGGGTCTGATAAAGGCCTTGTGGAAGACAGGACAAGTTGGGTAGTTTCATCCAGACATCTGTACATAGTTAGTTAAAAGGGATGACAGTGAAGACATACTCCGTGTTCCCTGTGATCTCTTCCTGAACCTGGCGAGACTGCAGGATCCCCTCCCGTTTCTGTGGGGAAAAACAGACAATTATGACATTTGACAGAAATTTTAGTTTTTTCAGGATTTCCCTTTTCATAGTACAAAATGTATCAGGAAAGGACTATACCTGTACAACCACAACTTGAATGGACACATGATCAGGTAGGCGGATGGGGGCGCGGCAGTGCTGAGACAGCGCCACCAGTAAATGGAGAATGGCCACGATGCTTTTAGCATGGACAGCTAGGGGAGAACATAGGAAGGGAAAGAGGGAAGGAATGAGAGGAATGTTTTAGTACATCCACTGGCATTGTCATTTAACAGATGATGCACACACTGGTGCACTGGAGCAGGCTTAAGATAAGAAGAAATGACATTTATTTTCACAATTATCAAGATAGGTTAAACAAAGGTCAAAAACAAAACAATGAATTCAGTGTCCTGTACAAACTGAACTTGTGTCTTTGGGGTAGAAGTAATGTGACTGTTAGAAAACTGTTACAACCAATTCCAATCTTGTTGTCTGTAATGTCAAAGCGATTCAAGTGACTGATACAACGAGCTGCAAATGACAACTTCTTGAAAGATAGAATTCCAAAATACATGTGAAATATTATAATTTACCACAAAAAAATATTACATTTACTATTTAGAGAACCTGTATGGGAGGATATGAGTGAAAAACAAAGGGACTAGTTGTCCTTTGATCACAGTCAAAAACAATCCTATTGATTTCCTCAAGGGCTTTTAGATCATCTACAAAGATAAAAAGAAAATTCAACTGTAATTTAAGAGAATTAGAGGGTTACAATTCACCAAAGAATAATAAACCAATGTGAAAAGAAACATGGCTTCAGCCTACCCTTACAAATATTGAAAAAAAATCAAATTGAAAAAGGAAACAAGACTGAGTACCATGACCTCCCACCACTTGAGACAGGGATTACTTCTATGGTCATAATGTCAGAGGGTCAGCACGGTGCAGATTAGTCCAATGTGAACTTTCTCTGTGCCTCTCTGTCACCCAACAAAATGACCAAACAAGCACGATAAAAAAATAACATGATCTTATTACATCACCTTTACGCACACCGATGGCCTTATTACATCACCTTTACGCACACCGATGGCCTTATTACATCACCTTTACGCACACCGATGGCCTTATTACATCACCTTTACGCACACCGATGGCATAATAATTATTGTGATCAACACATTCCAAAAAAACATGAACACATTCATAGAATAGCAGAATTGAAATGAAACAGCGCTCTGTGAAACATGTCACCCACAGTCAATGGTCCATTTGATGTTTCTGATTGAGACCTTCAGAGTGTCGTTGATCTTCTCCAGAACTGTCTGCAGCTTCTGCTTCTGGGCTATCTCAGACTGGGTCACCTCAGCCACATTCAGCCGCTCACCCTCCAGCTTCTCTGTAACACAAAAATAAATAAACATGTTTTATTGTCAAATACAACGAGAGCACAGGGAGGACCATCAAATCCAATTGGAATCAGACAAATTCCAGAGAATAATGTGCTGCATTGCAAGCATAGAAGGGATGTTTTGGAGGGATTTGTACCAAATAGTTTCTGCAGAACCTGCCCATCGTAGAGGTCTTCAGCCAGGTCTTTGACAATGATTCTCTCCCCCACCAGCACATCATTGATCCAGTCTATGAGTACCTGCATACAAAACATTATATGGAATTTAACAGGCACATACAAACTGTACGTTCATAAGGCCCATAATATCGCTTTCCAATGCTTTGATTGTGACATACGGCAGTCATTTTATTTCTCACACCTTCATCAGTTCTTGCAGTTTGGGGTCATTCCTGGAGTTAGGGTCAACCATGGTGCGGACCTCATTCTCCTCTAGAACCACACACATGTTTAGAATATAGACAATGAGAGAGAGTACAAGAGAGTGAGAAAGTGAGAGAGTATGTGTGTGTGTGTGTGTGTGTGTGTGTGTGTGTGTGTGTGTGTGTGTGTGTGCATGCGATACACTACAGGAGTGGAGATGGAGGCCTTACCCAGCATGGTGTCCTCTGGGTCCAGCTCAAAGGGGATGGGGCTGAGCGGCAGGTTGATGGCATTCATCCCCTCCTCCTGGAGCTCAGACACTGCAGAAGCAGGGAAGCGGAGACCTTTAGTGGCCTGACTCAATGTGTGACAGGCTAATTATTATACAACTGTACTGACACCTCCATTGAGTTAATACTCATGAAAAAATATGTCCACCCAATTTAGGGCTCTTTTCTTCAGGTTACGCTCTGCTCTTCATGCCAGGTTGTTAGTATCATGGCATGTTGATCTTACCAGAAAGAGTTGGCTCACAACGCATGTCTCTAATTATAACCTAGTCTTTGGTCACGTTCGGGTTAGCCAGGAGAGAGAGAGCTCAGTCTAGCTTTGATTAATAAGATGAAGTGCCTCATTGTAGCCAGTGATAATACTACAAGGGAGACTCCCAGAACGAGCCAATCACACTATTACCGTAAATTGGAGGAGATGTGAGAGAGTGATTGTCTATTCACTAAGCAGTCAAGGTCAGTTGCTCTGATAGCTCAGACCATGCCCTCTTTGAAAAAAACCTTTCTCTCTGAGACACATCGCCCCACACAGGACAAGGCCATCCTCTCCATCCAGTTGCTAGGCATTCATAGATCTAGGCTCGGTCTCACGCTGCTGTCCTGAGCATCCGCCTCCTTCCCTGATCATTTCACTTACCTCGCCTGGCATCGTGCAAATTGGCACATGTGGGGAATTCACACAGGTAATGTGACAACCTGACCACTCTGTCTGGTTCCTGTCCGGACCAGTTGATATTTCAGTAAGATCACTATAGCACTGATGTAGAGCTGCATAACATAAGTGATAAAGGCCTGCAGAACAAACTACGCTAGTTTTTTTTTTAGTTTCCTCCCAAACAGAGAAAGCGCCCCCTGGAGATGTCAACATCCTGTTAGTAATCAACACCAAGATCTCCCTCTGCTGTTCAGGCCTAACCCACAGAGACAGAGATCACCTTCCTCCTTCCTCACAATAAAAGAGCTGCATCCATTTGGTTCTTCAACAGATTGTTGAACCAACGCAAAAGCATCATCTGGATAATGTAAACCTCTCTGTCTGTCTCTGTCTCTCTGGTCTGAAAGGACTGCTGCTCAGTTCACAGGCAGAGACACAACATGGTTTACAATAACGCTCTTATGATTGAAATACTGTATGTTGCTGTCATGGCAGCGGAGAGGCCCTCCATGGAACAGACCCCTACAGGACCAGGTTGGACGGTATTTGTTCAGGATTTTGGTGAATGGGGCTCAGCTGCAGACTCACTTTTACATGCCCTTCAGGAGTATATATAAGGCATGTCTGTATCAAAAGATACGCTTCAAATGTAATGAATGAAAATGGGTCAAAGTGTCTTCCAAGAAACAATATAAACAATAATAGTGCTTCAGACATTTAATCATACTTGATGCTTGCTCATTTACCAAAAAGATTCAACGAAAACTCAAGTGCTTGTCTAATTAATACTTAATTATGATTTAAATCAAATGTGAAACTATGAAAGCCTTAGCAGCCTCTGGTCTGAACTCAGGCAGTGGTTGTGCTGGAGAGAGAATGGGATTTTTTCCTCAGTCCTTGGTGAACACATCTGTAATGGAATATCAGCAGTCTCTTATCCTTACATGGCAGTAGCTCAGCCATGTGTACTGTAAACACAGACACACAGCCTTCTCCCGCAATGGCTTGGACAGACACAACGTAATACAACTCAAACAGATGCTGTCCCCCCTCACCAAAAACAAAATCATCCAAATTGTTATCACAGTTATTTGATGATAGATGCAGACATCAAATATGAAGAGGGTCTTTCAGTCACCATTCCCGTTGACGTATAACTAAATGACGTCATGGAAATAGACACACCCAGCAATTACTAGCGGGCCTATACTATTACCGTATTCAAAACAACTGGGAACTCGGACATCTCTGATTTCACTCTTCAGTGCTTTCAAGACAACTGCGAACTCCGGAAAAAACGAGCTCCAACTGAGAATGTTTTTTTGAACGGTCATCCAACTCGAATTCAAAGTCGGGAACTCGTGCATCTTTCTAGAGCCCCGACTTTCCGACATGAAGATCACAGACGTCATGATTTTTTTCTCCGAGTTTCCATTTATCTTGAAAGCAGCATATAGCAAAGTTTCTTAGCTTGTTTTCAAGCAAAAACTGTCATAAATCTATTCAACAAATTGTTTAATTCTGAGGGAAAAAACGTTGGAATGTGGCTATTTATAGCATAATGTAGCCTACTGTTCAACAGGAATCGTATTTTAGTTCTAATCCTTTTTTAGCTTTCGTTATGTCAATCGTTTTATATAGATGCCTTAATAATAATCCAAATATAGCCCAATGCACGAACCTTCTTTTGCCTTTTTTCTTCTGGCCAAAGTTCCCCCAAGTTTTCCGAGGAAAGAGTCATCTTTTTTTCTTGAAGGTGGTGATTTTGGAGTCGGGGATTTGGGAGAAGAAGGTGATTTCTGTGGCGAAGAAGCCATTTCCAGTTTATTACTGGGTATTCAAGCTATTGAGACTGTTGTAGCCTATCATATAAATACAACGTTCTGCTTGTCAAAGTTTACGGAATAGCCAACGACGGAACCGGAATTCCAAGTATTTGCGCAGCCATCTGACGTCTCCCTGTTATTTGATTCCCTTACCCACCCACTTTTCATGGGATATGGGAAAAATAAGGTAGCCAATGTCCAGCTATTGGGAATAAGTATAGTAAAGCAAGAGCCGATAATGTAAAATAATCAGAGGGGTTTCGATTCTAGTCATAGGAAAATTAAGTCCAGCGAAATTATCAAACGTATTTTTCCTTTGTTTTTCTGCTACCCAGATGTATTTACCACCAGCAATATAATTATCCATCAGTTTTCTTTTACTTATGCTAAACATGCGTTTTCATGGGGCTAGAACCAGGCCAATATAGAAAATAACACCAATGATATACAGCACACTTGTTCTGCAGTCCTAACAAGGAGTGTAACAAACTTGTTCAAGGACCCCCCCAGAGTCAATTCACAGTCACATTGCAGTCCACGGGGATGAGCAGAGCGGACAGGCAGATACAACAATGAACAGTGACCTCTGCAGTGGATTCCATTTTACACCAGCATTCTACCAATGCCACTTGCTCTGCCATACTCAGTTCTGTGAAAGACAGTGAGGGGTAAGAGCAGGGCCACTTCACATATGTTTTGTGTGACTGAAAACCTCATATCGGTCTTTGCTCTGCTGTTAGAGATACATTTCTGAAATCTCATTCAACATGTCCCTGCAGCTTCTGTTGTGTTGATCACATGCAGAGGTGTCAAATGTAACTTGAGACTAGACACAATTAATGAGAGAGATCTGTGATAGGGCTTGTGTGATTATTTGTCAGTGCATGTGTTCCCCCATGGCCGTGTCAGCACTTCGATTTTCCCATGTGCTGGAGGATCCTGCTGTGGGGTGAGGCATGAGGAGCATGTTAGAGAGGAGTGGGAGCGCTGAGCCCACAGCCCTCCTCCTTACACCTCCACATCCCCTCGACCTCAGCATCCGGCCTCCTGTGCCTCCTAAACTCCCAACTGTGGTCATCTCCACAGACACAAAGAATAACAAAGAACACAACTCTAAAATGCTCCCTTTCCTCTCACTGGAGTCCCACCTCTCTATCCACCATCCAGGGCCATGCACCCTGTCACCCTACACCACGGACTACTGTCTCATCTGAGACCTTAGGTCATGAGTGCGGCTCGTAGGTGGACTCCCAGAATACACTGATCATAACGTACTGAATTAACAACATGCATCTTGACTGATGCACTGCTGTTATTACTTTTTTTGCCTTTACCTCCCTTCTCACCTCATTTTCTCACATTGTATATAGACTTGTTTATACTGTATTATTGACTGTATGTTTGTTTTACTCCATGTGTAACTCTGTGTCGTTGTATCTGTCGAACTGCTTTGCTTTATCATGGCCAGGTCGCAATTGTAAATGAGAACTTGTTCTCAACTTGCCTACCTGGTTAAATAAAGGTGAAATAAAAAAATAAATAAATAAAGAATTTCAGAACAGGGCCCAGGTTAAGGACTGTCAAGTTCACAGGCAGAGGGATCCTCAGATGCAGCAGTGACACACACAAACACATGTGCACACGTCAAAACAAACTTGAGTTATCACTGTGATAGTTGACTTTCCCTTCATAACTGGTCTCAGCTAACCCCATCTCCTACCAATTCCATCCCCAGGCATTAAATGCTGTGTCCATGACACACAAGTAATCCAATGCCAAAGAGATCTGCACAGTGCAGTTTGGTTGGGCTAAATGCTTTTAAATGGCATCTCTGTTTTCTTCAATTGCGTAAGCAAGGAGTGTGTGCCGAGTCTAAATGACTTTGCATGATTTTTTCTCAGCTGGTAATTGAATTTAATATCACTAGCCAGTTAATAAGCAGATAACCCTTATGTACTATGTAGCGTCTGGTACCTCCACTTGCCTAGGCATGTTCCATGTTAAATAACTGACGTCAAGAGGTGAGGTTATACAAAATCTATATAATAAATTAATAGAAGCGGTTATCACAACTGATAGCTAGCTATTCAGCAGGTTCCTAAAATAGAACCTGAAGTCTTTCATTTCCTTCAACTGATAGATTTTATTAGAATCTGTGTCAGTAATGGTCACATGTTGGATCTGACAGGTTGGCACTCGGTCACATTGTTTGTCAGACTGAGATGTGACCGAAGGTTGTGGTATTCAGAACACCTTAACCTTTCCATTATGAAGATATGCAGTCTGTCCTGGCCTGTTTGTCTCCAAGCTGCCTTATCTTGCAATAGAGAGGTGAGCCATATAATGGGAGCCAAACACTGGGGATCAAACAGACCCTCCCTTGAGCAATACGATTATTCAGGAAAGATTTCATCCTGTTGTAAATGACATTAAGCATGGAGCAGCCAGTGTGGTCTGATAGGAGAGATATCAAATCAGCCGCCGTGCATATTGGGAGATCAACATAAACCTGCCGGAAGCTGATGGTTTAACTGGTTCAGTGAGCTGAACAAGTGAGAAAGTTGGAGAGAGAAAGAGAAAGAAAGTGTTTCTGATTCTATTGGTATGCTGTAGGCCTTGGTTCTTTTAAACATGTTTATGCTGGCCAATGCCTGAACCCACATATTAGACAATTACATAGAGGCATTTTTGGGTCATTTCCTTGATCCCTTGATATGAGCCTCTTTCTAAACAACAGTGCTCTCTAGTGGTTACCTGTTCCAATGACATGTTAGAGGACATGAAATAGAATCATTACACTGTTATGAGCTGTGGTAGATGGTAGTTGCCAACCCGTTAATGACTCATAAAAGTGATCAGTTAATAACTTAGAGAACCTCATTTGACTCATTTAGTTTATTTTCCCAGATTTGAGATCACAACAGTTACCGTGAGAACTTGAGTCCAGAGGAGCTGCACAGCAACGGGTGATGACAGTGCAGGAAGGAAGGGGCAAGAGGTACAACAGGAAAAGGAAAAGGTGGAGACAAGAGAGGAAGACCCTCACAGGACAGAGAGGCAGACATACAGTATAGTGGCAGAGGAGAGACAGAGTGGGTGAAAGTGAGAGACACAGGCAAACATACCTACATGCACATACAGGCACTATATATTCATGTCTCATCGCCCTCCTTCTCCTGGGACAGTGACATAGATCAGGGATCAGATTGAGGGTGAAGGTGTGAGTCAGAGTAGAAAGTGGAGACATAAAACACCGTTATTGAAAACAATTATTCGGCCAGTGGGTGGCATCAGAGGCTCAAAGTTCATCTAATCCCGGTCAGATAGGAAAAACAGTTCTCAGTCCCTTAACCAGCTGCATATTACTATAAGGCAGTGATTTACAAAGCACGGTACTGAATAGAAAATATGTCAAGGTGGTCAACTCTAATTGACTGTCAAGAGAGTGTGCCACTTCAGTTGAGTGCATTTTCCCTTTGCAAGTAATTGTTCTGTAATTTTCTTGCATAAAACAGTTTTATGCACATTTACCCTTGACTTGATAGCTCCAATGGAAGGAAAAATGGTTGGCATTTCTCAATTGACAATCTCAAATCAATGCTTTGGGTTGAATGCTCTGAAGGAAGCAGATTAATAAAATAAAATATCTACTTAAATACAACACCAAAGAGACACATACCTGTGTCTCATGATTTATCTCACTGAAATACATTGCTTTTACAAACCTCCATTATTATTTAGTCAAGAAATTTGCTTTTAAACACTTGGCCTTCTGTAGACCTTTAAATGTTTTTAGCGATCACATTTCCTCAGCTTCTCCTTGATCTCGGCTGTACTGGACAAGGAAGTGAGGGACAATCTGCTGACCCCAGTAGCTTTAATTGCATTGTCCTTTCACACTGTGTGATGCAAATTTTCTGAACAAAATGTCCAGGCCCATCCAGCCCCGGTCTAGCAGATGTGCCAGGTTTGGTTTGGAACATTTCCCTCAAATGTTTGTATGAGAGGCTCTGAGAACTCAGAGAAGCAGACATTTTTACAAGCAGCATCATCAGGGCTTGCAAAAGTGTTTGGCTGAGTTTATTTTTGGTTTCCATGGTGATGGGTGGAAAGGACAATTGGATGCTACTAAAAGAGTGCTTCAATAGTCTGTACCTCTGTTGTGATTACATTAGATCAAGCTTTCCCCTTAAAAGCAAAGCTAATGAAAGGTATTGGATTCTGATGGTAATACAGCCTAAGAGACATGCTTTGGCAGCTAGTATAATACATTGATTATATGATGTTTCCATTGAAATAATTGTAATTCCAAAGTAGATGCTTGAAAAAAAAAGGTATTCTAGTGGTGTGGGGTGGCATGTAGCATAGAGGTTAGAGCGTTGGTCCAGTAAGTGAAAGTCTCTGGTTCGTATACCCGAGCCAACAAGGTGAAATGTCTGTCGATGTGCCCTTGAGCAAGGGAGTTAACCCTAATTTGCTCCAGGGGTGCCGTACTGCTATGACTGACCCTGTAACACAACACATTTCACTGCACCTATACTGTGAACTGTATGTGACAACAAAACATCTTAACCAGGTATGATGAGAGCTGATTTCATGGCTGTTGAATAAGACACAAGACACTGATGGTGCACATTTCCTCAGCTGTGAGAACCATGAACCATATCTGGCAGGACTACAGTGGATTGGCTGGGGGGAGAGTTGTATGGTTTGACATGTCCCCTGTGACCTCATCACCAAAGAATCCTTTCTGGCTCTCACGGATCCAGAAAGAGCTCCAGGAACCCATCCAGGAACATGTCCGTCTGGCCTGGGGCCTTATCAGCACTGAGACGGGGACAGAGGAACTTAACCCATATATTTTAATTTAGGAGACTAGACATGGTAAGTAGACTAAATATAGGAGACATGCTCTTTAAGAGGAGTTCATGTTTACTTTGAATACTGAGCCTGTATACTATGTGATGCTGAACGGCTTGATTTAAACATGTTACCCCTATTTGTACTATTCTATGTGCCATATCAAACCATGGGGAGAACAACATTGTGATATTATGAAAGAATGACAGTAAACTGGATCAAGATGACAAATAACTCCGTTCATTTATTTACATTTGTTGCTTTCGGTCATACATAAAGCAACACAGAATCTCCATGAGAAAAGCAGGCTGCATTAGAAGTCCCATAATTCATTATTCAATGCATTCATTTAAGACAACATGAGTTATGAACCTGTTGGGATATGAATTCCCTTTGTTTGTGTGGGTCAAGAGAAAGTTCTCCTGGGTGACAGCTTCTGGAAGAGAGAAAGAAAGATGGCAAAAGATGGGAGAAGGAGTGGCATGCCTCTACATGACAGAAAGCCGTCTACGCGAGCACACTTGCGTGTTTGTGAAGCTCAGCCTTTCGATAGTAGGATCATAATAGTTTTTAGATTAGACATTTTTGTGAGAAGAACCGTTTTCAGGAACTGCCATTGTCTCACAAACACTGCTCTAGTTCAGCCTCCGTTAAGTACATCGGCAAATGGTTGGTATCGCCGGGTGCAGACGAAACAGGAAAATACAATGCTTAAATACTGCTGTCTGTAGCTCAAGCACAGGGGTTAGAAGCATTTCTTATTTGTGTGTGGAAGTGCTGACAGTAACTTGGACTAATCTGACCAGACATTCACTCCTAAACATTATTCACATAACCATGTGACCATGCAGGTGATCACCTTCAGAATGGCATGTCTCCTAACCAATCAGGAGGCTCATCATCAGAAAGTTGAAAACAGACTTCAAGCGAACATGAGAAGAAATTAAAGGAATGAAATATAGGTTAGAATACAGAGAGAAATCAGAGGAAGGATCAAATCCAGTTAAAATGTATTGAAACTTTGTAATTGTTAGATAGTCAAAGAAAAGGCATTGAGAAAACATGAGATTGTGCTACTCAACAACACACAGTAGCACTGTACAGTGTACTGCATGAATTATGTAACTTCTGGTTCAGGAAAGCACATACACACCACAGCATTCAAACATAGCCTGAGTTATCATGCCAGATTCTGTCCTCCTGAACAATTCCTTTCAGCAATATTCGTAACATTATGAAAAACATATTTAAGTGAAATAGACTTGTACAAAATAACAAAAATGAAGAAAAACTTCTATTACAAACATACATCAACTCTTTAGAAGATTGTCCCATATTCCACCTCATCATACAGTAAATTGAATTTGGCCTTGTATCTGTTTCACCAACAGGTGGCAGCAATGAGTAAGCATTAAACAGTCCATGAACTGGAGTCGTAAACCAAAGCCCATGGCCATGAAAGCTCTTCCCCTTTTTAAGTACAACGGACAATGCAGAAAAATACTGGAGGCACTGGGCCATAAAATAAAGCAATACAAGTTATCATAATGTGTAGTGAAAGTACACTACGGTCATGGGGTCATAGGAGATCTTACAATAACTTTTAAATGTAAACTTGTGTCAAACAATATTGAAATAGAAAAAAAGACGAGAAAATCTGGTCAAGCACAGATCCACGTTGGCCCCCGACCCCGACCTGTGAGTTCAGCAGGGTTTAGTAAACGTGCAGCGTCAGCACTAGTCATTATCCAAGCCCTGGATAACCATTAGGCAGCCATAAACTCCCACACCATTCATCAGGCATCAGCCACAGGTAAAGGCAGCTCCCCAAGTTAAAGTGCTTCAAGTCAGTCTTTTCATTTAGATTACTTCTTCCGCGCAAAAACTCAACCACATACCGTAAATGATTTAGACCACCATGAAACCATGTACAGCACATTACCCCTCATCATAAAGAAAAATATAATGTTCATGAAAAACTACCACACGTATCACAAACCAAGATACTGCGTGGGAAATGTTATTTGTTCTTTGGTTGGTGTAGGACTAGATCTAATGCACTGACAGCTACATATTCTGTGAGAAAATATTAACAAGGTGCATGGTAAAATGGTAGCTTGCCGTCATATGACTTGGCACAAATGCAAGATACACTAGTTAATGTTCAGCCAAGCTTCAGACCCTATTGCACGAGGGTTAGGGATAGGGTTAGGATTAGGATTCCCTCCCTGGTGGGCCTCTACATGAGCCTGTGGCCCAGGTGTTCCTCCAGCCACAGCAGTAGGGGCTGGATGGACTGGGAGACAGGCCCGGTTTCAGAGTACATCTGCAGCAGCACCTCCTGGAGCATGAACAGCAGGGGCACTCCCAGGCTCAGCAGCTCATACAGGAAGACATAGTCCTGCACATTGGCCCTAAAGTGGAGGCCCACAGCCTGGGCCGTACCATGCACCCAGCGAGACAGGAGGCGGGGGGAGTCACACACAGCCCGGGTCACACTCAGGGGCCAGCTCAGGCTCTTCCTCAGGCGGGAGCTGAAGGTACCTGGTGACTGGCCCTGCAGGCCTTCTGTTGGGTCACCGTTGGGAGTCTGTGTCTCTGATCCCTCCTGAACCCCGGCTCCATTCTGACCCTGAGGGAGAGACCCATTGAGTCACAAAGATGTCCCACAAATTAACATCAAAATGACAATGGCAAGTGGATGATTGAATGATCCAGAACAATTACCAGATGTGAATTGAATGTCCTCCGATGGTTCATTCCATTTTTACGTTGTGTGAAGTGCAGCTTGCAGTACAACTTGCCTAATTGAACATGATCAAAAGAGGATTTAGAAAAATGGGCACATAAACAGTTCATTATCTCTACCTGACACAGCCAGAAGAGGACTGGCCACCCCTCAGAGCCTGGTTCCTCTCTAGGTTTCTTCCTAGGCTCCTGCCTTTCTAGGGAGTTTTTCCTAGCCACCATGCCGCTACATCTGCATTGCTTGCTCTTTGGGGTTTTAGGTTTGGTATCTGAATAGGACTTTGTCACTACTGCTGATTTGATTGATTGATTGGCTGATTGATTGATTGACAGTAAGCGAACATCTAAACCTTAGTGTTGGGAAACACATACCCTGCTCAGAGTCGAAGGCATGGCCTCCCTGGCGTAGGGCGGCACCACAGGTGTCACAGCGAAAGCATTCCCTGTGGAAATAAAGTCCCTCAGCACTGATCCTCTCCACCACATACACACGCTTCTGACAGGAGTGACACTTGTCACCAGACCCGGGGAACTCCCTCCGCAAGGAACCCTGGGAAACAGAACAGACAGACACTGCTACAATCGTTGTCAGCACAGCAAATGAAGATAATGAGGGTGTGATGCACTTGTGTCACATTCCACAACTTTGACCATAAAAGGCCTTATGGCCGAGTTTGGCCTTTGGTTCACAAAGCATAATGAGTCATAGAGTCCTGCAAAGAATAATCATCCCAATCCTTATTTTACACAATATCTCTTCATCTGACTCAGAGCCAGGGCCTGGGACATAGTCTATGTTCTTCACCTAGATAAGGGCTGTTGTTCAAGGCTGGTACAGCCTGAGTGGCTGCATGCTCAGTCAGACATGCTTACCGGAGACAGAGGCGGAGAGGCTGGGGGTGAACAGCGTCTCAGCCCTGGCTGCTATGGCCAGAGACTCCTTCCCCACCTTCCTCTGACACGCAGAAAAGAGGAAACGACTGGAGGAAGGAAGGATGGAAAGATGGAAAGATGGATAGATGGATAGATGGATAGATGGATGGATAGATGGATGGATAGATGGATAGATGGATAGATAGATAGATAGATGATTTGACTACTGTGTTCTCTGACTAAGGCCGCTGTTGGGGAATATAGTCAAGTTCTTTCATCAAAATAAGAGTCTCAGCTCAAAAATATGGCAACGGAAGAGGAGGGAAGAGGTGAGTATTTTCAGGAATGTTTTCTCATTATGGTTAACTAGTGAGCCTGTCTGGATGCTTCAGATTGTACTCTAGACTGACTGCGTGGCGCTGACTCAAACTGACTCAAACTGACTCAAACTTGCAACACCACAAAAATATATTAAACCTTAGCATAAGAGGCCCCAGAGTAGCTAAAAAACACCTCACATGCAAGACCTTTGTGTCTACATGTGTCCTTTGTAATGTAGAGGGTAGTACAAGTTACTTTAGCAGGCATGTGGCGCTGGGGGCAAAATGCCTGTTTGACATTATTAAAAACAGCTTTGGTTGGAGTATTGCAGTACGTTGTTGTTGGGATACATATGTGGAGCCACTGATGTGACACTGAAACAGCAACATGACTGTGATGTTAATAACTACAACTGTAAGTTACAGGCAAATTAGATTAGAAGTTAAATATCTACTTCTAAAACATATATAATTATCCAGATTACATCATGTTTAAAATCAAACAGACAGCACTTCATTTTGGGTTTCTCTAAGAGGCAGCAGGCTCTGCATATAGAAATGATGTGGCCATAAATAGTGCTATGGTTTGGAGGCACACAAGAGGAACTCACCACATGTGACTCATTCAAGGGATCTCTTTGCATTTCTTTCATACAAAGCTGCATATCTAGTGCCCCAGATTGACTGGTCTTTGGTTTTCCACGAAGAATGAATTAGAGGCAACAGAGAATAACATTTAGTTGAACAGTTCAGTGACAGATAAGGGATAGATGAGTGCATCAAAATAACAGTATAATGTTTGCTCTGACATTAGGGGATATGGGTTTCGTCATGACAGACACATGGTGAGAAATGGATGTGCTTGTTTTCACCTTGAGTTGGAGTAGAATGGATGAGGATGAAGACATGGTTTGAGGGAGTGAGAAGGTAGAAAGGGTGATTTCTGGACAAAGGAGGGAAGTGACTTTAGGACTGGGAGCAGGGAGGATGGGAGGAGAGGGAATGGTCTGTTCAGCAGATCCAGGCTAGGGTGGGAATGGGAAAGTCAAAGAGAGGAAGAGATATTATGAGCATCAGATGGAGGTTAAATTAGAGTTTGCATGCTTAGTGGGTTGGGCCTCAAGCCTAAAACGCCTGGTGTTCCATGACACTGCATTCCATTGAAATGGAAACTCAAGAGTGATATAGATAAAACATGTATTTCTTCATGATAAATGTTAAATGATCACAAAGGTTGTAGCATGACACACAGTGATAGGGACACATACAAGACAGTGAGACAGACATGGATGTGGTTATTTTTTACCTGAGGTTGGGGCAGACAGGATGAGGATGAGGAATAGGGATGAGGAGGTGAGAAGGCAGAAAGCAGAAAGGGTGATATCTGGGTAAAGGTATAATGAGGTGACTTCTGGACTGGGGTTAGGGAGGATGGGATCAGACACTGAGGGAATGGCCTGTTTATCAGAATCAGGCCAGGTGAGGAATGGGACAGGCGAGATTTGCAAATGAAGAGAGGGAGAGGATTGTTAAAGGAGAACTTTGAGTGTTAGTAATTTGATAGAAGTTACAATGAGAACTGGCGTGCACAGGGGGATAGGCTTTAAGCAAAGGTATTCCGTGGCACTATCAAATCATAGTATTAACTCAACCCCAACCTGCTGAGCCTCAACACAACAGCTTACCCTGGTTTCCACTGAGATGGAAACTCATTTAAAGAAGGTGAGCAGTATCTTTTTTGATGATAAAATACCATGGAAATACCTTTTCCTGTAATGGAAATTGCAGTATGATGACTACTCTAGCACTAAACACCTTGCTTGATAACTATGCTGTGAGTAATAAAGCTGCAGCCTCTTCCAGTGAGGCACAGAGAACCCTGTGCTACCTTTCAACAGTGCTGAGCACACCGAGTAAGTGAATTACCAGTGTTGTTCATACACATCATCACAGAGAGCTGAGAGAGGAGGCTACCTAGTTCAGCCTGAGCTCTCTTCTGCAGGTCTGTCTCAGTGGGAATATAAAATCACGTAATGGAACAAGAAGAAACTATTTAATGGAATGATTCCTGCTTGAACAACGAGTTGCCTGATGTGTTTTCACAGGGTGTTACATTGTTTTAAAAAAGCCTTGTTGAAACTCTTGGCGTAAACAGTAATTTATTGACTGACAGTGAAGGTGATTTAAATTTCAGATGTAGGATCTTAATTTGATCACTATTTTGTTGCTGACAATTTTCCTGCA
This sequence comes from Oncorhynchus nerka, assembly GCF_034236695.1. Taxonomy (NCBI): domain Eukaryota; kingdom Metazoa; phylum Chordata; class Actinopteri; order Salmoniformes; family Salmonidae; genus Oncorhynchus; species Oncorhynchus nerka. The sequence continues at coordinate 70,911,580 of NC_088423.1, forward strand.
CAGCAGGAAATGCAAACTTGTAGCGTATTCAAGGTTTAAAAAGATTTCTAAGGTTTGTAATTCAAAATGTCTGACTTTCTTTGCCCTAACGGAAAATGATACATGTTGAATGATCAAATGTTTTAGCATGACATACAGTGATACCTACAAAAACAACATCTACAAAAAATGTCCATTAATTATAAGTCACATAATAATTCAAATTTCCCATTGCTGCAGGATTATTTTCCTGTTTCAATGAATTGGCTCAAATTAAGATCCGACATCTGTATAACAGAACACTGTGTCCTACAATAACCTAAAATCACCTGCGCTAGCTGTGTTCTGTTGCTACAGGCTCTGAGCAGCTAATGAAAACATTGCCATAAAAGTCATTCTTCTGGAGATGATGGATGTTGAATTTCATCATAGGGAGGGTTTATTGAACTCTGTGCAGCAGCAGTGATGCCAAACAAGACCGAGCGTGCAACACAACAAACACACTGAGGGACGGGAGAGGTGAGTGGTCAGAGTTCAGGGGTCAGATAGTCACCTGGGACGTAGAGGCCACATCCTCAGAGAACAGTACTCTCAGGTGGACAGCTTTCTCCTTGATACTTTTATTGTGAAACGCTCTAGCATTCTGGGTCTGAGCTTTCTTCTGCAGGACACATACCATGAGACACAGAGACAAAGAACAGGCATCAGCAGGAGAAAGCTCCCTCCCTGTCTGATGAATGTGTCTGAATAGTAATGATTAACTCCCAAATCAGAGTTATAATGTACGGACAAATAAAAGTATGAAATGTATGCACTCACTATTGCAAATCGCTCTGGATAAGAGCTTCTGCCGAATGACTAAAATGTCAAAGGTAATGATCAAGCAAGATAAGTGGACTTTGGTCCTACTTTCCCACTGAAGGAGCTAGATGGCACATTGTTTACTGGGCGGTGGAGTACAATAGTGTTGCTGTGTGGAGTAGAGTGGCAGTTTTTACAACACTAATTTGACACACCAGCAGAGATGACTCCACTCTTATACATGTGCTCCTGGAACAGCAGACTGAGATCCAGACAGAGACAGACAGACACACAGGACTGGCACAGAACGAGGCCACAAGGGCAGCCCACTGGCTAAACTTGCCAGTCAGCAGCCTCTGTACCTCTTTGTCTCTGCCATGGCTATGGGTCTGCTCTTGCTATTGTGGTCAGTGTGGATGATTCGGTGTTGACTTCACCAGCTGACTATGTGCCATACAATGCTAAATGTATAATCAGGATGATTATCTCAACATTCATATCCAGCCTTTTACTAAAAAAAGATATCTTATATGATCACACAGTAGGAGGCAATAACAATAGAAAAAGACAGAGCAGACAAAGATAAATGGACAGATGGAAAGGAGAGGAGAGGAGAGGTGAGGAGAATAAGTCACCTTGGTGATCTTTTCCTCCACCTCCTGAAGGCGTTGGAGCATTCTAGACATGGCTAGGACCGCTGAGTGGCAGGAGGAAGAGTAGCCAGGGTACTCTATGCTCTCTGGCTTTTGAGGAAGCGTCTGGGGTTGTGTCTGAGTACGTGTCTGATCAGCCTGTCTGACCTTCCTGAGGGTGTGATTTGGGCTGGGTGGGGGTTGGAGCTGGAACTGGGTTTGTGGTCGGTGCTGAGACTGAAGCTGGGCTTGGAGCTGGGGCGAGAGCATGGGTTTGGGAGGAGGCTGGGGTGGTAGCCGAGCGATGCACTTAGCTGCATATTTGGCACAGGTTGCAGACTGAAACTGGAAACACACAGCACATGTGAGCTGCAGTTCTATGGCTCTCTGTCAACTCAGGGTGAGCTTGATGAAAAAACAATTGCAGCAAACAGGCCCCAGTAGTTTAACAGCTGGAGAGAATAGAAGGGAGATTTATGCCCCATGCTTTCCTTTATCATGTGAATCTACTTCACTGGGGGTATTTTTCATTTCCAACCCACAGGGAGCATTTAACACTCTCACTCTAGGTAGGTGATGACTGGTTTGTGAGTGAGTGTATACCAAAACTGAGTGACAGTGTGTGTTCTGCAGAGTGAATTAGCGTGGCTATGTGTGTGTATTACAGTATGTTGACCAGGCCTGCTACAGTCCTCTACCTGTGTCTTGGGGAGGGTTGGGTGGGGTCTGCTGCCTGAGGTTGGTGAAGCGTTGGGTCTCAGTCATGTCCATGGAGCGTGGCCGAGGGGCCCTCCCAGAATCCCAATCACACTGAGACTGATGGGGTTTGTCAGCCAGAAACAAAGCCAAGGAAAAAGGTTAGTAGAAAGACAGAAAAGGAAGAAAAGAGGGAAAGTGAATTGCAAGATAAGTATCTCACCAAACAGTTAAGAACAAATTCTTATTTACAATGACGGCTTACACCGGCCAAACCCGGACGACGCAGGGCCAATTGTGCACCACCTAATGGGACCCCCATTCACGGCCGGTTGTGATACAGCCTGGAATAGAACCAGGGTGTCTGTAGTGACGCCTCTAGCACTAAGCGCCTTAGAACTCTGCACCACTCGGGAGCCCCAAGACTTTATAACCAACTCTTAATCAGAAAACGAACAGTACACAACCAAGCATGTCTCTTTCCCTTGGAACACAAATGATCACCTCTGTCCTATAGCACACTGTGGTATGAGGCATCTGAGAACAAACATACCAGGTACTATACCATACTATAGCACTGTATAAGCTATGGAGGACACTGTCCAACACTGACAGTGTCCTGAGGATGGGGAATGGGGGACATATCTTGGTGGTTCTGACCTGTCTCCGGAGGGTGAAGCTGGGGTTGCTCTCCTCAAACTTGGACAGGAGCTGGCTGGCCATGGAGCGGACCTTGTTCTCCTTAACCCCCCTCTCCTCACCCACACAGGACGCACTCTGACTGGAGAAGTTGGTTGCCTGTCATGAGAAATAGTGACTTGAGTTATCAGGGCCAAAATAAATGGTATTTTGCCGTATTTGACTCGTGCACTTAGAATGTCCTTACGAAATTGTAGTTTGATGGTAATAACTACCTCTTCCAAATAACTGCAGACTTTTCGTCTCCTTTTGTACGTTGGGTCAGTATCTTCTAGCTTCTTCTCATCCTGAAAGAAAACAACCAAGCCATAGTATATGACTAAATATTTCAGACTGCACTCAAAGGTAAACATATTCAACATGAAAGTGAACTATTAAAATAGAGCCCATCTCAAAAGTCCACTTATTCAAATGAAATTACTTTTGAAATGATAACACAGGGAGGCTGAGAGGCTCTCAAGTTGCAGTAGTTATCAAGGCAGACAGGCACCTGGAGAGAGGAGTGTGATTACCTTCGGTACCCTTTTTCTTGGTTCCAGAACTTTGTTCATACTTCTGACTGCCTTGGAAGGATAGTCGTCACTGTTTTCGTCGGCCCCTCTAGAATCTGCAATGAAACACGAGTACATTGAAAGGTATGATATTTTCCACAGAGCTCAGCCATGAATGCCAAATAAAAGCAATGGCCAATGTGTTTTTACATTACGTCTAAAAGAAACCTAATATTACTGTGTCGGAAAAGAACCGGATGGGGCAAGACCATCTGTTTTCATGAGAAATGCCACCTAATAAACAAAGGGCTTTTTCCTGGAAACCAATACTGAAAACACTTCACTACAGATCATAAGAATGTATACAATTATTGCTAAATAGCACATCATCATTCCGTGGGCAACCAGCTTTGCTGTGGATAGAGGCATATCATGTGACCTCTTAGAGACCATAAAGCTAGTACAACTGATGTCCCTGTGGCAATAATATGCTCTCTTCACCTTAGGCATCTCAGACCAGAAAATATCTGGAGTAAGGTGTAGTGTTCTCTCTCCAGGCATCCTAGACCCATACAATATCTGTAAGGTAGCCTGTACTGTGCTGGGCAGATGTGCATTCCTCTCATGCCAGACAACATGACTGATAGGGTTGTGCAACGCAGACCTCCTTTAAAAGGAAGCCAGATGAAATCTCATACCCTCTTTTACACCAGCTCTCTAGAAAGACATAACTTATCTGAAAGAGAGCAGGGGTCAGCCCAGAAAAAAGGGATGAAGTAGATTACAGACAGAGACAGCTTGATATGTAAAAAAAAAAAAATGTCCCTGGTGAAAACAATACATTGAGAGGCTGGGCTTTTAATACAGTGGACACAGTGGAAGGGCCAGTGACAGTGACGATGTGTTCAAGCATCAAGTTTCAGGTTGTTTATTAGTAGTATGATCAGGATACACACGGCATACACTGTTCAACGAAATGCTTACTGCAGGTTCCTTCTGGACAATGCAACAACAATAAGAAAGAATAAAAAAGGACGAACATCAAGTAAATGGCTCAGTAGAATAGAATAAGTATAATACAGGAAGGCACAATTTATAGTTCAATATTTATGGGGAATGGGGGATTGGGGGGCTAGAATTTAAATTGTGCAGTATTTAGCAATAATAGCAAGAATCTGGTGGCAGCCGTTGTGATGTGGTATAGCATGAATGTGTGTGAGTGGATGTCTCTACGGGGGTGCCAGTGCAGAGCAGTAGGACTACATGCCTCTCCACCCTGTCTGCTCCTCAAGTGTTCAGAGCCAAACGCATCTGCTGCATTTAAAAATAACTCTGACATGGGAAGGAGACTTTTAAAAAAGGCCTAATGATATAAAGGGCTGCTACTTCAATCAGACTACATAGAAAACGATGGGATATTTTGTGTGTGTGTGTGTGTGTGTGTGTGTGTGTGTGTGTGTGTGTGTGTGTGTGTGTGTGTGTGTGTGTGTGTGTGTGTGTGTGTGTGTGTGTGTGTGTGAGAGAGTGCATATCTGTGTGGGTGTGTGCGGGAGTGAGATCTGAAGTCTGGGGCTTCAGGACACACGTGTCTGCGGGGGGATGGGGTGAGGGGTGTGAGGCGTACCTGAGACGGGCAGGGGGGTGCCGCGGAACAGCTCGTAGAACTTGGAGAGGTAGGTGACCATTCCAGTCTTGTCTGGTTCCTGACCAGCAGCCATCTCCTTTCCGGTGGCGAAGGGCCGGATGCCAAACTCCCGCTCAGCCAGGTCACATGCCAGCTGGAGGTTGTTAGCCGAATCCTCCTCATTCAGTGAATCAAACTCTCTGAGGGAAACCGATTGAAATGATATCACGCGATGTTGTTGTAATGTTGTGTGGGTAACTAGGTGAAGGCTTCATAAGACTAAGCTGGCGTCAACATAGAAGTTATGAAACAGTTCTAGTCTAGCAGTGTAGCCCTCCCTTCACCACAAAGATGACGTCAGAAATAACAAACTGCCCTACATACTGAGTGCAACATGTAATACATAGTTATGCTTTCCAAACTCCCTTTCACATACTATAGGGTTTCTCTAAAATCGGTTGTGTCTTCTGTGTGATCTTTTTCGTCACACCTATCAGTAACAGACAGAGTGAGAGAACAGCCATCAGGAAAAAGGCTCTTCGATGAAGGTCAAATTTCATTCGCACCCACCACTTACATTTACTCTCACACAAAGACGGGCTGTGAGGGAGGGACAGGGGCTTGTGTGTAGAGAGTACACCAGGACATACATTTACTCTCACACAAAGACGGGCTGTGAGGGAGGGACAGGGGCTTGTGTGTAGAGAGTACACCAGGACATACATTTACTCTCACACAAAGACGGGCTGTGAGGGAGGGACAGGGGCTTGTGTGTAGAGAGTACACCAGGACATACATTTACTCTCACACAAAGACGGGCTGTGAGGGAGGGACAGGGGCTTGTGTGTAGAGAGTACACCAGGACATACATTGACATACTTAGATGCCTGGTATACTTTACATTAGACACTCACAGAAGGAGACAATATTACAACGTGGGTGTAAGATGTTTTGCTATTACTGGTGTCTTGATGTAAATGTTAGCCTAATGAGGAAATTCCCCATTACACAATAGAGACATTTTATAAGGAGCCAGTCTATCGACTTACAATGACGAAGTGCTACATGCCAGGGTGTGACAAGAAGAAGTCTCACACATGGTTTATGAGGAGAAAAGTGTGAGTGCTGAGCTCATTTACAGTTACTGTAAAGTACATGAGGCCAGTCTTACTGTGGTAGTTTACAGGCTAGTTGTGTGTTGCAGTACGTACATGAGGTGGGATCTGAACCGGTGGATGAGGGCACAGAGAGCCAGGCCGCTCTGCCACGAGGTGGTCAGGTCTGTCACGTTCACGTTCCTGTAGCCCTCGGTCTGTTTCTGACACCACGTCAGCAGCCTGCCCGGCCTGATCTCCGACTCTACACACACAGACAGGAACAAGGTGTCCAGTAGGGAGAAAATGGCATGAAAGAGGGAGGCACTACCTAAGCTGGTCCAATAAGAACAACATAGATGTTTGTTTTCCATTGCCCTATTTTCCATTTGTGTGACTGTCCTCGTCTATCAGTGTATCCGTGTTTTGTCACTTGTCATGTGTTGTGTTTTTGTGGACACCAGGAAGAGTAGCTGATGCTTCTGCGAAAGCTAATGGGGATCCAAATAAATAAAATACTAAACACAACCCAGCTAACAGCCACCCACCCACTCACCTGGCAACACAACCACAGAGCTAACAGGAAGTGAGATCATAGATGTGGGACAGTGACAACAGGTGAAGTTAATGAGAGGTAAGACTGATAAGAGGTAAGTTAGAATAGGGGCTGAAGTATGCATATGACTCTGTCAGGACATGTTGAACCTGTCTGTCATTGTGTAATAGGACCAATGGTTGTGTAACATGATGTTTAGCGCATTATGTAGAGGCCAGGGTGTGCTTAAAGAGATATAGTATACATGGAGACAAAAATGATGATGAAGACAAAATGGAGACAAAAATCCCATCAGTTTATAATGAGGTCAGTTCTCCTTGAATAACTGCTAGAAACATTCCAGTATTAATGTTTAACATGAGCCATGGGGCCAAAAATATCTTGAAACGTAACCAGCTAGACTTTGTTAGGTCTGGTATCTGAGAACCTCCTGAAGATATCATTAATACGTTTAACTACTAGTGTACCAAGTCATGTTTTTCCTTTTCACAATACACAGAACCACAGCTTCGGCCTCCAAAAAAATGATCAATGTAGGGGGGTGGGGGTGGTACCCTATATGACCCTGTCCACAGTCAAGTGGCTCCCACTTCACCAAAACTCTGCTCTCACCATAGATCATTGAAAAACAAACCTCAGAAGGTGACTTATTTCCTAAGCAGAGATTCATGCGGTCCTCAGTCTGACACTCCTGTTAGTGAGAGAAAAGGTCTGCCTCACCTTAAAGACTGCTGTGGGCCTCTGACTCAGAACACTCCCAGAGCACAGGGAACGGTTAGAGAACGCAATATAACTAGAATGGAATGGCTTATCTTCTCCTAACTTTGGGAAAATAGCCACTGAATGGATGAGTGCTGCAGATATTTTAGCCCCTGAAACCGAAGGGACTCATCCGTCATCCTTTTCAAATGAGTTACTTGAACCAGTTGAATAGACATCACAGCATGTTCTGTAGGTTGGAGTCATACACTGGATCAGAGGTACAGTTGAAGTCGGAAGTTTACATACACTTAGGTTGGAGTCATTAAAACTCGTTTTTCAACCACTCCACATATTTCTTGTTAACAAATTATAGTTTTGGCAAGTCGGTTAGGACATCTACTTTGTGCATCACACAAGTAATTTATCCAACAATTGTTTACAAAATTCAAAAGGCACTCGCACATCTGAGCAATCTAATTGAACAAGATGAAGGAAAAAGGAAACCATACACTGCTCTTGATAGTATCACCGATATTTAATAAGCTTACGTATCGGCCTAACGGCCTTCGTCAGAGCTTTAACAATTGTTTACAGACAGATTATTTCACTTAGAATTCACTGTATCACAATTCCAGTGGGTCAGAAGTTTACATACACTAAGTTGACTGTCTTTAAACAGCTTGGAAAATGATGCTTGGAAAATGATGTCATGGTTTAAGCTTCTGATAGGCCAATTGACATAATTTGAGTCAATTGGAGGTGTACCTGTAGATGTATTTCAAGGCCTACCTTCAAACTCAGTGCCTCTTTGCTTGACATCATGGGAAAATCAAAAGAAATCAGCCAAGACCTCAGAAAATTAATTGTAGACCTCCACAAGTCTGGTTCATCCTTGGGAGCAATTTCCAAATGCCTGAAGGTACCACGTTCATCTGTACAAACAATAGTACGCAAGTATAAACACCATGGGACCACGCAGCCGTCAAACCACTCAGGAAGGGTTCTGTCTCCTAGAGATGAACGTGCTTTGGTGCGAAAAGTGCAAATCAATCCCAGAACAGCAGCAAAGGACCTTGTGAAGATGCTGGAGGAAACAGGTACAAAAGTATCTATACCCACAGTAAAATTAGTTCTATATCGACATAACCTGAAAGGCCGCTCAGCAAGGAAGAAGCCACTGCTCCAAAACCACCATAAAAAAGCCAGACTACGGTTTGCAACTGCACATGGGGAAAAAGATCGTACTTTAAGGAGAAATGTTCTCTGGTCTAATGAAACAAAAATACAACTGTTTGGCCACTATCGTTATGTTTGGAGGAAAAAGGGGGAAGCTTGCAAGCCAAAGAACACCATCACAACCGTGAAGCATGGCGGTGGCAGCATCATGTTGTGGGGGTGCTTTGCTGCAGGAGGGACTGGTGCACTTCACGAAAATGATGGCATCATGAGGATGGAAAATTATGTGTATATATTGAAGCAACATCTCAAGACATCAGTCAGGAAGTTAAAGCCTGGTCGCAAATGGGTCTTCCAAATGGACAATGAGCCCAAGCATACTTCCAAAGTTGTGGAAAAATGGCTTAAGGACAACAAAGTCAAGGTATTGGAGTGGCCATCACAAAGCCCTGACCTCAATCCCATAGAAAATTTGTGGGCAGAACTGAAAAAGCATGTGCGAGCAAGGAGGCCTACAAACCTGACTCAGTTACACCAGCTCTGTCAGGAGGAATGGGCCAAAATTCACCAAACTTATTGTGGGAAGCTTGTGGAAGGCTACCCAAAATGTTTGACCCAAGTTAAACACTTTAAAGGCAATGCTACCAAATACTAATTGAGTGTATGTAAACTTCTGACCCACTGGGAATGTTATGAAAGAAATAAAAGCTGAAATAAATCACTCTCTCTACTATTATTCTGACATTTCACATTCTTAAAATTATGTGGTGATCCTAAGTGACCTAAGACAGGGAATTTTTACTCGGATTAAATCTCAAGAATTGTGAAAAACTGAATTGAAATGTATTTGGCTAAGGTACGTGGCTATGTATTTGGCTAAGGTAAACTTCCGACTTCAACTGTAAGTCCATACTAGACACACTGTACTAAATCCTCCTAACTCCAGTCTCTCTGGCCTCTCCTGTATGGTGTGTGGCTCACCTCGTCTGGTCAGGTTCACAGGGCGACGTATTGTACCATTACGCTCCAGAGAGCATGACTTCACTGGCAGCTCGCCATTGATGTACAGGTGACGCACCTGGAAGAAATAACAAAGAGACACAGCTGAGATTTAGGCAGAAGAAGAGATAAGAGATAAGAAGACAAGCACAGTCCATCCTTCTTGTGTTAATGTTAAGGGTGAATCTGTTGTTGGTGACAGGAAAAAGTGAATACTGCAGCAAACAATGTGATCCTTGAGAATGTCTTTTGTACCTGGTTTTGCCTGACACAGGTGGAGATGAGGTTGGGATACCGAGTCCCAGGGTCAATGGTGTACTGCTCAAAGTTTTTGGCAATGTTTTCAGTGGTTGTCTGCGGCAGAATTCTGTAAAGACTCTCCCTGGAGAAATGCATATATTTAGTGTGTGAGTGTGTGTGTGTGTGTGTGTGTGTGTGTGTGTGTGTGTGTGTGTGTGTGTGTGTGTGTGTGTGTGTGTGTGTGTGTGTGTGTGTGTGTGTGTGTGTGTGTGTGTGTGTGTGTGTGTGTGTGTGTGTGTGCTGACCACTGACCTCTCAGCTAGCACCTCCAGAGGGGTCATGCCCTCAGCCCACCTTTTCACCATCCAGGCCGAGTCAAAAGCAGCCAGGAAGCCTCTCGCACACCCTGTACCCATGGGCCAGAACGGCTGCACACACAGACACATAACAGTACATTTTGCTGAACATGCACATGTAGTTTTTATCATCCAGCCATTTTAAAGCATGATTAAACACTGTTGTCACAGCCTCCTCACCTCTAACAAGCTGTCCCCAACCAGTGCCACCAGTAGTTGGCGTCCGAAGCATTCTCTGACCAGCGCTGCGTTCTCCGAAGCATACATGCTGGTGAAGTCAAACATGGCCACGTCCGGCTGGCCACAGGCATTTATGGCAAAGTCCAGCGTGGGAAGCTGGTAGTTGGTGCCAAAGTCAGCAGCTTCGCGAGCGTAACCCAGCAGAGCTTCCTGGTTCACATTCGTACTGCTCAGCAGCATCTCTGTGTCTATGTAGTCCTACGAGACAAAGTCAGGGGAATTGTGTTTATGAGAGACCATGACCAAAAGGTCAAAGAGGTTAAATGAGATGCAACATACCCCAGGTGTAACAACAGTTATTCACCTTGTATATCAGAGGACCATTAAAGATGGATGCTCTTTAAATTGTACTGGGACGCCAGTCTCAAAGTCCCACATTGTCTTTATGAATGAATTCATGGGATGACTCATGCAGAACCCTGGCAATTGAAGTGAGAGTGAGCGCTGAGAGGGAGTCATAAGCCAGTGAAATATGTGCTCCTTCAGGGATGTTTATAACACTTAGCTTTCATGGATGTCATTGTGGTGCCCGCCCGGCTCATAGGCTGTTCAGCTGGCAGACCACCAAGGATGAGATTCCTCCGACCCGGCATCCTCCTCTATTAACTCCTCACCTCTCCTTCTCTCTCCGCCTCTCTCTCTGTCTTTCTCTTCCTCTCTCTCACACACATCTGAATACAACACCCTCAAACAGCAAGAAAAATCGTCCCGCGTCTGAATCTAGTTGATGATCCCTGATCTAAACAATGTTTGCTCACATGAATGATGACCCCCTTGTCCAGTAGGCTCTGCTTCTTTGCTGTCATGACAAAGTAGTGTGTGTTGTCCTTGTAGTACACAATGTTCTCCAGGTCAATACCTGCAACAAATGACAGACACAGACAGGAAGGTTAAAACACCCCATGATAATGACAGGGTTGAAGATTGCTGTTGTTCGACAATGTGTGGATTTAAGTGCATTCTGAGGGAAGTCTGCTCCTCTGGCTGACTCATTGGCTGTGGGGGATCTCAGGCCCACCTGTCTCCTCTTTGAGGTCCAGGAAGAACTTCTGGTTAAAGATGAAGGCCACACCGCTGATCTCCTCCACCTTGGCCTCGGCCGTGGTGTTCCCGTTGACAAAGTTGGCCGTGATGGCGATAGCCAGCTTACCACGGAACTCCTTCCTCTTGAACCCTGAGAGTGAGAGGGGGAGAGAGAAAGAGGGAAAAGAGAGAGAGAGAGAGAGAGAGAGAGAGAGAGAGAGAGAGAGAGAGAGAAAGAGAGAGAGACAGGGATGGGATGTTACTATTCTCTGGCCAGGCCTGCAGAGGCATACTAATCCAGAGGAAATCTAGCACTGAGCTGTAATCACAGGCCAGTTATTTTAGGATCAGAGATCTTGTTACCGAGGTGATACTGTTTATACCAGGGGAGCGAAAGCCTCGGCGGGAGAGTTGGGTCAGTACTGAAATGTTCTGATCTAATAAATGTGTTTTCCAGGTTGAATAACTTTATCAACTTCAGGTGGAGTAGAGTGCAGCCACTCCTTACATGAACTGGATTACTGTAAGAGAATGTGCAGTCTCGTTTTTTTCACGTGAGATTTTACAATATATATTATTATTGGCTGCGATTGCATACACTTCTGCTATTTAGGATATCAACCACAATAGAACAGAATCAGTTCCTCTTCAGATAGAAACATTGGGGAATTGCTTCTTGCATTAAAGAGTTTATTGCCATCCTCTCACTGATGCTGAAATGTTTTTTTTTGTTAATGGAGACATTTTAGAGGCTCATTTAACATGAACTTTCTGTGCCCATTCCAAGGCAAAACATAACTGCAGACAAACCTTAAAATAGACTGAAGCATGGGCTCAGACTTTTAATGCCAGACTGCTATTCACTTGGGTTCCTGTTGCTGCTATTCTCACAGTTCTGGTTTCATAAAAAGCTGCCTGACTTTTTAAATGACATGCAAAACCTTGCCTTTGTGAAAGAGAATATGGTGATATCATTTTTAAACGTCTCTTTGTGGTGTCAAAGCTCCACCAAAGCTCCTTAAAGCCTGGAAAAGCCAACCAACCACAGCCAATACCCGAGATACTGTATGTCACTGCAGGCTGTATCTCCCACAGGTCACATGTTAGTATGCTTATAACTGTCCTGGGGAAGAGGAGGGTTCTGCACCAAAGCCCTTCAGTGAAAGAAGATACATCATCATTACCTGTGACTCAGGAAAGAAAGGAGGATGAATGTTCTAATGCATGGGTGTCAAACTCAAATACCCAGTGGGCCAAAATGTAAAACCTGAACAAAGTCACGGGCCAACATTGAACAAATTAACCTTTTAATATGGACCCAAACAAGTTTTGCTTTAACATTGAATATGGAACAAGCATCGCTTATTACCATACAATATATAATTTAATAGTGGAGACATGCAAAATCGAATTTCAAATGAAAAAACACATCAATGGCATTCATTTATTAAATAAATAAAATTTAAATAAAAATTGTATGCCTCTTTTCTATTTGCAGCCTTCGGATTTAAATACCAAAATAAACTTTTTCCACTGGCTAATAATTTTACAAATAAAATGATAATAAATCAATCAACCATTCAAGCCCATGCCTTGTAGCAAGAAAAAGTGCATAAAGAAAACGTTAATTATTGCACACTGGTCTAATCTGATGTGCCCAAGCCAGATACCTGGCATTTCTTCTTGGATGCTAGTTCATCAATGCCTGGGCTCAAGCTCTGAGCTGAAGAAATCCTCAGTATCGAGCGAAGATGTTCATCAGTCAGACGTCTCCTGTGAGTTGTTTTGGTCATCTTCGTCGAGGAGAAAAGTTGCTCACATAGATAAGTGCTGCCGAACATGGAGAGCATCTGAGCAGCTTGGGTGCGGAGCTGAGGCATTGTGTCAGGGATGAACCGTGGAAACTGTGCGGCGCCCACAGCATCATACTTTGACTTCAGCGTGTCGTTGCACTGGAGTTCAATCAGCTCCATTTGGATGTTGGTTGGTGCATTTTCCACATCAACTGCGAAGGGATTACTAAGCAGTTCAAACTTGCATTTCTGGGCATCGAAGTCGGCAAATCGCCGGCTAAACTCAGCGGCGAGAACACTGAGTTTTTCAGCAAACTGTGCGCATGGGAACACGGCGGTAGAGATCTGCGCTTTTATGGATTGGCAGCAGGGAAAATGGCAAGGGTTTCCTTGCAGCATCTGATTCTCCCACAGGCACAGTTTAGTTTTGAAGGCCCTCACTGCAGCGTACATGTCTGTGATGATGCGCCCCCGCCCCTGAAGCTGCAGGTTCAACACGTCTGCGTATTCCGAACCACACTCCTCCAGAAAAGATTTAAACTGGCGGTGATTTAGACCTTGGCTCTTATAAAGTTAACTACCTGTGTTACTGTGGTCATAACATGTTCCATCTTTAGGGCTTTGGCACACAGTGCTTCCTGATGTATGATGCAGTGGTAAACAGTTAGCTCACCTGCACAGTTCTCTTCCCGCATCTTCTCCCGAACCATGCCCACCAGTCCACTCTTTTTACCGCACATCGCTGGCGCACCATCTGTCGTTAATCCAACGAGTTTATCCCACGGCAGCTTTATTTCAGTTACACATTTGGAAACCTCCTCAAAGATTTCCTTTCCTGTGGTTGTGCCATGCATTGATTTGAATCCTAATAGCTCCTCCGTAACACACAGTCCACTCCACGGATGAAGACTGACAGCTGAGCAGTATCAGATGCGTCGCAGCTCTCATCCACAGCGAGGGAGAACGCAACAAAATCTTTTCCCTTTTCCATCAGCTGGTCATACAGATTGGTGGCAAGATCACATGTGCGATCAGCTACTGTGTTCCTGCTCAGGCTCACGTTTGAAAATGCTTGTTTTTTCTCTGGGCATACGAGGTCACAAACCTTCATCATGCACTTTTTCATGAACTCTCCCTCATTAAAGGGCCGGGCTTGATTTTGCGATCTCTGCTGCCACTATATAACTAGCCTTTACAGCAGCCTCGCTTTGTGATGTGGCTTTTTTAAACATATTCTGTTGTGAAACCAAACTTCTTTTCATCTCCTCTACTTTCTGGCTCCTTTGAGTCATGTCCAGGTCCTTGTATTTGTCATGGTGTTTCGTTTCATAGTGTCGTCTAATGTTGTACTCCTTACTTACAGCCACGTTGACTCCACAAACAAGACAAACAGGTTTGTCTTTTACATATGTAAACAGATATTCTGCCTCCCACTTGTCCAGAAAGCTCCTGTTTTCTGCCTTTCTTTTTGCCATTTTTGGGAAGGGTTAGCTCGCTGACAGTTGTAGCGTCTATGTTGCTATGACTACTGTCACAGAGGAGAGAGCGTTTCTGGGTCCTGTCCTGATTGGCGCGCGAAAACAGCAGAGCATTATGGGATTCGTAGTATTAGTGGTGAATGCGCTGTATAATACCGGCGGGCCAGCTCTAGTAGTAATTTGGTATTGTCTCGCGGGCCAAATATAATTACCCCGCGGGCCAAATTTGGCCCACGGGCCAGAGTTTGACACCCATGTTCTAATGTGTTCGGCCTCTCTTCCTCCTACAAAATAATGTGCTTCTGAGAGATGCTTTTCTAGGAGGAGGTAGCATTTTAATATGAGCCAGAAATGTTCCATTACGGTCACTGCTATTTCACTGGGACATTTCCCCTCCTCACCTCACTCTTTCCAATGCAGCTGTGTTCCTCTCAGACGATTAGCTGGGTACAGAACAGATTGTGGTATATATAACCCTCCTCTCAGACAGGGCTTGCATGGCAGTTCAAAAGTAGAAGGACTTCTAAAAAGAAAGTTTTCCCCAGGCTTTTCGTCATCCGACGATGACCTAAACGCCTCTTTGTTTGGAGACAGAAAATGCCCTTTTTAGGAATAAGCATCTGATGTGGATTGGTGAGGGGATGACAGGCATCTGTGAGGGAGAGTCCAACATGCATGCATCAACTGTTGAACAGCATCCAGATGACGACACACACAGGGCCCAAGATCTTTTTTATTAAGGTACAGAGAGATGGTGATTTCATGTGTAACCTTGCCCTTTGAAGGAGAGATTAATGACATCACAAAGGGTATCGTTTTACAGAGTTACATTTTATGGCTTCCTCATTTTCGTGGATAAGACTATGCCTTTTTAAATTGATGCTTTTTGTAGCCAAAAGCCGCAGCCAAAAACAATTGTATGTTTCTTAGTTACAGTTGTTAGGCTGTTATCCAGACAAAATAATGATATGAGAAAGGTGTCCTGGATATTATTTGAAACAAGCCACTGTCAACAAAGCTACATAAACATACTTTTCAATCTAGAAATTGTGTTTGAAGGCGCTTCAGATAATATCCAACTGCATTTTTAACTAAATTTAGCTTTGGAGCAAGTAGTGTTTAGTAAACATATTGAGCATCTCAGAGAGAGCCATTCCACGGATGTAATCACATGATATCATATACAGTACCATATCACCATATCCTGTGTCTGGGGTCAGATCATTAATGGTATGTAGATATACTCTGCATGGATACAACCCGTCACCCTCCCATCCCTCCAGAGTCCTCACCTTCCAGGGTATTTCTCCTCCCATCAGCCCCCACCACCACGTCAAAGTCAATATTAGCCACAGGGTGATCGGCAGGCCTGATCTCAGCTCTCCAGCCAGGCCCTGAAACACAGACAGAGGAGAGGAGGGAGAGCGGGAAGGGAGGAGAGGAGGGAGAGCAGGAAGGGAGGAGAGTAGGGGAGAGAGGGTCAGTACAGTTCACAGGGACACACACCTCAAACAAACACACTTATCAGTATACAAGCGGGTAGAGTTCAACCCAGATAGAGAGAATGAGAGGACGTGGGCTAGAGAAACAGACAAAACATTTACTTGGTTGCTCTTTCGGCCTGTTATTTCTGGGGAACAATATTTATGATGCCTATCAACACCAGTGGGGAAAAGGGTTTGCTAATCCCGACAGCTCTCAACCAAGAGGGTGACACAGAGGCCACACATTGTGTCATTTAGCTCAGCAGACTATACCGTGCTGTAATTATATAAGATGTTGATTAATGTCAGTCTCACTTGTACTGTGTAATTGACACCAGAGCGCTAGCTAGCTACAGTATATAATTCAATATGGTACAGCGTTTTAGCACGTAGTGGATCAAATGTGGTGAATAGTGTCAGCCACAGAGGCAGTGTGAGACCCCAGCAGCGTTGGGTTGGCTGTCGATCTGCTGTGTAATATCACCATGTCAAAAATGCATTCCATCATGTCAAGGACACCGAGCACCCTGTGTCAGCAAAAGTAGGGGGACCATTCTGTATCCAAATTTAGTAAAGACTCTTGTTTATATCCGTTGGTTGATGTCGCTGTCGAGGAGGCCACATGGGATAACTAATGACCTCTAGTCCAGGAGTCCAATCAACAAAGCTCTGTAGGAGAGAGGGGGGTCAAGTGTAGAGGTATTTCAGATAGCCAGCCTTTCAGCTCGGCCTCACATCACCACACACCATTCACATCTTGAAGCAGCTAGTACTGTTAAAAGAACTTGGTCGAGGGGGCACGGTTGTAATTACACTGGCTAATCAGCTCTTAATTCACTTCCACAGACGTAATTTGGCTCTGCTGCTCCTTAAACAAAGCCACTAGGTCTGCTCTGCTCACTGATATTACTGTGTGCTCTGCTCAGCAGCAGCCATAAAATAACATTAGCATCTGGGGAGGTTGCTAACCATTAGCAGCTGAATAGGAATGGTGAAGGAATGATTATGACTTTTAAACATTTGATTTCCATGGCAATGCAAATATCAAATAAAGGATGATCAGTGCACTGCTGTAACAGTGCTGCTGTTTACTGCTGGTTGCCAAGGAGATTCACTGTTGAATGGGGGAGGCAGAACTACTTTAACAGGTACTAGTTATGGACTGCAGTAACTCCCTGTAGCTCAAGGCACAGTGATGTAAAGCAGCAGAATGCTATGGTGTGGGAGAGAATATACTGTGTTGGGATCCTCTGGGCAGCCACGTACAGATGTAGGATCTTAATTTGATCAACCTGTTGCAGGAGAACTTTCCTGCAATGCATGAAATGTTAAACTTGTATCAACTTGTAGAGGTTTTTCAAAAGGATTCTAAAGTTTGTAATTTCCACTTTGAAATTTCAGACTGAATTTTCCCTTAAGAAAAATGTATCAACCTCTAAAGAAATGTTCATTAATTATAATCCACATAATAATTCCCATTTCCTGTTGCTGCAGGATTAGTTTCCTGCTGTAGCAAACTGGATCAAATTAAAATCCTACATCTGTAAAAGTCTTACTGACTGTTGCAAAGCTCATGTTAAGGTGCACTGTTGATGTTCTCCAAATGCATTGCATAAAGCCCTTCAACCCCAACTAGCCTGTCTGATATTGAAAGTCTGGTCCCAAATGCTGTAACCTAGCCCTTGCCTGAACCCTGAACTACATCCAAAAGACTTGGAAGGGTGAGCAGAAAGGAGCAGGGATGATGGGTACTAGGCCAATGTTGATGGATTTCAATGGACATATAGCTACTGAAAGTGACGGCCTGTAAGTGGACTGTCACTCACCGTCATTCTCCTGGTTCTCTGGAGGTTCCAGCAGCTTGACAAACTCCACATTGACGTGGAACTCCACAGCTGCGAGCAGGGCGATCTTCAGCAGCATGAGCTGGAGCTGACGAATACCTGGCAAACAAAGACAAGAATCAGGGGGTCTAAGAACCATGCAAGAAACTCAGCTGGATTTTCTGGCTTATCTAATACAGTACCTAGTACATGCACACTGCACAGGCATCCATGCATTTACACATTATACACACACTTGACAGCTGTAGAAAGATTTGCTTTTAACAGCAGCAGTTGTATCTCTGTAGCTAAGAGCAGGTGGAAGGTTCACCTTCCATGGCTCACAACCTTGACATTATGCAACGGAAGGTATTGGCAGCATCAAGGCTACCAGACAAAAAAAATGCTTTGGAGGGGAATAGGATACAATAGCATAATCATAAGCTAAGAACATGAATCCAACAATATCGATAAGCAAAATATTACGTTGCAAAAGTACGTACATGTCGGGCTATGGGAATTGGCTGTTATTAATAACAACTGTTATGGCTGTACGGGCGGAAAGGTTTCCTGGTGAGATGTTTACTCCACATGTAAAGGTGCTTACTGATGTGATCTATGGCTCCAGCACAGAATTTGCCATAGAACTTTTTAGCCCCGAGGCCCTTGAGGTCGTGGATGGTGTAGGGCCACAGGTGCAGCACGTTGTTCCTGGAGAAGGTGTCCCTCTTCTCAATCACCACCACCTTGGCCCCCAGCAGAGCCAGCTCGATGGCCGTCCGCAAGCCACATGGGCCTCCCCCGATGATAAGGCACTGCAGGAATGCAAGAATGACAGAGGGACACCATTATCATTATGAGTGCAAATAAATAGGACTCAAAATTGTATTTCAGTCACATTTCTGTTACACAAAATGCAATACATGTCACGATGTCGGTTCCTCTCCTTGTTCGGGCAGCTCTCGGAGCTCGGTGTCCCCGGTCTTCTAGCCATCATCGATCCACTTTTCATTTTCCTTTTGTTTTGTCTTGTCTTCCCACGCACCTGATCTCAATTCCCTAATTACATGTTGTGTATTTAACCCTCTGTTCCCCCCCATGTCTTTGTGCGTAATTGTTTATTACGTTGCATGTGCACGTTTTCTCTGGTGCGCGACGGGTTTTGTACCCATTTGTTTGTTGTTCTGGTTTCCGGTGGTTTTATGAATAAAACTGCTCCGTTGATTACCCAGTTTACGCACTCCCTTACAATACATGTGTACATCATAACCATATGCCTGCCAAAGAGATCATATACTGTATACGTGCCTTATCACCATAATAAATAATACTTACTGAAAATAGAATCATTGTTTAAACATGTAGACATACTCAATAGCAGATGAAATATGAGGGGATGAGTTGATGAGTGTTTACTGTATATTGCCAAGTAAACAGACAGAGTGTCTAGGGTGGATGTTTATGGTGACAGTATGTTTTGTGTTACTCTGACCCAGGGCTGGGAGAGTATGTGTCATTACCTCAACAGTAGATCCTTATTACAGCCTAGTCATATCAAAGACATGATTCATGCATCTGCCTCACTCAAATATGCATGAAGTCAGTTATTTTGGGTTAAAGGATCCTTCTGAGAATGTGTGGTGAGAACATGACTTCATCCAGCCTTCTAGAAAGGATGAGAAGGGACTTTTTGGGGGTGTTAGTTCTTCTGAGGAATCATCTCACTGTCCAACCACTCCTGAGTCAGACAGTAGCCCCTGCTGTGCCCAACGAGTTCGGCTGCTTCCTGTTTCCTTAACCTTATAACCAATCAGAGCCTCTCTCGACCAGGCTCAGCTAACTCAGCCCACTGTGACCTTTTCATTTCAGATACCTTATTTCCTCCCCAGCCCAGTCAACCCACACACCTGACCTCTAAATCCCCAGCAGTATATTTGAACAGCAGGACTCACTTCCTGTCACCCTGTGTGTCTGCCTGAAGGGCCACAGGAACTCCCATGTGTCACTCCGATCAGTATTGTGACACGGTCGTGTTTCAGCCCCAGCCTCGGGGGCCTTATCATGTTTGTATACTGTGGCTCTGTGCTGAATGGGGTATACTCTCTCTCTTTTTCTCTAGCTCTCTATCCTTCTCTCTCTCTCGTTCTCCCACTCGCTCTCCTTCACTTTCTCTCCCCTCTCTATTCCCGCCCCTTTCTCTCTCTCCCGCTCTGTCCCAGGGTGCTGTTTACAGAGCTAAACGTGGCAGCTGCCCAGATCACACCATAAATGGTACCGCTGCTCCCGGCAATAAAAATATGATCGGGCTTTAGTCATTCTGTTTTCTCATTCTGCGTGTGTGAGTCTGCTGCAGGGTGTCATCAGGAGGCGAAGGAGAACATAACATTAGCAGCCTAGGGGTAAAAGTATGAGGTATTCAATACTCATCAGGTATGCTAGTCAAACCCAGGTGTCTGGACAGGCCTGGCCCAGTTCTTTTCATCACGAGGAGTGATTAAAGTGAATGGGCTCTTTAACCATTGTCAGGAGAATAAGACAGTCACCGAGACGTGCCAGGTGTGTTAAGGATCACCGCCACAGAGGAAAAAGAAAAAAACATGTGGAACAATGCCTTATTCACAAACACAGAACAACATCAGCTCAGTTTATTCAGATGTGCCTAACCACACAATCCCACAATGTGGGGAATTATCAAACCTGATATGAGCTAGATAATCACTATCAAAGCACTACTTTTGTTTTAGTCTGTCTCTATGGTGCTATGAGAGATGAGCGGTTTGTTTTTCCTGTTTCTATGCGGTGCTGTGTTATCGCAGATGGGAGGGCTTCCTGAGGGCCCACTGCAGTTCTGCTGAGTCAGACCACAGCCACTTCCTGTCTGTCCCCCACCTGTGACCTCACCCCCTCACCAGGAGTGTGACCTCACCCCACCTCACCTTTCACTTCTCTCCCGTTCATTACTTACTGCACCTGGAGCCCTATTAGCTGTCAATCAAATCAAAATCAAATTAAAGTTTATTGGCCATGTACACAGTTTATCATACTCAGATCATGCAGAATGTAGACTGGAGGCCAACTCAAACATGCTTATCAAAATGGAAAGTGGACATAATGTCAGGCAGTTGTTAATTATTTTCTCCTAGAATCCTGATCAATCTATAGAGCTCAAGACTATAGGATACTGCTGAACCAAACCTTATCCTCCATAACTGCACTGTTTTTGAGTACAAATGACTTGTTATAACTCTACGGAGAATAGTATGTCATCTAAGGTCAAAGGCATTGACTGGTGGTCTCCAGTGTGTCCAGTGTGTTCATGCTGCCAGCCAGGTTAGATTGACAGGAACACCACCCAACACTGGGCTGAGTGGAGCTCCTTAACACACATGCTTATTCTGGCTTCACCGGAGTAAAACAAACTGACTGTGTGTGTGAGTGAGTGAGCGAGCAGAGCCTGTGCACCTGCAGACATGATGTGATGCCTCACTAGCTTGGCTCAGTGCACGGTGGTGGCTCACGCTGTCTTGGGACAAAACGTCAGACTCAAGGTACTCAATCAACTGAGAGAGACCACCGGGAGAGCCACAACATGAACTGGCAACCCTCGCAGACAGCCAACTGGGACTTCATGGGAATTAGAAGAGGAGAAAAGGTGTAATACTCCTTGTCTGAGCATGAAATAGGCCTGAGAAACAGGCAATGAGGGCACAGTGTGTCTCTGAACTTTCAAATCATACCGTAGAAGGTTCCATACAGTGAATTATTTGCTCAGTGGAAGCACACTTTTCCACAGCATCAAACCATATAATTAAGGGATGTCAAGAGAGGATGCCAAGCATGGAAATGTTGATGACACACTGTTCAATGATGGGCCATCTAGGGTGAGATTTACGAGCATGGCACAGACAACCTGTTATAGAGGAGAGCTCCTCCACAATGAGGGGGGAAATACAGTAGGAAATCAAAAAAGCAGTTGTTCCGTCTTTAATGCTAACCCGCATTCAGTGGGTTGTGAAGTAAAGAGTTCGTGTCTTCACTGTAGTTTAGTCTAAAGGGCAGGAGACTGGGGAACTGAACAGTGTAATAAACAACAATACAATGAAAATGTTTCCATGTGCTTCATACATGAGGTATGTGCCAACATTATACAGGCATAACAGTTCACACAAGAAAAAGGAAATGAAATGTAACACTTGTGGTATTTCATGAATGCCCAAACCATTACAAACATATTACATAGCTCAAGGAGAATTACGTTTGCACAACGGAGACTACAAACTATCAGGCTATTTGCCATTTCATTTAATTAGGCTATTACTGCAATAATAGTATATGTCATCATGTGGAGTTAGATTGCCTCATAATTAGAGGGCTTACTTTGTAATTGTGATGTAGAAATGCAGAGAACACACAAATCAGATCCTCAATAGAAAACAGTGTCTGTATTTTGCTGAGGTATACTGGCGCTGAAGTGCAGGTCAGGAGCTCACCTTCAGGACATAGCCGGTCCAAATAGTTTCCATAGAATCTGGCACTGGACAGCGGCACCGCCCTGGAAAACTAACCGTCTCTCTCACTGGGCCTCTTCCCACTTCAGCTCACTTCTCCAGACCTCTCGGATGAGACGAGCACAAAGCAACTCTGACACTATTAAAATAAGCTTGTCAGATCTCGGGCTCAAGAAGCCACTTCAATAGGCCTAAAGCACTTACATTTAACAGCATAATCAGTGAAAGAGACTAAGCTCAGTAACATGTGTCCTATGACCATTCTGTTCAGTGTATCTGCTTCGTATTTAAAAAAACATTCATATGGGCCTTCATTGTGTTCCTCATTAAAAACGTCTGTCATTAGCATTATAGCCAGCTGTATGCAGTAACAAACTGGGGATGACTTCATATGCTATACAGATTGTAGCTCCAGCAGGCATTTGGAGGCTGGGTGAGGAATGCATTAACGTTATTATTCCCTGTGAACCACCACCAAACCCTAACTCAACGGTTACGTAATCCACTCCTTGTGAAGAAAGTCAAGTCATTTATCAAGTTGTGGCAGATGGGCTGCAATTAATCACAACAGGAGAGCCATATACTGTACCACTATCTATGGGAGATGTCTGTCAATCATTTTACGCCTTAAATCTCCTATTCTGTAAAGAGACTTCAAACAAAAGAAGTGAGGCTAAGTTGAATTCTGGCCTACGTTTTTTACAAGGTCGTTTCTCCTTCACAAAATACACTTCCATCCACACAGCCAGAGTAATGAAATACTTATGTGAGTCTCTCCTACTGTACCAACAGTATGGTTAATTACCCAGAACTCGGAGACTGTACTGTACATCTGTTTCATTACTTTGATCAATAAGGCCATTCTACGCTGTCCTGTGGCTTGTCAGACTGAGGAATCCTAGCTGAAACTATTTAGCACGGGACTAAAGACAATCAGACACTTTAAATGAAAGGTTCAATAGAACTGGGATAGCACCTAATCATGGCATACTCTCAGATCAAGGGGGTGTATGGTGTTCCAACCTGGTTTATAGTTGGTATCAGAGAGAACTAGTAAAACCTGTCTTATTTTGGATAACTTAAAACACACTTTAATAATATCTGGGCAGGGTTCCAACCCTTCAGGAGGGCCCATTAAAAAACACCACCCTCTCAGTAGAACTACGAAAAATAATCACACTTGCTGAGTGATGCTGTCTGTGGCTGTGTGTTATGAAAGCATTTTGGTGACTGATTGAGGGTGCTGTGTAGCTTTGTAATGCACCATTCTGCCAAGCTGAAAGGGGCAAGGCTCTGTAGAGCTGTGGATGAGGAGGGATGAGGATAGTGCTGAAGTGAGTTACCGTAAAGGCGTTGGTATGCTTCCCAGCCAAAACAGTTCGGAAGAGTTTGTGCATATATCATGATGACATTTTGTGGCGTTTGTACGTTTTGGACTTCAGTGAGGGTTTTTTCATCTGTTCGGGCACAGTTAGAGAAATACTGCATCTGCACCCAAACATCTAAGTTAGATGTAAAATTGCGCGTATAAGATCTTCTCTGAAAAAAATTCAAAATGAATGGCAGATTTGTTGAGTTATCTTAGATTAATTCTGACTATATTGAGGAAGTATATACTGGCTATGGGGTCTAAAACACACTGCCCTAACCCATCTGGACTAGAGGAATACCTATGTGAGAATGCTATTCATCGACTACAGCTCAGCATTTAACACCATAGTACCCTCCAAACTCGTCATCAAGCTCGAGAACCTGGTCTCGACCCCGCCCTGTGCAACTGGCTACTGGACTTCCTGACGGGCCGCCCCCAGGTGGTGAGGGTAGGTAACAACATCTCCACCCCGCTGATCCTCAACACTGGGGCCCCACAAGGGTGCGTTCTGAGCCCTCTCCTGTACTCCCTGTTCACCCACGACTGTGTGGCCATGCACGCCTCCAACTCAATCATCAAGTTTGCGGACGACACTACAGTGGTAGGCTTGATTACCAACAACGACGAGACGGCTTACAGGGAGGAGTGAGGGCCCTCGGAGTGTGGTGTCAGGAAAATAACCTCACACTCAACATCAACAAAACAAAGGAGATGATTGTGGACTTCAGGAAACAGCAGAGGGAGCACCCCCCTATCCACATCGACGGGACAGTAGTGGAGAGGGTAGTAAGTTTTAAGTTCCTCGGCATAAACATCACGGACAAACTGAATTAGTCCACCCACACAGACAGCGTTGTGAGGAAGGCGCAGCAGCGCCTCTTCAACCTCAGGAGGCTGAAGAAATTTGGCTTGTCACCAAAAGCACTCACAAACTTCTACAGATGCACAATCAAGATTATCCTGTCGGGCTGTATCACCGCCTGGTACGGCAACTGCTCCGCCCACAACCGTAAGGCTCTCCAGAGGGTAGTGAGGTCTGCACAACGCATCACCACAGGGGCAAACTACCTGCCCTCCAGGACACCTACACCACACGATGTCACAGGAAGGCCATAAAGATCATCAAGGACAACAACCACCCGAGCCACTGCCTGTTCACCCCACTATCATCCAGAAGGCGAGGTCAGTACAGGTGCATCAAAGCAGGGACCGAGAGACTGAAAAACAGCTTCTATCTCAAGGCCATCAGACTGTTAAACAGCCACCACTAACATTGAGTGGCTGCTGCCAACATACTGACTCAACTCCAGCCACTTTAATAATGGGAATTGATGGAAATGTATGTAGAAATGTATCACTAGCCACTTTAAACAATGCCACTTAATATAATGTTTACATACCCTACATTACTCATCTCATATGTATATGTATATACTGTACTCATTTAAACTGCTGTATCTTGCTGCATCTACTGCATCTTGCCATCTTTATGTAATACATGTATCACTAGCCACTTTAAACTATGCCACTTTATGTTTATATACCCTACATTACTCATCTCATATGTACATACTGTACTCTATACCATCTACTGCATCTTGCCTATGCCGTTCTGTACCATCACTCATTCATATATCTTTATGTACATATTCTTTATCCCTTTACAAGGTGGTAGTTGTGGAATTGTTGGGTTAGATTACTCGTTGGTTATTACTGCATTGTCGGAACTAGAAGCACAAGCATTTCGCCACACTCGCATTAACATCTGCTAACCATGTGAATGTGACAAATAAAATTAGATTTGATTTGATTTGAAAATGTACACTTGAAGTCGGAAGTTTACATACACTTAGGTTGGAGTCATTAAAACTCGTTTTTCAACCACTCCACAAATTTCTTGTTAACAAACTACAGTCTTTGTGCATTTTTCCAGCAATTGTTTACAGACAGATTAATTCACTTAAAATTCACTCTATCACAATTCCAGTGGGTCAGAAGTTTACATACACTATGTTGACTGTGCCTTTAAACTTTGAAAAATTCCAGAAAATGTTGTCATGGTTTAAGAAGCTTCTGATAGGGTAATTGACATCATTTGAGTCAATTGGAGGTGTACCTGTGGGTGTATTTCAAGGCCTGGTTCATCCTTGGGAGCAGTTGCCAAACGCCCGAAGGTACCACGTTCATCTGTACAAACAATAGTACGCAAGTATAAACACCATGGGACCACGCAGCTGTCATACCGCTCAGGAAGGAGACACGTTCATTCTCCAAGAGATGAATGTACTTTGATGCGAAAAGGACAAATCAATCCCAGAACAACAGCAAAGGAACATGTGAAGATGCTGGAGGAAACAGGTACAAAAGTATCTATATCCACAGTAAAACGAGTCCTATATCGACATAACCTGAAAGGCCGCTCAGCAAGGAAGAAGCCACTACTCCAAAACTTCCATAAAAAAGCCAGACAACAGTTTGCAACTGCACATGGGGACAAAGATCGTACTTTTTGGAGAAATGTCCTCTGGTCTGATGAAGATGAAACAAAAATAGAACTGTTTGGCCATAATGACCATCATTATGTTTGGTGGAAAAAGGGGGAGGCTTGCAAGCTGAAGAACACCATCCCAACCGTGAAGCACGGGGGTGGCAGCATCATGTTGTGGGGGTGCTTTGCTGCAGGAGGGACTGGTGCACCTCACAAAATAGATGACATCATGAGGTAGGAAAATTATGTGTATATATTGAAGCAACATCTCAAGACATCAGTCAGGAAGTTAAAGCTTGGTCGCAAATTGGTCTTCCAAATGAACAATGAGCCCAAGCATACTTCCAAAATTGTGGAAAAATGGCTTAAGGACAACAAAGTCAAGGTATTGGAGTGGCCATCACAAAGCCTGACCTCAATCCCATAGAAAATGTGTGGGCAGAACTGAAAAAGCGTGTGCGAGCAAGGAGGCCTACAAACCTGACTCAGAAACACCAGCTCTGTCAGGAGGAATGGGCCAAAATTCACCCAACTTATTGTGGGAAGCTTGTGGACGCTACCCAAAACATTTGACCAAAGCTAAACAATTTTAAGGCAATGCTACCAAATTGAGTGTATGTAAACTTCTGACACACTGGGAATGTGATGAAATAAATAAAAGCTGAAATAAATCATTCTCTCTATTATTATTCTGACATTTCACATTCTTAAAAAAAGTGGTGATCCTAACTGACCTAAGACAGGGAATTTTTATTAGGATTAAATGTCAGGAATTGTGAAAATCAGAGTTTAAATGTATTTGGTTAATTAAGGTGTATGTAAACTTCCAACTTCAACTGTACAAACAGTACCATTGCAGCTTTTTTCTAGTTTTTCTAGCTTTTCAAGAAAAGGTATTTTAAGGGACTATGTGAGCACACTTGTTCGGTTCGCCTAGGTGAGTTTGGCTAGGCGCCAACCGAACTGAAGCATGCTGATGCTTTAAGTGTCTCTGTGTGTTTGATTGTGTGTGTGTGTGCGTGCATTAGTGCGTACGTGCATGCATGTGCATTTGTGAACATACGTGTGTAAATACTGAGATGAAATTTGAGTTCTGTCTGATCAGAAGAACACACCTTCTCAGTTGTTTATATGCGCCAGCTGCAGTAGTAGTAGCTGATTTAATGTGTCCTGACAGGTACAGTTTAAAGTGATGACCATGACGTTGCCTAAGTCACTACTCTCCCTATAACACTTCTCTACTAAGAATAGACAAACTGCCGATTGTCTAAAACCGATTATAGCCGGGAAAAAGTCAGAGAATCAGTCACACCTGTCACTATTGTGACTTGAATCCTGATTAATCAGAAGTCCAATGGGTCAGACCAGTCATACAACTCACAGCTACACAAAGAGAAGTGAAATGCATAACATTCATAAATATTACTTCCACATGAATATATTGGGATCTTATTTCAAACTACTGTAGAGTGTGCACTGGGCATTGTCAAGACAATTTTCACACTGATGGTCTTGTAGTTCTTTGTCTCTTTTATCTCCAAAGACTTCCATGCAACAGAGCTCCGTCTACAGTGTGCACAAAGCACCAGAGGAAAAACAACACCTCTGTATGATGCAAAGCAAGTGTCCTTCGAATGTCATGGTGAGTGGCTGTTAGCTTACCTTAATTCCCACACAGGCTTGGCCCTTCTTGTACTCCTTGTGGCAGGTTCTCTTGTCCAGCTTGGCCCAGAGGGCTTTGGCCCTCCAGGATGTGAGCCTGGTCTTCAGACTACAGTAGAACGTCTCATGGTCCTGAGGGTCTAGATCCAGCAGCCTGCACAGGAGGTTGAAGGACTGCAGGGTGCCCTTACAGGTGGAGGCCTGGATGAAGTTCTCAAACAGCTTCCCTGCCTGGTCCTTCTCCTCCTCTGTCTCCCCCATCTTTCCCAGGAGGAGTGCAGGGTGCTTGGCTGGTGCTGGCTTGCCTTTCCTCCTCTCTCGCTCTCCCCCAGCTGTCTCAGTGGCTACACCCACAGCCTGGCCCCCATGGTCATGCCCAATCTGAGGAGGCACAGAGAAAACATATTGAGTCGGATGTCATCGCACGGCCTTTAGAAGTGTAGAATCCTTAACAGATGGCTTTATGGAACATTGGGAGAAAAACATTAAACAGTCAAGTTTTGGACAGGAAAAGGCACAACCCTCTCTAACCATTCTTAGTTTTATTATGTACGTTTCAAAGGTTGATGTTTCGGCCTTCAATGGCCTTCTTCAGAATGATCTCAGAGGGAATAGACAAGTTCATATAGTGCATGGGGAAGACAATTAGGGAAACAGTCAATTAACCAGCCTGCAACAATCACTGATTTTCTACAGAACTGGTTTCATTGTATGTATTTTACTTCAAATCATATATCATTATATTTCCAGTGTAAGAATCGATGTGTTTGAGCTCTCAAAGAAAGCATTTTTATTTTCAGACAAACTAATACAGCATGCCATACTAACTGATTGTTTCTAGATAGATCCTGGGATAATGATTGTCTTCGTTTCTGGTCAACAATGGACTGTGGAAGAGTGCACATTTCCAAAAGTCAATGCCAAAAGTTCAAAATCTCAAAATTTCAAAAACGTGTTTCAAAACATAGTGTTCCCATTTCTATGAACTAAATGACATACAGGAGGTCATACAGATAACACAGTGAATATCAACACAATAATGAATCATGGTTTCCATCTACAAAGTACAGTGCATTTCAATCTAATGACCAAATCTATGGATAAAAATACCAGACAGCTCAGTGAGGTCAGACAGTTCGGCCCATGCCTGTTTGCACATCACTGACTTGGCACTAGTGGACACAGACATACTGCTAAGCAGGGAGAAAAAAGTGCTTGTCTTGCGGCTGGAAACTGGACAGAGGTTCATTTTTTCATCCGCAGAAGGGGGACACCTACCCCTGGATATACTACCTAGAGTTGTAGACTAGTCTCATAGGTCTGCATTACATAGTAAATGTACATCTGGGATACTCAAATTAGTATGAGTGATATGCACTAATTAGCAACTTTGCAACTACTTATTACTTTTTAGGTACTTTGCAATTACTTAGCATTTTAGCTAACCCTAACCCTAACCTAACTCCTTACCTAACCACTAAAAAAAACGAATGTTAGCATTAGCCACCTAGCTAATGTTATCCAAAACAAATGTGAATTTGTAACATATTAGAGGTTTTGCAAATGCGTAACATGTTGTACGTTTTGCAAATTCATAACATATTGTACAAAATGCAATACGTAATTTATCATACAAATTGTCATTCTTAACATATCATACAACATCCATAAATGAATACATACCATATGAAACGTAACACATACTAAATGCAATGTCTCGAATTGACCTTACAGAATAATAAGAAATGCTCTGAGACCATGTTGAGAGTTGTGTTTGTTTGTTTTTTCGCTCCCCTATAGGATTTCAAAGCCATTGAATTCCCTATGATAATATTGAGGTCCGAAGGATAAAAGTGAAACAGATTATTAGTTTGAGGACAACCTCTCTGTATCATTGAGTGGCCAGGATGGTACTCAGGCCACACCTTAACTGAGAGAGACCGAAAACTCTTCATTAATTATGAATGAGGCTTACATATGCTTACTTTTACTTGTAGCATTACCCTCACACACCATATATTGAAAAATGAAACTGACACTAGAAAAATAACCCAATCCCCTCTTTCAAAAACCACTAATCAAACATCTGAAAAGCATGCCAGGGAATCCACACCAGAGCACAACATAAAAGCATAACATGGAAACCTCTCCTAAAAATATGGGAACTTTTTGGGTGGGGACCATGGCTTCTGTGAGGTTTGGGAATAGCAGGCCTTTGCTATTCAAATCATCCATGGAGAGGGCTGGGCTGTGCTGGACTTGGCCAGGGGAGAGATGAGCCCAGCCCAGCAGGTCCTGCTGCAGTGCCGTCCCCCGCTCTCCACCTCAGGGAGTGGTGTGCTAGTGTGCTGCATGGAGTGGTGTGCTAGTTCGTCAACTTTCTGCCCTGCTGGAGCTGCCCCGGTAAACTGTAAGTGGTGTTATTTTGAAGTGGAAACGTCTATGGGCAACAACAACTCAGCCGCGAAGTGGTAGGTCACACAAGCTCACAGAATGGGACCGCCAAGTGTTAAAGCGCGTAGCTTGAATAGTTCCAAACTGCCTCTGGAAGCAAAGTCAGCACAATAATTGTTCGTCGGGAGCGTCATGAAATGGGTTTCCATGGCTGAGCAGCCACACACAAGCCTAAGATCACCATGCACAATGCCAAGCGTCGGCTGGAGTGGTGAAAAGCTCACCACTCTGGAGCAGTGTAATCGGATTCTCTAGAGTGATGAATCACGCTTCACCATCTGGCAGTCCGATGGACTGGAGGATGCCAGGAGAACTCTACCTGCCCGAATGCATAGTGCCAACTGTAAAGTTTGGTGGAGGAGGAATAATGGTCTGGGACTGTTTTTTATGGTTCCGGCTAGACCCCTTAGTTCCAGTGAAGGGAAATCTTAACGCTACATCATACAATAATATTCTAGACAATTCTGTGCTTCCAACTTTGTAGCGACAGTTTGGGGAAGGACCTTTCCTGTTTCAGCATGACAATGCCCCCGTGCACAAAGCAAGGTCCATACAGAAATGTCGAGATCGGTGTGGAAGACCTTAACTGGCCTGCACAAAGTTCTGCCCTAAACACTATCGAACACCATTGGGATGACTTGGAACACCGACTGCGAGCCAGGCCTAATCGCCCAATATCAGTGCCCAACCTCACTAATGCTCTTGTGGCTGAATGGAAGCAAGTCCCCGCAGCAATGTTCCAACATCTAGTGGAAAGCCTTCCCAGAAGAGTGGAGGCTGTTATAGCAGCAATGTTCCAACATCTAGTGGAAAGCCTTCCCAGAAGAGTGGAGGCTGTTATAGCAGCAATGTTCCAACATCTAGTGGAAAGCCTTCCCAGAAGAGTGGAGGCTGTTATAGCAGCAAAGGATCATGTAGTGTAACTGCTCTGCTGCCTACTGGAGTTGGTCCGAGTGACACCACCTCTCCTCTTCCACTGTGTAGCAGCTGTTGAGAGATCGATATGCCATCTGTCCATTAAGAAAAGTTTTATTATGTCTCTGACACATTTTTATGTTATGTTTATTTAACTAGGCAAGTCAGTTAAGAACAAATTCTTATTTTCAATGACAGCCTAGGAACAGTGGGTTAACTGCCTCTTCAGTGGCAGATCAACAGATTTGTACCTTGTCAGCACGGGGGTTTGAACTTGCAACCTTCCGGTTACTAGTCCAATGCGCTAACCACTAGGCTACCCTGCCGCCCCTCAAATGATAAGCAACTCCACATGGGAGGTGTTAGCTTGGAGCAAAGATACATGAGACTTCTGTTGTCAAGTCCTTGAACCAAGTCTTGGTTCTCAGACAGCTTTCAGTGAATCATTTTGGGAAACAACTCTAAATAGGCATACTTAAAGGAACAATCTCCACTGTTGATACAGTCTCAAAATGTTTTGCATGTCAGCAGTTGAGTTTTCAAGATATAGGATTTTCAAGAAGCAAAGTGTCACTCATGATGATGCATTTTGGGACTGTATTACCGTGGCTAATTTAAACAAATTAAAAAATACAGTTTGAAAGGATTTTCCCTGGAACATGAGCACAAATGGTCACTGAAAACAGGCCAGTTCTCATACAAACAAAATCATTCTATCTTACAGAATCCTGTTCGGCCCAAACTAGCTGTATATTTTGCATCCTGTTCGCTGTTGTTGTTTCTTTGCCTTACAGTCATTCATCCTGGATAATGGGATGTTAGCTCGTATTGAGGACAATGTGGGAGGGTTGTCAACTTCTGTCCCCAGGCTGATACACACACACCATAGTGACCCCCGGCTCCTGTCCTAGTGTCAGACACAAAACCCTACAGGCCTCGCTCTGGAGACAGCCAAGCCCCAGACTGCATTCCAACGCTGCATGCCTCACATAGCACTGAACTGCTCTATCAACAAGGAAGGCAACGCCTACAGACCTCTGTCAATGGTTCAACCACAGATATCCAATGGCGTGCTCATGACTCTGGGCCCATTCTGTAGGCTGTTATCAGTGTGTTTTGGTGATGTAATGTTTATGAGTGCTGAGAGAGGGCTGTGAGGGGCTCAGCATAGCATGCAGGTACTTTAATTAGCTTGGGGCAGGGTCATTTGTTTATGCAAAGGATGTATTATTATGCTGCTGTGGGGTAAGGGTGTTCCCCTTACCATGCAAGTTGTGGTACAACACAACATCTCCATTCACACCATTGTTGAAATAACAGCAAATCCTGAATGGCCCACTTTGTTCTCTGGTTATATTGGACAAGTTAGATGTGACAAATGATGGTATTTGCAACTGTTTTTTCTGTATAGATTTCATAACAAAAAACATAAGGACTTCTGTTGAACTACAGTAAACACCCGCTTTGTCTACCACTAACAAGTAGTGGTACTCCCAAAGCAACATTTCAGGAAGCAATTTTAATATGCGGCTATCACAATATCAGACCATTCCCAACGAAGACATACAGTAACTACAACTCGTGCTTGGAAAGTTTAAATACAACCATGGGTTTGTGCTCCAAGCTTCACAAATTGTTTTTAAAAAAAGCTACAGTATGAAGACCTGCTGGAGAGGTCTTTCTGTGTTGGTTAATGAAAGCTAGCACACACTGCCCTCACAGCGCCTTTGGAAAGGTTTCAGACCCCTTGACTTTTTCCACATTTTGTTACGTTACAGCCTTATTCTGAAATTGACTAAATTAATGCCTTCCCTCATCAATCTACACACAATACCGCATAATGACAAAGAGAAAACAGTTTTTTTGAAATGTTTGCAAATTTATAAAAAATAGATAACAGAAATATATTTATACTATTTATACTTACTTATTTACATAAGTATTCAGACCCTTTGCTCTGAGACTCTAAATTGAGCTTAGGTGCATTCTGTTTCCATTGATCATTCTTGAGAGGTTTCTATAACTTGATTGGAGTCCACCTGTGGTAAATTCAATTGATTGGACATGATTTGGAAAGCCATACACCTGTCTATATAAGGTCCCACAGTTGACAGTGCATGTCAGAGCAAAAACCAAGCCATGAGATCAAAAGAATTGTCCGTATAGCTCCGAGACAGGATTGTGTCCGGGCACAGATCTGGGGAAGAGTACCAAATAATGTATGCAGCATTGAAGGTCCCCAAGAACACAGTGTCCTCCATCCTTCTTAAATGGAAATTGTTTGGAACTACCAAGACTCTTCCTAGAGCTGGCCGCCTGGCCAAACTGAGTAATCGGGGGAGAAGGGCCTTGGTCAGGCGAGGTGATCAGGAACCTGATGGTCAATGACACAGCTCTAGAGTTCCTCTGTGGAGATGGGAGAACCTTCCAGCAGGACAACCATCTCAGCATCACTCCACCAATCAGGCCTGTATGGTAGAGTGGCCAGGTGGAAGCCACTTCTCAGTAAAAGGCACATGACAGCCCGCTTGGAGTTTGCCAAAAGGCACCTAAACACTCTCAGACCATGAGAAACAAGATTCTCTGGTCTGATGTAACCAAGATTGAACTCTTTGACCTGAATGCCAAGCATCACATCTGGAGGAAACCTAGCACCATCCCTACGGTGAAGCATGGTGGTGGCAGAATCATGCTGTGGGGATGTTTTTCAGTGGCAGTGACTGGTAGACTAGTCAGGATCGAGGCAAAGATGAACAATCCAAAGTACAGAGAGATCCTTGATGAAAACCTGCTCCAGAGTGCTCAGGACCTCAGACTGGGGTGAAGGTTCACCTTCCAACAGGACAACGACCCTAAGCACACAGCCAAGACAACACAGGAGTGGCTTCGGGACAAGTCAAGTCTCAGAAAGTCCTTGAGTGGCCCAGCCAGAGCCCGGACTTGAACCCGATCGAACATCTCTGGAGAGACCTGAAAATAGCTGTGCAGCAACATTCCCCATCCAACCTGACAGAGCTTTAGAGGATCTGCAGAGATGAATGGGAGAAACTCCCCAAATAAAGGTGTGCCAAGCTTGTAGCGTCATACCCAAGAAGACTCGATGCTGTAATCACTGCCAAAGGTGCTTCAACAAAGTACTGAGTAAAGTGTTTGAATACTTAAGTAAACGTGATATTTAAGTTTTTTATTTGCAATAAATTAGCAAACCTTTCAACCTGTTTTTGCTTTGTCATTTTGGGGTATTGTGTGTAGATCGATGAGGGAAATCAATAATTTAATACATTTTAGAATAAGGCTGTAATGTAACAAAATGTGGAAAAAGTCAAGTGGTCTGAATACTTTTCCAAAGGCACTGTATGGTCAGCTAGAAGAGCTGATGCTACATTGTCCCAGATGGAATACCATGACCTCACCCATGATCTCCATCTGACAGCATGGAAAGGCAATCAGCAGGCAGACAGCACCAACCCACAGAGCACCCGTAAAAAACACACATTTAAAAAAGAGAGCGAGAGAGAGAGAGAGAGAGACAGAGACAGAGACAAAGAGCAGACTGCGGCTGGGATCAATGGCCATTCCAAGCTGTTTTTATGAGAGCCGGAACGTTCAATTTCACCATACTGTACAATCATATCTGTTTTTGAAATCATATCTGCCCATCTATGACTTGGCTAATGACTAATCCATTTGCAAACACTGGCTATTCATTTTATGCCTGTTATATCAAACAAATCATCCCATCACTGGTGCTTTCACAGTACACCACAGGCGTCTCAGTTACCTGTTATTGTATTAGATAATAGTTCTCATAACTTTGTTATTTAAAGATACATAGTTGTCTTTGCTGTCTTCGTATCCAAGATAATTGTGTAGTTTAGAGTGTGTAGTCTTAGAGTGATTATCTTAATTTACCGAGGTTAGCTAGCCAGCTATCTGTCGTCCT
Organism: Oncorhynchus nerka; assembly: GCF_034236695.1. Lineage (NCBI taxonomy): Eukaryota > Metazoa > Chordata > Actinopteri > Salmoniformes > Salmonidae > Oncorhynchus > Oncorhynchus nerka. Next base: position 70,946,808 of record NC_088423.1, read on the forward strand.
TAACGTAGGAGACACTGCTAGCTAGCCAACAGCTAGCCAACGTCTACCGAATAGAACTTCCTCACTCAACAACCCGGTCGCATTCCGCTTCGCTCCACAGGTAGTATCACATTTTCATTTCATTTCATTACAGTACAACGGTTTGATTTGTTTGATCGTAGCTAGCTACATAGCTAGCTACATAGCCGTCTTTGTATCAAAGATAATTGTGTAGTCTAGAGCGATTTCCTAGGTTAGCTAGCCAGCTATTGTCGTTCTTTTAACGCAACGTAACGTAATCAACACTGCTAGCTAGCCAGCTAGCCTCCGAATAGCAGCACTGTAGAAACTATCACACTCAACGGAACGACATGATTAGTGTAGTGTCAACAACGCAGCCACTGCCAGCTAGCCTACAAAGTCAACAACGCAGCCACTGCCAGCTAGCCTACTTCAGCAGTACTGTATCATTTTAATCATTTTAGTCAATAAGATTCTTGCTACGTAAGCTTAACTTTCTGAACATTCGAGACGTGTAGTCCACTTGTCATTCCAATCTCCTTTGCATTAGCGTAGCCTCTTCTGTAGCCTGTCAACTATGTGTCTGTCTATCCCTGTTCTCTCCTCTCCGCACAGATCATACAAACGCTCCACACCGCGTGGCCGCTGCCACCCTAATCTGGTGGTCCCAGCGCACGACCCACGTGGAGTTCCAGGTCTCCGGTAGCCTCTGGAACTGCCGATCTGCGGCCAACAAGGCGGAGTTCATCTCAGCCTATGCCTCCCTCCAGTCCCTCGACTTCTTGGCACTGACGGAAACATGGATCACCACAGATAACACTGCTACTCCTACTGCTCTCTCTTCGTCCGCCCACGTGTTCTCGCACACCCCGAGAGCTTCTGGTCAGCGGGTGGTGGCACCGGGATCCTCATCTCTCCCAAGTGGTCATTCTCTCTTTCTCCCTTACCCATCTGTCTATCGCCTCCTTTGAATTCCATGCTGTCACAGTTACCAGCCCTTTCAAGCTTAACATCCTTATCATTTATCGCCCTCCAGGTTCCCTCGGAGAGTTCATCAATGAGCTTGATGCCTTGATAAGCTCCTTTCCTGAGGACGGCTCACCTCTCACAGTTCTGGGCGACTTTAACCTCCCCACGTCTACCTTTGACTCATTCCTCTCTGCCTCCTTCTTTCCACTCCTCTCCTCTTTTGACCTCACCCTCTCACCTTCCCCCTACTCACAAGGCAGGCAATACGCTCGACCTCATCTTTACTAGATGCTGTTCTTCCACTAACCTCATTGCAACTCCCTCCAAGTCTCCGACCACTACCTTGTATCCTTTTCCCTCTCGCTCTCATCCAACACTTCCCACACTGCCCCTACTCGGATGGTATCGCGCCGTCCCAACCTTCGCTCTCTCTCCCCGCTACTCTCTCCTCTTCCATCCTATCATCTCTTCCCTCTGCTCAAACCTTCTCCAACCTATCTCCTGATTCTGCCTCCTCATCCCTCCTCTCCTCCCTTTCTGCATCCTTTGACTCTCTATGTCCCCTATCCTCCAGGCCGGCTCGGTCCTCCCCTCCCGCTCCGTGGCTCGACGACTCATTGCGAGCTCACAGAACAAGGCTCCGGGCAGCCAAGCGGAAATGGAGGAAAACTCGCCTCCCTGCGGACCTGGCATCCTTTCACTCCCTCCTCTCTACATTTTCCTCTTCTGTCTCTGCTGCTAAAGCCACTTTCTTCCACTCTAAATTCCAAGCATCTGCCGACGACATCCGATCCTCGTTTGCTAAGTCAAACGACACCGCTGGTTCTGCTCACACTGCCCTACCCTGTGCTCTGACCTCTTTCTCCCCTCTCTCTCCAGATGAAATCTCGCGTCTTGTGACGGCCGGCCGCCCAACAACCTGCCCGCTTGACCCTATCCCCTCCTCTCTTCTCCAGACCATTTCCGGAGACCTTCTCCCTTACCTCACCTCGCTCATCAACTCATCCCTGACCGCTGGCTACGTCCCTTCCGTCTTCAAGAGAGCGAGAGTTGCACCCCTTCTGAAAAAACCTACACTCGATCCCTCCGATGTCAACAACTACAGACCAGTATCCCTTCTTTCTTTTCTCTCCAAAACTCTTGAACGTGCCGTCCTTGGCCAGCTCTCCCGCTATCTCTCTCAGAATGACCTTCTTGATCCAAATCAGTCAGGTTTCAAGACTAGTCATTCAACTGAGACTGCTCTTCTCTGTATCACGGAGGCGCTCCGCACTGCTAAAGCTAACTCTCTCTCCTCTGCTCTCATCCTTCTAGACCTATCGGCTGCCTTCGATACTGTGAACCATCAGATCCTCCTCTCCACCCTCTCCGAGTTGGGCATCTCCGGCGCGGCCCACGCATGGATTGCGTCCTACCTGACAGGTCGCTCCTACCAGGTGGCGTGGCGAGAATCTGTCTCCTCACCACACGCTCTCACCACTGGCGTCCCCCAGGGCTCTGTTCTAGGCCCTCTCCTATTCTCGCTATACACCAAGTCACTTGGCTCTGTCATAACCTCACATGGTCTCTCCTATCATTGCTATGCAGACGACACACAATTAATCTTCTCCTTTCCCCTTCTGATGACCAGGTGGCGAATCGCATCTCTGCATGTCTGGCAGACATATCAGTGTGGATGACGGATCACCACCTCAAGCTGAACCTCGGCAAGACGGAGCTGCTCTTCCTCCCGGGAAGGACTGCCCGTTCCATGATCTCGCCATCACGGTTGACAACTCCATTGTGTCCTCCTCCCAGAGCGCTAAGAACCTTGGCGTGATCCTGGACAACACCCTGTCGTTCTCAACTAACATCAAGGCGGTGGCCCGTTCCTGTAGGTTCATGCTCTACAACATCCGCAGAGTACGACCCTGCCTCACACAGGAAGCGGCGCAGGTCCTAATCCAGGCACTTGTCATCTCCCGTCTGGATTACTGCAACTCGCTGTTGGCTGGGCTCCCTGCCTGTGCCATTAAACCCCTACAACTCATCCAGAACGCTGCAGCCCGTCTGGTGTTCAAACTTCCCAAGTTCTCTCACGTCACCCCGCTCCTCCGCTCCCTCCACTGGCTTCCAGTTGAAGCTCGCATCCGCTACAAGACCATGGTGCTTGCCTACGGAGCTGTGAGGGAACGGCACCTCAGTACCTCCAGGCTCTGATCAGGCCCTACACCCAAACAAGGGCACTGCGTTCATCCACCTCTGGCCTGCTCGCCTCCCTACCACTGAGGAAGTACAGTTCCCGCTCAGCCCAGTCAAAACTGTTCGCTGCTCTGGCCCCCCAATGGTGGAACAAACTCCCTCACGACGCCAGGACAGCGGAGTCAATCACCACCTTCCAGAGACACCTGAAACCCCACCTCTTTAAGGAATACCTAGGATAGGATAAAGTAATCCTTCTCACCCCCCTTAAAAGATTTAGATGCACTATTGTAAAGTGGCTGTTCCACTGGATGTCATAAGGTGAACGCACCAATTTGTAAGTCGCTCTGGATAAGAGCGTCTGCTAAATGACTTAAATGTAAATGTAAAGACACTTGACTCATGACTCTGACAGAGTATACTCTACTGAGAAACTGAGGCAGAGCTATAGTATATAGTATATCTCCTGAAGGTTATTCTGAGCTCAGGTAATCCAGTGCATTTTTCAGAGGGATGAGTGTACATGCTATCAGTTTCCAGAGGAGGAATTCCCGAGATGTGAAGTATGTACCTGTTACAGCTGGCCTGCCAAGGCAGAACAGCTAAAGGGAGCTAGCCAGAGACACACACTCCCTCAAACACACACATACCTGAACACGCATTATACTGTAAATAATCGGCACAATTTCTTTGAGAACAAAACAATTATTTAACCACTAGCTGTTTAACCAATGTTCTGTAATGTTTCATTTATTCAATTTGAGTTATAACAGACACTCTCATTAGCATGGTTGCTCATGCGCTTACATTCTTGGTAAGAATCTAAATAGGTTTCATTTCCATACCACATGAGCCATCAGCTGTGACTTAAATTCCCCCTCAGTTACACATGCAGCTCCATGCAATGAGACTGGTAGTGGAGCACATTTAATGAGAAGGAACCCGCCACCTTAACACCTTTACATACCTTTATAACAACACCAGTGTCAGGTTGTATTAAGACTTGGTCTAATAACAACCAACCAGGCAATACACGGTCTAAGGCAGGAAATACTGGCCAATAACTTAACAAGTGTGCCCATTACTACATCAGCCAAGGTTATAGAAACTGAGCAATATAGTACATACTGCTAGACCAGTAAAACACAAAACAATGACGTAATGTCCATCGTTATTGCTCCACACAGCCTCTAGCTATCAAAAAACAATGGGAAGCTGACGACTCAAAGGAAAACAATGGGAGGGCTGGGAATGACATGTAATGCAGTTAATTACCGAGAGAACTGAAGGAAACCAGGAAGTAAGCCCTCAACCCCTGATAAGCAGACATTACGCCTCAGAGCTGGACAACAATCTAAGAAAAGCATATGTTCCAGCATCCCGCCAACAACTTTGCCCCTCTCCAGCCCTCATAACTCGCTTGTACTATCTCAACTCTGAGAAATCTGGCTGCTTCTTCAGGCAGCGGTGCCAAAACAAAGGAGAGCGTCTTGGACACGGTTAAAAACACTGCGTTATCTGTCCGGTCCCAGTGAATGTCATTCATCTAGAGAGGAGAAAATAATGAATTTACACAGAAGCAGGCGCTGGAGAGATGAAGCAGCTGTCTGCCGTCTGGAGGCCTGTCTGACCCACGCAGTGTGTGTTAACCACATGTCCTCTTGGACTTGGAGAAAGATTTATCTGGATAAACTTCAGACACACCAAGCACACAAATAATGTCTGTCCAGCTATTTGAAGTTTGACATACAGTATGTAATCCACTTGGCACACAATAGTTTGACCTTATCCAGTGCCACATTCCTTTCTTCATTTCACACAAATAAATGAGCAAATAGCTGACAAATGCAGTGAACTCTCGCCATGTAAAAAGATTGCTCTGATGTTCTTAAATCAACATTGGAAAATCTTGGAAACACTGATGACATATTCAATGCAATTATTACACCAATATACCATACAGTAACATGAGATCCTCACAATGTGATTGAGATCAAGATTCTTACGGTGAGAAGTGACTGCATACTGAAGGCAGATTTTTTGGTAACTGACATTCCCCCAGACAGTCTGACAGACAGTCAGTCAGCAGAGGCAATTGGATCCAGAGATCCTGTTCCATGTCTCAGAATGGCACCGAGGGGTTTATAGGACAGTGTATGACCACAGGGAAGGAATAGTGGAGCCGGTAAGGCAGCTTTCAGGGAAGTCATGCTCAGAATAGACAGGTGTCATGTTCCAGAGGAAAACAGCACATGTCCTGGAGGATAGCCTGACATCTGTATAAGGCCACTCTACAAACATACACTGTGTTGCTGACCACAAAGAGAACAGCTCCATCGGACCTGAAGGATCTGTGCCACTCTTCAGAAAAAAGGACTGCTGGACTCTGTCCATGACATTTGGTGACCATTTATTGTGATCATAGACACAATGATGGAGTGCTTAGGGGTTGTTGCTCTGTAAACACAATTCTACTTTAATCCTTACAGTAATTTCAGGGTAAAGAAAGTCATGACATGCCTCCAGCCAGTGGTGTAAACTACTTCAGTAGTTTTTAGGGGTATCTGTACTTCACTTTACTATTTATATTTGACAACTTTGACTTTTACTTCTCTACATTCCTAAAGAAAATAATGTACTTTTCACTCCATACATTTTATCTGACACCCAAAGGTACTCATTGCATTTTCAATGCTAAGCAAGACAGGAAATTGGTCCAATTCATGCATTTATCAAGAGAACATCCCTGGTCATGTCTACTGCCTCTGATCTGGCAGACTCACTAAACACACATGCTTTCTTTGTAAATTGTGTCTGAGTGTTGGAGTAATGCCCCTGTCTAAAAAAACAAGACAATAGTGCAGTCAGGTTTGCTTTATGTAAGGAATTTTAAATGATTTATGCTTTTACTTTTGCTACTTAAGTATATTTAAAACCAAATACTTGTAGACTTTTACTCAAGTACTATTTTACTGGGTGACTTTCACTTTAACTTGAGTCATTTTCTATTAAGGTATGTTTACTTTTGTGACAAAGCTCTGATGTGTTATTGGGTCATCGGATATTTGTCAGTGTGTCTGTTTTCCTGTCCAGATCAAAGGGATGGAGCGCTGCCACTGTGACACTGCCTTTGCTGGAGGTGAAAGCACAAGGCCTGACTCAATCTGTCACACCCTGATCTGTTTCACCTGTTCCTGTTATTGTCTCCACCCCCTCCAGGTGTCGCTTATTTTCCCTGTGTATTTATCCCTGTATTTCCTGTCTCTCTGTGCCAGTTTGTCTTGTTTGTTTCCAAGCCATCCAGCGGTTTTCCCGTTCTCCTGCTTTTTGCATTCTCCCTTCTCTAGTCCTCCCAGTTTTGACTTTGTACCTGCCTGCCACTTTGTACCTCCTGGTTTTGACGGTTTTTCCTGGCCATGACCATTCTCTTGTCTCCCCTTTTGGATTAATAAATATTGTAAGATTCCAACCATCTGCCTCCTGTGTCTGCATTTGGGTCTCACCTTGTGCCTTTCACACAAATTCCTTTTAAGTTCCCTTAATGGCCGATTTCTGAGCTTGTACAAGCCAGGGGGAACTTGTTAATGTAGTCTAGGTGGAGATTTATATCCTGCTGGTTTAAGTTGGCAGAGTGGGATCCTACTGAAAGGATCAACCAATTTAAACCATGCATAAATCCTGCAAGTGATTTGGTTTCTGAGCCTCAACCTCCCACGCCCTTTTTCTGTGCTGGAGCTGTTGCCTGGAATCATGTGCTCACTTCCACAGTGTGGCTCTAGGAAGGAAGTAATGCAAAGAGGAAAAAGAAAGTTCACACAGTTCTGCTCTGGGATATTGTGAATAAGCCTACAGACAGACCAGTCAGGCTGGAATACGCTGCTCATTTGGAATGCTGTCTGCTGACTGACAGAGACAAAGGTATTGTTGACCTCAGCTTATTTGTCTTCTTTACAGTAGTGTGCCCTGAGAGAGTGACATAGCTCTGAATCCAAAGGCTTGGTTCATTTAAAACGAGTTATACTAGTTAAACTAGTTATACAATTACATTCACCTATTTTTTTCAATCTAATACATGTGTTTATTCATTCACAACTAGGATCTTGCTGGGCCCAGAGCAGGCAGTGGGGTCCCCTGGTCTTCTGGTACCAGTGATGTGGGAAAGGAGACTTAGCAGAGACAGCTCAGAGGTGAGTACAGTGGAGGTAGGAAGAAAACAGAGTCACACAGTTGTACGATCTTCATTTGAGACAGTTTGTTACAGCAGGGAAAGTATCCTGTGGCAACAGGAAATGTGAATTATTATGTGGATGGGGGTGGTGTGGCTAAAATGCCAGGGCTGAATTTTTGTCCCAGTCCGCCCCTGAAGCCTCGACACAACCACTAATTACAAACTTAGAAGATGAAACTGGCTGCTGGCAGCATTTGCATCCAAGCCAATTTTGACTAAATTACAAGAACAACAGGTTCATGCTGAGTTTGGGAAACTCCCTTAAGGGGGCAAATTCAGATATTTTGGCAACACACTAACTCTTGAGTTTTAACAAAATGTGGGTCTTTTCATGCAGACACATTAAAACGTATTAAATCAGCGTGGATTTGATCTATACCCACCCACCCCCTCCATTAGACTAACTGTGACGTCTAGAGAGAGACCATCAACCTTCAGCATCTTTACATTCACTCCTGATATACAGTGGAGCAAAAAAGTATTTAGTCAGCCACCAATTGTGCAAGTTCTCCCACTTAAAAAGATGAGAGAGGCCTGTAATTTTCATCATAGGTGTACAATTCAACTATGACAGACAAAATGAGAAAAGAAAATCCAGAAAATCACATTGTAGGATTTTTAATGAATTTATTTGCAAATTATGCTGGAAAATAAGTATTTGGTCACCTACAAAACAAGCAAGATTTCTGGCTCTCACAGACCTGTAACTTCTTCTTTAAGAGGCTCCTCTCTGTCCTCCACTCGTTACCTGTATTAATGGCACCTGTTTGAACTTGTTATCAGTATAAAAGACACCTGTCCACAACCTCAAACAGTCACACTCCAAACTCCACTATGGCCAAGACCAAAGAGCTGTCAAAGGACACCAGAAACAAAATTGTAGACCTGCACAGGCTAGGAAGACTGAATCTGCAATAGGTAAGCAGCTTGGTTTGAAGAAATCAACTGTGGGAGCAATTATTAGGAAATGGAAGACATACAAACTACTGATAATCTCCCTCGATCTGGGGCTCCACACAAGATCTCACCCCGTGGGGTCAAAATGATCACAAGAACGGTGAGCAAAAAATCCCAGAACCACACGGGGGGACCTAGTGAATGACCTGCAGAGAGCTGGGACCAAAGTAACAAAGCCTACCATCAGTAACACACTACGCCGCCAGGGACTCAAATCCTGCAGTGCCAGACATGTCCCCCTGCTTAAGCCAGTACATGTCCAGGCCCGTCTGAAGTTTGCTAGAGAGCATTTGGATGATCCAGAAGAAGATTGGGAGAAAGTCATATGGTCAGATGAAACCAAAATATAACTTTTTGGTAAAAACTCAACTCGTTGTGTTTGGAGGAGAAAGAATGCTGAGTTGCATCCAAAGAACACCATACCTACTGTGAAGCATGGGGGTGGAAACATCATGCTTCGGGGCTGTTTTTCTGCAAAGGGACCAGGACGACTGATCCGAGTAAAGGAAAGAACGAATGGGGCCATGTATCGTGAGATTTTGAGTGAAAACCTCCTTCCATCAGCAAGGGCATTGAAGATGAAACGTGGCTGGGTCTTTCAGCATAACAATGATCCCAAACACACTGCCCGGGCAACGAAGGAGTGGCTTCGTAAGAAGCATTTCAAGGTCCTGGAGTGGCCTAGCCAGTCTCCAGATCTCAACCCCATAGAAAATCTTTGGAGGGAGTTGAAAGTCCGTGTTGCCCAGCAACAGCCCCAAAACATCACTGCTCTAGAGGAGATCTGCATGGAGGAATGGGCCAAAATACCAGCAACAGTGTGTGAAAACCTTGTGAAGACTTACAGAAAACGTTTGACCTCTGTCATTGCCAACAAAGGGTATATGACAAAGTATTGAGATAAACTTTTGTTATTGACCAAATACTTATTTTCCATCATAATTTGCAAATAAATTCATTAAAAATCCTACAATGTGATTTTCTGGATTTTCTTTTCTCATTTTGTCTGTCATAGTTGAATTGTACACCTATGATGAAAATTACAGGCCTCTCTCATCTTTTTAAGTGGGAGAACTTGCACAATTGGTGGCTGACTAAATACTTTTTTGCCCCACTGTAAAACCTTGTGATCTTTCTAGAAATCTGCTTTTGGGGAGAGCAAGTCAAACCTGCTGATGTATTGTTATTCCAGATAGCATAGGTATGGTGATGAAACAGGAGAAGAAAAATTAAGGAAGTGCACCGCTACAGATAAACTTTTGATTTGTTAATGTCTATTGTATACACTGCGCAAAAACATTGGCACTGAAGTAATCACATTTGTTTATGTTGTATCGTCTTGGGAAAAGGTTCCATATCGAACCAAAAAGGGTTCTATCGCTTGCTTCTTATATGGAACACCTAAAAGTTATGTACAATAGACCAAATAACTTTTTTTTTTTTAAGAGTATACTCCCATGGCTAACTGCAAGTGTATAAATCTTACTGAACAATATTATTTGTACTGTTCCTTAACTTCAGTTGCTTTATAGCACAATAAATACTGACAAAGTTGAACATTCCTGAGGAAATTCCAGCAAGAAAGGAGTAAAATATTATCTTTTTTGTTTGAGCAAAATGTATCGAATCCAGGGAGAACAGACTACTTAAATCACACATGGACAACCAATACCTGAGACAGATTCAGAGACAGACATGTAGTGTATTGAGATGTTGACACATACTCTATCAGTAAGGTAGTGAATCACAGAGTAATAAAGCAGGACTTTAAGTCTTACAGCACTGTGAGGAAGAGCGTGCCATGTTTTCAACCGGCACAGGATGCACAGGAAATTATTGCTCATTCAAGAGGGGGCGGAAAATTACATGACTGTGTGATTGCTGCTGCCTTCTCAAAATGTCCTTACAGAATCCCAGCTGCTCTCTCATGGCCAGATACTCACAGTGGCCTGTTTTCTAGAGTGACTTTGAGATAAACGTGTCAGACAGATACCCCCACATACTGTAGGTACACTTTCAAGAGTACCAAAATGAAAATTGACAATTCAATTCAGATTTCAGTCATCCAAAAATGTGTGCTTATAACAGATTATATACTGTATCTAAATACCTTAGAGACGTCTCTGAAACGGATCTGTGATCATCTGACCATGTGTGCTGTAACTAACGTGTCTCACCTGGGACAAAGAAAAATATAGCCGACTGTACAGTATTATTTAAAGCCAGAAGTTCAAACTCAAAATCAAACACGTTAGTGAGTAAGCTTAGAACTTCCCATAATTCTTATGAAAGGGGACCATTAATTCATCTGACAGAAACAGCAGCGCTAAAGCAGACAGACAGTGTCACAATACCTCTCCCACTCCCCAATGACACACAAAGGGCCGTAGAGTTGTGTAACTCTGTATTTCACTACTAACAGCTGCAGGAGGAGAACATTCACACTGGCTTGTGCAGACAGTAATATCTGTTGATATAAATACAACATAATTGCGCCTTTACAATATACTATGATTAAGAAAACAATCAAATAATAATATAGTTTTCCTGAGGTAAAAGGGTGATGAACCCTCAAAGAATGACTGTTTAATCATGGTCTTTCTCTTAATGTAACTCAATGTAAAGAAAATACCATGCCATGGTGGAAGCCTATACCACTGTAAAACTCAGCCAGATACATCCAGAATAAAAGCATAGCCTGTCAGAGAACCTGAGGGGGGTCGAAACTGAACATATTTAAAGGAGATGTTAATACACACCTTTAGCTTTGCTTTTACTTAAGGTGCTTTTTTAGTCTTTCAGTTTGTATAGTTATTCTTCTGTATTTTTATGTTTGTTGTGTAGTGAATATTTCTGTATTTATTTTCATTGTTTTTTATTTATGTTTTTACCTGTGAAGCATATTGTGTGGCATTCATGTCTGAAATGTGTCACATAAATACATCTTGATTTCAATTGATAAATGAATCCAAAATTGTGACCAATTCTAATTTGGCGTAAACATACTGTAGTCTCACCTGAGTCAAGTGATGATTGAAGACTAAACGAATATCTCTGAGTATTCAGGCTGGAACGTTTCTCACAACCTCTCTCATATATGGGAGAAGTTGTGACAAAAGTTCCAGCCTGGATACTCAGAGATAATCGTTTAGTCTTCAATCATCACTTGTCTCAAGTGACAATCACGCTACTCAAACTAGTAGTACAGTGTCAGGAATGTACTGTTTCTCTCTTAATGTTACACAATGTAACTTTAAAGAAAATACCATGTCATGGTAGTAGCCTATACCATTGTAAAACTCAGCCAGAAACATCAAGTATAAAGGCTTTTAAACCTGGATTATGGTGGAGACACATACATCATTATTATAATGGTTGAACACACAGAGCCATCTTATCAGAGTATGGAGACAAATCAGATGTTTTATTATCCAGTTCAGACACACAGGCTCATACTGTAGGTACAGAATTTATTTATTTGAATACTAAAGCAAAGAGCATGTACAAATCCCACAGTAGAGAAACGAAATTAATTCCTAAAATAAGATTCGATTTTACAACCTTGAATGAACTATGTCACAGTGTTCAGACTCAGCTGTCATGTTGCTCAATTGCCTAGACATCTGCCCAGCGGTCACTGATTTGTGAAACATGCGTAATTGGAAGTGTGACTTACCTTAGTTTACAGAGGAGAAAAAATAAGTCAACTGGTCCAGTCTTCGCAGTTGATTGAAGAGGGATATTCAAAACCGCAATGACCGGTCAGAGAAAATGTATCTAATCGAATTTGCGCTGGCTATATGTGTCGGTACGTCTCTTCCAGTCACTCATTCTGAACTACTACTGGGCTAAATTATTGTCTCACCACCACTGTACCTCCCGTCTATTGCACGAGGGCGGTGCAGGAGATTACAAGACCCAATGGTAACTGCTGATACACTGTGCTCGAAATTTAAATTATAAAGGCTTCATTACAACTGTAGACACAAATACTTTTCATGTAGCCACAGTGCAAAAAATTACAGCATAGATAGTAGTATACTCTGATTATTTTATGGAGAATAAAGCTGGATTTATGTTTAATGGGTATTTAGCTAATTAAGCAACAAATAAATTAACCAAATGGAATATCGGCATATAGCCTAAAGCATTATGTATATCGTTGTAATAATGCAAATACATTTTGAGGCATAAGTTGGACTCAGCAAGTGATTGAGACACGTGCACAGGCTCTAGCACAAACATATCTTCAGCTGTTCAGTGTCCAGTATAATGTTTCAAGAACAAACAAACAAAACAAAGAACTTGCGTCAAATTACGCTAAATTAACTGATCCATAATAAGCTACATTTGGCATTTACGCAGTGAGTAAACATGGACTGCTTTAAAGTATTGACTGTTTTTTCCATTACATAAAACGACACGTTCGGATGATGGCGTTGACATGGTCAGTTATTCACCGTGACACCTCTAAACTCCAATGTCTTCACAAGGCTCTCCATACCAAGAAGTGAACTCTCTAAAAAACCTGGTCTCAGACTAGACGTAACATAGTAAAAGATAAATCCGGGACACTCACATTAGTGTAATATGTTATGTTTGGTATGGTTACATAAGATGGTTACTTAGTCGAGTGGTTTCTCGGGGTGGTGGGTGGGTGTTTACCCATAGGTCTAGCAATTATAGTTTCATAGCCATAAACCTATAAACTAGGCTACTCCACAGTGGTTTAGACTAGGTTACTGAAAATATATTCCATGCAAATGACGCCATCTAGTGGTAAATGGGCGAAAACATGCGCCAGAGGGACATCCACATTAACGCACAGTCACAGCAGACTATATTACTGTGTAGCCTAACTATCACAACTTTAATACATTGTAACTAGGTCTACTAATTGTGAAATATAATAACAAGTGAATTATAAACTTATAATTGAAGAGTAACAATAAAGAGTCTTCGCCAACATAACACAGATCTCATTACACAGATGTCCCAACGTTAACCCGGGCTCTAGGCAAGTCTGATCATTGCTCAAAGACGAGCAGTCAGCCCATTGCGGTGTGCCACCATCCCTCCTTCATTGGCGGCATCCTCCCCCAGCCTGCTGCGGTTGGCCCAGAATAGGCTCGTCACTGGCGTTACTATGAAAGGTAAGAGCATCGAAAACGTCTCACCATGGCTTGCACCTGTCAATTAGGCTATAGCCTACAGTGGTCGCATAACTTGGGTCAAAATAAACTACAACTTTCTCAAAATATAAATACATGCATAAGGCAACATTATAGTCTATCCTCCCCCTTCTCTTCGGACAGAGTGACCCAGCAGCAGCATCACCGCACACACCCAGTGCGCAGATGGGACGTCCAAAGAACCTCATTCATTCGGATGCCTTTTTATCGCAGCAGCAAGGATGTTGTATTTCTCTCTTCTAACTATGAGCCTAACGTTTATCCATGGCATCCTCCTTCCTGGTTCTACCAGGCCTGTGGATTTGGACATCAACCAGATCCTTGAGGATAATTTGGCACAAGGACACACGACATTAAACGACATGTTTGAGGAGGTAGAGCAACTGATGGAGGACACGCATATTAAACTGGAGGATGCGGTGCACCAGGTCAGTTAATGGTTAGGTCTACTCAGATGTATATTTGCAGAGCGTTGATAAACAATAAAGGAGCCTATTATTTCCCATAGCACCCGTTTCATTTGTATGATTTTTAATGTTATATAAAACGCAACAGATAATAGCGCAGTACACTCTTATATCATGTTAGTTGATTTGAAACTTTTCTGCTAAATTAAAGTAACCACAAGTTTAACTTGAGATTTAAACATTTATCAGACTAATAAAAACAGTTGCCAATGTGGGTTGAGATAAGTCTAAGTCAATCTTAATATGCACATTGTGTAAAAAAAAAAAAACAGTGGTGACCCCAATGCAGTATTGATATTTTGCATCAAACCTCTTTAGATGGACAATGAGTGCAGCTTGCATCCCAATAACCTTCCCTCAAATTACCACAACGAAAGCACTTCTGAGAGTGTGGTTGAAACTCAATCCATCCACACCATAGAGACATTACATAAGGTACAGTAGTAGTCACATGCAAATTTATTTTTGTACTGTATTTCATTCAAAACTACAATGCTGAAATGCTATTGTGAATTGTAATACTGTATGGTAGTAGTATTCTGGCATCCCACATTTGTTATGAAGACTGAAAGCAAAATTGCAGAAATCCTACAGAAGTGATCCTAACTGGAAATGTGTCTCTCTTTCTTTAGGAGACAGACAACAGAACAGAAGAGACCCACATCACCAGAACAGTTATCCAGTCCAGTGGAAAGGAAAATAATATTCATCATGTGAGTCAACAACAATCTTTGGAATTTCCCTTCATCATGATTTACAACAGATTTAAAAAAGAAAAAAAAAACATATTATCCACAATAACTTGAACACTATAACTCTAACTGGTGTTTTGTGTTTAATAAAGACAGTGGGCATAAGATGAATACAATTCCATCCTTAATGCAAGTCACAATTCATGAAAGATTTAACAAGTCATGGGTTGTTTCTCCTCTTTCTGTGCTGTTCTGCATGCGGCCACAGCTGCTGTCATGTTTGGGAATCTCATTTCTCTTTCCCCATGCCCTGTACGCCTCTCCAGTCTCAACTGTGCTGTCTCATTCTCTATAAGCCAGGTTAAAGCTAGTCTTATCCAGGCAGCGTGACATGCAGGATGGTCTCTTCAGAGCTGCATCTGTCTGTACATTCATTATATATGGCAGCCACGTCTCAGCCCTGATAGGGCTGCTGATCAGGCAAGATAATAGCAAAATAATAACAGATCAATCAAGCCAGATGTGTGCGTGAGTGACTAGATTACTGCTATAATCGGCCTCTGACCACGACACAGTGCAAGAGGTGCTCAATCCATCTTATCAGCAAAAGTCTGAAGGGTTTTTAGTTATTTGTTTTGGGGAGTTTTAGTCACAGTATCTAGCTGCATAGTTTTGAACAATAACTGTGAAATGTCTATCATTTGATTCGGTGCTTTTGGTAAACATTGCGTGTAGTCATTTTCATAACATCCTGCACATTAAACATTTTCTTTATTGCAGTCACAGGTTTTAATATTTAGTTAAAATAATAGACAGTCTCAGAGCATGCCATTCCTACCAGTCTTTTCCTTAAGATATGTGGTAGAGGGACAAGTGAGAGGGAATTGGGACACATTTTGGGACAAATAGCCCATTGTCCCAGTTTCAACAGCAGGCCCATTTTATTCAGGTCACTTTAGGCACAGATACACTACTGTTCAAAAGTTTGGGGTCACTTATAAATGTCCTTGTTTTTGAAAGGTTTGCAAATGTTTTCTATTAAAATAACATAAAAATTGATCAGAAATACAGTGTAGACATTGTTAATGTTGTAAATGACTATTGTAGCTGGAAATGGCTGATTTTTAATGGAATATCTACATAGGCGTACAGAGTTCCATTATCAGCAACCATCACCACTGTGTTCCAATGGCACGTTGTGTTAGCTAATCCAAGTTTATAATTTTAAAAGGCTAATTGATCATTAGAAAACCCTTTTGCAATTATGTTAGCACAGCTGAAAACTGTTGTTCTGACTAAAGAAGCAATAAAACTGTCCTTCTTTAGAATAGTTGAGTATCTGGAGCATCAGCATTTGTGGGTTTGATTACAGGCTCAAAATGGCTAGAAACCAGTCTCAACGTCAACAGTGAAGAGGCGACTCCGGGATGCTGGCCTTCTAGGCAGAGTTGCAAAGAAAAAGCCATATCTCAGACTGGCCAATAAAATGAAGAGGCACTCTGCCTAGAAGGCCAGCATCCTGGAGTTGCCTCCACTGTTGACGTTGAGACTGGTGTTTTGCGGGTACTATTTCATGAAGCTAACAGTTGAGGACATGTGAGGCATCCGTTTCTCAAAATAGACACTCTAATGTACTTGTCCTCTTGCTCAGTTGTGCACCGGGGCCTCCCAGTCCTCTTTCTATTCTGGTTAGAGACCGTTTGTGCTGTTCTGTGAAGGGAGTAGTACACAGCGTTGTATGAGATCTTCAGTTTCTTGGCAATTTCTCACATGGAATAGCCTTCATTTCTCAGAACAAGAATAGACTGATGAGTTTCAGAAGAAAGTTCTTTGTTTCTAGCCATTTTGAGCCTGTAATCAAACCCACAAATGCTGATGCTCCAGATACTCAACTATTCTAAAGAAGGACAGTTTTATTGCTTCTTTAGTCAGAACAACAGTTTTCAGCTGTGCTAACATAATTGCAAAAGGGTTTTCTAATGATCAATTAGCCTTTTAAAATTATAAACTTGGATTAGCTAACACAACGTGCCATTGGAACACAGGAGTGATGGTTGCTGATAATGGGCCTCCGTAAGCCTATCTAATTATTCCATTAAAAATCAGCCGTTTCCAGCTACAATAGTCATTTACAGCATTAACAATGTCTATACTGTATTTCTGATCAATTTGATGTTATTTTATTGGACGAAAAATGAGCTTTTCTTTCAAAAACAAGTACATTTCTAAGTGAGCCCAAACTTTTGAACGGTAGTGTAAATATTGGAAGAGACCGTGCAACAACGTATCACATCCTCAAAAATGTACTTTGAAGTTATTTTAAAGTAAAATTTGTAAATAAGTTTGCAATAGTACATGGCTACAACCTCTAAATTTCTCTTCAAGACCACCATGTTTGATTTAGCCAATATTTCCAGTACAATCTGTTTTCTAGTGCAAAACTCTGGATTGTGGGCGGCTTTGGTACCTTATAGAGACCATCTGCATGTTTATCTGTGAAGGAGGGTGTGTCTTGAGTGTCCCCTCTTCACAGTAGTGTATCATTAATGAGGACTGTGAAAAGGGGAAATATTGCCGGTATGAGAGGCACTGATCCAAGTATCTAACCTGCAAAGCCCTCGACGTGGTAGGTCCATTTCATGGTTATTAACAGTGTCACACACCCTGACACTGAACCCATCTATAATGTATTCGTGCAGACCTGTTTCCCAGGGGACTTTGGCTCCTTCCTAGTTCCTATTACATACAACTTCAGACCATCTCCAGGTTTTGTAACAGTGCTTTAGTGCACATGTGCACACACACAGCAATCACAGAGCAGCAGATTGCTTCAACAATATGATGCAGCTGCTTCTGCATTGTTACTGCATTGCAGTGTTGCCACACGTGTAACTGGAGTGTTTCATGACGGAGAGCTTCTCTCCTCTTGGCTGTGCATCAAAGCATGTGTCTGATTGAATAAGAGCTCCACCTCCGTCCCCCTCTATCCGAGGACAAAGAGAGGAGCAGGATGAGAGGTAATGAGAGCCTACTCAACAGACACAAACAATGTAATTGGATTTAAGACCAATGTTTTTGGCAGGGCAGAGTAGAAAACAATCCACATAATACTGTAGATACTGGCTTGCATTCAAAGTCAAAGGTACGCTGAGAATAGTTAAGGGTCTTCCAAGTTGATAACGCCTGTGTTAATGTCCTGCACAGAAAAACAGTCATATGTCAAGCAGCACACTATTAACTATTAATTAGATACCACTATTGGTTCAGCTTGCACAAGTAGCAGGAATTTGCTGCACCTAGAGAGCTTAGGAGAGTTACAAGAGACTGGTCATGCCATTCCATGACCATGGGCATGATATTATGCCATGAATGTCATCTGACAGTTTGTCACTGTGTGTGTGTGTGTTCGAACCCTGCAAAAAGGATGAGGAGTGCTGTACAGGACAGCTGTGTGTGTGGGGCCAGTGCAGCCAGAACACCACTAAGGGGGAAGCTGGCAGCATCTGCCAATACCAGAGCAACTGCAGCCCAGACCTCTGATGTGCTTTCCATAAAGGTGCAGGCCACAAGGTCACACACGGAACATAATTCCCCTGCTAAATTATACACCATGAGTCATTCTACATGAAATTAACATCATCTGTGGGGAGCGAAATGGGCTCCTTTTATGTGGCTTTGACTCAGCCAGATACAGGGATTGCTTTGACATCCAAAAAAGGGAGGCTTCAAATTGCGATACCACAAAGCCTCTGTTCTCAATGTAATTGTCCCTAGCCAATTATGATAGTCATGAAGTCAAGTGAAGCAAGGCGCATTGAAGTTTCAGATAGTTAAGTGATCATGTGAAGGCCCATAACCTGCTTTCCGTTCCAAGCACTGTCCATCCTGTAGCTCCAACTCCAAAATGTTCTGGGACACTGTGAAGTCCATGGAGAACAAGAGCACCTCCTCCCAGCTGCCCACTGCACTGAAGCTAGGTAACACGGTCACCACCGATAAATCCATGATTATCGAAAACTTCAACAAGCATTTCTCAACGGTTGGCCATGCCTTCCGCCTGGCTACTCCAACCTCGGCCAACAGCTCCGCCCCCCCCGCAGCTACTCGCCCAAGCCTCTCCAGGTTCTCCTTTACCCAAATCCAGATAGCAGATGTTCTGAAAGAGCTGCAAAACCTGGACCCGTACAAATCAGCTGGGCTTGACAATCTGGACCCTCTATTTCTGAAACTATCCGCTGCCATTGTCGCAACCCCTATTACCAGCCTGTTCAACCTCTCTTTCATATCGTCTGAGATCCCCAAGGATTGGAAAGCTGCCGCAGTCATCCCCCTCTTCAAAGGGGGAGACACCCTGGACCCAAACTGTTACAGACCTATATCCATCCTGCCCTGCCTATCTAAGGTCTTGAAAGCCAAGTCAACAAACAGGTCACTGACCATCTCGAATCCCACCGTACCTTCTCCGCTGTGCAATCTGGTTTCCGAGCCGGTCACGGGTGCACCTCAGCCACACTCAAGGTACTAAACGATATCATAACCGCCATCGATAAAAGACAGTACTGTGCAGCCGTCTTCATCGACCTTGCCAAGGCTTTCGACTCTGTCAATCACCATATTCTTATCGGCAGACTCAGTAGCCTCGGTTTTTCGGATGACTGCCTTGCCTGGTTCACCAATTACTTTGCAGACAGAGTTCAGTGTGTCAAATCGGAGGGCATGCTGTCCGGTCCTCTGGCAGTCTCTATGGGGGTGCCACAGGGTTCAATTCTCGGGCCGACTCTTTTCTCTGTATATATCAATGATGTTGCTCTTGCTGCGGGTGATTCCCTGATCCACCTCTACGCAGACGACACCATTCTATATACTTCCGGCCCGTCCTTGGACACTGTGCTATCTAACCTCCAAACGAGCTTCAATGCCATACAACACTCCTTCCGTGGCCTCCAACTGCTCTTAAACGCTAGTAAAACCAAATGCATGCTTTTCAACCGATCGCTGCCTGCACCCGCATGCCCGACTAGCATCACCACCCTGGATGGTTCCGACCTTGAATATGTGGACATCTATAAGTACCTAGGTGTCTGGCTAGACTGTAAATTTTCCTTCCAGACTCATATCAAACATCTCCAATCGAAAATCAAATCAAGAGTCGGCTTTCTATTCCGCAACAAAGCCTCCTTCACTCACGCCGCCAAACTTACCCTAGTAAAACTGACTATCCTACCGATCCTCGACTTTGGCGATGTCATCTACAAAATTGCTTCCAACACTCTACTCAGCAAACTGGATGCAGTTTATCACAGTGCCATCCGTTTTGTCACTAAAGCACCTTATACCACCCACCACTGCGACTTGTAGCCCTCGCCACCACTCGAATATGTAGCCCTCGCTACATATTCGTCGCCAGACCCACTGGCTCCAGGTCATCTACAAGTCCATGCTAGGTAAAGCTCCGCCTTATCTCAGTTCACTGGTCACGATGGCAACACCCATCCGTAGCACGCGCTCCAGCAGGTGTATCTCACTGATCATCCCTAAAGCCAACACCTCATTTGGCCGCCTTTCGTTCCAGTACTCTGCTGCTTGTGACTGGAACAAATTGCAAAAATCTTTTATCTCCCTCACCAACTTCAAACATCTGCTATCTGAGCAGCTAACCGATCGCTGCAGCTGTACATAGCCTATTGGTAAATAGCCCACCCAATTTCACCTACCTCATCCCCATACTGTTTTTTATTTACTTTTCTGCTCTTTTGCACACCAATATCTCTACCTGTACATGACCATCTGATCATTTATCACTCGTGTTAATCTGCAAAATTGTAATTATTCGCCTACCTCCTCATGCCTTTTTGCACACAATGTATATAGACTCCCCCTTTTTTTTCTACTGTGTTATTGACTTGTTAATTGTTTACTCCATGTGTAACTGTGTTGTCTGTTCACACTGCTATGCTTTATCTTGGCCAGGTCGCAGTTGCAAATGAGAACTTGTTCTCAACTAGCCTACCTGGTTAAATAAAGGTGAAATAAAAATATACTATAGTCCTATATTAAATTTTCTGTAGTAATGTCACTTACCTTTGTCACTACCCATCTCTCTCCCCTTACCTTGTGGTCAGCTCTGCTGTTCCCTGTGTGCACGGCCAAGCCAATAGAGCGTGAGCGCTGTCATGGCTCCTCCAATCACCTTATGGAGCTGCTGTCCTGGGACATAGAGGGCCAGGGACCAAGGGAACATTGCCCCTGTGCTGGGGACCTCCAGTGCGAACATCTCGGGTAAGAATCTATATGCTGCAAACCTGCAACATTTACATTCAATTGAATTGAAGGTATAAGTTATTACATTTAAAAAATATATTTAAAAAACCACTTGGTAGACAAAAGCCATTAGCGATCACTCAAAATGCTGTTGACCCAGTATGATGCTACAAATGGATTAATTACAAATTTCCTCATCTCTTTGACAGCCGAGGCTCCCTGTGTCTGAAAAGACAGAACTCGAGTGAAGAGGACCTGACAGGCACACTTTATTCAGAAATTGGCTATATTGTCTAGGAGTAACCATGCAGCTCAACCTTTTCAGGCCTGTAGACAATCAGATAGAGGGGTCTCCAGTGATTTCAGCCTAGAAAATGAAGTTGCTCACCCTCTCACAAGGCTTACATGTGAGATTCTTCCATCTATAAGCTTGTCATTGTTTATTCAAGCCATTGCAGTTCTCGATCTGCTCGAAGTTAACCAAAGCTCTAGATGTTGCGTAGTGCATAACATCATGTATGTATTAAGATGGAATTTACATGGAGTATTTCCCCGATTCCTAGACGTTCAAAGGTACTGTGTATGATGACTACACTCCAATTCTGCAATAAGACTTCGTGTTAACAAATATGTACTTAAAACATACCCCATCCTGCTCTCTCTGATGTCTCACTTATGTGCCTACCTTAAGGATGCACCATTGAGGCTCTTTGCTCAAACACAATGCACTGTAGCTTGCTTAGTCCTGGTTTTTGTTTAAAATAGTGGTTTAAACAAGGACAGATGACATGTCTGAATATATGGAGCACTTTGACAGGTCAGCTCATCATGCCCACAACTTGGTAATGGAAACTATAACCCAGACACATGCAGCTTGCACAACTTTTACTCATAAGAAAATAAAAGGCTTTGAAAATGTCTATTCTTGAGATATAAGAATATTTACATGTATACCATGTTAAATCCATATAAATGCAGAATTGGTAAAGTGGGGATTCAAAATATTTAATTTACAATAACAGAATACTGCAGTTATGAAAAAAACATTTTAATTTCAATTCTAAAATCTATGTTCACACAAGATTTAAAACTCAAAACAAAGAAACAAATTATTTTATTGGCATTTCTACTGTGAACAATTTGTGGCAGGCAGCATTAGAAGCCCAGAGGAGCTCTGCTGGGTCCCGCAGCGTGGATACCCAGTCAGCTGGTCCAGTAAGGTCTATGCCCTCTGGTCTCAGTCTGAGAAGCAGCAGCAGGTATATATTGCCACAACCACCACCCAACTATCTCCCAAAACCACTGAGGGCTCCCGCCCCTCAAGCAATCAGCATGCACGTGGCCTCGACAGACACGCACCCTTTCACATCGTGCAGAAATAAACCGGTTTCTAAATTAACATAAGGTTAAATACAGACAAAATGTTTTTAATGTGTGCCAGAGGTCGCTCACAATAACATCAAAATAATTTACATTGAACAAAATGATGAGCTCCTTAACATAGTCTACATGGTGGTCTAGTTGCCATTTCCTTGGTAATTGGAGGACTAACACGTATCAGTGAATCAGGAGGAAGTGAGGCTAAGCTCCTATAAAGTGTAGGGGGTGGAGCAGCAGTAAGAGGAGTTTCCACAGTGATGGAAACTGTGGCATTCTGGGAAAACAGCAGAAACCCTCCACGTCAGCAAATCAAAAATTACCACTTTATAGAATCAGAGAAGACCGGTCATTAAATGTTGAGTGTGAACTACGTATCGATTTGCCAAAGATGATTAAAAAAACTGCAGTTTGGATTAAAGAAGACAAAGAAACTGGAAGAAGACGAAGTGAGTTTGTTGTCGTAGATAGTCTTGGCTTTATACTCAGTCTCTAAAGTGGGTGGGTGGGACGAGCATCGCTCTAGCCTGGTGAAATATCAGATGTGGAGAATTTGAACCAGGTACATGTTCACAGATGGGTCGGGTAGGCTCTATCGCTAGTCTGTCTAACAGAGGGAGAGCGAGAAACCCAAGTGCAAGAGGGAGATGAGGAGAAATAAAGTGTTGTGGAGAAGGAGAGGAAACTGACAGACTTGTCTTTTCCTCTGGCCTACACAGCTCTACTCTGATCGTGCACCCATGTCTGGAACATTTTCGTTAAATTGATTTGTCTGTATAGTATTTTTTTTATTGAATAGCTTTTGCACTTCCCTTTAAACTTCACAGTACAATAAACTATAGTGCACAATATGATTTCTGAGCCACTCTTTCCCCTAGAGCCCAGATGGGAGGACGAGAGATGGTGTGTGAGCCGCACTGATCTGGTGACGTCGTCGAGTCAATGTGGGGCCCCACGCCAGACAGGGTCCCTTGGCCGGGCGAAGCTACACTGCGGCAGGCAGGCAGGCCAACCAGCTAACTGGGACAGGCCTCAGTCCTGCCCCGGGTCCTTGACCGGGCCCCCATCCAGGTAGATCTTAAGGGCCTTCTCCTTACGAGGTGAGTAACTGACCCGGTGGCCAGTCTTCAGCAGCCGGCTGCTCTCCTTCTTCATCAGCTCATTGCGTTCGTCTTCAGACTGTTCCATAGGCTCCTCTGTGCTGTCCCTGAAACCCCAGAGCACAAGCTGAGATTTTCTGGAGAATATACCTATATTAAACAAAATAGCTGCAATTTTCCTGAACATCCCATTGTCATGTCACAACACCTACTCATTTGAAATGGCAAAGGGCCCTGTTCCAGTATGGCAGAGTATGATGGGTTTACCTGTAGAAGACCACAGCGCCATCATCACAGATGTACAGAGGCCACACATTCAGAGTGGACACTTTAGGGTTCCAGTCCAGATCCTGATGGATCTCCAATACCGAGATATCACAAGGAAATGTTCCTCGCCCCTGCAGGAGACAATCAGGACACCAGTCAGTAAATTGGGAAACATTTCAGGAAATTAAGTGGAGTGAAACAGCGCAAGAGTAAAAGTAAATCTTAACAGCATCAAAAACAGTTTACCTACCTTGGCAAACTCCAGGTTTTCAAGAGGAACACCACTTATTTCACTGAGCTGGAGAGAGAGAATTGATGTCACAAATTGCCTTTTAATATTAATTTAGCATGCCCTATAATTTACCTTGCAACTTACGCATCTCAAAAGTCTAGAGGCTGATGTTATATACTGTGATGTGAAAAGTTACAGTGCATCTCACTACTCCCATGTGGTGCATCAGACCCAGTGATGTTGCTGGGAGCAGCACTTAGTGGGTAAGACAATCCCACAGTGCTGCCTTGCAAGCCAGCGTGTCTGTGGCCTCAGACATGTGCATCAGTGTACAAGGCCTGGCACCACATTCAGGACGTGAATAGACACACACCTTTTCCTTGAGTTCCTCCACACTGCTGCTCTCCAGAACCACCTCCCGGAAGGGCTCCAGCTTCATCTGGGCGGGGGTCCAGCGGCGGGTCAGCACAGCCAGCTGGGACATGGACTTCATCTTCTCCGGTCCTGGAAAGGGGCAGGAGGGGAGGGTTGGGGATGGCTGAGTGAGCACACACCCACTGTCTCGGTCTCGGTCAAAAGTGATACTCTTTTTTAAAATTTAATTTGTACCCCTTTTTTTTCTTCCCAATTTCGTGGTGTCCAATTGTTGTAGTAGCTACTATCTTGTCTCATCGCTACAACTCCCGTACGGCTCGGGAGAGACGAAGGTTGACGGTCATGCGTCCTCCGATACACAACCCAACCTAGCCGCACTGCTTCTTAACACAGCGCGCATCCAACCCGGAAGCCAGCCGCACCAATGTGACGGAGGAAACACTGTGCACCTGGCAACCTTGGTTAGCGCGCACTGCGCCCGGCCCGCCACAGGAGTCGCTGGCGATGAGACAAGGACATCCCTACCGACCAAGCCCTCCCTAACCCGGACGACGCTAGGCCAATTATGCGCACAAGTGATACTCATTCAGATGAGACAATTAAGTTCTTCAGGGCTTTTCCTTTTACAGAAGTAATTGTTAAAGCTTCCTCTAAAGCCATTTTTACATGACCTAATATAGGCGTTTGATATAAAGCAGTAATATATTTTAGAATAAGTTTGTCTCATGAGGCGATTTACAAATGGTTCTGAAGAGAGTAGTCGAAACAATAGCAAACCAGTATTACCATCTAAAACCTCCAAAAAGACCTCCCAGTTACTGGAGATGTTGATGTCCTCCTCGTAGACGTGGTAGTCCAGAAACACTGTCCCTGGGTTCTTCCACGTCTTCTTCCTGAGACGGAACCTGACCCCACATACACACACAATTAGGATTCAACAACACTTCTTATCAATAAGCATCAGCTGTGAGTCAGTGCTTTAAAAAGGTCACTCACAGTACCCAACCATAAGAGAACAAAGGCACCCATAATACTTTGAAGTGAGAGGATCTGCATCAGGTAGCCTAGCGGTTAAGAGCGTTTGGCCAGTAACCGAAAGGTCGCTGGTTTGAATCCCCGAGCGGACTAGGTGAAAAATCTGTCGATGTGCCTTTGAGCAAGGCACTTATCCAGAGAAACTTACAGGAGCAATTACGGTTAAGAGAGTCTTCTAAATGACTAAAGACTGACATTCTAATTGTATCACCACGAAGACACCTGTGGTACCTTTTACAGTCAACAAATGTTTTCAGAAGGAAATATGTAGGTAAAGGATTCAAGTGTATGATATTTGATGTATGGTTGGATGTGTGCCCATACATTCGTGTGCAATGGATTGTGTATATAGATCATCTTAGATATGCAGATTAGAGTTACTTGACTGTACATGTTTTTAAGTGTGTAAGGTGGAACCCACTTGTCGATGTTGAGGTCCAGCTTGCATTGGTCTTTCAGCTGAGGCATTAGCTCCTCTTTGGACTGTTTCACAGTCATGCCCTTAGCAAACACTGTGTCTACGAGGAACTTACAGGGCTGGGGAGGAGAGACACACACACTTAAGCATGAAACACAATGACATATACAACTGTCACATAATACACCCTGGTGACAAATCCATCAGTGACACACCTACAGACTGCTGTTATGTGAGGAAATTGCACAACACCGAATAACTTCTTGTGTGTGTGAAGAAACATCAGCACATCCCGGTCCTTACCTCTGCATCATTCACTAGTAGCTGGTACACTTTCACCCGATACTCGCCCTTCTTCAGTGCTCTGCCTAATCGAATGGTTATCTGTAAGAAGACCAAGAGGAGCATCATGGATAAGATTGTTTGTAAAAAAAAACACCATTATCTTTTGAAAAAAGTAATATTTTGAAAGGGGCAGATAGTGAGACGCTACGGACCTTGTTGTCGTCAGAGAAGGAGGAGAGGGTCTCGTTGAGCCGTACACTCTCAAACTCCTGGTTGTTGGCGTAGACGCGGAACACCTTGAACTGGGTAGAGGTGACCCCCACGAAAGGCTCCAGGTTCTGTTTGAACGCTGACAGAGTTATCCTCTTATCCACGTGGACCAGTACACCTGACAGGCAAACAGCACCAAAACATACAAAACATACTAATCATATAACAGTATATTAAATACTACATGTGGATTTTGTTCTAACAGCATCTAAACCAGTGTTTCTTAACCCTCGAGGTGTTGCTCTGTCAGATAACTGACATGAGTGCTTATCTTAAATTAACCCATTCACATCCATGTACTATATTTAGTACGATATCAAAAATGTGCCAGAAATTCTGGTTTGTGTAAATGCATGAAATTTGGTGTCAACACAGTTAGCACAAGTGTCTCAGACAGGCCATAATGACATTTTAGTATTGTTATTCTCTTATCATACTTTAAAAATGACTTCAGCATATGCATTTTGAAATACATTTCGGAATTAAGCTGTTTAAAAGCATATAGTATTGTTATCTGACTTGTTCTAAGCCCAAATATATGATTCAACTTCTTGTTGTTTGTGAACTACAGCCGTTTCTGTATCGTAGTATACAGAATATGCAATACAAGCTGTCTTAATGGAGATTGGAGAGTCATTTTACAGCAATCTCCCCCTTTCTCACAAGCACGTGTACACACATACCACAGACATGCACACATGCGGGTGTGCATGGATGTCTCATGATGGGGTATGAAAAATTGGTAATCTTTGAGCACTTTCTGACCACTTCTAACATGTATGGAAGGTTTCATTCAAATCAAAATGGTGCTGTAAAAAAGTTATTAAATTCATAGTATGAACAACCCACACTTATTCCACAGAAAAAAGAAGAAAAAAAAAACAATTCTACAGTTCCCACAAACTAAACAATCAATCAAAAAAAGTTAGGACAGACTAAACAAGATTAGAATCAAAGACCTGCATTTGTAAATAGATTTAGAAGACGTACATTTCTGGCCTCCTTCCCCAGAGCCGTCCTCCTGTGCATATGGTTCTGCTCTGAAGTAGAGGTAATAGGATTCCGCCTTGCTCTTTCCATTCTCATCATACTCGCTGTCCGTGCCACTGTCCTCCTCGGCTGTGTCCCACGTCTCCTTCTTGCCCTCATTGGCCTTGGAGCGGCGGCTGCTGGTGATGCTGTGTGAGTCCAGGCCATTGGCCAGCTGGATGGGGCCGCTGTCAGCGTTGCACAGCGTGTCACTGCTGTGGCTGGAGCTCAGGATGTCACTGTCCACTGAGCTCGTGCTGCGATCGTTGTTCACCTCAGAGTCCGAGCGCTCCTCCCCAGGGAACTGGGTTTCCGGGTCGGAGTAGGCCCCCCCGCCGCTGGCCACCCGGATCCGGTTCTCCAGCTCTCGGTTGTCGACTGCAACGACAGCGGCTACGGAGGAGGAGTCTGGTTCCTGAGAAGGTGAGGGGGACTCGATCTGTTCGAAGTCGCTGGTGTCTGAGCTCTTCTGGCTGTCACTGGTGCTGGAGCCCTGCTGCGGCTGGAGGGACAGGTTCTTCAGCTTCTCTGTGCTCTCCTCCAAGATGGTCTCTACAGAATTCCTGTTGCCCTTTGACCCCTCAGAGCACTCCTCAGGATCGCCGCCCACTTTTTGGCAAATAGTTCTGTTGGTGCCGGGGGATTGCACAGGGAGCGAGACAAACAGGCGGATTGTGTTCCCATGGCGATCCAGCAGTTTCCACAAGAGGGAATCAGTGAAAGTGACCTGGTGATCTGGGGATTCAGAGCTTTCCACAAAAACCTAAGAGAAACCAGATAATGGACAAATTAGGTTTGTGTTACATCTGCGATCAAAGCACTGCTGGAAAATTATGTTTACAGATACACAACATTAACACAGCAGACAAGCTGGAAAGGACAATAATAAAGTAGTGTGACCTTGTTGCTCCTGAAGAAACCCTCTGCTTTCAATGTCTTGTTGGGCACGTAGAGAAGCCGAAGGTCATTATAGCAGCGCTCCAGGACGACACGCATGGTTTCAGCTGAGAGCTCTGTGGCCTTTCAACAAACAATACATACACAGTGGAGAGATACTTCACCACAGATCCCAAAACAAATACTGGCAGATTTCATGGTCTTACAAGTGTGGACTGTATCAGGCTGGATTAGATAGAAAGGAAGAATTAAAGAGTGTCTAAACTAACTTACCTGTGCAATGAGCTGCTTGAACTCAGAGATTGACTGGTTTAGGTAGGCCCTGATGCTGACGGGAGGGGCAACAGTGTCAGTCTTAAGATCCACCACGTGAACCTTCACCATTACCTCTACAGAGACACACACCAACCAGTCACACACACAACTCATTTCCGAAAAGGCTAAAAGAGTTGCTAGTTAAAGTATTATATTTAAAGTATTGAGTGTGTTTTTTACTGACCTCCGGGTTTGTATGGCTGGAAGACTTGCTCTGGTCTGCGCGTCTCCAGCAGCAGGTCAAACATGTAGGAGGACTTCACCCCGCCCAGCAGCAGCCCCATGGGGGTGTCCTCCTCACCCTCGTACGAGCGCTCCAGGTACTCATGGAACTCATCGTACTTGACCAGGCGACAGCAGTCCAGCGGGACCACCCCATCCAGTTCCATGAGCTAGGGGGCAGAATGGGTGGCCAAAGACGCACACAAACACGTCCAATTGCTAATAGACACATAAGATAATGTTTTGAAGCTTCTCTTGGTCATTGTAACCCCGCTTTTGTTCTTAGAACTATGTCTATCCTAGGACTCTCTATTCTGACACCGACCGCTGGCTGGTATGAACTGCAGCTGCTGAGTGAGATTAGCTTTCAATGCTTTCCTCCGCATTTAGCTTCCACTCTGACTTACCTTGTAGGCCATCTCTGTTGCCTCTCTGAGCGTCTTGTCCTTGTGCACTTCCAGCTTGTTCTCCATCATAGCCATCATCTTCACTGGATGCATGCAGAACAGCTTGATCTGACAGAGAAATACAGAGCAATTAACAATACAACCCCTGTGAAAACCAACAGTAGAACATTCAGTCAAATGACCGACACCGTGGCCCATGGGAACGTCCACAGGAGGAGGATGTACCTTGCAGGTATTGCGCTCGATCTCCC
Source organism: Oncorhynchus nerka (assembly GCF_034236695.1). NCBI lineage: Eukaryota > Metazoa > Chordata > Actinopteri > Salmoniformes > Salmonidae > Oncorhynchus > Oncorhynchus nerka. The sequence continues at coordinate 70,976,235 of NC_088423.1, forward strand.
TCTGTCTTTTCTCCTGCTCCTCAGACTCCTTCTCCCTCTGGACCAGATGCTTTATGTGCTCAGGGAAGTCCTCACAATCCAGATACTCTGCAGTGGTAACAACACGGCCCATCAGTCAAGAGATCACCATAACTAACTGGGGGTCCAAGTCATTGAGCGAGACTAGGAAAGTTTAACCTTCTAGGATGGTTATACCCACATATTTAACTTTATACAGATGAATAGTCATTTTAGACATTTAAAAGCAAACTTGATTATGGAACTAGACTTGGTTCAATATGTTTCCCTTACTTGCATTCCTTGAGGGGTCTTTCAACCTATAAATCAGCATATACGCATTCGTAGAGCTGTTGGAACAGAAAAACATCTTATTAAATGCAAATGGAGAAAAGGAAAATGAGTAGCCAAATAGAGTTCCATCTTCCTTTCCAAACACATGAAAGAACAGTGCATTACGTAAAAGCTCAGTTATCAACAGGGCTTTGTCCTAGCCTGAATAACCACCCTCTTGTTTTTCTCCCAGGGAGACTTCAATAAAATGTAGGGCTCTGAGTAAACAAGCACCAGTTCATCCCCATTAAAGCTTCCTCTGGTATTGAACATTGTGGTGTGTGGAGTGGGAAGTGAACAAATGCTGGTGATGTTCTGGCCATGTAGGCATGCATTAGTAGGTACATAGAATGATATTGTGAGATGGGAGAGCCAGGCATGGGAGTGAGATGTGTTCAGGGACATATTGATTTCAGATCAATCCAGAGAGTGACTGAGAGACAGGAGCTCCACTGACCTGGCAAAGGCACTGGAGTAATATCCTCTGCTCCCCGAGGACCCTCCATACGTTTTCCTGATGTCTTCCTGGGTGATCTATAGAAGGACACACACACACATCAACACACTGGACCACCACCGTTGTGTTTCTGACAACTGTCAGTTACAATGACAGGCGTCGATTTCTTAAGTCTATTTAAAGCATAGGTCGAGGAGTTATGTTGATGCAACCTGTGTTGAGTTGTTTTGTCTAGTATTACATGCATAGTAAACATAAGTTATTTGAAGACTGAGAATAACCTTGCTGACGTGCTGGTCGTTGAAACTGTACCACTGGCCATCGCTGAAGGACTTAATGCAGGCATAGTAGTGGCCACCTGCAGCGCTGCCTGAATGCACCATGACCGAGAACAGCTCAAAGGTCAATGAACTCTGGAGAAGAGACAGGGGCAGGAGAGACAATTGGCTAACAATTAAATCCAATGACAGCAGATTGCACTACATGCAAACAGACCAGGATGGGCTATAAGACACAGGGAGTACGGGTGCCAGAGTGTAAGGACGGTTTGTGTGGTATTACATAGTGTTGAGGCTGGGTACCTTTGGCTTCAGGACCCTCTCAGTACTGCTGGCGCTGTCCAGGCAGATGCCCTCATCCACACCGTCGTCCGCCGAGAAGTCGTTGCTCATCTGGTCGCTGTGGCAACTGCCTTCATTCTCTGCCCCGCTGTCAGTGCAGCTCTCCGTTTGAGGAGATTTCTAAGAGAGCAGGCATTGATCAAAAACAAAGAGCGGGATGGAAAGAGAGAAAGCAGACAGAGTTCAGGTATCAGTTACACTCATGAATTAATGATGACTTCATGGAAATTACTATTACATGAAACATAATCGAAAATCTAATTTGAGTGGACCTGAAAGGCTGGCACTATTCCACCGCACCCCATGCCTCATTATTCTATCTGGAGTATAACACATAGGAGGCCACACTGGGCTGGTGTGTCTCACCTCGTCCTCCACGTCGATGAAGGGACCCATGTCCAGCTCCTCAGGGAAGGACATGCGGTCGTTGAGTTTGATGCGGTGCATAGTGGTGTAGTCAAAGTCAAAACGCTTCAGCTGCAGAGTCAGCAGGTAGGGAAAGTGCAGAAATCTCAGCCCCTGTGGAGGGAGGGCAAAGGGCCAGAACACTCATGGGTCAGAACCCAAATTGCCTGGGCAGACCAGTGACCACCTTCACTCAACCCCCCCCCCCCCCCCCCCATCAGTTCTCCCATGACCCAAAGGGAAGTGTGGTCTTAACATCAACAAGATCACTAGTCTGTATACTCACCTTTCGGGCATCACATTTTTTCTTGCAGCGCTCACAGAAGTACTGGTTGGCCCCGTCCAGAGTCTCTGGCTGGACGAAGGCCTGCAGAGCCTCCTCCTGTTTCAGTGAGTCACAAAGGCACTGTATCAGTAACAACTCTGACCACATTTACATCAAATTACACTGTCTTAGGAAAATGCAGGAGCATACAGCACGGTCTGGACTTCAGTGTCTGCGCGGTGAATACATTAATGACCATCATAGCTTTGATCTCTTCACACACTTGGATTAATACTGCTATAGTCATGAAGGGCAGAGACATAAGAGATGGAGGCAGAGAGACACGCACCACGCTGCCATAAGCCTGGCTGGCCCCAAATGGTCTGATGACCAGAGGGATGTCCAGGTAGGTGTCGATCCTCCAGCTCTCATAGCCACACTCCAGACAGCGCACATAGTCCTTCAGCTTCCCCTGGTACAGCTGGTTAATCAGGTCAGCCTGAGGGGGGACACAACACGAGGGAGTCAGGCCCAAGCAGTCACAACACTCGCACACATGTAGCTCTCAGAATTGTGAAATACGCACTTCACTGCTCACAACTCTATGCCAGCTTCATAATAAAGTAAACTCCCTAAACTCTAACACCCCCCAAATACAATGACTCGGCCCCTCTCAAAGAGTCAACACATTTCACTTAATATGTGATTGCAACAGCAGGCTCATTAACTGGGTAAGACCCTATTTAACAGGTAGAGACCAATTGGTCCAAGTGTTGGATGTTAATGGAAAACTGTCTAATGCAAGAGGAGATTAGCTGTGGAGTCCCGCAGGGGAGTGTCCTTGGTCCACTGCACATTAATATGAAAATCAGCCTGCTCGTAAATTGTTTTTGTACATGGATGACTGCTCAATTGGTGTCCCAAAATAACAAAGTCTCAATAGAAGAGATCCTTAGAGCGGAGTTATTCAATATTACTAAATGGCTTATTTGGTTCCAGAGTAATGCTTGCAAGGTCCCCTGGTTTCAGTGTCAAAGTGGGCAACTCAGAGGTTAGACCAAAAACATCACCTTGGGTGTTAATTTGATAGGTACCTGACCTGTGAGATTATGTTTAACAAAAATAAACCCCAAAATATAATTCCTAGCTCAGACCTCTAAATGGCTTGATATTTACACCCTGAAGAGTCTGGCAGGTAAGCTAGTTCAGTGTCACTGATTAGCCTACCCAATTTTACCTACCTCATCCCCATACTGTTTATATTTATTTACTTTTCTGCTCTTTTGCACACCAATATCTCTACCTGTACATGACCATCTGATCACTCCAGTGTTAATCTGCAAAATGTTAATTATTCGCCTACCTCCTCATGCCTTTTGCACACAATGTATATAGACTTTTTTTCTACTGTGTTATTGACTTGTTAATGGTTTACTCCATGTGCAACTCTGTGTTGTCTGTTCACACTGCTATGCTTTATCTTGGCCAGGTCGCAGTTGCAAATGAGATCTTGTTCTCAAGTAGCCTACCTGGTTAAATAAAATGTGTGCTCAGCAGCCACAAACATTTGAGATTTCAAAACTTTTGATTCTAAAGAATAAGCCACAGACCAGCTAAAACAAGCTTGTAAGAATTGTATTTTAACTCCCCCGGCCCTTGAATTTATCTGGAGGTCCAGCATTTTAAGCAGCTAGGGTGGCTATCAGTGTAAAAATAAATGTTAATTGAACTAGTTCGGTAAGGTCCACTCTCAGCCCTCACATACCTATCCAATTATGTTTATTTAGAGATGTCCACCAGCATAATACCTGCGCCAGAGACCTTCACCATGTTAAATTTAAGAGTATATCTGGTAAGAACCCTTTCTTATATTCCGGTGCTGTGGAGTAAAAAATAAAACTACCATAGCAACTTAAAGCCATACCAACAATAACCTAATTTAAATAGAATGTAAAGGCTAGCTGATTGAAAAGTAAAAAACATTTTCATGTCTGTATATATCTGGAATATGTAACTAATCTACCCTGAGTGTGCAAAACATTATGAACATCTGCTCTTTCCCTGACCAGGTGGAAGCTATGATCCCTTATTGACGTCATCTGTTAAATCCACTCAAATCAGTGTAGATGAAAGGGAGGAGACAGGTAAGATTGGGATTTTTATGTCTTGAGACATGGATTGTGTGTGACATTCAGAGGGTGAATAGGCAAGAGAAACGTAAGTGCCTTTGAATGGGGTATGGCAGTAGGTGCCAGGCGCACCAATTTGTGGCAAGAACTGCAAAGCAGTTTCACACAGTTTCTCATGTGTAATAAGAATGGTCCACCACCCAAAGGACATCCAGCCAACTTCACAACAAGTTGACAAGTTGAGGCTGTTCGGAGGGTGAAAGGGGGTGCAATTTAATATTAGGAAGGCTTTAATGTTTTGTACACTGTGTATGTCCAACAACCCAAAGAAATAGGGACCACAGCAGAAATAAATCTGAATTTATTGTGCAATCCCGTTCACGTTTTTTGTATGCATGTAATGTGTACATGTAATTTTTTAAATGACAAATAAAATCAAACAGTTTAAGAAGACAATAATAGAAGTTCAAATAAGTACCGTAAGTGGAGAAAACTGCTGCTGGGGACACAAATATAGCAAAAATCAAAATGGGACTTTGATTAACCACTGATAATGCAGAGCATTCTTTACAAATACAGCTAAACACAGGAGCTCACGTGTAGTAGCCTAGTGCTTCTATTCACAGTGAATTAAGTGTTTACGGTTAATACCAAACTCCTGAGATCAGAAAACGCTAACCCTCAGCCTTACTGGCTCTTTCTCACCTTCCCACAGAAGGCCCTTTGTTCTGGGCCTGGGGGAGGCCCTCATTGGCTCCCTGGATTAGTGTTGTCAGACAAGTGGCAGGGTTAAATTTTCTTTCATACCTGCTCTGTCTGCTTCCATTTCTGCTCCAAGGCATCAAACATGACCCTACACAGCTCCTGGACGTCATGCTGCTGCCAGGCTGCAAACACAGATACGCAGACACCACAGAAGAGACAAACACACACGGACCAGTTAAGACACAGTGAACTGTGTGACAAAACAAAGTACCCCTTCCCCCACACTCTTCCAGTTCCTTTATCAAAACATCAGAAGAGGTTGAGCCTGGGCTCCTCTTGGTTACGGGGAGGCTGCTTAGATGTAGCAGTGTGACAGCCCACCTTCGCTGCTGTCCCAGCCAAAGCTGCGGGTCACGTCGGTGGTCTCGATGGCCCTCTTCTTACTGGTCTGCAGCAGCAAAAACAGCCTCTGTAGCTGGTAAGGGATGCTGGTAACCGGGTCTTCCTCCGACTCCTCAAACTCCCAGCTGGAGGGAACAGTGGACAAGTAGAAAATAGTTTTAGGACAAAGCTCTTCATTAAATACAGTTGTTTAGTAGAACAATACAAAGAGCTTCACGAGAACAGGTACTTACTTGTACAGTGCATTTCTGAACTCCGGGGTCATAAACAGTGTTTGTAGAAGGCTGTTCAAATAGCAGGTCATGGCCTGGTTAACCAAACCCACATATCCTGCAGAGGGGGAGAGACATGAAATCAAAATCAAATGTAATTTGTCACATGTGCCGAATACAGTGAAATGCTTACTTAAAAGCCTTTAAGCAACAATGCAGTTAAGAAAATATAAGTGTTAAGTAAACAAAAATCAAAGTAACAAATAATTAAAGATACGCAGTAAAATAATAATAGCGAGGCTATATACAGGGGGTACCGGTACAGAGTCCATGTGCGGGGGCACCGGTTAGTTGAGGTGATATGAACATGTACGTAAGTTAAAGTAACGACGCATAGATAATAAACCGAGAGTAGCAGCAGCGTAAAGGGGGGGCAATGCAAACAGTCCGGGTAGCCATTTGATTAGCTGTTCAGGAGTCTTACGGCTTGTGGGTAGAGGCTGTTTTGGAAATAGACTTGGCGCGCTGGTACCGCTTGCCGTGCGGTAGCAGAGAGAACAGTCTATGACTAAGGTGGCTGGAGTCTTTGAATTTTTTAGGGCCTTCCTCTGACACAGCCTGGTATAGAGGTCCTGGATGGCAGGAAGCTTGGCCCCAGTGATTTACTGGGCTGTACGCACTACTCTCTAGTGCCTTGCGGTTGGAGGTCAAGCAATTGCCATACCAGGCAGTGATGCAACCAGTAAAGCAGGATGCTCTCGATGGTGCAGCTGTAGAACCTTTTGAGGATCTGAAGACCCATGCCAAATCTTTTCAGTCTCCTGAGGGGGTACAGGTTTTGTCGTGCCCTCTTCACGACTGTCTCGTGTGTTCGGAACATGATAGTTTGTTGATGTGGACGCCAAGGAACTTGGAAGCGCTCAACCTGCTCCACTACAGCTCCATCGATGAGAAAGGGGGCGTGCTCGGTCCTCCTTGTCCTGTAGTCCACAATCATCTCCTTTGTCTTGATCACGTTGAGGGAGAGGTTGTTCTGGCACCACACGGCCAGGTCTGGCCTCCTCCCTATAGGCGGTCTCATCGTTGTCGATTGAATTGTTTATGAAAAAAAGGTGGCAAAGGTGATTGATGATGATGATGTAATTGTATACAAATAGGTGCCGATAATGATGAATCACGATGTTATTGTTTACGATGAGGCGGCCCAGTGATTTTTTTTCCACTACTTTGACCCCAAAATACCTTGGATATTGTCTGCCCATTAAACAACAATGCTATCTTAGTCAGTGTTTGCAGACAGTTGGTGCCTTTTCCTGTTCAATTTGAATGCTGGTGTTCAACCTTCCCAAGTTCTCTCACGTCACCCCGCTCCTCCGCTCTCTCCACTGGCTTCCAGTTGAAGCTCGCATCCGCTACAAGACCATGGTGCTTGCCTACGGAGCTGTGAGGGGAACGGCACCTCAGTACCTCCAGGCTCTGATCAGGCCCTACACCCAAACAAGGGCACTGCGTTCATCCACCTCTGGCCTGCTCGCCTCCCTACCACTGAGGAAGTACAGTTCCCGCGCAGCCCAGTCAAAACTGTTCACTGCTCTGGCCCCCCAATGGTGGAACAAACTCCCTCACGACGCCAGGACAGCGGAGTCAATCACCACCTTCCGGAGACACCTGAAACCCCACCTCTTTCAGGAATACCTAGGATAGGATAAAGTAATCCTTCTCACCCCCCTTAAAAGATTTAGATGCACTATTGTAAAGTGGCTGTTCCACTGGATGTCTTAAGGTGAACGCACCAATTTGTAAGTCGCTCTGGATAAGAGCGTCTGCTAAATGACTTAAATGTAAATGTAAATGTCTGGGTAGATTGATACCTTAGTTTGCGGTCAGGCCTTTACAAATCAGGCCACTGTTGTGTCATCGGCAAACTTGGTGTTGGAGTCGTGCTTGACCATGCAGTCATGAGTGAACAAGAATACAGGAGGGGACTGAGCACACACCCCTGAGGGGCCCCTGTGTTGAGGAACAGCGTGGTGGATGTTGTTACCTACCCTTACCACCTGGGGGCGGCCTATCAGGAAGTCCAGGATCCAGTTGCAGAGGGAGGTGTTTAGTTCCAGGGTCCTTAGCATAGTGATGAGCTTTGAGGGCACTATGGTGTTGAATGCTGCGCTGTAGTCAATTAACAGCATTCTCACATAGGTGTTCCTTTTGTCCAGGTGGGAAAGAACAGTGGAGTGCAATAGAGATTGCATCATCTGTGGATCTGTTGGGGCAGTACGCAAATTGGAGTGGGTCTAGGGTTTCTGGGATAATGGTGTTGATGTGAGCCATAACCAGCCTTTCAAAGAACTTCATGGCTACAGATGTGAGCGCTACGGGTCGGTAGTCATTTAGGAAGGTTACCTTAGTGTTCTTGGGCATAGGGACATTGGTGGTTTGCTTGAAACATGTTGGTATTACAGACTCAGTCAGGGACAGGTTGAAAATGTCACTGAAGACACTTGCCCGTTGGTCAGCGGCTGCTCAGAGTACATGTGCTGTTAATCCGTCTGGCCTTGTGAATGTTGACCTGTTTGAAGGTCTTACATATGCTACAGAGCGTGATCACAGTCATCCGGAACAACTGATGCTCTCATGCATGTTTCAGTGTTACTTGCCTTGAAGCGAGCATAGAAGTAATTTAGCTCGTCTGGTAGGCTTGTGTCACTGGGCAGCTTGCGGCTGTGCTTCTTTTTGTAGTCTAATAGTTTGCAAGCCCTGCCACAGCCAACGAGTGTCGGAGCCGGTGTAGTACGATTCAATCTTAGTCCTGTTTTGATGCTTTGCCTGTTTGATGGTTCGTTGAAGGGCATAGCGGGAGCTTCCAGGTTATAGTCTTCTTTGAAAGCAGCAGCTCTACACTTAAGCTCCGTGCAGATGCTGCCTGTAATCCATGGCTTCTGGTTGGGGTATGTACGTAGTCACTGTGGGGATGACATCAATGTACTTACTGATGAAGCAAGTTGATGAAGCCAGCCAGACGTGGTGTACTCCTCAATGCCAGCGGAGGAATCCCGGAACATATTCCAGTCTGTGCTAGCAAAACAGTCCTGTAGCTTAGCATCTGCTTCATGAAGTGAGCTGTCAGGGGGGTGAGGTTACGTAACAGGAAGTGAGGTCAAGAATATGCTGTTGACAGAAAGGGTGTACCTGTGTCAGACTTGTTGAGGATGGAGGAGTAGGAGTAGCTGGGGCTGCTGTAGTCACTGCTGCAGCCCACCGTGCAGTCTCTGGGCAGAGGGCCGATGAAGCGCTCCTGGGAGCTGTCATCCAGACCACTGCTGCCCGCTGTCCCCGACTCATCCTACACAAAGGAGAATTAAGCTTCAGCTCATAGCTACCACTAGTCTACCAAGAATGAGCTGCATGTCAATCCCTCCTCCAGGGGAATGCCCTAGGTATGCTGGTATTCATATTAACCATTAACTCATCTTCCCACTCACTCACCGATGCAATCTGAGGCTGTTCTCCGTCCTTGTCTGTGAGTTGGAGGAAGTTCCTCTTCCCGGGCTCAAACCCAAACTCAGTGAGGGACATCTCACTGCTGGGATCCAGCGAACCCTGCGGCAGATCAGAAAAAGAGAGAAAAAAAAAAACTTCAGTTTGGACAGGCAGTTCTGAACATGAGAAAACAGCAGACGCAAACAAAATAAAACTAGGATTTGAGATTGAAAAATGTCAGTTTCCCCACAATACAACCTAATCAACCTGTCAATCAGAGGTTCCCATTGAATTCATAAGGAGAATCCTCACCATGATCATTCAAAAGATGAGCTTTTAGGACCAGTTTGTGGAGCATGCTATGAAGCAGCAGTGTTTTGTCATGTAATGTTGGCTGTAGAAGAGGGAGGGGGGAGTAGCCAGCAGCGGAAAGAGAGCTTAATCCACTGACCTACTCTTGTGAGATAACTCCAGCTTCAGATTACTTCAGGGACAGGAAAGAAAGACTGGCGTACATAAAGCTATTTACACACTATGGGGAGGATCCAAACGACACCATTTCAAGCCGTTGGTCAGTGAGTGCGGCTCAGTTGACAGTATAGCCATGTGCGGAGGAGGAGCAAACGGCGGACGTTTTGGAGGACTACACAAGTACGTAAGCCCCCCACCACCACCAGGATCCAATAAAGGGACCTGGGATCATAAGGTTGTCATAGGACACAGACTCACCATGTCCCCTGTCTTGCGCCATGCCAGGTCAAAGGTGCCGTTCACATAGCCCGCCTTGTAGGCCACATCCTCGAAGAGTTTGGGAAGGGTGGTGGAGGCTGGCAAGTTGAGGGTGAGCCTCTCGTTGACTGTCTTAGCATTGGTAGTGTCCTGGACTATGCACAGCACTCTGGGCTCCTCCGCCGCATTCTCTATCTGTAGGATACAGGACACATACAAACACCTTGAGTGCAGAGCACACACACCTCTCCATTCAGTGTTCTACTTCATGACAAAATATTAACACAAAAATGTTATCACCAGGTTATTTGCATGCATTCAGGGAGCCGAGAGATTTGACTACAGTCAGTGGGTAGGGCATTCTCATACTCACACGTGAATGTCATCATAACAGGCGAATGAACACCAGACAAGAAACTAGAGCAGGCGGGTGGTGCAATGGAGGATTACTATTATATGACCTACGGTGTGGACCTCACGTTGCATTACATTCTTGGAAGATGCAGATTAAAATAGCCCAAACCTAGAGAGGGAGGAACATTAGAGACTGGAACAGAGCCATGCTTCCAAACTATCATAGTGCCAAAAATTCCTCCATAAGGAATGTGTCATCAGTAAGGAAACTGAAAATATCTGGTTAATCTGGTAACTCATCAAGGGACGGGATGACAGTACATTATTAAATTGACCAAAAATCATAACATGCAATGATAGATCAAGATTTGAGCCTCATGCATACATGGAATCTATAGGGCTAGTCTGGTTTACCATCTGCGTGTCTAGAGCCTCACACCATCGCAACCTATAGACCTCATTGTTTCTATTCAGTCTGGCTTTGTCCATGTTATTTATGAAATGATGGGCTAGTTATTCAGCTAATCTAGTGAAGCCAACATTTGTTATGATTACAATGTCTACTACAGTGTATCATACTATTTTCCCCAAAGCAGGCCTTCCAGGAATGACACAAGAGAAACCTGTCTAAGACATAGTGGTGTCTGTGTGACCAAAACAACTTTCAGTGAGGCTCACGTAATAACACATGCTTAAAAGGTCTATCAGCACCATTACATGGTCAGTGCTTACTGTGACCTTTATTTAACTGTCCACAATTATAGTCCATGAGTGTGGTGTGTTAGCATTTGACAAATGTTTCCCTAATCGAAGAACCATTTGTATTTTCCTAAAGAATTCAAAATGAGTCATCCACCAAACAAAAATGCCTATGGTCTGTTTATTTCAACTACATGTGTCATGTTACTATTTTGTTACGGTCTAGGCACAGGGACCAGCTGGTAGTAGGTTGGCCAAACATTCAGGACAGCAAAAACTTGATGCTCCATGCAGTCGTCAGCAAACCCCACACAGTAAGCTGCACACAGTCAGACTATCCACTCCGCTAGGAGGAACTACCTGAGAAAACCTCTTCTTCATCTCATCGAAAATACTCTGCCTGCAACTCCAAAACATACCCTAATGACACATGGGGAGGAGGAGTGTTAAACACAGATTAAAACAGTAAAACAGCTGTTACCGAGAAGTAAAACAGTTATGCAACATGCTAGAGTTTCTCTATGTATCCACAAGCACACCGGCTCAGACTAAATAACTGGGAATGGCACGCTTTCAATTAACTTCTAAACACCACCACTAATACTGTAGGTATTATTAAAATCAAACAGACAGAACAACTAACTATGTAAAGCTGGTGATCTTGGCAAAATATGACCCGGCCGATGCTACAAACAAGCCGCAGATGTCAACACGAATGAATTATAAGATTAGGGGTATTTTTATCACAGATAATGTTGCAAGGTGCTGACATGCAGCCGTAGGTGCTATAGAGCACAGACACAAATGCACTACACAGAACAGATACGAGAATCTAGGCTAAATGACAGAGGAATTATTACTTAACTACAACCAGAGTTATTAGTCTGGATTTCTGTTGTTAAACCAGTCAGGTGACACCGAAAAACATGTTCCTGCCAATAGAGCAAATAACAGCAATCTAACAGCCAGCATCAGTAGGCCTACATCAATACTAACTTTATTGAAGAGCCTTCAGAGGGTGAGAGAACAACCTGGTCTATAGTCACTGGCTGGCAGAAAACCCAGAATTTCAGTAGAACTTCAGCCTGTAATTTTCAGTCTCATTTTCATGTCACTCCAGTCTGTAAGATCACATTTTTTCTTCAATCAAGATGAGTCTGGGATGGGAAAAAGTGTATCTTTACTTCCTGGTTTGACAGTAGCACCTGAGGGCAACTGACTCTTCCTGAAACAGATACTGAAACTTTTCTATGCATGTTGTTTCTCGGGAACTGTGAACATTGCATAAAGGGAAAGCAAGAGTGGGCTTGTTAACCTGCTTGGGTATTTGGTTTTCAAAAGAACATTTAGGCCTAACATGAGTTGCCATGGGAATTACATTGCATTAACTGACAAATTACATTTGCACATCTGACAAACTGTAGACATACTTTCGGGGAAAGAAGATAAAATGTCCCTAGTATAGTTATGAAAGGTCTGAAACTAACAGTTTTATAAAATCTCAAGGAAAAAACAAACATGACAATGAACGTAAATACTAGAGGTCGACCGATTATGATTTTTCAACGCCGATACCAATTATTGGAGGACCAAAAAAGCTGATACCGATTACACGGCTAATTTATTATTATTATTTTTTGTAATAATGACAATGACAACAATACTAAATGAACACTTATTTTAACTTAATATAATACATCAATAAAATCAATTTAGCCTCAAGTAAATAATGAAACATGTCCAATTTGGTTTAAATAATGCAAAAACAAAGCGTTGGAGAAGAAAGTAAAAGTGCAATATGTGCTATGTAAGAAAACTAACATTTCAGTTCCTTGCTCAGAACATGAGAACATATGAAAGCTGGTGGTTCCTTTTAACATGAGTCTTCAATATTCCCAGGTAATAAGTTTTAGGTTGTAGTTATTATAGGAATTATAGGACTATTTCCCTCTATATCATTTGTATTTCATTAACCTTTGACTATTGGATGTTCTTATAGGCATTTTAGTATTGCCAGTATAACAGTATAGCTTCCGTCCCACTAGTTAGCACGCGTTAACTAGCTAGCCATTTCACTTCAGTTACACCAGCCTCATCTCGGGAGTTGATTGGCTTGAAGTCATAAACAGCGCAATGCTTGACGCACAACAAAGAGCTGCTGTCAAACGCACGCAAGTAATGTTTGAATGAATGCTTACGCGCCTGCTTCTGCCTACCACCGCTCAGTCAGATACTTGAATGCTCAGTCAGATTATATACAACGCAGGACACGCTAGATAATATCAACCATGTGTAGTTAACTAGTGATTATGATTTATTGTTTTTTATAAGATAAGTTTAATGCTAGCTAGCAACTTAACTTGGCTTACTGCATTCACGTAACAGGCAGTCTCCTTGTGGAGTGCAATTGGATCCCCCGAGCTGACAAGGTGAAAATCTGTCGTTCTGCCAATGAACAAGGCAGTTAACCTAACGTTCCTAGGCCGTCATTGAAAATAAGAATGTGTTAACTGATTTGCCTAGTTAAATAAAGGTATACATTTATTTTTTTAATAAATCGGCGCACAAAAATACTGATTTCCGATTGTTATGAAAACTTGAAATCGGCCCTAATTAATCGGCCATTCCGATTAATCGGTCGACTTCTAGTAAATAGAATAGCCCTTACACAGTATTAACATCCTGTTACCTCCTAGGAAAGTCTGCTCACGCAACAGGCCTGCGCAAGGGCTAAGGCCACCACCAGTACAGAGGAAATTACATGAGTGTTTGAAGCTAGCCTACACATTTACATTACATTTAAGTCATTTAGCAGACGCTCTTATCCAGAGCGACTTACAAATTGGTGCTTTCACCTTATGACATCCAGTGGAACAGCCACTTTACAATAGTGCATCTAAATCTTTTAAGGGGGGGGGGGGGGTGAGAAGGATTACTTTATCCTATCCTAGGTATTCCTTAAAGAGCAACTACACAACTTACCGAGAATGAAATATTTGACTTGCAGACCTTGCTTTACTTGAGGAAACCGGAACAATTGTATAACAATACAACAGCAGGTGTGCCTATGCTCAATGCCAGATTTCGAGGACTAAGTCTAACCTCAGAGGCCAAAAACACTCTCCACCCCGCTGACTCATCCCACTGCACACAACTTCTGTCAAGCGCTTTAACAGCAGCTAGCAGGTGGCTCTACAAAGTTTAAACCAACCAGTTCCCTCTGGACAACTTAACAGTAGGCAGGAGTGGATATGTTGTGAAGCTACTGCTTCAAATAATGACTATTGCCTTCATTGGTTGGACAATAACATATTTAAACTGAGTTTTGGTGCTGTCAAAAAAGCTGTGTCACCTAACCTGTTCCAGTTCAAATTGAGACAGAAATGAAAGAATCGTTCTCTTGCTTGGTTAATGGATAACAAAGACGATTCTCCATTATTTTACACAAGACATCCACTGAAATATGAGGCCTAGCCATGCTCAAATGCAGAGGGACAGGGGCCCAGGCAGCGATGTGTATAGGGTTGGAGATTATCAGAATTTGGCCATGGAGAGCAGTGAGCCCTGCATAGAGCTGAAATAATGGTTTCAGCTGTGTGATTAGGGGGATGGAGAGAGGACTGATCAAGGCTTCGCGGAGCACAGCAGCACAACGGTTTGGACCTTCAGCACTGGGAACACTTGATTATTGAGCGCGGCTGTCCAGAGCAGATTAAAACTAGTCAATTCCATTTTAAGGAGATGTATTATCCTAGTGAGGCCAACATTCCAGACTCAGCCCTAATACCAGCCTAAACAGAGGCGCAACACTCCTTGTTTTTATCCTTGATCTGCCATTATATTATTTTTTAGCTAGATACACATTTCTAAGTTACTATAAGATTTAAATGGTCATTCTAGTACCATTTACAAAAGGTTGGAAAGCGATTAACACAATATGTCAAGACAATGTAATTATTTCTGATTGCAATGAAAGCAGGCAGTTCACCGTCTACAGCCCGTGGCACTATATTTCAGCAAACTCGGGCAAGACTGTGGCCGTATTAGCTACAATAAATCTTCGTGTGGAAATTGTGGACACAAACAACCCTATGAAATGTTAACAAGGAGGTACTGACAGTGTCATAAAAACGTTTAGATTGTTAACAGTTAGACCTAATTATAGGGTATTGAACCATTACTTACTAGCTAGTTAAGTTACACTTAACATCTAACATTAGCACAGCTAGCTAATAGCACATTTTATGTACACGATATATCAAATAGTTAACGTTAGATATGAAACCAAAATGTCATGTGAGACTGATGCTTAGAAAAAATAGATAGCCAACTGGCTAACTCTCGCTAGCTAACGTTACCTGGAACAAGGACTTTTTTGTTTACCCGATCTGAAACTAGCTAGTCATCGACAACGACACCGTCCAGCTGGCTAGTTCGCCTTTGCTTTGACAAGCTAGCCAACTACAATTTAACGTTAGCAGCAGCTCAAAGCAATGTCTAACGACATTATTAGCAAGCTAGCCAACTAAAGAAAAACTTGCATTATTACTCTACAATTGTTTTATTTTCCATGTAGCTAGCTGGCTACCTCTTGTCCATCATAACTTCCTAGTTCAACGTTCCTACGCCGTTTTGAGCGAACCAGTCGGGGTTAAAGCTACAGTAACGTTGGCTAGCTATGGTTAGCATGCTAGCAATCTTTTCTAACTAGCTAGCTAGCTGAAAGCTAACGTTAGTTAGCCAGCTCTGTCATTGCGGTTTTACGCGTCAGTAGATAATGCCACCAACTAATTTTCTGTACTAACTAAAAAGTTGATTGTATCATTGACTGTGATAAGGATGATTACTAAGGGCCCGTTGTTGCCAGAAACCCGTTCTGTAACTGGCTATGATAATCTCACCTCTTTCGGTACGAGCTGGTTCTCTTCGCTGGGCACCATTTCCATTTGTGCGACAATTTATACAGGCATCTACCCGAGCTCGATGTCAACGGGAAAACTTCACGACGGTGAACAAAAACATAATTTGTGTTTTTTCAACCCGAGGGTCTGTAGAACTAAACTGAAACTAATAAAAACTTGTATGAAAACAAACACACAGCTATCAATGGGGAGGAAATGGACAGCCTTCAGTTTCCCGAGATTTCAGGGAAGGTAACATCGTCACATCCTTAAACATCTCTGATGTCACTGATAACCCAAGTACGTAGATCAAGTCTGTAGTGCATGTTAACAATTATAATATTGACAAAGTTCCAGTGAAACGCTGTGCTTTTCATCCCCAGGTTTTCTTGTCATTGTCTTTCATTTATAAGAATAATTTTTCTCCACACAGATATTATATATGAAATAATCGGGATATATTGTGTAAACATACTTATTTGTTTTTAGAATATTTGTTCCGAAATAATATCCTATTGGTGAGCCAACTTGTAAATGCAGAGTTTAAAAAAAACTTAGTTACAAGGATTTTAAAAAATCATTTTACAAGATCCCTGTAACACCTACATATTTTGCAATGTTTTAGATGCCATTCCCTCAGGTGTTGCTTTATTATTCAGGAACGTGTCAAGACCTGACCCTCAGAACCTACCTTCCATTAACCCTGTTGACTCATCTGTAGAAAAATGTATTTCTCTTTTGGTCCATTCAACCACCGAGCTATACGAACCTTGTTTCAGCAGGATGTTGTATCTATACGTTATAGAACGGTTTGGAACGGTTTTATTGATCATATCTGTTGGGAAAAAGTGTGGATGTTAAAATTAAGGAAATTTCCTTTAAATTATTCATAAATATTATCCTGTCAACCACTATATGAAGAAGTTTAAGAAAAACATAATCTTAAATCGTACCTTTTGTAATGACCACCCAGAAACGGTGTTGCATCTTTTTTGGCATTGTATTCATGTAAGGAAACTGTGGCAAAACATCAGTAGATTATAATGAAGATTTTACATTATTGTGGAGAGATGTACTGCTTGGATTCTTTACCTATGATAGAAATAAGTTGAAACAATTTGATGTAATTAATTTCATATTCTTTTGGCCAAATTTCATATTCACAAATGTAAATTTACAAACAAAACACTACATTTCCTTACCTTACAATTGTTTTTTTAAACTATATTTTAAGACAATTAAATACTCTACTAACACAAAAAAACTGTTAGAATTGTAAGTGTACATGATGTGCATGTGATATTGTACCCCCTAGCCCAATTGTCCTTGATATATTATTTATATATACTTCTGTTCCCCCATGTACTTTCTGTGTTGATTTGTTGTTAATAAAAAATATATATATGTATATATAAAAAGTATGTAGGGAATGTATGCAGTGGTTGTTCTAGCTTGTATGGCTCCCTAGTCCTGGGCCCCCTTCAGCCCCCACTGACTGATTTTACTGTAAAAAGTTAGAGTTGCGCTATTTGATAGATTCCCCCGCTCCTCCTAATTCAGGCTTCAAGTGGGGAGACCTGAGGTCTGCCTAGCTCACAAACTAGAATCAGGGAGCCCACTCCGACAAGGTTAATTGACCCAGAGTCCCACATGTATCAATGACGTGACGTGCAAATGAGAGATAGAAAACTGATCACGCAAATATCACCATTCCGATATTTTTTGTGTGGGTGCCCGGTGCCGCCTATACAGTACCTAAATCCACCACTGCATGTATGTACAGGTAACTGCCAAAAATAAAGGAAGCACTTGAGTAAATGAGGGATACAAAGTATATTGAAAGCAGGTGCTTCCACACTGATGTGGTTCCTGAGTTAATTAAGCATTTACATTTACATTTAAGTCATTTAGCAGACGCTCTTATCCAGAGCGACTTACAAATTGGTGCGTTCACCTTATGACATCCAGTGGATTAATTAACACCCCATCATGCTTAGGGTAATGTGTAAAAATGCTGGGCAGGCCATTATTTTGACTGCCACATAGGATGACAATGCGCCATCCACCGGGCAAAAGTGATCACTGAATGGTTTGATGGTGGTTTGATGAGCATGAAAACGATGGAAACCATATTCCAGGGTCGTCTCAATCACCAGATCTCAACCCAATTGAACACTTATGGGAGATTCTGGAGCAGCGCCTGAGACAGCATTTTCCACCACCATCAACAAAACACCAAATTATGGAATTTCCTGTGGAAGAGTGGTGTTGCTTCCCTTCAATAGACTTCCAGATACTTGTGGAATCTATTGCAAGATGCATTGAAGCTGTCCTGGCTCGTGGTTGCCTAACACCCTATTAAGACACTTTATGTTAGGTGTTTCCTTTATTTTGGCAGTTACCTGTATGTATGTAGGCCTATGTATGGATGGATGTATGTATGGGTGTAACTTATGTCTGGCTGTCTGTCTGTTATGGCCAATATCAGAGATTAGAATATAATCTACTGTAAGGTCTAGTCCTGTATCAATCATCAAGTGGCATATTTTGGTAGGCCTAGCAGTGTGCCCTATCTACTTGTTATTTTAAAATAACTATTAAACAATGAACACATTAACAATCATTATTGCAAGTGGGAGTACAGAAGGGAATTGGTCATTGTTTACCTAGAATTTCAACTTCTCTACAAATTCACAAACTCATAAATTAAAGCAAATTGGACATTTTGATTAGCAGTATAATACAGTGAAGGTGAAAGAGAGACTCACACTGGAACCATTTCCTATGTATTTTTTAATGACGAGCATAAATGATCATCAGGTTGTCAACAACCATCTGGTCTCCATGGTGGTACACAAGTTAGGGAATGGGGTATTCACAAATGTACTTTTTCTTGCCAAGGCAGACCTCATCATGCCACTTTCCCTGTGCAGCCAGTGAGAGCACAACACAGCTCTCCCTCTTTGTCCCTGTGGGCTGCTTCTTGGTCTTGTCCCAGTTGAAGTAGCTGATGGGCATGCTGTTGACGTCTACATACTGGCCCTCCTTCACAATGTCTGTCACACCGATCCAGAACTCCTTGGTACCTGGCGCACTCCTCTTGGCATAGTCCCTCAGGTCATTGTTTTCATTGAGGTCACGTGGAGTGGCAAGTGTTCCACCCCATGCGATGCAGTGTTCATTGGCCTCATGGTAGTGCTTGGGTTCCTCGATGGTCAGGTAACACTTCCTGTGAGCTTTGATGCCACGAAGACAAACTAGAAGCAGAGGGAAGCAGTTTAGTACATTTATCTCCTTAAAACTTCCTCAGGCAATAACCCTACCTACCTTGCTCAAATATTACTGAATAATTTGAAACAAACAAAATATATATTTACATGATATATTGGTGTATAATGTCTCACTGACATTTTCTAATCTATAGAATATCAATCAGACATAATGAAGACTAGTAGGACCAAGCAAAGGTTTTCATCTGTATCCATGTTTCCTAAACCAAGTTCCCAAAATAAGACATAAGCCCTTTCAGTGGGAGGAACTCAGACAGAGGCATACTATATGAGACTATAACACTCTGTTCTTCCACCCTCCCTGTATAAAGAACCTGTTTCATCATAATACTTTTATATCCATCATCATACATTTCGCAATGTGCTCCAGAAATTCAACTGCATTATCTTCCACAGCACATGACTCAGTGCTCTGTCAACATCATTATTGCTGCTGTGAGGCATGAGGTTGAAGGTAAGAGTACTCCTGCCCTCTACTGGTGACTGAGCACATTAGTAAATGTCTGGGGTTAGTGTGATTTACCATAATAAATACAAAATCATAATTTCTCTGCATTAATTCCACACTATTAGAAAAAAAGGTTCCAAAAGGGTTCTTCGACTGTATCCATAGGAGAACACTTTTTGATTCCAGGTAGAACCTTTTTGGGTTCTACATGGAAATCAAAAAGGTTCTACCTGGAACCAAAAAGCATTTTCTTAAGGGTTTTCCTGTGGGGACAGCCGAATAACCCTTTTATGTTCCAGACAGCACAATTTATTTTCTCCAAGAGTGCATGTACCAAAGGTACATACAGTATACACCTGCCTAACCCATAAGAAACATACAGTAACTGCTAAATCTGCATGAGTAACAGCTACATTTCCTCATGAGAAGCATTTCCTCTTTGAAACCCTCCTGGCCATAAAGCAGCACTCAGTTTGAGCGCACAGAGCAGCCAGCTCAGCATACCTGTCTGCAGAGCCGAGATCTCCTTCAGGGAGTTCACCTCCTGCCACAGCTTCTCCAGCTGCAACTTTACATCATCCTCATCTGCCGCTGCATCTCCATAGAAACACAGACAAGCAGGCAGGCATGTCAGAGAGAAAATGTACAGAAAAACATAGTAGAGCCACTGAAGTTTAGTGTAGTGTGTGTGGTGAGTGTTACCTCTCTGTGGTGCTGGCACTGCTTTCCTGGTACGAGATGGATGGCTATATCCCTGGTGGAGCAAGGTAAGAGAGATAACCAAAAAGATGGGGAGAACCAGACGCGCCATGTCTGCACTAAATTCCGACAAAAGAAAAAGGGCACACCTTTTAACATTGACACAGGAGCCCAACGCACTGTGGGCAGTTCACTATATACAGGCTCACTGTTTGCTCCTGCAGTGATTCACCTCTCATTGGCTGACACTATGTAACTTTGGGTTTTTTCAAACGTCAGGGGGATCTCAAATACCATGGGTGGGGTGACAACAATGATGCCCCTGTTTCTGCCCATTCATAAATATTTACTTGGGACAAGGTGCAATTCATTTACCGTTTTCCCCATCCATTTCACAAACAAGCCGTAAATTCATGGACTGCAACACTGCACAGATTGTTCTGCATGAGAATATCTGATAGCTTCTGTATCTGACCTCCCACCATTCCCCTGTGCATGGATACATTTGACCCACAGTAAATTAACCCGGAAAAATAAATGTTGTTACTCCCTAGATGGCTAAGAGATTTGTTATTTTATACGCCATGTCACCAACATTATTTGTATGACCAAATGCATAGATAGGTCTCCCAATGTATCAAAACATTATGAGGATGATGACATTTTGCTTGTCAACTCTAATTATATCTCATTCAAATGTGCTGAAAATACAGATTCAGTTGTGTAACCTAACCATGGAAAACAGGGAGCTTAATAGAGCCGAGGAAGTCCAGCTCACAGCTCTGGTGCAGCAGAGGTTCTTTTTAGTCTGTGATGTTGTAGAGTAGACAGATCAGATGGAAGAGTGGTGCAGTGTTAAGAAAAACTCTGCTGTCTGATTGAGAGAGCCGGGATGCCCAAGCACTTAAACATTAATGGAGATACCATTCAAATTTGATTAGGTGTAATGATACAGTAAATAATGATGTCTGTGTGAAACCATTTGCATGAATTAATTCCCAAAACCTGAAGAGCAACATTGAAAAGTAATCACAATGTCATAACAACACTCTGTAACCCTGGTCTCATCCAGATAATAGTCTAGGGCTGTTGAGAGTTGCAATATGACCACATAGTTAAAGTGGTTTAGCTACACAATGCTAAAAGGATGCAATCCATATTTCAAATAGATTACAGCATTGGAGCATAACAACAGTAAAAGATCTTCGGCCTGCCAGTAAATAGCAAAGGACCAACCTCATTTATATTGCATAATAAAGGTGTACATACCCCACTGCTATAAGTGGAAAAGGGATGATAAGAGAATATCAAGACTCAAAGTGATTGGGAGAGATGAAAATCAGTCATTCATGTTGAATCCTTATGACTTAATCAGATAAGAATCTAAGAAATCGGCAGAGCTACTTAAAGTAACCATGGTCAAAGTCTATTTACTGTTGTTAACAGGCAGATATTTACAGTGAGAAAGTTACCATGGATTTAAAGCTTAAATCATTTTTCATACTGTACATTCTTGGAGAAATACCCCAGCCTATGAGAGTGTGATATTATAGGGAGTCTTTCACAGGGTGGCTTGTGGAGAAAACCTGCAGATGACACAGGCCAAGAAAAACACACAGCTTTCCCAGAATGCTCTGCAGAAACATTTATTCATGTAAACAGAACTGGACTACGTACAGTATAACATAACAAAAACACTAATACCAACAAATACCGTTAAACAATAGCTTCATATAAGTCTGTAATCAGGCTCCAGCTACAGTACTAAACACACCTACATAGTTTGTTTATCTTTTTTTAACTTTTAAGGCAAGATGACTATCCATCATAATGACCTCCCATGGAAACACAAACATACACACTGCAAGTTACTCTACACTCTAGACCTAGACTAACAGGAAAACCCAAAGAGACATTCACATTTAGATGTACTGTTCTCCTTCATTAATATACTTGATTTCCAGCACCATTGCCAAGTCTATCATGAAAGGAAATATAGGTGCAATGTTGTGATGTAGCTAATAAAATGTTGAATAAAATGTTGTGACATTTAATGTGACTTAGCTAATTAAAAGATCATATGAATGTTGTAAGTGGCAAATGAAAGATCAATGAAATGTGTGGAACTGTATTTCTTCACCAGTGGGTTTGGAGAAGCACAGCTGACTACTTTCCAATCACTTCTACAGCCATGTAATAACTGGGCCCTTTCTTTCCATACAGACAGTAGGGTACATACAAAAATGTATCATATTTTCTATTCACTTGCAAAGTTACAAGAATTGTATGCTGTTTTATACTGTGTCTGTACATTTATTTATGTGTCTGTACATTTACATGTATTTTTGGTTTGGGAATACTCCTGAAGGTAATATGTAAGCTTGCAGTTATATGAAACATAGCTGCCTTAGCTAGATTTACTGTTTATAACAAGGCGATTGAATAGCTTTCATCTCCGTACCATCAATGGTAGTTTCATATTTTAATGAATAAATAGATTTGTACGTTGGATGATTGATTTCACACTTTCCATATGGATAAGACTGGTAGCACAATACAGTTGTCATACTCCATCTCACATGAGATGGTAACATCTGATACGAATAACTCCTGTCCTGTGGTATCCACAGCAATAGTACTTCCATTCTTGATGGCCCATCAGCTCATCTGTAAGTGAATGTGTCTTTAGTCCTCCCTCTCATTGGCACTCTGTTTGGGAGGCATAGTACAATATACACAGGCACCAGCCAGTAAATGTAACACAACTTATTACACACACACATAAAGAACACAGACTAAACAGAAACGGGTGTGGTTAATCATCATCATTACCTGGCCACCATGCCATTTCTCTCTGCATTGTTTGTCTGAAATGTGGACTATGGATGAGGCCAAAAGCTGACATTATCGTTCTTATTTTTTATTAGTTGCAGAAATGTAGGAAACACACTCAGAATGCTACCTGGCATTTGGCAGAACCACCATGAAAGTTAGTGTTTGTGGAATGGGTACAATTCAAATACTGAAATCTTCTACAAGACTGCTGCAGACTTCTAGCTCAAAGGCACTGGTGATTCCATAACAACATTGCAGAAGGTCGGATCTCTAATGTGTCGGTAAACATGGTAGCAGGCATTTACAGTGGCATTTCCTAATACTCTCTCCTAGCTCACACACTGCTGAAGATAACCTGAGAGAGGAGGGTGAGAAACGATCTCAGAGAGTGATTTTGATAAACTCACTGCAGCAGGTGGAGGTAAATAGCCCAGGGCCAATCTGCTCTGGGTTTGCTGTGTATTTAGTGGTAATGGGGTGATCAGAGTGACTAGTGTTCATGAAGTGTTCATAGTGTTCATCATCATAATAGTGGTAAAAGAGAAAGGGGAATATAGCTTAGAGGAGATGTTTACTCTAACACCCACCCTCCTAGTTTCCCTCTTGTTTCAACCATCAAGACAGGAGTACAAGCATGGTCAATATCACTTATGTGCCTGGTTCACTCTCACTCACTTACTGTTCTCTTTAACACTCAATCACTCACTCTCGTATTTTCCCTAAAAGCAACATAATCAACCCCTTATTCACTGCGTTCCTACTTTGCTCCCTTGTTAAGGTTGCCATAGAACACAATGAACAATGACGAGGCTGCAGATAGGTCTAAGCATCTCTTAACATCATTTGTTCAGCAACACAATGCTCATCTTAATACTGGATAGTGAATGGCACTTTAGCTGATGGGCAACTTTGACAACCAGTGTCTTATGAGTTTCCATATGTCTTTCAAACATCTTACATAACAAAAGACAACAGACCCACACACAAGCACACAAACATACACTCACATACTGTACAAAGGTTTGAGTTCACGGTGCGTAGTTCGGGTTGTGGAGTCATCTGTTATGGAACTAATCCCCCGCTCCACCTCCTTCCTTTGAGGTGTCCAGGCCAGTTGTGGTGCCGTACCTGGGCCTACTGGATGAAAGGCATGCGCTCCTTGTTGTCACTGTCCCCTTCATGTTCCTCCTCCTCCTCACCAGCCTCACTGGTCTCTGTGCTGTCACTGGCCATCTACACAGAATACAGAACACACTGTAATTTATCCAAATACAGAATAGAGTACCAATACACAACATGTACGGTATAAACTGTATCTATAAGAAAACATCCAAAGACAAGGAACAAAGGATACAGATATTAAAGTATCTGTACAGTGTTCCAGATTTGTTATGAAATATTACCTACAATTAATCACAATATGAATTAAATAGATTACTAATACAAAATATATATAATTAAGGATGTTAAAAAGCAGATTTTCTCTGTGTCCCTGCTTGGCGTTTCAGAAACAACACTGGCATACACTTGGATATTCAAATTAGTTCCCATGTGGAGGCACTGGGGCAGACTTCCTGAGCCTGGCTGCACTAAGTCAAATAGTATGGATGGATTCAGGATTTGGAAATACACAATAAAACTACTAGGGCACTTTACTAAAACAGCAATAAATGAATAAATGCACACTGATTATTGCACAATTATGAGTCGTTTCTGTTCTTTGCTTTGTCATTATATTCCTAATATTTATGTTGTTTGCAACCTAAATAACGTTAGCTAGCTAGGTAGTTGTGAAGCTAACTAGCTACTGGCTGCTGCTACCTTTGTTAGACAACAGCAGCTGGCTAGGTTTCCCCTTGACCTAAAACTTTAAGCTGCAAACCACAGGATTTAAAATTGAAGGAGGCAGTGAGATGGTTGTGTGGAGGATCTGCTTTGACAGCGAACCTTAGCATGCTAGCTAACGTTAGCATGCTAACATTAGCTAACTGCTTCTAAACAGTCAGCAGGACAACTCTTACTAACCTAGGGTGACTACAAGTCCCGGATTGTGCTGGACAGTCCAGCAGTTTGGCCCCTTTTCCACATCCCACAACCATACAATTAAGTTCTGCATTTGATTAACAAATTCAAAAACCACTCATTTAGAATTTATTTTTTTGTCCCGTATTTCAGTCAGACATTCCAACCTGTCTCTTTTCGTTTATGAAAAAAAAATGAATATCATAAGAATGTGGTAGCCTACTGGTGATGTTAAACACTTCTCCAATCATTGCTGAGATCTGATATTCTGCACAGCAAGACGAGATGTAGACTAATGTCATAGGCTTATTGTCAACCAATCATATTTCTCAAATCCTTTCGGGCTAAATTCCAGCTAAATTTGGAGAGGACAGTTAGGCCTAACTATTTTCAAAAAGCATGCTACTGATAAAGAACTACAAAAGTAAGTAAATAACCGTATTAGACTGAAAGATGTCATTTCGTTAAACTTGTGAGGCTCTCCATGCTCATTAGTTGCACAATAAACATATTTGCTGCTACTTCACTAAATCTGATTTTAATGTCTCCCTTCCTAGCTATTTGACCTTCCATGAGACCACCAAAAATATTTCCTTGGCCAAATATTCCCATATTTTCATAAAACAGCCACACATGTAGTCTCTCATTTCTGCATCACCAAATCTTTCGAAAGGCGTAGGCTAGGTGCGCTTCAATTACTTATTTGGTCAACGGACTGCAGGGGTGTAGTGCTGCCATTACTCTGCTACTTCTCACAATGGTGCTCATTTAGTCATGTTAGATCAAAGCTGAATCAATGTCTTAGAAGATCACATAATGATTCATTCTCACTGTGCACAGACGTCAATTCATTTAATTGAAATGACGTGGAAACAACGTTCATTCAATCAGTGTGTGCCAGTGGATTAGTATTCTACATAACAAAACCAAATATAATAGCATAGTATAACATTACTGTTACACCAAAAATACCACTTAATTTCTTATGAGATTTTAGGATGGTAAACTGAATATTCCCCCAAAATGATCAGACGGCCAAAACTCAACAGCGCCAGAATGTGCTATGATTGAAAAAAAAAAAAATACAGAAAGGCTATGAAGTTTAACACCATCTGCTCTAATTTGCCCACTAAATAGGAATTCACGAAGATATAAATACATATTACCATGAAACTATTTGAGATCAAATGATCGGCATGCAGACGCAGTTTGGACATTTCACTGGTAAAATGTGAAGAATTATCATTCATTTATGACAGTGATGATGCCATGGCCTATTTTGAAACGAGGGATGCCTAACTTGGTGTTTGAGGGTATTAAAAATATAAATGTTTCTTGAGACAATATGTATGGCCATAGGTAGATGTTGTAATTGGAGGATGCATTTTATGCATATTCTATAATGATATTCAATAGGCTACATCTGGGTGGGATGGGGACGTGCTGCTAAATGTTTTAATTCATGAAGGCAACTGTCTCGCAAAATCATCCTGTTGTCCAACATTTGGGTCTTTTAATTGTGGTCTACCTATACAAACCACATCATTTGAAATAGAAGTGACAGGTGAGATAGTTGTTGCATAGGCGTTGTCCTTTTTGCTAACACCAGCTGTGGATTGCTCGGCGTGCTAGCTATCTTGCTTGTGTGCAGTGAGTGTGCATTACTGAGCACGTGCCTCCCATTATCTCAAGAATGATCATTCACCCCACTGGAGAATAAAAACAAAAAGGCAAAAGCTGCTGGACCAATCACATATGGCCCAAGCAAATTTCAAGCATTACATTTGCTTTTTTTTCAATACAATTAAAAGAGTTTGAGATGGGGTTTTACTGGACAGTTACTTTAAAAGTATCAACATTGAATCTACATTTTGTCAACGCTGCTCAGGCTTTTGTTTCTTATGTTTGCTGCTCCAAATGGGGAAGCTGACATTCATGGGTCACTATAGAAACCAGTGCCATTGGAAGATATCATATTCATTGTTATCAGACTCAGTTTTATCTAGGAACCTCAAACCTAACCATGTGTTGATTTGGCCAAGAGTTTTCCAGGGATAAATTGCTCACTGTGGTGAGTCATGATGCTATTTAATAATTTCCCTTTTCCTCAAGGATTTTCAAACTGGTTGAATGCATGTGCAATTTTAGACCACTTATTAATAACTTGTTTTTGTAGAAAAAAAGGTCAGGGTTGTGTACTTACCAAAGGAGTGGGAGACTTCTCCACATCCAGGATTAGCTTTCCTATGTTGCCTCTGTCGTGGATCCTCTGCATGGCTTCTTTTACCTGGGGTACAAACACAATAACAAATCAGACAAAATACTGACTGTCACATAAAATCAATGTCAGTAATAACAATATATACCATATAGTTTAGACATTCGATCCCCCAAAATACAGCTTGTGATTTTGTTTGGGAGCTGTATGTGACCTTCTGAATAGAGTGTATGCAGTTTTAGGCACTGCACATTAGGTGGCAGTGGTGACACAGCAAGCCCATGAAAAACATAGCAACAGAGTGTGACACATGTGCACAGAGGAGTATGTGCACAGAGGAGTAGACTTTGCAATCGGGGTGATAAGGGTTTGCATTTCTCATCACAACAACTTCAAAACTACATTTAACAGCATCTTCCATCCAAACTCTTATAATAGGAGCCAGCTAAAAATCACATTCTTAAATCACAGAGTGTTTAAAAAAAACGTATAGGTGCAGTGAAATTTGTTGTTTTATAGGGTTAGCCATGGTGCAATTTTTATACACAGCCCAACAAATTACAGCCAACAACCACAACTAATTGGTGTTCAGATTCCAAACTCAACCAATCATACGACCAGTGTCAGTACATGCTCTCATTTAGAATGATCAGAGTGTTATTATCTGAGCGGAACAGTTGCTACATGTGCTAAGCTGAGGGCCATGTTTTAAAAGGTTACTGCCTGTTCATTCAGCTGGGTGGAAGTGAGAGGTCAAACATTCCACTTCCCAGACAGACAGTAACTTGAAGCACACACCAGTTCTCCCTCAAATAAATCAGTGCAGGTCACTGTATAATCATTCAGTCAGTCATCAGAGCCAGCACACATTTAACACAGCCAGGATGTGCACAAAGCATGACGATCATCACACCATTTCACAGGACTGAAAAAATCTGTGTCATTTCTAGAATACTGTAATTTGTATATTGCGTGACGTGGTCTGGTGGCTTTTCTGAATTGATATACATGGCCGGAGAAGATTAGCGTCCCTGTCCTTCATCTAGCCAGACTCAGTCAATACCCAAACCCTCCGTCAGAGCTCATGACATTTACAGATGATTGGAACTGCTCCCCGCCCGCCTAAAAAAAAAGGTGCTGCAAGTGTATTCCTCCTACTTCTAAGGAGGTCAACCCTGCCACGCCAATACTTTTCATCACACCATTTCACAGTATGACATATAGCATGATGAGATGACCTATAATGATTACCTCCTCTAAGTCAATGCCACTGGAGACCACTTTAGGGCTGCCCTTCCAAGTATTCTTACCTTACTGTCAGACTCCATTTTAAAGTTGCATCTCTGCCTCTATACTCTTTGTTCTATGTGGTGACGTTTCACCAATCCCAATGTTTCAGTGCTCAAAGCACACCACTCCCCATGCCCCCCATCACCTGTTGCTACGTACAGCAGAGAAGGGATAGCTGAGACCAGTCTGCCCTGATGCATCTCAGGGATATTGCCTCTATGCTCAGTGTGATTACTGCAGAATGAATCCATTTACAGCAGTCCATGGCCTGGCGAGCACAATAAAACGCATCACTGAGAGAGTAGTTCAAAATATATCTTTCAAGGCACTGTGCATTTTCAAAGTCATATCCGTATAATGGAGCAATTGTCTTTGAATGTTTTGAAAGGAAGCAACTGAGAGTCATGAGTAGGCACCCATTACATTATTGTAATATCTTTAGCATGGAAATGTATCAGCGGTAACATTTCTACAATGATTCCGAAATCCATTGAGCACATATTGTGTTTTCCCTGATTGTGTGTTGTTTCATTCCCCTCTGGGTTGGATAGATCTCTAATTTCCTTTCATTCATCCCTGGTCATTTCTAATGGCAGTAGTGTTTGCATTACCAGAAACCCACTTGAGAACACAATTAGGAAAATCAATGTACCATGAACAATCCTGCAGTCAAATACGGGGAGATGCACTAGAAGGCTCTGCGTAATTCAACATGATGCACTCTGCAATGGAAAACATGAGTCACATGGCTCTACAGTGTGACCATTTTACTTACCTAAATATTTTGCTGTGTGACCTGGAAATAAAAATAAAATCACCCAGATGATAATTGTTGCAATGATTCCTTCACTGTACAGCAGGCCCTGGGTGCCACGGAGTATACGCTTGCATCATTACTACAAAGAAAACTGCTTGTTACCTCAAATATTTTTAATTGCGCTCTTAAATTTCATGTGCTCCCTGTAAAAATGGTCAGCGTAGAGCCTTGAGTCACATCCCTCCCTTGTAGGTAAACAATTATCAGCATGTGAATAATTATCATTCATAATGTTCACCATAAATCTAATACATGCTTACTAACTCAGCCACACAGAATATCCCAGTGTACAATAGCTTGTTAAAAATTAGTTTTCAATGACCATTGACTCAAAGTGGAGACTGGCTGCTTTAGTAGTGGCAGCTGTGAGCCACTCCAACCTGGTGGGTTGTGGAATTAGATCTAATCCCCATGTTATTTCTCCTACAACTCCAACAGGATTTACCAGACTTGAGTAGCACCGATGTTTGAAGTTGGAACAATAACTATTTTTATTTTCTTTCAAGACTAAAAACTGATATAATCTAAAATGTATTTGAATGAGACCATTTTATCCAGTTTGAATGGCAAATATTTTTTGCCTTGGGATATCCAAGTGGCGTGCTATCCAGACAGTACTCAGTAGGTACACCATGAGAAAACCATTTCTACCAGGTAGGTGCACCAATCCCTGTCCATACATAAATTATGATGTTAGTAAATAAATGATGTGATGGGGAAAAAGTGGGATCATAAATACAGCCTTGTGAGGTCATACAGTTACTGTGATTCAGTGAATCCCTCCATTTCTGACAAATATTGCCTCAGCATTTTCCTACAAGCCACTGCAAACAGAGTACTTTCAATGTGAGACAGTTGTGTTGGTTTGGACGGCTGTGACACCTTACATGGTTAATCCATCCCCAACCTCATCTCCACCCCCCATCTCTTAATCTTTAGGTTCCTTTGTTAAAGAAGATCTAGATTTAAGGTGTCTGCATGCTTCCCATCCGAAACAGTTTGGAACAGTTTGTCCATATATTATGACAACATTTTGTGACGTTTTTGTTCGGCATGTTTGTGCACACAAAAAATATCTTGAGGCAAGCCGAAGTCTACGCCCCTTTGTCGATGATTGGTCAACATTAGGGATTCTTGAATGACAACAAACAGTTAATTGATGAGAGACAAATCGTTTTCATGCAAATTTATTCACTTGAGATATACTGAACATAACATCTTAGTTAAATGTAAAATTGCGCGATTTGGCAAAAATATAAAAAATTATTCTGTCTATTTTGAGGAAGTGGCTACGGCGTCTCAAGATGGACAAACAGTAGTATTGACACTTTTTTCTAATTTTTCAAGCAAAGGTCTTTTAATGGAGTATGCAAGCACACTCGTTCATTTCGCATGCGGAAGGCTTAAGGGCATTGAGTCTTCATGGGTTGAGGAGGGTGGAAGGAACTCAAGCATGAAACCAGAACAACATAATCCAGACTGTGAACCAGCAGTCTGTGCCAGTGTTTGTTCCTGTGTTCAAAGCCATTATCAGAGTTACTGCATTGGAAATGATGTATACTATAAAGTCATTCAATAACTGTGCTGGAAGGTAGAGGGGTTTCATGGAAAAGGGTAATGTGATTACTCTCTGATCTCGCTCATTAAAACTCATGGGGATCAAACATAATCACTACATGGGAATAGTTCAACCCCTCAGAGATGTTGACCGTGGATGGCCTATATCACTGTTCTCATTACCATGGTACACACAGACAATGTACCTCTTTGTCTGGATCCCATTGTTTCCAAAACATTCTTTAGCTAAAAGAAATGACATAGCCTAAAGCAGAAGCAGGTCAGGGACTGTTAATGTGATGTTAATTAACAATGATGGAGAATTGTGGCTGGTTGGAGAGTCGGTAGGGGGTAAATTGTGAAGCAGGCACATATCTGGGAACCAGCAAGGAGGCTCCGCCATGCTTTATCCATGGTGAACCCCTACTGTACTCCCTGTCTAGATCCCGATTACACCCTAATTGGCCAAGACACTCCAAGTTAGACAGGCAATGCTACATGGGTATCCAGGCAACCTTTCCTTCATTCCATTCTGAAGACACACCCTCCACCCAGGCGAGAACCGTTTTCCAGGCTCAGCATTTACACTAACCAACGCCCCCTGAATTCTCATCCCACGCACACAAGCAACGGGAGTCTTTTCCCCTGGCTCGCCACCCCACTTCCCTTTAATGAGGCTCTTCATGGGCTGTGGATCCAGAGAATACCCTGCATTTCACGCCAAACCTCACTGACAGCAGAGCACAGGGTTCCTAGGAAAAATACAAAACATCTCATAAACACACCTTTCCCTTTCTCTCTCTCTCTCTCTCGCTCATACAAAGCTGAAACTCACATGCTGCACGATATCCTCCCAAGACTACATCAAAGAGAGCTCCATAGACAGCTACAGTATCTGTCCTCCCACAACTGCTGACAATTGCACAACTCATTTCACCAACAAACCACAAAAATAACTTCAGAATGGACTTCAAAGAACTCACTTGGAAAATGTACGGAAAAGCTTCTGCTTACACAACCAGGTATGGCTGCATCCCGGTGGTATCCCTGCGATGTTAAACAGTCATATCTTGGAATTCCTTTCTGAGACCATGCCAGAAGTAGCATTGTGATGTGTCGTACCGGTGAGTGCCAAGCCTATGAGGATCAGAAGGCCCTTTCCGAAAAAGCATTGTCAGGCTTGATAAATTACTTAACATTTTATCAGGCAGCTGTAATCTGAATGTTAGCAGAGAGCGGTCCTCCCAGATGAATGTGGGCAGCTAGTTAATGAACAGATCCTCCTCCCACAGCAGGAAAAGGCAACGGCATCCCACACCAGCCTCACACAGGAGATCGATCTCTAGGCACACAGCTACTGTCACAACTTCTAATAGATTCCAACATCCAACAAGACCCCAAATGACAGGAAAGGCAGAAATTCTGAGTAAGACGATTACATTGTCAGTCATATTATAGCTGGTTCAGGCGGAGGTGTGTAATGGGAATTTGAATGTTTGTGCTTATAACTAATTCCTGTGTTCTATTCATGTGCTGTTATATAAACCAATGTCTGTGTTCATGCAAGTGGTTGACTGAACAAATCCTCCTCTTATCAGTAACTGCAATTTGGCAGTACGCCCAGACGTTGTTTTGAGAACGAACAAACGATATCTCAGTTAAGGTCTCAGCTTAGAGAGGAGAAGCCTCATGAGGTGTTGGTCTGTCACATGTTATGAAACAGTTTTGGTCGGTCCCATGAATGAAACAAAACGATAATGATTAATTAATTATGCTAAATCATGCAAATATAACTTGTCTGTGTATAGCTGTATATAAGACAACTGCTGGGACTGCCCAGGAAAAGCTTCTGACAGACATGTGTTCTATGGTGCATTGAGTTGGTTGGAACCTCTCCAGCGCGCTGACAATAAACAATGATTAATTTAAGATTGACTTTGAGTGTCCCCTGTGTAAGAATTTTTCCACGACAGATGTTTGTAGCATAGGAAATTGCTTGAGAGCAAGAGAGGTAACCAAAGCCATAGCATCAATAGAACCGTGTTACAAAAGCTTTAGAAGGGAAAATATTTTTTCACCATGCAAAAAAGACCTCCCTTTGTGCCACCAAATAACAGAATCTTGTCACCATGTGAGCTAGAGTGACTCTAAAATCTGAAAAGGAAAATGCTGACATGGAGAAGATTAAACTGGATGTGGGTTCCCAAGACCTTCAATGTGTTTATGGTGGCCAGTGTGGCCAAGTTCTTTTCAGATCATTGTCCCACAACAACAAAAGTAGGTTTTCATTGAATTTGGCAAGACTGCTGTTCTATGGTGTGCTAGTAAGAGGACAAAGCATATGTTCCTTTTAAAATACAGTGCCTTCAGAAAGTAATCATACCCCTTACTCCACATGTTCTTGTTATAGCCTGAATTCAAAAAGGATTAAATAGCATTTTTTCACACCCATCTACACACAATACCCCATAATGACAAAGTGAAAACATGGTTTTAGAAATATACACTACCGTTCAAAAGTTTGAGGTCACTTAGAAACGTCCTTGATTTTAATCAGAACAACAGTTTTCAGCTGTGCTAACATAATTGCAAAAGGGTTTTCTAATGATCAATTAGCCTTTTAAAATTATAAACTTGGATTAGCTAACACAACGTGCCATTGGAGCACAGGAGTGATGGTTGCTGATAATGGGCCTCTGTACGCCTATGTAGATATTCCATAAAGTTGACCATTTCCAGCAACAAAAGTAATTTACAACATTAACAATGTCTACACTGTATTTCTGATCAATTTGATGTTATTTCAATAGACAAAAAAATAGCTTTTCTTTCAAAAACAAGGACATTTCTAAGTGACCCAAACTTTTGTGTATATATTTTTTTAAATATCTAATTTACATAAGTATTCACACCACTGAGTCAATACATGTTAGAATCACCTTTGGCAGCGTTTACAGCTGTGAGTCTTTCTGGGTAAATCTCTAAGAACTTTGCACAACTGGATTGTACAATTTTTGACGACTTTTTTTTTTTTCCGAAATCTTCAAGCTCTGTCAAATTGGTTGTTAATCATTTCTAGACAAGTAACTCAGCCACTCAGGAACATTCACTGTCTTCTTGGTAAGCAACTCCAGTGTATATTTGGCCTTGTGTTTTAGGTTATTGTCCTGCTGGAAGGTGAATTAATCTCCCAGTGTCTGGTGGAAAGCCGACTGAAGCAGGTTTTCCTCTAGGATTGTGCCTGTGCTTAGCTCCATTGAGTGTATTTTGTATCCTGAAAAACTCCCCAATCCTTAATGATTACAAGCATACCCATAACATGATGCAGCCACCACTACTAAACATTTAGAAAAACATAATTCCACTTTGATATTATTAGGTATTGTGTGTAGATCAGTGACAAAAATTCTCAATTTAATCAATTTTAAACTCAGGATGTAACAAAAAAAAAAAATTTAAGTCAAGGGGTGTAAATACTTCCTGTAAGTGCATATGAAAAATATAGTACAGTACTGAGTGGGAAAGCTAAGCTTGTCTTTTTGAAAATGTACTAATAGTCTTCAAATTGGGATGTTGTCAGCAGAAATAAAGAGATCCCATCTAAAAATGTCTACCACATCTGTGGATTGGAAATACCCAAAGGACTGCTAATAGCCACAAAATATAGAAGTGCATTATCATAAGTGACATTATCACAAGTGACATTTCAGACTTCTTAATGGAGCAAAAGAGAAACTGTCATTATTCTGGAAATTCTGATGTGCTATTATTATAGTTAGAAAATTCACAAGCTCCCGTCGATCACCTGAAGGAAACACGGTGTGCTGTGATGGACACATGTTGAGATATCTTGACTTGACACATTTAACAATGCAGAGGAAAATAGTCCACTCAGTCAAGTGATACAGAAATTCATATTTCCAATGCTGTGCATATACATTATTAAAAATAGATTTAATCAAAGTGAATAGGGTTTAGGAATCACAGTGTTATTATCTAGTTATTTACAGCCGTTTACATGTTGTTCAATTCATCTCTGCAAATCAGTTGGACTGCACACTGATGAATAACATTAACGTCTATCATTTCACATGTTTATGAACAATTCACCAATACGAGTCAGCCATCCATTTTCCTCCATGTATTACAGATGAACAGATAACAGCAGACAACCTTTTCTGGGGGCTTCAGTTCCTTTGCCATTTGGGCACATTCAGCTTACTGCCTACTACGAGAGGAGAGGACTGTGTTCATCATGCTGTCTTACACAGGCCAGGTTTGCCAGGTGTGAGGTAATTAAATCAACAAGCGTAGCTAAGGCCAAGATTTAAGAGCCTTCATTTACATGATAGTGGTAATAGAAAGGTGCAGGAACCAGAGCAAACATGGGGTGGATGACAACAGCCATTTGAATCACTGGAATAAACAGGAATGATCAGACCATGTGGTGGAATCAGTAGCTAACAATGATAACAACCCATAATACATGCCTGTCTTAGCACGGCTCATTTCAGTGTGTCAGAGAACCCACATGCTGCTGATAGATTTCACAGTCCTACAGGTCACTGGTCAGTGAAAATGTCTCTAGGGTGTCATAACAGGTTGTGGCAGCCTGGTCACTCTCTTCCCACCCCCACGTTCGGAGAGATCCCTGGCTACATTCCGGCCTATTTATCAATGCAGGGCCTTAGTTCCTATGGCAACAGTGCCAAGCTTGGCTCAGCCGGGGAGGTAACGCCAGATCTGGTGTGGCCAAACCGAGAGCTGTGCCGTGATATACAACCACGTAATACTAATGCTGTAGCTCAGTTAGTGACACGAGACAGCTGAGCAGGAGTCCACTGGGCAACAAGTAGCGACAGAAAAGGTGCTGTGTTGAGAATACTTCTCGGCTGTAGGATAGGATACAGATAGGATACAGACGACAGCATTAAAGCATTGAAAGTGTGGTTCAAGCTTGTGTTACACAAGATGTAGGTGCCAACTCAGCAGACTTTAACCATGACAGTCTCATTAATGAGAAATCGAAACATATTTCCAGGACAAGGTGGACTAGTGAATCTACTGAGGCTTGGGTTATCTGTAGCCTGGCTACGGTGGTAGTACATCCTGAGTAATGCCAGTGTCAGTAATGGCCTTCTGCCTGATAGGCTGGTGAGGGGAAAACACTGCTGGTGCTGAGTTTTAACAAGTGCTGTCTGAGAGGACCATAAATCAGATTGTCCAGAGCTGCCTTGCCTGCCTCCTGCCAATGCCAGATCTGAGGCGTCAGGGAGCAGAGTGGAACAGCCAGGCTGGTTGGGAGGGAGAGCTCTGCAACAACAGTAAACAACTGTCCGAAAACAACCGATATGCATTCAGGTGTCAGGTCACTGACAATTCCTAGGCAACAGACAAATGGATGTGGCCCAAGGTAAAAATGGGTTCTTCCCTGAGTGAGCAGCACAGCATAAAGCATACTAGAGTTGTGTTTCTGGAGGGGTGTTCATTTCCTGGAGTGCTGTGAAAGACTGACTTGTTTGGAGGAGCAGGATACAGCTGGTTGATGTGCATCTCTAGGGGGGAGCTTTGTGCATTCTCCGGCTGCATTCCTCTAATAGCCCCCTCAACTTTATTATGGACCTCTCCAGGACATCACTTGACTCACGGACACAGGAGAGAATTGCCTCTGTGATGCTCAGGGCGTTCAGAAATAGTTTGTAGTAATTGAAATCTGTGGCTTCAAAGCCACTCTTCAAAGCAGAGGAAGAAAAAAAGACAGAAACACATCATTGCCTTTCTCCAAGACAAAAGCCTTATAGGTAAACTTGATTTCCATTGTGCAAACCCGTTTTGATATATTGCTTTGCAAAACAAATCCGAGTCTAGAGACCTTAAGAGGCTGTGGAGAACAAAATGATATCCCCTGGTCAGGACGTCACGGGGAGATGGTGCATGAGTTCCCTCATTACCTTCTGTTCCACAGTAGTCGAGGACCATACCAAACAATCACAGTGAGGCCCCTGGCCACACTGGTGTTGAATGATGACTGTTGCTGTCATAGAAAGTATCCAGATAATCATCTTCAGCTCAGGGGGTTAAATGGCATCCAGAAAGCATGGCCACAACACAGGTAATAAGATTCACATTGCTTGGAGAAGACATGGCCAACTCATCTATTTCCCCCTCTGGGTCTGGTATTGTTTCCAAGCAGAACAGTAGGATCATAAACAAGGATGACTATTAGGGCTGAGCTTTAGTGTGAGCGATGCTGTGAAATGTTACAACACTGAAGCCTCCTTCAAACCTCTCCCTCTCACAACACTATCCTCCACTATCCCTTGCTTTCTCATTAACCTTCACTAATTTATCTCTCTCTCTCAGCCCTTACATTCTCTCGCCCTCTTCTGCGGTACCAGCTGCAGTCTCCTCAAGATTAGCAGAGTAGTTTTGCTCCAGGCAGTGAGGAGTCTGCAGACGTATCAGTCAGGTGATACAGACCACATAGCTAGTATGTTATTACATCTTATGATGAGTATGGAGCAGCAGGTACTAATCTCCCTGACTTTCTAAATGACACTTTTCCATGCTGTGACGGCATAAGGCAGAACACACCTTCACATCCAAAACATGACTCTCTGTGTGGTGGAGGCTTCCAGATAGAAAACATGTGTTCTGAAGAGCCCTCTTGGGGGATGTGAACAGCAGAGATTAATAAGAACCATGTCTGGGGAATGGTGGTTCTGCATTCAGGTGACAGAGCTCAATTCATCACACATCACATTATGTCTCCTGATGGAAAGGGACCATATGGATACAGAATGTCTCTCTGACCAACTCAGGCCTGCACTATTGTTGCACACGAGGAGTAATATCATTGTCAATAGTATTACAAGTACATGCAGTCCCCAGAGTAAAATGATTGTAGGTTTAGTCAACACTCTGAAAGCCCGTAAGTCAATAATGTTTCTAATGGACAGAACTAAGATAGGGAAGCCTTTTAGAAAAGTCAATTTATCAACTCAAAGTAGCTGACATGCTAGGATAGCATTTATTCCACTGACTGTCATTATTTGTTTATTTCAAGTTTATTCGGATGACTGA
Source organism: Oncorhynchus nerka (assembly GCF_034236695.1). Classification (NCBI taxonomy): domain Eukaryota; kingdom Metazoa; phylum Chordata; class Actinopteri; order Salmoniformes; family Salmonidae; genus Oncorhynchus; species Oncorhynchus nerka. The sequence continues at coordinate 71,014,182 of NC_088423.1, forward strand.
TTTCGTAGACAGTGACCTCACGGCAAATATTTTGATAATTATTTCCAAATAAAAAATCTTGATTGGAAAAAAATGATAACTTATTACAGTATGTCATATAAGTGTGATACATCTGTAATTAGGGATTTAAATTCCTCAATCACTTTCTTTCCTATTCTGGTATGAGCATTTAAAGGTGCCAACATCCCTGGCATGACTTTGCAGAATGCTGTGGATGGATCAACTTCTGAAACCATGACAACCATGCAGAATAGTGGGGAGTCAGTCTGTCACTTTCCCACCACAACACCTGATAGGATCAACAGGAAAAACAATAAACCAAGCAAACAAGGATCTTTACTGAACAAAAGTATTGGTCCAAAGTTTCATGAGCTGAAATTAAAGATCCCAGAAATGTTCCATATGCACAAAAAGCTTATTTCTCTGAAATGTTGTGGACAAATTTGTTTACATTCCTGTTATTGAGCATTTTCCCCTTGCCAAGATAATCCATCCACCTGACAGGTGTGGCATATAAAGAAGCTGATTAAACAGCATGATCATTACAGAGGTACACCTTGTGCTGGGCACAAGAAAAGACCACACTAAAATGTGCAGTTTTGTCACAACACAATGCCACAGATGTCTCAAGCTTTGAGGGAGTTTACAATTGGCATGCTGACTGCAGGAATGTCCACCAGAGCAGTTGCCAGAGAATTTAATGTTGCCCTACCATAAGCCACAATGTCATTTTAGAGTATTTGGCAGTACGTCCAACTGGCCTCACAACTGCAGGTCACGTGTAACCACGTTAGAGCGCTAAGAACCTTGGCGTGATCCTGGACAACACCCTGTCGTTCTCAACTAACATCAAGGCGGTGGCCCGTTCTTGTAGGTTCATGCTCTACAACATCTGCAGAGTACGACCCTGCCTCACACAGGAAGCAGCGCAGGTCCTAATCCAGGCACTTGTCATCTCCTGTCTGGATTACTGCAACTCGCTGTTGGCTGGGCTCCCTGCCTGTGCCATTAAACCCCTACAACTCATCCAGAACGCCGCAGCCCGTCTGGTGTTCAACCTTCCCAAGTTCTCTCACGTCACCCCGCTCCTCCGCTCTCTCCACTGGCTTCCAGTTGAAGCTCGCATCCGCTACAAGACCATGGTGCTTGCCTACGGAGCTGTGAGGGGAACGGCACCTCAGTACCTCCAGGCTCTGATCAGGCCCTACACCCAAACAAGGGCACTGCGTTCATCCACCTCTGGCCTGCTCGCCTCCCTACCACTGAGGAAGTACAGTTCCCGCGCAGCCCAGTCAAAACTGTTCGCTGCTCTGGCCCCCCAATGGTGGAACAAACTCCCTCACGACGCCAGGACAGCGGAGTCAATCACCACCTTCCGGAGACACCTGAAACCCCACCTCTTTCAGGAATACCTAGGATAGGATAAAGTAATCCTTCTCACCCCCTTAAAAGATTTAGATGCACTATTGTAAAGTGGCTGTTCCACTGGATGTCTTAAGGTGAACGCACCAATTTGTAAGTCGCTCTGGATAAGAGCGTCTGCTAAATGACTTAAATGTAAATGTAATGTAACCACGCCAACCCAGGACCTTCAAGGGTGCGTACTCAGCCCCCTCCTGTACTCCCTGTTCACCCATGACTGCGTAGTCATGCACGCCTCCAACTCAATCATCAAGTTTGTAGATGACTCAACAGTAGTGGGCTTGATTACCAACAACGATGAGACAGCCTCCAGGGAGGTGAGGGCACTCGGAGTGTGGTGTCAGGAAAACAACCTCTCACTCAATGTCAACAAAACAAAGGAGATGATCTTTCCAAGGAGGGTTCAACATGGAACCCAAAAGAGTTCTACCTGGAAACAAAACGGTTCTCCTATGGGTACAGCTGAAGAACCCTTTTGGAACCTTTTCTAAGAGTGTACTGTACAGAATCATGTACCAAACCAGCCAGTGATTCACATTTAAAATAAAAAATATAAAAAATATAAAAATATATATATAAAAAAATAATATATTATATATATATATATATATATATATATATATATATATATATATATATACACATTTTATTTATTTATTTCACATTTTCAAACAGTCCATTTATATTTTTCAACGGGTCTATACATTTGGGTGAGGTTTTTCCTCACATAAGTAGCCTCGTTTCACTGCCAAAAATAAAATTAAATCATCTAGTGTTCAGCAAAATAACAACACAATGTCAAATACAGGTAGCCTAGTCAAATAATTAACATCCAATCACATTAGCTGCTTCTCTCTTGTGGGAATTCCACTAACGGTCCGTATGTAGCCAAAAGTAGCTGCTGCTCATTCCGCTTGCTCAAAAATGGATAAATAGTTTAAAAAAGTAAGGCCCGTGTCCATAGAGACACATACCTGCTCTACTGGTAGTACTGCTACTACCAGCAGTACTACACCTGCACCTGTCAACGACACAAGTCGTTCTGCTTCCACGAGCACATCCAATGCTAGCATCAGTAATTCTACATTTGTTGTTAGACCAGCTAGCATGGACACTGACAGTTGTGAATCTGACGCAGCCGAAGAGCTACTGCCTCCTTACCCGGGAAAAGCACCTAACAACAGACAGGGACGTTGGACTTTAATTCTACCTGCTGCCGCGGATATGGCTGGGACAATGCTGGTGGACAAGGCCAAAAGAAAACTATACAGACAATGCCTTTATCAAACAACACTGTTTCATGACGCATCAGTGACATAGCAAGAGATGTTTTGAAACAATTACTGCTTCGCATACAAGCCAGTGAATTCTATGCGTTACAGCTGGATGGGTCAACAGATGTGTCGGGCCTGGCACAGCTCCTGGTATATGTCCGTTACGTTTATGGGGGGTCAATTAAGGAATACATCCTCTTCTGCAAACCACTGTAAACCAGGACAACAGGAGAGGATATTTTTTAAGTACTGGACAGCTTTGTTACATCAAATGGACTTTGGTGATGCGTTGGTATCTGTACTGATGATGCAAAAGCCATGACAGAGAGACATAGTGGAGTGGTTACGCGCGTGCAAGCAGTTGCTCCCGACGCCACTTGGGTACACTGCAACATCCTCAGAGAGGCTCTTGTTGCCAAAGGAATGCCTGACAGCTTGAAAGACGTTTTGGACACTACAGTGAAAATGGTTAACTTTGTTAAAGTAAGGCCCCTGAACTCTCGTGTATTTTCTGCACTATGCAATGATATGGGCAGCGACCATGTAACACTTTTACAACATACAGAAGTGCGCTGGTTATCAAGGAGCAAAGTATTGACACATTTGTTTGAATTGAGAATGAGCTTAAAGTTTTCTTTACTGACCATCATTTTCACTCGTCTGACCACTTGCATGATGACGAGTTTCTCACATGACTGGCCTATCTGGGTGACGTTTTTTCTCGCCTGAACGATCTGAATCTAGGATTACAGGGACTCTCCGCAACTACATTCAATGTGCGGGACAAAATTGAGGCTATGATTAAGAAGTTCTCTGTCTGCATTAACAAGGACAACACACAGGTCTTTCCATCATTGTATGATTTTTTGTGTGCAAATTAACTCAAGCTTACGGACAATGTCAAATGTGATATAGGGAAGCACTGGAGCTGGGTGCACAATTATGCAGGTATGTTCCCGAAACGGATGACACAAACAACTGGATTCGTTATCCTTTTCATGCCCTGCCTCCAGTCTACTTACTGAGATCTGAACAAGAGAGCCTCATCGAAAACTGTAAAAATTGAATTTAGTCAGAAGTCACTGCCAGATTTCTGGATAGGGCTGCGCTCAGAGTATCCTGCCTTGACAAATCGCGCTGTTAAGACACTGATGCCCTTTGCAAAGACGTACCTATGTGAAAGTGGATTCTCAGCCCTCCCTAGCATGAAAACTAAATACAGGCACAGACTGTGTGTAGAAAATGATTTAAGACAGACTCTCTCCAATACAATACAACCCAACATTGCAGAGTTATGTGCATCCTTTCAAGCACACCCTTCTCATTAACCTGTGGTGAGTTATTCACAATTTTCAATGAACAAATAAGGTTTTATATATAAGATGGTGAGATAAAGAGCAAAATGATTAATTATTATTATTTGTGCCCTGGTCCTATAAGAGCTCTTTGTCACTTCCCATGAGCCGGGTTGTGACAAAAAACTCACACTCATTCTTATGTTTAATAAATGTATCGTATGGCAGTGTGTGGCAGGCTTACAATGATGACAAAAAACAACATTTGAGAGTGCGCTGACCCTGGTGCTAGAGGGGGAACACAGCTGGAGGTTGAATGTTTGAAGGGGTAAAGGACTATAAAAAGTTTGGGAACCACTGGTCTAGTGCACACAACCACAACTTTACTTCCGCTTTAACCCAACCCCTCTGAATCAGAGAGGTCGGCTCTGTGACTTGAACTGGCCACCTGACCAACACAATGTAATTCAATTCAATTACATGACACACTGTATCTCCTTGACTGTTTCTACTCAAATAACAACATACCATGCCTTACCAGAGAAACTATTCACATTTCCTGGAATGGATAAATGAAATGTACAGTAGTGTTTCAGACATTCGATAGGAAGGACAGAAATCGTTCAATTTGTCTGTACATTTTTTCAATTGAAACAGATTTTGGTCAATATCTGTATATATATCTGTATAAAGAAATATAACTGAGTGTAAACACCAGTAATATGAATGGAGAGGAAAAGCCTTTCACTGTTCTATCAGCAGGGGATCTTGTGAATAATTAAACCACCAATCATCTACCTCATAGCAGCAGGAGTGTTGTCTCAATAAATGACTCTATGACCCTCTGTGCTGAGCTGCCTGCTAACCACTAGCAGCTCCACTATCAAGTCCACAGAAATAGCAGAATGTGTGAAACACCCAAATGTCACATTTGTGTTTCTTTACAAACAGAGTTGGTGACGGTGTAGAAACAGAAAGAGGAAAACAGACACCCAGAGAGATGCACTGGCAGAGATGGAGAGATTGATGTATGGAATTCATGTGGGCGTGAATGTGAACGTCACATAACTGCAGCCATCAAAACAAGCAACTGGTCTCAACGGCCCACCTGCCATCTGTGGGCCGAATCAATGTCCACTAACAGCGGAACAGTGACAAACAACAGATGACACTCCATCCAAGATGTTTCCATACCACCTTCTCTAAAACTTTCCTACTACCCATCTGTGTTTCCTTAGTGACCGTGTGGATCATTCCCAGATTGGCTGTATAGTAGTCAAAGACATCATGCCAGATGTGTTCAGGGAAATGTTCCTGCCCACCAGCTGTCCACTTACCTCCTCCAGTGCCCAAAGGGAGTCAACCACAGGTTTGATCTTCTTCTGGTTGTAGAGGGAGAAGAGTTTCTCCACCACCGTTTTCACCTGCCCACACCTGCCCTGCTTGAACAGGAGGTTGAGCAGCGAGAATCCAGCAATGACCTTGTTCTCCTCGTAGAGTTTAATAGGGTTCACCTTCTCAACCTGCCACCACTGGGGAGTCAAACCAGAGACACACACATCACTGACCCCAATAATGAATTTGTGTTTCATTGTAAGTAATGAATCCCCGATAAATATTAAAACAGACTGTTCCATTCTGTAAACTCAGTGAAAGACTCAGCATTTCTGACTCACAGATTTTGCAAGGCTGAAGAAACTCTTTGTTTCCCCGGTCACCATGTTTGATGAGCCTGAAAACACAAAAACAAAGACACAAGCTTATAGAGAGAGACAGGGTGGCGATGTTAACTGTTGGGCTGAAGTGATGGGTGAACCGTAAAGAGCCGTGAGGTGAAGAGGGGTTATTGTGGGGGAGGAGTGGTTGCCTCCTTTTGACCTGGCACAGTAAATGAACTCTGTTCACCGTCATACCATTAATTGATTCATGCCGCACTAGTGTTACAACTCCACAACTGTCATACTGTCCAGATTGACTATTGAGTAGATGGAGGGATATTACCGATAAATAATAGGACCATCTGTATTCTAAGTGTCCTTAGACAAGGTGAAAGAGCTTGAGCCTAGATCTTACAAGAAACTTAAAAAATATTTGTGGTCTAAGCTATGTCATAGTGCCTTCAGAAAGTATTCACACCTGTTGACTTTTTCCACATTTTGTTGTGTTTTAGGCATTTTTGTATTTTTTTTTAATGAAAAGCTGAAATGTCTTGGGTCAACAAGTATTCAACCCCTTTGTTATGGCAAGCCTAAACAAGTTCAGGAGTAAAAATGTGCTTAACAAGTCACACACACTATTATTACAAAACTATATGGACACCCCTTCAAATGAGTGGATTCAGCTATTTCAGCCACACAGGTGTATAAAATCGAGCACACCGCCATGCAATCTCCATAGACAAACAACAAATTTCTGCCCTACTAGAGCTTTCCTGGTCAACTGTAAGTGCTGTTATTGTGAAGTGGAAACGTCTAGGAGGAACAACGGCTCAGCAGCGAAGTGGTAGGCCACACAAGCTCACAGAACGGGGCCGCTGAGTGCTGAAGTGCGTAGCGCGTAAAAATCGTCTGTCCTCGGTTGCAACACTCACTATCGAGTTCCAAAATGCCTCTGGTAGCAACGTCGGCACAAGAACTGTTCGTCAGGAGCTTAATGAAATGGGTTTCCATGGACTAGCAGCCGCACACAAGCCTAAGATCACCATGTGCAATGTCAAGCGTCGGTTGCAGTGGTGTAAAGCTCACCGCCATTGGACTCTGGAGCAGTGGAAATGCATTCTCTGGAGTGATGAAGAGCACTTTACCATCTTGCCTTCCAACGGACAAATCTGAGTTTGGCGGATGCCAGGACAATGCTACCTGCTCGAATGCATAGTCCCAACGGTAAAGTTTGGTGGATGAGGAATAATGGTCTGTGGCTATTTTTCATGGTTCAGGCTAGGCTCCTTAGATACAGTTAAGGGAAATCTTAACGCTACAGCATACATTCTAGATGATTCTATGCTTCCAACTTTGTGGCAACAGTTTGGGGAAGGACCTTTCCTATTTCAGCATGACAATGCCCCTGTGCACAAAGTGAAGTCCATACAGACTGCGAGCCAGGCCTAATTGCCCAACATCCGTGCCCGACCTCACTAATGCTCTTTTGGCTGAACGGAAGCAAGTCCCCACAGTAATGTTCCAACATCTAGTGGAAAGCCTTCCCAGAAGAGTGGACGCTGTTATAGCAGCAAAGGGGGGATCAACTCCATATTAATGCTCATGATTTTGGAATGAGATGTCTGACTAGCAGGTGTCCACATACTTTTGGTTAAGTAGTGTAAGTAGTTGCATGGACTCTGGGTGCATTAATAGTTTTTAACATGAATTTTGAATTACTACCTCATCTCTGTAACCCACACATACAATAATATGTAAGGTCCCTCAGTCGAGCAGTGCATTTGAAATACAGATTCAATTACAAAGACCAGGGAGGTTTCCAATGCCTTGCAAAGAAGGGCACCTATTTGTAGATGGGTAAAAAATCTAATAAAAAGCAGACATTGAATATCCCTTTGAGCATGGTGAAGTTATTAATCACACTTTGGATGGTGTATCAATACACCCAGTCACTACAAAGATACAGGTGTCCTTTCTAACTCAGTTGCCAGAGAGGAAGGAAACCGCTCAGGGATTTCACCATGCCAATAGTGACTTTAAAACAGTTGCAGAGTTTAATGGCTGTGATAGGAAAAAACTGAGGATTGATCAACAACATTGTAGTTACTCTACAATACTAAGAAGGAATCTTGAACAGAACTATTCAAAAATATGCATCCAGTTTGCAACAAGACACTAAAGTAATAATGCAAAAAATGTGGTAAAGCAATTAACTTTTTGTCCTGAATACAAAGTATTATGTTTGGGGCAAATCCAATACAACACATTACCGAGTACTACTCTCCATATTTTCAAGCATAGTGGTGGCTGCATCAAGTTATGGGTATGCTTGTAATCATTAAGGACTGGGGAGTTTTTCAGAATACAGAATACATAGAGAGAATGGAGCTAAGCACAGGCAAATCCTACAGTAAAACCTTGTTCCACCAGACACTGGGAGATGACTTCACCTTGCAGCAGGACAACAATAAATAACACAAGACCAAATCTACACTGAAGTTGCTTACCAAGAAAACAGTGTATGTTTCTGAGTGGCAAGTTACCGTTTTGACTTAAATCTGCTTGAAAATATATGGGAAGTCTTGTAATGATCAACAACTAATTTTTTAAAAGAATAAATGGGCAAATATTGTACAATCCAGGTTTGCAGAAAGACTCACAGTTGTAATTGCTGCCAAATGTTTTAAATTTTTTAAATTTAACTAGGCAGGTCAGTTAAGAACAAATTCTTAATAACAATGACAGCCTACTAGGGAACAGTGGGTTAACTGCCTTGTTCAGGGGCAGACCAACAGATTTTTACCTTGTCAGCTCGGGGATTCGATCTAGCAACCTTTCGGTTACTGGCCCAACGCTATAACCACTAGGCTACCTGCCGCTACATGTATTGACTCAGGAGTGTGAATACTTAAGTAAATGAGATATTTCTGTATTTAATTTTGAATAAATTTGCTACCATTTCTGAAAACATGTTTTCACTTTGTCATTTCGGGGTATTGTGTGAAGATGAGTGAGATTTTTTAATTTATTTAATCCATTTTGAATTCAGGCTGTAAAACAACAGATATGGAATAAGTCAAGGGGTGTGAATACTTATTGAAGGCAGTGTATATGTATAGTATAGCACAGGTACAATGGTGCCTAACCTATTTACAATACCTGTCAGTAAGTTTGAAATCTTCTAAATTAAAAATGTCACTCAAGATACTTCATCATTCACAGGCTAACACCACATCATATCTCAAGAGTCTTATGTGCGATACTGGTGGCACAATGTAGCAAATTTATGAGTAGCATCCTGATAGGACACCAACCGTAGAGGATGTAGGTTCCCAGAGGCCTCAGCAGACCGAGGCCTTTACCAGTGTTCTCCCCAGACAGACAGTCCAGGACGATGTCCACTCCCTCTGGAGAGATCCTACCAAATACAGGAAATTCAATTAACGAGAATCAACACGTTCCTCATTTACAGACAGCCTCAACTACAGGCTTCATCAGACGATCTATTAGTCATTCAATGTTTAGTTCAGATTTCAATAGTTACATTTATATATTTTTAGCAAATACTAAACAATCCACTTTATTGACAATTCGATCAGCCCTTTGTTCCATCAGATTCCACTCTTGATTTCAAGTGATACATTATTAAAAGCATTGGCATGACTCACTTAATGAGCACAAATGTGAAAGAAAGAATGAGAGGCATGTTCTGATCAAGGGGTCCTATAGCCTTCCTTTCTGCCTGGTGGTCTGACCGCCTGCTTGGCTAAACTGCTCGTCGGTCTTATGATGCTCATGGCCTTGCATATTATAAAAGGAGCGACTTAAGACCTATTTAATTTAGCTTTTCTCTTGATCCTGAGAGGAATGTGGGGCCACAGAGATGAAAGGCTTATTAATCTGCCTCTCCCTCTGATATGGCTGTATTTACTACCATTGTGATATGCAGGCAGACAGTATTCTCCCTCTGATATGGCTGTATTTACTACCATTGTGATATGCAGGCAGACAGTATTCTCCCTCTGATATGGCTGTATTTACTACCATTGTGATATGCAGGCAGACAGTATTCTTCTCCCTCTGATATGGCTGTATTTACTACCATTGTGATATGCAGGCAGACAGTATTCTCCCTCTGATATGGCTGTATTTACTACCATTGTGATATGCAGGCAGACAGTATTCTCCCTCTGATATGGCTGTATTTACTACCATTGTGATATGCAGGCAGACAGTATTCTCCCTCTGATATGGCTGTATTTACTACCATTGTGATATGCAGGCAGACAGTATTCTCCCTCTGATATGGCTGTATTTACTACCATTGTGATATGCAGGCAGACAGTATTCTCCCTCTGATATGGCTGTATTTACTACCATTGTGATATGCAGGCAGACAGTATTCTCCCTCTGATATGGCTGTATTTACTACCATTGTGATATGCAGGCAGACAGTATTCTCCCTCTGATATGGCTGTATTTACTACCATTGTGATATGCAGGCAGACAGTATTCTCCCTCTGATATGGCTGTATTTACTACCATTGTGATATGCAGGCAGACAGTATTCTCCCTCTGATATGGCTGTATTTACTACCATTGTGATATGCAGGCAGACAGTAATCTCCCTCTGATATGGCTGTATTTACTACCATTGTGATATGCAGGCAGACAGTAATCTCCCTCTGATATGGCTGTATTTACTACCATTGTGATATGCAGGCAGACAGTATTCTCCCTCTGATATGGCTGTATTTACTACCATTGTGATATGCAGGCTGTATTTAGACATTGTATATCTCTCCCTCTGATATGGCTGTATTTACTACCATTGTGATATGCAGGCAGACAGTATTCTCCCTCTGATATGGCTGTATTTACTACCATTGTGATATGCAGGCAGACAGTATTCTCCCTCTGATATGGCTGTATTTACTACCATTGTGATATGCAGGCAGACAGTATTCTCCCTCTGATATGGCTGTATTTACTACCATTGTGATATGCAGGCAGACAGTATTCTCCCTCTGATATGGCTGTATTTACTACCATTGTGATATGCAGGCAGACAGTATTCTCCCTCTGATATGGCTGTATTTACTACCATTGTGATATGCAGGCAGACAGTATTCTCCCTCTGATATGGCTGTATTTACTACCATTGTGATATGCAGGCAGACAGTATTCTCCCTCTGATATGGCTGTATTTACTACCATTGTGATATGCAGGCAGACAGTATTCTCCCTCTGATATGGCTGTATTTACTACCATTGTGATATGCAGGCAGACAGTATTCTCCCTCTGATATGGCTGTATTTACTACCATTGTGATATGCAGGCAGACAGTATTCTCCCTCTGATATGGCTGTATTTACTACCATTGTGATATGCAGGCAGACAGTATTCTCCCTCTGATATGGCTGTATTTACTACCATTGTGATATGCATGCAGACAGTATTCTCCCTCTGATATGGCTGTATTTACTACCATTGTGATATGCAGGCAGACAGTATTCTCCCTCTGATATGGCTGTATTTACTACCATTGTGATATGCAGGCAGACAGTATTCTCCCTCTGATATGGCTGTATTTACTACCATTGTGATATGCAGGCAGACAGTATTCTCCCTCTGATATGGCTGTATTTACTACCATTGTGATATGCAGGCAGACAGTATTCTCCCTCTGATATGGCTGTATTTTACTACCATTGTGATATGCAGGCAGACAGTATTCTCCCTCTGATATGGCTGTATTTACTACCATTGTGATATGCAGGCAGACAGTATTCTCCCTCTGATATGGCTGTATTTACTACCATTGTGATATGCAGGCAGACAGTATTCTCCCTCTGATATGGCTGTATTTACTACCATTGTGATATGCAGGCAGACAGTATTCTCCCTCTGATGGCTGTATTTACTACCATTGTGTATTTACTACCATTGTGATATGCAGGCAGACAGTATTCTCCCTCTGATATGGCTGTATTTACTACCATTGTGATATGCAGGCAGACAGTATTCTCCCTCTGATATGGCTGTATTTACTACCATTGTGATATGCAGGCAGACAGTAATCTCCCTCTGATATGGCTGTATTTACTACCATTGTGATATACAGGCAGACAGTATTCTCCCTCTGATATGGCTGTATTTACTACCATTGTGATATGCAGGCAGACAGTATTCTCCCTCTGATATGGCTGTATTTACTACCATTGTGATATGCAGGCAGACAGTATTCTCCCTCTGATATGGCTGTATTTACTACCATTGTGATATGCAGGCAGACAGTATTCTCCCTCTGATATGGCTGTATTTACTACCATTGTGATATGCAGGCAGACAGTATTCTCCCTCTGATATGGCTGTATTTACTACCATTGTGATATGCAGGCAGACAGTATTCTCCCTCTGATATGGCTGTATTTACTACCATTGTGATATGCAGGCAGACAGTATTCTCCCCTCTGATATGGCTGTATTTACTACCATTGTGATATGCAGGCAGACAGTATTCTCCCTCTGATATGGCTGTATTTACTACCATTGTGATATGCAGGCAGACAGTATTCTCCCTCTGATATGGCTGTATTTACTACCATTGTGATATGCAGGCAGACAGTATTCTCCCTCTGATATGGCTGTATTTACTACCATTGTGATATGCAGGCAGACAGTATTCTCCCTCTGATATGGCTGTATTTACTACCATTGTGATATGCAGGCAGACAGCTGTATTTACTACCATTGTGATATGCAGGCAGACAGTATTCTCCCTCTGATATGGCTGTATTTACTACCATTGTGATATGCAGGCAGACAGTATTCTCCCTCTGATATGGCTGTATTTACTACCATTGTGATATGCAGGCAGACAGTATTCTCCCTCTGATATGGCTGTATTTACTACCATTGTGATATGCAGGCAGACAGTATTCTGCAGGCCTCTGATATGGCTGTATTTACTACCATTGTGATATACAGGCAGACAGTATTCTCCCTCTGATATGGCTGTATTTACTACCATTGTGATATGCATGCAGACAGTATTCTCCCTCTGATATGGCTGTATTTACTACCATTGTGATATGCAGGCAGACAGTATTCTCCCTCTGATATGGCTGTATTTACTACCATTGTGATATGCATGCAGACAGTATTCTCCCTCTGATATGGCTGTATTTACTACCATTGTGATATGCAGGCAGACAGTATTCTCCCTCTGATATGGCTGTATTTACTACCATTGTGATATGCAGGCAGACAGTATTCTCCCTCTGATATGGCTGTATTTACTACCATTGTGATATGCAGGCAGACAGTATTCTCCCTCTGATATGGCTGTATTTACTACCATTGTGATATGCAGGCAGACAGTATTCACCCTCTGATATGGCTGTATTTACTACCATTGTGATATGCAGGCAGACAGTAATCTCCCTCTGATATGGCTGTATTTACTACCATTGTGATATGCAGGCAGACAGTATTCTCCCTCTGATATGGCTGTATTTACTACCATTGTGATATGCAGGCAGACAGTATTCTCCCTCTGTCAATAAGTACTGAGGGGGAACCAGGGATTAGGCTCCTTAAGAAAGGAACTCAAGAGGAAAGCTTGGTTGAATGTGTGCATTTCTAAAGCACTTCAGAATAAATTCAGAATGTGATTATCGGATGGACATGCTTTAAGCCTCCTGATTGCATGACTCACCTCCAAAACACTATTCCTATTAGACAGTAGACATGAAGTTAGCCTTGGCATAGAGGGTTATTTTCTGATTGTCTCCTATTGAGGTGGCAGCATCCCTATGGATTGCACTGATTGCCAATCAAACAAGATAATTAGTGACGGGAGACTAAATCCATACAGTTACATATCGAGATATTATTTTTGAACGATATATCGTATCGTTATGACAATATCGCAATATTATTTTTGCGCTAGTTGTCTGTACCTACACTAAAACTCCAGTATTTTTCCTCCAAAGCTTGCTCTCCATCTTCTTTTTAAATAGGGAGCCAATTTGTTTTCAGCACTTTTATTTTCATGACTGATCTAAACTAATTTTCTCATGGCTCTCACTTGTCCCTCTGCAGCAGACATATGGTGAGTAATATGTTTGGAACAGACAAGACAAAGACATGCAGAGTGATCTGAATGGGCGTAGTATTTATGAGGCATCAGGGCGCTTTCCTGATTGGCCCAGCTGTTCCACGTCCCCAGCAGACAGCCTGTTGCAGGTTGCCTTCAGAGAGCCTCTGAGCACTCTGCCCCACACACTGCCGTTGCTCTCGGAGACGAGCTACGTGTTGCCATAGGGACCGCAGCCACACACGTCCAAATATGGCATCGACTAACATCTGCATCCTCCCTGAGCTCTACATGCTCTGTGTTCTACGTTATCACATTATCATTTCATATGTACATATCAAATTGCACATTATAAACAGAAAGAGATTATTAATAATTATGTGAAATTATGTCTAAACATATTTTAATAAACCTGTAAGATCCAACGAAATTACACATTTGCTAACAAATTAGTCTTATTCATAAAAAATTGTGTAGAACAATTACCTCTGCAGCTCTATGTTTAGAAGAAAGATTTTATCCCAATAATTGCTATTGTAGAACAAAAAACAAACCTTACTTTTTAACTTCTTGTACATAATCAGCATTTCTGTCGAAGAGGTGGGTCACAGAGTCTTTGATGGCTTCATGTTTGAAAGATGAGGCCGTTCCAAACACGGTGACCCTGGGTATAGTGGAGCACAGCTGAGCCACAGCTTGACCCTGAAAAACACCACACGATCGCAGTCAGACTCTCCAAGACACAGACACAATTACACAAGGCCAATCCAGACAATGACATTTCCACAGCTTAACCAACCATAATCCATATTTGATATGAAAAATAATTATAATAATTATTCTCATCCTGTTCTAATCATTCAACACACTAGGTAAAGATAGTAAATGTTTTCTTGTCCATCTCTACTACAGTATGGTACTACATGTGTGAATTAAACAACAGAGTTATACCCCATTGTGTGCATCAGTCTGAAATCTGAGCAGTCGCTCTACTGTATGTTGACACACTGTAAGAGGTTGTTCATGAATTACAGTCTGTAGGAGCATCTCTAGAAGCTGGGAATTAAAGCTGGGAATCACTAACAGTGCTTTCACTAAAGGGAAATGTGCTACATGAGCCTGATAATTCAATGTCTTGTAAAAGAAAAAAGATTTTAAAAATTTGAAGTCTGTGTGCATATATACTGTAACCAGCACAGCCCAGACACTCTTATCTTCAACCACAGTCACATCTTTCCTAGATGTCGTTTTCTCAGCCACATCTCACCATCATCTTCAATCATGAATAGAGCATTATGTAAAACAGCATCTGAGCTGTCTGATAATAGCCACAGGCTGTTACCCTCAAGAGCCACCAGAGATACACACCTTGGCGGTATCTATAGTAACATCACTGATATCATTTTCAGGAGATGCTGTGTTTTTCTTTCCACCTCCTTTCGGGAGTTGACTTACCACACCCCCCCCTGCTGAGTGGACCAATACTGACATCCCCTCTCGGAGATTGGCAACCTCAAACAGCATCATGTAGGCAGCCACGAAGTTCATGGAGAAGGCCGCTGCCTCAGGAAATGTCATATCATCAGGCATGTTATAGACGTAATCCAGTGGTGTGCAAACCACCTCTGCCCAGGCGTTGTAATTTACAAAAGCCATAACCCGGTCTCCTATCTGGAGAGAGGAAAGGGTAAGCTATAAAATATGATAAATGCAGATTTGAGAGGTGACATGGTTACAGGTTCGTTTTAGATGCAACAAACTTCACATGTTACTCTGACCAATGCATTTCAAAATATCAACATTAACCATTTCAAACTGGAACACAAATCAATCATTTGGGAGGTAAAAATGCAAAGTGAGATCAATATAGTTGTGCTACTAATCCATGACATAATATCTGTGACATACTGTGATCTGGATTCACTGACCTCGAATCCCTTGGTGTTTCCTCCCATCGCCTCAACTATTCCAGAACATTCAAATCCAGGGACAAGTGGAGTTTTCGGAGGATTGTCAATATTACCTTGACGCACCATAAGATCCAGGAAGTTCAAGCCACTGCAACAGTAAACGTCTCATTGATATAAACCTCACAATCAAGCAAAGTTATTTATTTTTAACTTATGATATTGGAGAAGACACAATATTGCATGATGGACATTTTCACTATTTGATAAATGTTACTTAGACTTTAAATATGTTAATAAATAAATGCCTGAGCAGTCATAAATTCACAACACAAACTGTTTGACATCTACAAACCCATGCTTGAATTCCAGTCTATTAAAACTGGCTACAGTTCCAAGGCCATGGTGATTCACATGCACTGAACAATGAATAGCCAATCTGTGATAGAGCATATCTGTAACAGGCTCTCCCTCTTATGGAAGAATTGCATGCCACTTGTTGAAAGTATAGTTTATGTGTATTTATTATGGATTTCAATATTATCAATAAAACAATATGGTTGGACTAAAGACAATTATTCAATCCCTCAACAGAATATCCTTACTAAATGCCAAGTAGCCTATCATAAGAGAATAGAGCACAAATACCACAACTGTAGGACTTTGTATGAGCCAGTTGTAAAGAGAAAATCCATTTCAACTGGCTTGAGGTATTTACAGTAACTATTCCTCCTTCTGCCATAGCCAATAAAAACTGATTAAGATGATCAGTCAAGAACAAGCCAAGCAAAAAAAATATTTAGCCAAATTGTAATTAATTCCAACATTTCAGGTGTTTTTCCTTTTCATGATTGGTCCACAGACAGTCCTTATTAATAATCTACAACAAACAGTGAAACATCAGAGGACATGTGGCTTCATGAATGCAATGAGTCATTTTCTAGTGTCACTTTTACAAACTATACAGGTCGAGTTGAACCTACTTTAATTCAAGATTTATTCATGGCTCGCCCATACTGAATCAGAATCTGCAACATGTTGCAATACACTTGTGAATGTGGTAACTTCGCATCACTGATATTTTAAGATCATTTAGGCAGGCATCAATGTAACAATGAATCAACAGTTTAATATGCAACGTTTACCATGCTTTGACGCGAATTTTCACTTCTCCCTCCTGTGGCTCAGGCATCGCCTTCTTGGTTACCCGGAGTTTGTTGAGACCCCCGAAACCGGAAAGTATTACGGCTCGCATTTCTTTGGTATCTCCTGCAGATACTACATTTTCTGTTTCTTTTGCTCCATTCTTCTCTATCATGTGCTCAGTTTCCTCTGTCATCTCCGTTCCTTCTTTAGCCATGTCGGTGGGCTTCATGGGGCTGGAAGGGGATGCTCGAGCTTGTAACTGGTCCTTCCCTCCTTTCAAGTTCAGAATGCGCAGTATGAGCCGAATCAGTTCTCTTTTGGAAGAGGGAGAGGCTATTCGCACCAAAGATGTTTATAAACCTTGGATTGCTGGTGCTGTGATTGGCCAATGAGAGGATTTGAAGCCACCACTCGCCATATTGGCACTCCTCAATTAAACGTTTCAAGGACAAAATTGCATCTATTTAAGTATTGTTTGTTGTAGTGGGGACAGTAACATTATTCATCTAAAAAATATATACTTTAAGGATTTAATATGTTTTTTTAACGTTTAGCTCGCATAATATGATTTAAAAGTATGCATTACATTGTCTGTAACACGTGGCAAAAACGAATGTAGACATTCATACATGTATTTATGTAGCTTCCAAAATATTTGTTTTACACTGGTGGGGAAGTGCCAAGATGGAGGTACAGAAACTACAACTCGGCGCTCCCTTACAGTCATCTAGTGTATATATAAATCACTAGCAGGGACACGCCTGGTGCCCAAATTGATCACGTATGTCTTGCAGTTGAGAGTCGAGTGGAGACGAAAGGCTTCGGTTCAGTCAGTCGTGCTGATGAGCCTAGTTAATGTTGACTTGATGGCAAAAACAGAAGCATGGCATTGGCACTAATTCAAACTTGTAAAATAAAGTTATGTTTATTTCAATAGACGATGGAGAAATAACTTGTAGTATTGGTCACCATCTGGATGTCAGCTAACGTACAACAAGCCGGTGTGAATGACCAGTACAACAGTATGATATCGAGGTGGAGCACTGCTGCAGCAGTTGCTTCACGGGCCAGTAACGTGGCGAATTTGTTCCATGCCACTTGATTATATGTAGAGTAGGACAGCAGCCTACACGATAAATAACTTAAAATATTTGTAGTAACCATTTAGATGTCACTGTGATACAGTCTACTGCCCAATGGGGATAGTTTGTTCTGCAAAGCAGGCAACACAACAACACGTCCTGCAGTAAGGAGAGAAGTAGGTATCTAGATAGTGTCGCAATATCAGGCCAGGCTGACAACTAAAGTGCATTTATTGTAGTGATTTTCACCAAACATGTGGCCTACAACTACGGCATAAGGTCAACATTTTTGTAAACATTTATATAAAAAAATACTTTAAAAAATCCTGTATACATATGATTCTGATAACGATATGTATTGTGCACCTATGGATTGTGCACCAATGAAACGGGGTAAGGCTGTACAGTGAATATACAGTACCAGTCAAAAGTTTGGACACACCTACTCATTCAAGGGTTTTCTTTATTTGTACTATTTTCTACATTGTAGAATAATCGTTAAGACATCAAAACTATGAAATAACACATATGAATCATGTAGTAACCAAAAAAGTGTTAAACAAATCAAAATACATTTGCACACTCTTGGCATTCTCTCAACCAGCTTAATAAGGAATGCTTTTCCAACAGTCTTGAATGAGTTCCCACATATGCTGAGCACTTGTTGGCTGATTTTCCTTCACTCTACAGTCCAACTCATCCCAAACCATCTCAATTGGGTTGAGGTCGGGTGATTGTGGAGGCCAGGTCATCTGATGCAGCACCATCACTCTCCTTCTTGGTCAATTAGCCCTTACACAGCCTGGAGCTGTGTTTTGGGTCATTGTCCTGTTGAAAAACAAATGATAGTCCCACTAAGTGCAAACCAGATGGGATGGCATATCACTGTGGAATGCTGTGGGAGCCATGCTAGTTAAGTGTGCCTTGAATACTAAATAAATCACTGACTGTGTCACCAGCAAAGCACCGCCACACCATCACACTTCCTCCTCCATGCTTCACGGTGGGAACCACACATGCGGAGATCATCCGTTCACCTACTCTGTGTCCTTTAGTAGTGGTTTCTTTGTAGCAATTGAACCATGAAGGCCTGATTCACGCAGTCTCCTCGGAACAGATGATGTCTGTTACTGGAACTCTGTCAAGCATTTATATGGGTTGCAATCTGAGGTGCAGCTAACTCTACTGAACTTAACCTCAGCAGCAGAGGTAACTCTGGGTCTTTCTTTCCTGTGGTGGTCCTCAAGAGCCAGTTTCATCATAGCGCTTAATGGCTTTTGTAACTGCACTTGAAAAAACGTTAAAAGTTCTTGACATTTTCCCGGATTGACTACCCTTCATGTCTTAAAGTAATGGACTGTCGCTTCTCTTGGCTTATTTGAGCTGTTCTTGCCATAATATGGACTTGGTCTTTTACCAAATAGGGCTATTTTATGTATACCACCCATACCTTGTCACAACACAACTGATTGGCTCAAAAACATTAAGAAGGACAAGAAATCCCACAAATGAACTTTCAACAAGGCGCACCTGTTAATTGAAATGCATTCCAGGTGACTACCTCATGAAGCTGGTTGAGAGAACGCCAAGAGTTTGCAAAGCTGTCATCAAGGCAAAGCGTGGCTACTTTGAAGAATCTCAAATATAAAATATATTTTCATTTGTTTAACATTTTTTTGGTTGCTACAACAATGTCGAAAATAGTCAAACTAAAGAAAAATCCTTGAATGAGGTGTGTCCAAACTTTTGACTTGTACTGTATGCATGTCCCCCAATGCAATTATGCTGTCTAATACATCCACAGTGGGATCATTGTCTTATGTCAGATGGCATCTCTCAACCGATCAGTGCAGGCGGAATTTACGCATTATCTTAAGTAACACAATGCAGTTGGATTTCAACAGATTTTTCTGTTTATTGTCAAATGAATTAATTATTGTATTTCATTTTAAATTATGTAACAACATCCAACTTTGTTTAGGATTATTCTGTCCAAATATGACACGATTCCAATATTTTTATCCCTTAACATCACTTTCAAACAGGGGACTTTTATTTTGAAGACAAACTGCAAATTCCACTATTGTGGCTACAAATGAGCACGTGATCAGACAAGGTTATTCGCAAATTTCTTCTTCCAGGCACATAAATTCAAATATTTGTGAGTATCAAAACACAGACCGAACATTAATTGACTATCACAACACATAGGCTACATGACACTCTGTATCAGTATTTGAGAAATATCAAAATTATGAATGCCCATTTACTGGCAATAGTTTATGTCTATAATCCAATCATAACCTGTTTATGAATAAGTGAGCAACAAAGTTACATCTCAAGTAGACTACCATGTAGTAAAATGTATTCTCACTTTAAGAAAATATTGGCCAGGGAAATAGCTAGTGGGTCCCACCTGATAGTGAATTTCCCAGTAGAAAAAACTGCTGTACATTTACCAAGTATGGGTCGCATTGGGGCCACACAGTAGAAGTAGGTCAACACAGTGATTATTACAATCTAATGAGGTTGTTAGACACCTGCAAATGACAAGTTCTACAGTAGTGTAGGCAAAATCCTGAAGTATCCCTTAAATAAAGACATAAGGGTCCTGTGTTTTTGTCCTTTTAATCACATACTATTTATTTAAAGCCATCTACTTTATCAGCAACTTGTATTTCTACGTTAATGGTTACAAGGAGGAATACAGAACATAAATACTGGAAACGGAATGAAAACTTGTCTCATGACAAACAAACAACTACACTAAACAAAAATATAGGATTTTCAATTACAGATGAAATGTACAAGAATAGTTTAATAACTAGTTGTCTTATGAGGTTTTCCGTCTGTTCACTACAATGTATTTGCATCCTATCTTTACAATGGTTAAAAACACTATAGGCCAACTCAATTGGATAGGGGCCTAATTGACTTGGCAATTTACTAATGAATCCTGACAGCGTTATTTTGTGCGCATCATAGCTTTTTAGGTCAATGTCTTCTGTAAAGGCATCATTCGAATAATCTCATCATCAATCTCATCAATAATTTAATTGTGTTTATGGTAAATAAATAAAAATATATGATGGTTTTAGTGTTACATTTATTACACAATTGACATTGTAAAATATGTCCCTACCATAAATTCTTCAGATTATTTCTGACAAGGAAGTAACAGGACAAACAATTTCCTTTGTTACCGTCACAGACACATTAGCCATTAATCTGAGATTTTGGGGTATTTATCCTTAGATGAAAATGTAATCAGCATATGACATTCCGTTTGAGGGGTGTACGTTCATAGACCTACAATTTGTAAAAGGGCTTGGTCCTACTCTCGAGGAACATCTGTGAATATTCGTAGTCCATGCATTCCTTGGATCTCCTCCTTAAGAGCCTGTGGATGAGAACATAGCAGTTTTCAGCTGTGCTGTTTTTGCAACAATTTTGCATATGGAATAAAATGCAATACAGGATAATAACTTCACCTGAAAGGTTTGATATAAGACTTGACATACTTTGTTGTTGCTTTCTCTCCCCCCACATCCGATCGGTACAAAACAGTATCAACCAAAGCAAATATACAATTCTGACAACTATATAGCCTATACCCTTCCATACAATGGTGCAAACTAATTGATCTCTCCAGAATGTATAGCCATAGGTTACCTGGTTGACTAGTTGGTGTTGTTGAATAGTTCTTTTCCCTTTAAATTCATTGGATTCTATATGGACTTCATACATGGCACCACAGCCACCTGAGAACACAAAACATAATGATACACAATTGTTATGAGTGCACCAAAGGAATCAGAGGCGTCATGCCCATAGGGGGAACAAGGGCACGTGCCCCCTAAGATTTGTCCGGTTTTTGATTTTAGCTCCTGGTGATGGGCAGAACTCGCAGGAGGTAAGATTATACATTCATTGGATTAAGCTATGTAGCCTATTGATTATTTCTTGATGAATACATAAAACAA
Organism: Oncorhynchus nerka; assembly: GCF_034236695.1. Lineage (NCBI taxonomy): Eukaryota > Metazoa > Chordata > Actinopteri > Salmoniformes > Salmonidae > Oncorhynchus > Oncorhynchus nerka. Next base: position 71,036,051 of record NC_088423.1, read on the forward strand.
AAATATTTTGTTGTTTCTCTGTAATACTTTTCTCAAAAGTACCTAGCCATTTTCTCTAAAGTACCTAGCCATTTTCTCTAAAATACCTAGCCATTTTATGAAGTTTGCTTTAGCTAGCCTGCTAGATAGGTTCCCAATCTCCCAACCTCATAACAAGCATAGCTTGTCCAACTATCTTAGCTGGCATGTCTACTGGCAATTTTGCTAGACTTTAGAAATGCAAGTAATTACTAAACGTACTGAATAAAACTCACATTCCTTTCAATCTTTTACCCAGATTTTAGAAGAGATGCAGAGAAACGTAACAAAAATAAGCACCAGGCATGATGATACAGACAGCTCAAGAGGTATGCTTAGATATGCAGAAACGTATTTGGTTTAAATGTAATCTGGCACCTTATGATATGATAGTTGTGAATGAATTATGATGCCATGATATGTGCCTGTATTGATATGTATTATGATCCCATGTACTGTGTTGTAATTTGTATGTAATATCCTAGGCATATTAGTGCAGTATATTGATATGTGTGATTTACAATAGTCAGAATGACACCCCCATTAAAATTGAACAGGTAAAGAGGTATGCTTAGATAACCTATCCAGAAAAATCATAGAATTAGGCATAATGATTATGGCTCTAGATTGCAGGAAACATTTTTTTTTAATTCAACTTCCCCCTCCGGATCATCCCCCCTCAATACTCTCGTACTTCGTAACACTTCTAAAATAATGTGTGCATGACGCCTCTGCCTAGGCCGAGCACTAGCCGAGCGTAGACTTAACTAGCCCTCGCGCAAATAAATTAAGAGATGAAGCTGAAAACCTTTTTTCCTCCAGTTATTAGTGATCATGGAGGGAGTGAGATGGAGCGAGGGAAGTGAAGAGAGCTAAGATGAGATAGGTACAAATGGAAGAGAGGAGTCAGAAGAAAGATGACGCGCCTGCTGTGCCTTTAAAGAATGGAAAGGAAGCAGATGTGGGGAATGGAAATAAGAGGATTGTCTATGAGGATTCTATGGTGATTGGGGTTTGGTTCTTAGAAAAAGTAAATCTGGGGTTTTGGCATACCCATTTGAGGTCTCAAGGTGGATGGAGAGTAGGATATGGAAGTATGTATGCAGTATGCTAAGATAGAGATGAGTTTATTCGCTAGGATAGGATTCCTATCCACCTCCCAAAGGGACTGAGCAGTGTGCATGGTCTGACTGGGAAAACGAGAAATAATGTGCTTTAGTTTACAGAGCAGGGCTCCACTCAAGGGTGTGATAGCAGTGCCTCTACGTGTAGAGGTTGAGCAGCTAAGAGGAAGGTTTCTGGTGTGTGTGAGGCCTTGCGGCGTAACTGTAAGGAGGAGCCTGTCGGTTTTGCTATGCTTTGATTTGGAGGTACTTTTGATCTGGTAATGTTGAGATATATTGAGCTATCCGGTTAGAGCATTCGTGCCAGCTGTTCTGCAGTGTTTCCGCTGCCAGAAATGTGGCCATGTAGCATCCGTGTGTAGGATGGGGTAACCTAGATGTGCAAGGTGTGGAGGTTTCCACTTAGTGGAGGAATATTTGGAGGATGAGCCCAGAAAGTGTAGTAATTGTGGAGGTAGTCGTGAGGCCAGGGCTACAGAGTGCCTGCTAAAGGTGAAACAGATACAGGTGGGAGGGGGTGTTACATAAGCAGTGAGAATCAGGTGGTAGGATCTCAAGGCTCTCTCCATTGCCTGCTCAGAGGGAGGAGGACAAATAGTGAATGTTCTCAGTGAAATGTATGGATCCAAGCAACTGTGTTTGGACAAATCCAGGTTTCTGACCTTCATTGCTATGGCTGTGAATTGTGCTGCACAAGTAGAAAGCTGGTCAGATAAAATTGGAATTGTTGTGTAGAGCAGCTGAACATTTTCTGGATAATCTAGATATTTCTGAAAAGGATCTACAGAAGTTGTTGGAAGAGGAGGTAATGCCCACTCAGGCCTGTGGTTAGGGATAATGCTTGGTATGATAGTATATGCAGTTTGGCCTGCGTTTTTGGTTGTTTTTCCATAAGTATTTTATTGAACCTATGAGTGCATCTGCTACTCCAATGCACTATTATTATTGGATGCCAACCGCCAATAATCCATAATTCTAGGAAGCCCAGGCTTCTGCTATTTCATTTCAATAGTCGCGTAAACGAGACCTAATATGGAAGGAGGACCACGCGAGAATGAGTCCACTGAACACCAGCAAGACACCAATAAATTCAGCGTCGTAGTAACACACATTTGATTATGCATAATGATCTAGCTCGCTGGGCTAGACCAGGACCCCTTTTGACACCGATGTTTCCATGTCTATTTACCTGATATGTCCACAACTTTTAGAGACGTGGCCGATGGAAACTTCTCTTTGAGAAGTTGTGCAATTCGGGTCTCTCCATCTGTCTGAGAAGACAGAGTCCTCTGCAACTGTCTAGAAACCAAAACAGCCTAAAACAAATGTTTTCAAAGACAGTTAGCGAACGTTTGCTAACTCACAATAAATATTGAATTACTAGATGTAACGTTAGATAGCTCACTTAACTAGCTAACGTTAAATGGCCAGTGTCACTTGCTGTCTGATTTGAGTGAGCAGAAAATCGCACTCAACCTTCAAAGTTGGCTAGTCTAAAGTTAAGCATAAGAATGAATGAAATTGATTTACTTGATTTTTTAGAAGAAATCTGGAAATAGAGAGCATCGTGACCAAGTCCTTTACTGAAGATAAAACTAACAATAATGAACAGTAATCAACACAGGTTTTTTTTTAAAGTCATGCCCCTCAGTTTTCGTCTCCACAATATGACGTAGGTATACAGTCGTGTCACGCAAACAGCAACGTACACTTTGTTGTAACTGGCGCCCTCTCGTGGTCTGGAGACAACCATCACCCTTTTCACACATTGTTTATTGGCCTAATTAAAACAATAATAAATGGTTCAATAATTTGTATTATAAGGGTTTTCCTTGACAATCCTATACAGGACAAAAAAATACATAAGTATATAACACACCAATCACATAATTAAATAGGTAGCAAAACAAACATTTTCATAAAAATATTTCATGGTATATTGATAGGTAGATGATTTTGAGGATATTCATTATGGTTTCCCTTGAGATAAGACTACAGACTACACTGGCATTAGTCCACAGATAACTGCTCACATCATGTGTTGTGCAAAATGTAGCAATACTAGCACATTGTTTAGATAATTTTTACAAGGCACTTTGGTATTTAGAGTTTCTAATACTATCCATATTGTTTCCCATGGTGTCTCTTTCTTTGTAGAGGGTAGTAGACTACTCTCTGAGTAAATCATTGCTTTGTCAGACTAATTTTCCTTTGGGATGAAGTATCCATGCATGTCCATGTGAAGTTCTGCATTCACATATGCTCGAGCTACCTCCTTGAAAGACTTTGCATCCAGCACTAAGACGAAGCCAGATTCCCCTGGATTGCAGTTGATGACTGTTGTCAAGACCACACCTGGACATAAGAGACATTTTGTTAGAATATTGTAGGTGTAATATGATGGACAGACTTTCATTGAAATTATAACTTTATTCAGCATACAGTGTGAGTGTCTGGCCATTCTAATCAAAACATAAGTCTTCATATATTTAAGATTTGAGGACCATGTAAAGCAATCTCACCATCATCATCTCCTTCTCCATTGGGTCTTGGAATGAACACAGACTCTGATGGCCAGCAGTTCTCCTCGCTCCATTCAGTCCTCTCCTTTGTCTCAGTGTCCAACTTCATGACCTATTTATAAATGTTAAGTATAGTTAACAAAATATTAGATAAGCGACACATGCAGTTATGTTCACAAAGACCTAAATTCAAATCCCAGTGACCTTTACCTTAGTTGCCACTGCAACACAAGTCATGTAGACAAATCTGTACTTCTTGCAGTTGAAGTCATAATTTATCAAATCAAATTTATTTATATAGCCCTTCTTACATCAGCTGATATCTCAAAGTGCTGTACAGAAACCCAGCCTAAAACCCCAAACAGCAAGCAATGCAGGTGTAGAAGCATGGTGGCTAGGAAAAACCTAGGAAGAAACCTAGAGAGGTACCAGGCTATGAGGGGTGGCCAGTCCTCTTCTGGCTGTGCCGGGTGGAGATTATAACAGAACATGGCCAATGTTCAAATGTTCATAAATTACAAGCATGGTAAAATAATAATAATCACAGTGGTTGTTGAGGGTGCAACAAGTCAGCACCTCAGGAGTAAATGTCAGTTGGCTTTTCATAGCCGATCATTGAGAGTATGTCTACCGCTCCTGCTGTCTCTTGAGAGTTGAAAACAGCAGTTCTGGGACAGGTAGCACGTCCGGTGAACAGGTCAGGGGTCCATAGCCGCAGGCAGAACAGTTGAAACTGGAGCAGCAGCAGTAGTCCTGGGGCATGGTCCTAGGGCTCAGGTCCTCCGAAAGAAAGAAAGAAAGAAAGAAAGAAAGAAAGAAAGAAAGAAAGAAAGAAAGAAAGAAAGAAAGAAAGAAAGAGAGATAGGATACTTAAATTCACACAGGACACCGGATAAGACAGGAGAAATACTCCAGATATAACAGACTGACCCTAGCCCCCCAGCACATAAACTACTGCAGCATAAATACTGGAGGCTGAGACAGGAGGGGTCAGGAGACACTGTGGCCCCATCCGATGATACCCCCGGACAGGGCCAAACAGGCAGGATATACATGAATTCCAAAGTTTCAAATTGGTTTGAGTACGAGAGATTAAGTCAAAACCGGAACCATTTTGATCCAGACCTAGACCAAGGACCAGTGGATCAAGACCAAGACCAGACCAAAACCAGTTTAAATGGATAAAAATATGATCCTGGGGCCTCAAAATATGGCCCAAAACATGCACGCAAAAGTTGGCATTTATAAAAATTTAACTTGACATGATAATGTCCTTATCCTCACGCAAACTTTAGACAGTTTCTAGTGGTTAAAGTATTGCATTGCAATTAAGGCAAAAGTAGCCTAGTTACCTAGTAGTAGCTCACTGGGGACAGATGTCAGTTCAACGTCTAGTTTTGATTTAGATTGGGTTGAGATGTCAACTAATGGGAATTCAACTTGAAAAATAATAAAGAATACCATGGCATTGGGTTTAGGTTAAAAGTTTGGTGAAAGAAATAAGAAATTGCCTTACATTGATGACTTTTTGCAAATCCAATCAGTTTTCCACGTTGATTCAACATCATCACGTTGGATTTGTTTGTTGAAATGATGGGGAAACAACGTTGGTTCAGCCAGTTTTTGCCGAGTGGGAGCCTTGTGAAGGGATATATGATGACACTTCATAACAACAACAAAAAACAGGCAACTAAATATAATAGCAATGCAATCATTTGCCTTTAGTGAGAATATCTATTTTATCTTTGCATTCTAAAATAATTAGAAATAGGCATCTATTTCCTATTCTTTATTTAATTTCCATGATCATTGCATAATAAATTCCTCACCTTTTCTGACTGTGATGGATTCCAAAGCGCAGTTTAATGGTAGAACTGACAGTTCACGTCCATTGACGTTTGTAGGCTTTGTCTGAATACTGGAACGTCAAATTCCTCAAGTAGACAATATTTAATTTACAACCTAATGTAATGTGATGCTACTGGCGGCAGAGAAGTCAGGCGCAGGAGAGCGGAAACTGATTTACAACGGTCGAGTTTAATAACCATAAACCACCGTAAACAGAATCAATACAATAAACGTGTCCCCAGGTATGTCCTGCTCTTCCATATGGGAGTCCCTGAAAGCATACCTACGTGGCCAAGTTATTTCTTATACAGCCTACAAAACAAAGCTCGCTCTCAGCGGCTTCGAGACCTGAGCGAAGCCATAGCTACATTGGATGAGAAATATGCTACACATCCTTCCTCTAATCTCTTTCAGAACGCCAGCTACTCCAATCTGAATTTGAAGAGCTCTCTACCAGACAAGCTGAACAATTACAAGCTTGATACAGAGTGTAGGAGCAAGGCGACAAGGCCAGTAAACTCCTTGCACATCAGATCCGTAAATCTGAGGCCTCATGTTTAATCCCACAATTAAAGACCCTGTCTGGTGCTACCACAGTTATACATAAAGAGATGAATGATCAATTCAAACAATTTTACTCTGTGCTGTACACCTCTGAATCTCCTCAAGCCCCTTTGTTGATTGATTCGTTATTCGATGGTCTGAATATGCCTTCAATTGATACAGACTCCCATGACGGTTAAGAAGAACAATTTACACCTGAGGAAATTGCAACTGCAGTGTCCACAATGAAAGTGGTGAATCACCGGGTCCGGACGGTTTTCCAAACAAATTTGGTTTGCCCATTCCTGTCTCGATTATTTGCAGAGCGCCTTAATACATCAAAGCTACCGCCTAGTCTTTATCAGGCTTCAATTTCATTACTATTAAAGAAAAACAAGGACCCCTTGGATGTGGATCTTATCACCCAATCTCGCTTTTAAACTGTGATTACAAAATCCTAGCCAACCTCTTAGCCATCCGAATGGAAGGCTCGCTGCACCAAGTAATACACTCTGACCAAACTGGCTTTATGAGAAATAGGCATTCGTTTTCAATATTAGACGCCTTATGCATATACTGTACTCTCCAGCGTTGGGGGATCCGGAGGTGGTGGTCTCGCTTGATGCGGAAAAAGCTTTTTACCACATTGAGTGGGACTACAAACAGATCACCGACCATTTCAAATCCCACCGTACCTTCTCCGGTATGCAATCTGGTTTCTGAGCTGGTCATGGGTGCACCTCAGCCACGCTCAAGGTCCTAAACGATATCATAACCACCATCGATAAAAGATAATACTGTGCAGCCGTGCTCATCGACCTGGCCAAGGCCATTCTTATTGGCAGACTCAACAGCCTTGGTTTCTCAAATGGCTGCCTCGCCTGTTTCACCAGAGTCCAGTGTGTCAAATCGGACCTCTGGCCGTCTCTATGGGGGTGCCACAGGGTTCAATTCTCAGGCTGACTCTTTTCTCTGTATATATATATATGATGTTGCTCTTGCTGCTGGTGATTCTCTGATCCACCTCTACTCAGACGACACCATTCTGTATACTTCTGGCCCTTCTTTGGACACTCTGACAAACCTCCAGACGAGCTTCAATGCCTACAACTCTCCTTCAGTGGCCTCCAACTGCTCTTAAATGCAAGTAAAACTAAATGCATGCTCTTCAACCGATCGCTGCCCGCACCTGCCCACCCGTCCAGCATCACTACTCTGGATGGTTCTGACTTAGAATATGTGACTTAGAACTACAAATACCCAGGTGTCTGGCTAGACCGTAGACTCTTTGCTTTATCTTGGCCAGGTCGCAGTTGTAAATGAGAACTTGTTATCAACTGGCCTACCTGTGTCACGCCTGCTCCTGCTCTTCCCTTCTCCTGGCACTTGAGGGCGCCAGATTACCCTGCATCACACATTCCTGCCATCTAATCATGCACACCTGCCTTCCCTCGTCACTTGCATCAGCATTATTGGACTCATCTGGACTCACTTATCTCCTGTTAATTTCCTCCCCTATATTTGTCAGTTCCCTAGCTCTGTTCTTTTCTGCTTCATTGTATTGTTTTTGTCTTAGTTTTAGTTCTGGAGGAGGAACTTGGGGTTTGGGGAGGAACTTGGGGATTACACCTGGGAATCTGTGCTGCACAGGGTGCATTCGTCCTCTTTTATCACCAGACACAGCCTCATTCAATTCAAGGTGGTTCACCATATCCACTGGTCCGGTGCCAAACAGAATATTCTCTCATTTTGATCCTACCTGTGTTGGATGTAAAACGGAACCAGCCACAATGTCGGACACTGTTGCTCATACAACTCTTTTAGCTAGACGGCTGATGCTCCAGAACTGGAAGATGGCGGTTCCCCATCATATAAATATTGGGTGGGAGATGTGTTGTGCTGTCTGAAATTAGAAACATGTCATTCAATAAACGTGGCAACCACAAACTGTTTTATGATGCTTGGGCTCCAAACATAACAGCAAACGTAACAACAAACAGCCTTACTTTGATCAGTCCACCCTCTGATGGCATTCTTATCAAAACAAAAATAAGGCTGGTTGGAGGAGCATTTCTTTGTGGGTTTTTTGGGAGGACTTTGAGGTTGGTGATGTGCCTATTGATTCTTATTGAATGTGATTTGTGGATGCCTTATTCCTCTTGCTCTGTCAGAGCCCAACATGTGAGCTTGTTTTGCCCTGTTTTTTATTTGGTTTACACTTACATTGTAAAAATAATAATAATAATAATAACATTGTAAACGTTAATTTTGGTCCAGTGGATGGTCAGTCTGTGGTCATGACTGACTGTGAATGTGAGTGGTTGCATTTCTCCACCCCTTTCCCTCTTCTGTTTACAGGAACAATGGAAAGGTGACCACTCTGTTCCTGCATTGACTACAGATTGCCCTTTAACCTCAGTACCCTTCTGCCCAGTGTGTTTAACTTGTCTAAAGTACTGTATCTTTATGGCTACTGTTTTTCTTTTTCCTAGCTGAGTATATTGTTTATTGTGTTGTCTTATGTGTGTAAAACTGAATAAACAGAGTTTTCCAAAACGTTTTGATTTTTTATGTTGCTCTATGGGGCGGCAGGGTATCCTAGTGGTTAGAGCGTTGGACTAGTAACCGGAAGGTTGCAAGTTCAAATCCCTGAGCTGACAAGGTACAAATCTGTCATTCTACCCCTGAACAGGCAGTTAACCCACTGTTCCTAGGCCGTCATTGAAAATAAGAATTTGTTCTTAACTGACTTGCCTGGTTAAGTAAATATAAAATAAAAGAATCCGTAGTGTGATTTATAACATACAGTAGAATTTAACAGACAGTTGATATTTTGCATTGAAGTGTGAAGGCCTACTGTAGTTTTTTTTTAGAATAGACATACTGTTCTAGACAAAGTTTCAGAATTCGCAGGCAGTGCAGCATATTTAGGTTCGGGAAAAAGTCAACGCAAAGCACTATTTAATTAAAACAATCTGTTTACATGTCCTTAACCATTTTCAAGTGCCACTGTAACAGTTAAAAATATTTTGCCAACACCTCCAGAGACATTTGATTACGTTTGCCATTTCTATTCCCTTTAGATACTGTCTTGGCCTGATACCAAGACTTCCAAAGTAGGCTAGGCCCTATATAGCAAATAAGGTCGTTATTGTCACCATAAAATCTGAGTAAGTGATGGCCCTTTTTAAGGCTGAGTTATAATGCTCAACAGGTCTGATTTAAAACGGTAAAGCTGTGTATGTGTGGTATGCGCCAAGTTTATAATCTCTTTTCAGAAATGATGCAAGCAGATATTTAGTGTAAAATTTACACAACGATTATAAATGAGGCCCCAGTAGAGTAAACATGAGTATAGTTCAGTGCAGTAGAGTAGAGTGTAATTCAGTACAGTACAATATAGTACAGTACGGTAAATGTGCTCCTTGTCTAAAATGTGTTCGTATGTATGAAATGCATTTTATCCTACAAAGACGGAATAGAACATTGTCGTGGAAATTCAGTACAGAGAGAGACTTGGTCTTGATCATTTCTTCAAACAATCATCTTTATTTAATATCAATTCATAATTGCGATAATGAGACCGTCAGCCCACCAGTCTTGACTGACTGTTAGGCTGAGAGTCTAGCCTTTACAGACGATGCACAGTTTTTATATAGCTGAAACCAAGATTGCTTAGTCAGTCACTTCTAACCTTCCCATAAGCCACCTTGGTTATCTACACAGGATGGTCTTTTACTTAGTTTCCCAGACGCCAGGAAGATGAGACAATGAGACATTGTTCTTAACTCTTCCAGGCTCCAGAGTCACACACACCACATCTTGTCTATAGAATGCTTGCTTTTAGGTTTTTATCACCAACACAAATCAATTGTCAGCTTCAAGCTATCTCTAGTAGAACCCATTTCCTCAACACCCAGACTAGCTGCAGGGTGCTAGAGTGGAGACCATAAAATACAGCATTAGCAGGACAGAAATATCTTACTGTTTGTTAAGTAAATAATTGTTACATAGCCAACAAATAAGGTGAATAGATACTTTTCCCCTCACAACATATTTAATGGTAGTGCAAGAGCACTTTATCCTACAAATTCATTTGAATTTATTCAAGATTTTTATTGTTGTTAGTTTTTTGCTCTGCATTTGCATCCAGTCAGATACTTCAGATCGGGCAAGGATCTCCCTGGTTCCCCAGGCTGGGGGTTGTGCGCTGGGCTAACAGTCCTGCCACGTAAAACATCAGTGTAACAGTCTAATTCCAAAGCAATTTGAGGACCTTTACTCCATTCGGAAATACACTACATGACCAAAAGTATGTGGATACCTGCACGTCAAACATCTCATTCCAATATCATGAGCATTAATATGGAGTCGGTGCCCCCTTGCTGCTATAACAGCCTCCACTCTTCTGGAAAGGATTTCCACTAGATTTTGTGACATTCTTACGATGTCTTGCTTCCATTCAGCCAAAAGAGCATTAGTGAGGTCGGGCACTGATATTGGGCGATTAAGCCTGGCTCGGCGCTCCAATTCATTCCAAAGTTGTTTGATGGGGTTGAGGACAGGCCAGTCAAGTTCTTCCACACCAATCTCAAAAATATATTTTCTGAAAAAATCTCGCTTTATGCACGGGGGCATTGTCACGCTGAAAGAAGAAAGGACCTTCCCAAAACTGTTGCCATAAAGTTGGAAGCACACTCTTCTAGAATGTCATTGTATGCTGTACATTAAGATTTCGCTTCACTGGAACTACGGGGCCTAGCCCAAACCATGAAAAATAGCCCCAGACCATTATTCCTCCACCAAACCTTACAGTTGGCACTATGCATTCGGGCAGGTTGCGTTCTCCTGGCATCCGCCAAACCCAGTTTTGTCCGTCGGACTACCAGATGGTGAAGCGTGATTCATCCCTTCAGAGAACACGTTTTCACTGCTCCAGAGACCAATGGCAGCAAGCTTTACACCACTCCAGCCAACGCATGGTGATCTTAGGTTTGTGTGCAGCTGCTCGACCATGGAAACCCATTTCATAAAGCTCCCGACAAATAGTTCTTGTGCTGATGTTGCTTCCAGAGACAGTTTGGATCTCAGTAGTGAGTGTTGCAACCGAGGACAGAAGCATTTTACCGTGCTACACGCTTCAGAACTCGGCGGTCCCATTCTCATTCTGTAGCTTGTGTGACCTACCACTTTGCATCTGGGCAGTTGTTGCATCTAGACGTTTCCAATTCACAATAAAAGCACTTACAGTTGACCGGGACAGCTCAAGCACGGCAGAAATTTCACCAACTGACTTATTGGATAGGTGGCATCCTATGATGGTGCCATGCTGAAAGTTTCTGAGCTCTTCTGTAAGGCCATTCTACTGCTAATGTTTGTCTATGGAGATTGCATGACTGTGTGATTGATTTTATACAACTGTCAGCAACGGGTGTGGCTGAAATAGCCGAATCAATTAATTTGAAGGGGTGTCCACATACTTTTGTATATATAGTGTAACTTTGACCCTCTCAGCTACTGTATGTACTCTATTATAAGGTAACTGGAACTGGAGATAAGCATATCAATATTTGGTGGAATCATAAGCTCAGTTTTCCTACAATGTTTCAAAAAGAATAAGGACTCTACAATCTGAGGTTAAGGTTTGTGTCACACCCTGATCTGTTTCACCTGTCTTTGTGATTGTCTCCACCCCCCCTCCAGGTGTCGCCCAACTTTTCTAGTTTTGACCTTTTCTGCCTGCCCTGACCCTGAGCCTGCCTGCTGTGCTGTACCTTTTCCCCACCTATCTGGATTACTGACCCCTGCGTACCCTGAGCCTGCCTGCTGTGCTGTACCTTTTCCCCACCTATCTGGATTACTGACCTCTGCGTACCCTGACCCTGAGCCTGCCTGCTGTGCTGTACCTTAACCCCACCTATCTGGATTACTGACCCCTGCCTGCCCTTGACCTGTCTTTTGCCTGCCCCTGTTGGATTAATAAACTGTTGTTAATTCAACATTGTCTGCATCTGGGTCTTACCTTGAAACGTGATAGGTTTGTATACTCAGCTAAACATATATAGCCTTAGTATTGTTGACTGCAAAAGGATGGAAGTTGTATGACCCTTGTTATCATACTCTAAATGATAATCCATTCTTCATTTGCATGTCCAATTTGTTTTGCAAGTGGGGGTAATGCTAAGCCAACTCACAGACCACTTTCCCACCATCCATAACATTAGCTGCATCTGAATTATTACTTTAAATTACAAAACTTTTTGTCACAAATCTATTTATTTGAATGCAATGACCTCATGCACACTTGGATTAGACCTATTTTAATGAAATTAAACTCTGCTGTTATACAGTAGAAGCTAGATTGACGGTTTTGTTGAGTGATCATGCTGTCATACTTCGGCTTAGTGAAACTAATGCCAGCAATGTTATCAATATGTTTTTTAGAACAGAAATACCAGGATTTTTTTCACAATACATACATAATAATTAATTTTTTTTAATTCTCAGAACTATGACAAACTAAACTATTGAACCAGATTTGCTTTGAAAATTTAACCTACATGTTTCTATGCTAGAGCATAAATGTTATGTAACTAAACAAAGTCTACTTGGAAATACAATAGAATGGATTTAAAATGCATTGTCAGAAGCAATTAAGAACAATACATCTACACATATGGAGGCAGCCACATATTCATACTCTACAGTATAGTGGAACATTTAAATACAACCACAAACTATGATTGTAGTATCAACTGAGATAATCAACCAGTGTCATAAGTATGTCTTTCATGAAATATTGTCATGATGCATATATATAAACAAGATTATATTTTCGGGGTGTAATTGGGTACGACAGTTAAACTAGGCTCAGGAGGAATTTGTAAGTCATATTCTTCAAGATCAATAGGAATATATCATTATTTTAAAAGTACAAAAATGGACGTACCAATTGCAGATTGCCCCCTCACCATGTTGCCAATTTATGTTCAGTTGAATTAGGACGTTTACATACACCTTAGCCAAATACATTTCAACTCAGTATTTCACAATTCCTGACATTTAATCCTAGTAACAAATCCCTGTCTTAGGTCAGTTAGGATCACCACTTTATTTTAAGAATGTGAAATGTCAGAATAATAGTAAAGATAATGATTTATTTCAGCTTTAATTTATTTCATCACATTCCCAGTGGGTCAGAAGCTTACATACTGTACACTCAATTAGTATTTGGTAGCATTGCCTTTAAATTGTTTAACTTGGGTCAAACGTTTCGGGGAGCCTTCCACAACCTTCCCACAATAAATTGGGTGAATTTTGGCCCATTCCTCCTGACAGAGGTGGTGTAACTGAGTCAGGTTTGTAGGTCTCCTTGCTCACACATGCTTTTTCAGTTCTGCCCACACATTTTCTATAGGATTGAGGGGCTTTGTGATGGCCAATCCAATACCTTGACTTTGTTGTCCTTAAGCCATTTTGCCACAACTTTGGAAGTTTGCTTGGGGTCATTGTCCATTTGGAAGACCCATTTGCTACCAAGCTTTAACTTCCTGACTGATGTCTTGAGATATTGCTTCAATATAGCCACATAATTTTCCTCCTTCATGATGCCATCTATTTTGTGAAGTGCACCAGTCCCTCCTGCAGCAAAGCACCCCCACAACATGATGCTGCCACCCCCGTGCTTCACGGTTGGGATGGTGTTCTTCGGCTTGCAAGCCTCCCCCTTTTTCCGCCAAACATAACGATGGTCATTATGGCCAAACAGTTCTATTTTTGTTTCATCAGACCAGAGGACATTTCTCCAAAAAGTACGATCTTCGTCCCCATGTGCAGTTGCAAACCGTAGTCTGGCTTTTTTATGGAGGTTTTGGAGCAGTGGCTTCTTCCTTGCTGAGCGGCCTTTCAGGTTATATCGATATAGGACTCGTTTTACTGTGGATACTTTTGTACCTGTTTCCTCCAGCATCTTCACAAGGTACTTTGCTGTTGTTCTGGGATTGATATGCACTTTTCTCACCAAAGTACATTCATCTCTAGGAGACTGAGCGGTATGATGGCTGTGTGGTCCATGGTGTTTATACTTGCGTACTATTGTTTGTACAGATGAACGTGGTACCTTCAGGCGTTTGGAAATTGCTCCCAAGGATTTACCAGACTTGTGGAGGTCTACAATTTTGTCTCTGAGGTCTTGGCTGATTTATTTAGATTTTCCCATGATGTTAAGCAAAGAGGGACTGAGTTTGAAAGTAGGCCTTGAGATCCATTTACAGGTACACCTCCAATTGACTCAAATAATGTCAATTAGCCTATCAGAAGCTTCTAAAGCTATGACATAATTTTCTGGAATTTTCCAAGCTGTTTAAAGGCACAGTCAAATTAGTGTATGTAAACTTCTGACCCACTGGAATTGTGATACAGTGAATTATAAGTGAAATAATCTGTCTGTAAACAATTGTTGGAAAAATGACTTGTGTCATGCACAAAGTAGATGTCCTAACCGACTTGCCAAAACTATAGTTTGTTAACAAGAAATTTGTGGAGTGGTTGAAAAACGAGTTTTAATGACAACATTTACATTACATTTAAGTCATTTAGCAGACGCTCTTATCCAGAGCGACTTACAAATTGGTGCATTCACCTTATGACATCCAGTGGAACAGTAGGGAACAGTAGTGCATCTAAATCTTTTAAGGGGGGGGGGGGGGGGGGGGGTGAGAGGGATTACTTTATCCTATCCTAGGTATTCCTTAAAGAGGTGGGGTTTCAGGTGTCTCCGGAAGGTGGTGATTGACTCCGCTGTCCTGGCGTCGTGAGGGAGTTTATTCCACCATTGGGGGGCCAGAGCAGCGAACAGTTTTGACTGGGCTGAGCGGGAACTGTACTTCCTCAGTGGTAGGGAGGCGAGCAGGCCAGAGGTGGATGAACGCAGTGCCCTTGTTTGGGTGTAGGGCCTGATCAGAGCCTGGAGGTACTGAGGTGCCGTTCCCCTCACAGCTCCGTAGGCAAGCACCATGGTCTTGTAGCGGATGCGAGCTTCAACTGGAAGCCAGTGGAGAGAGCGGAGGAGCGGGGTGACGTGAGAGAACTTGGGAAGGTTGAACACCAGACGGGCTGCGGCGTTCTGGATGAGTTGTAGGGGTTTAATGGCACAGGCAGGAGCCCAGCCAACAGCGAGTTGCAGTAATCCAGACGGGAGATGACAAGTGCCTGGATTAGGACCTGCGCTGCTTCCTGTGTGAGGCAGGGTCGTACTCTGCGGATGTTGTAGAGCATGAACCTACAAGAACGGGCCACCGCCTTGATGTTAGTTGAGAACGACAGGGTGTTGTCCAGGATCACGCCAAGGTTCTTAGCGCTCTGGGAGGAGGACACAATGGAGTTGTCAACCGTGATGGCGAGATCATGGAACGGGCAGTCCTTCCCGGGAGGAAGAGCAGCTCCGTCTTGCCGAGGTTCAGCTTGAGGTGGTGATCCGTCATCCACACTGATATGTCTGCCAGACATGCAGAGATGCGATTCGCCACCTGGTCATCAGAAGGGGAAAGGAGAAGATTAATTGTGTGTCGTCTGCATAGCAATGATAGGAGAGACCATGTGAGGTTATGACAGAGCCAAGTGACTTGGTGTATAGCAAGAATAGGAGAGGGCCTAGAACAGAGCCCTGGGGACACCAGTGGTGAGAGCACGTGGTGTGGAGACGGATTCTCGCCACGCCACCTGGTAGGAGCGACCTGTCAGGTAGGACGCAATCCAAGCGTGGGCCGCGCCGGAGATGCCCAACTCGGAGAGGGTGGAGAGGAGGATCTGATGGTTCACAGTATCGAAGGCAGCCGATAGGTCTAGAAGGATGAGAGCAGAGGAGAGAGAGTTAGCTTTAGCAGTGCGGAGCCCTCCGTGATACAGAGAAGAGCAGTCTCAGTTGAATGACTAGTCTTGAAACCTGACTGATATGGATCAAGAAGGTCATTCTGAGAGAGATAGCGGGAGAGCTGGCCAAGGACGGCACGTTCAAGAGTTTTGGAGAGAAAAGAAAGAAGGGATACTGGTCTGTAGTTGTTGACATCGGAGGGATCGAGTGTAGGTTTTTCAGAAGGGGTGCAACTCTCGCTCTCTTGAAGACGGAAGGGACGTAGCCAGCGGTCAGGGATGAGTTGATGAGCGAGGTGAGGTAAGGGAGAAGGTCTCCGGAAATGGTCTGGAGAAGAGAGGAGGGGATAGGGTCAAGCGGGCAGGTTGTTGGGCGGCCGGCCGTTACAAGGCGAGATTTCATCTGGAGAGAGAGGGGAGAAAGAGGTCAGAGCACAGGGTAGGGCAGTGTGAGCAGAACCAGCGGTGTCGTTTGACTTAGCAAACGAGGATCGGATGTCGTCGACCTTCTTTTCAAAATGGTTGACGAAGTCATCTGCAGAGAGGGAGGAGGGGGAGGGGAGGAGCATTCAGGAGGGAGGAGAAGGTGGCAAAGAGCTTCCTAGGGTTAGAGGCAGATGCTTGGAATTTAGAGTGGTAGAAAGTGGCTTTAGCAGCAGAGAGAGAAGAGGAAAATGTAGAGAGGAGGGAGTGAAAGGATGCCAGGTCCGCAGGGAGGCGAGTTTTCCTCCATTTCCGCTCGGCTGCCCGGAGCCCTGTTCTGTGAGCTCGCAATGAGTCGTCGAGCCACGGAGGCGGGAGGGGAGGACCGAGCCGGCCTGGAGGATAGGGGACATAGAGAGTCAAAGGATGCAGAAAGGGAGGAGAGGAGGGTTGAGGAGGCAGAATCAGGAGATAGGTTGGAGAAGGTTTGAGCAGAGGGAAGAGATGATAGGATGGAAGAGGAGAGAGTAGCGGGGGAGAGAGAGCGAAGGTTGGGACGGCGCGATACCATCCAAGTAGGGGCAGTGTGGGAAGTGTTGGATGAGAGCGAGAGGGAAAAGGATACAAGGTAGTGGTCGGAGACTTGGAGGGGAGTTGCAATGAGGTTAGTGGAAGAACAGCATCTAGTAAAGATGAGGTCGAGCGTATTTCCTGCCTTGTGAGTAGGGGGAAGGTGAGAGGGTGAGGTCAAAAGGAGAGGAGTGGAAAGAAGGAGGCAGAGAGGAATGAGTCAAAGGTAGACGTGGGGAGGTTAAAGTCGCCCAGAACTGTGAGAGGTGAGCCGTCCTCAGGAAAGGAGCTTATCAAGGCATCAAGCTCATTGATGAACTCTCCGAGGGAACCTGGAGGGCGATAAATGATAAGGATGTTAAGCTTGAAAGGGCTGGTAACTGTGACAGCATGGAATTCAAAGGAGGCGATAGACAGATGGGTAAGGGGAGAAAGAGAGAATGACCACTTGGGAGAGATGAGGATCCCGGTGCCACCACCCCGCTGACCAGAAGCTCTCGGGGTGTGCGAGAACACGTGGGCAGACGAAGAGAGAGCAGTAGGAGTAGCAGTGTTGTCTGTGGTGATCCATGTTTCCGTCAGTGCCAAGAAGTCGAGGGACTGGAGGGAGGCATAGGCTGAGATGAACTCTGCCTTGTTGGCCGCAGATCGGCAGTTCCAGAGGCTACCGGAGACCTGGAACTCCACGTGGGTCGTGCGCTGGGACCACCAGATTAGGGTGGCCGCGGCCACGCGGTGTGGAGCGTTTGTATGGTCTGTGCAGAGAGGAGAGAACAGGGATAGACAGACACATAGTTGACAGGCTACACAAGAGGCTACGCTAATGCAAAGGAGATTGGAATGACAAGTGGACTACACGTCTCGAGTGTTCAGAAAGTTAAGCTTACGTAGCAAGAATCTTATTGACTAAAATGATTAAAATGATACAGTACTGCTGAAGTAGGCTAGCTGGCAGAGGCTGCGTTGTTGACTATGTAGGCTAGCTGGCAGTGGCTGCGTTGTTGACACTACACTAATCAAGTCGTTCCGTTGAGTGTAATAGTTTCTACTGTGCTGCTATTCGGGGCTAGCTGGCTAGCTAGCAGTGTTGATTACGTTACGTTGCGTTAAAAGAACGACAATAGCTGGCTAGCTAACCTAGGAAATCGCTCTAGACTACACAATTATCTTTGATACAAAGACGGCTATGTAGCTAGCTATGTAGCTAGCTACGATCAAACAAATCAAGCCGTTGTACTGTAATGAAATGAAATGAAAAATGTGATACTACCTGTGGAGCGAAGCGAAATGCGACCGGGTTGTTGAGTGCGGAAGTTCTGTTCGGTAGACGTTGGCTAGCTGTTGGCTAGCTAGCAGTGTCTCCTACGTTAAGGACGACAAATAGCTGGCTAGCTAACCTCGGTAAATTAAGATAATCACTCTAAAACTACACACTCTAAACTACACAATTATCTTGGATACGAAGACAGCAGAGACAACTATGTAGCTAGCTAACACTACACTAATCAAGTCGTTCAGTTGAGTGTAATAGTTGTGCTGCTAATCGGTAGACGGTGGACGTTAGCTAGCTGGCTAGCTGCAGGGCAGATAGCAGTGTAGACTGCGTTAGGACGACGAAATACGATAATTACGCAATTATCTATGATACAAAGACGGCTATGTAGCTAGCTAAGAAGAAATTGCTAAGATTAGACAAATCAAACCGTTGTACTATAATGAAATGTAATGAAATGTAATACTACCTGCGGACCGAGTGCGGATGCGACCGCTCGCTCCAACGAAGTGTATGTAAACTTCCGACTTCAACTGTAACTGTCGTCTGATGTACTTGGCTATACACTCTGTATCAGATAGTAGGCCTCATCTTTGGTCTCTCTTTGTTAAATCTCTTGAACATTCTAGGAATTACAGTTATGGTCACATATTTATGTAATTCAACACTTTTATTACACAGTTGGTTAAGACAGGCCTGTGAAATTGATTTCGGTGAACTCCGTGACACTGCCTGTAAAATTGAAAAGCCTCTCTTCTCCATTCATTCTGCTGTCTGAAAGGTAAAGATAAGACTAAGGTAAGACTTCTACTTACTGTAATTGCCATGTTGTGACAAGTTTTGGGGGGAGAAAATAGCGTACGGATAGTAGTGTCAAGACTATTATTACTGTAAGTACTCCTCCGTTACAATAAATAACTCTGTCTTGGGTGATTTCATTATTGCGAAGCTGTCAAAATGGCTTCTCATGCACAGTAAATGTAAATAGCAAAACGTGATATAAAACATGAAAATGTTGCAGTGATCATCTGAAAAGTCGAATTACTTTAAAAGATAACTATGTCTAAATAATGGCATCTCTGTATTGTGTCTATGCTGTGAGGTAAGGTTGGGGGTAAGAAATCATGATGGCAGTTCTTGGCACTGAGTTACCCAAATCTTATACATGTATACCATGATTAGTCTAATCCCATCCTAGAGATTGCACCAGGTCACCTAATATATTATATTTGTAAGCCATTGGTACCATGCTAGCCTATGCCAATTTCTTGTTAATTGTGCATGCCTGGCGCTGAGGAATATCCAGTGTCTGTCTCTTATTAGTGAGGGTGAAGTCCCCGAGTCAAACCACATTTCCCATGGGGGAAGGAGGGGCTACATTAACAATCATATCAACCAACTGAACGAATGGTCTTAACATCTGTCTGTTTTTTTCAGTAATATTCTTTGTAGATTTTTATTTATTTTTTCTTGCAGGGAAAGATTGGTTCCTCTACAAACATCAAGAGATATGGATAAAGCAACAACAATGTTTGAATGTTTTTTCCCTGAAGTTTTTATTTCTTAGCAAGCAAAAATGTACTTTACTGGCACAGCCATGTTGTTGTTGGACTATATTAAACATAAATAAATAGCCACTTGTATATTTGTAGTTGTAAACAATATGTTCCTTTTAGAATGTATTAATTAAAACGGTGATGACATGGTCAGACTTAAAGACAAATAGTTCAATTGCACATTTACACAGACATCATGGGATCCGTTTTAGGCAAAGTCACAGAATCAAACTCAGACTAACACACTATTAAAACAAAACAAAACATAACATTAACAACAACAATAACTGGCATTTAATGCACAGCAAATTGTCAAACTGTTAAACTAACTTTAGAGCATTAATGTCTTGTTTCAGTCTTCCTCTAGAATGTACTAAATCAAAGTATACATGTTTTTTTGTGTGAATTAAATAAAAGTATGACATATTTCATAAACACAGTATTCTAATGGATATTGAAATATATATTTACAAACCTACTGTAAGTACATTGTAGTGACCCATGGTAATAATCATCATAATGTTGTTGAATGAGATAATTATGTGCGCAGAAAGTGCTGTATGTTCTCACTTTTGAGAGAAGTAATGGTGATAGCAATGCCACAGAAATAATAACAATGCCATAACTGCTTTGCCATACACTATTGTTTTCCTTAATAACCTGGTGGACAGAAACACAATATAATGTACAATAGGATGACCAGGATAGACTGGAATTAATACATTATTATTAATAATACATTATTATAAAACCTTTTTACATACAAAACTATATTGTATACATCCTGATTAGAAAAATAAGAGGTTACGTCATTCTCTGTCTAAAAATAGGATTTAAAAAGACACTTTGTAGTAGATGTTCTGTAAACATAAATTATACAACATTTGAGCAAATACTATTGGAGAGGTAGCCTAGTAATTGAATGGCCCGGGGTTGGTTTTCTACTAAGCTATATGAATTGTTTCAAGATGGTCATACCAAGGATCATTTAGCTATTTGATTTTGAATTTTAAGACCCCTGTAGGTATACAATTTTTTATTAAAAAATATTTGATAAAACATTGAATTTGGTCTTACTGCTATTAGCCCATAGAAACACATTGAGTGACAGATTCATTCATGAAATAACATATTTACTTTTCGTATCAGGTTTAGAACTTACACAGCAGGTTACGATAATTAAAGTAGCAGGTTAGGAGAATTAGGTTAAGGTTAGGAAAGGGGTTAGTGTTAGCTAAAATAATCACATTTTGAGGTCAATTTGATCCCATCTAGACATGATCTTGTAGCTCTGCCACCTTCTACCACAGATGTGGAAGGCCGTCATTGTCGGATGCGGTGGACTGAGACGCGGCCCACACAAAACTGATATCTCTATATTAAACTGAAGGATTTTGATGGGGATTTTTGTTTATTATGATAATTTAATTTCCACGGGGGCACGGACATCAACTTTATATGGTTGGGAGTAATACTTTGCCCTCTACAATGTTAAGGTACAATCCTGCCCTCTGCTGGCTATGTCAGTTGGTGCTCTGTGTGGGAATGAAGTGTCCATGCAGATCCATGTGAATGCTGGCGTCGATTGAGGCACGAGCAATTTCCTCAAAGGTTTTGGCATTAAGGACAAGCATGAAGGGGGATTTCTTTGGATTGAGTGAGACGACTGAGGACAAAATGACTCCTGAAAACAGAAAATAAATAAATGTACCATTTTATAGTGACATAGACATCAGAGCTGATTAAATGCTTTTGTAGTGCTGAAGAAGGCCTTCTGCCTCTTACCATCATCCTCCTCCACAGCTCCTGGTGTGGCAACAAACACAGGCTCAGAGGGGTAGCAGTCCTCTTCTGTCCACTCAATGTACTTTCTGGTCACAATGTCCCCCTTCCCAATCTGTGTAAGTATTATTAACACAAACAGCAGCATGTTTTCAGTGAGTAATGAGGAGGAACAACTTCTCTATCTTTAAGGAGAATACATTGGTAAGAGACTACCTTATTTGGGTGTGGAGTCCACTCCACTCTTGAGCCATAGAAATAACGGTACTTCCTGCCATTGAATTTGTAGTTAATCCCTGGCAACTCCAACCCTGTTTGTGTACAAATGGAGATAAATACAATTACAAATTACATTTTTTTTATGGGTACGATGTTCCATAAAAAATGCTACAACTTATAACCCTCAATATTTCATTAAAACTAACAACTGTTTTACTAATGTAGCATTTGATATATGATGGTATACCGATCACTGTGATGTTCAGTTAACATCAAAGTCTCACCTTCAAATATTGTGTCCGGCAGGCAATACAGCGAGCCATCTCTCTGCATCACTGTTTTGGCTGTTGTGTCTTTGAGCCTCACAAGATTTGTTCCTTTTGGAGTATCCTATAACATACATGTATCCAGTCTTTATTTGTTGTATAAACATGTAATGGTAACATTTCATTTGAAGCGGCTTTTGCATGACGCTTAGATCGCCTTGAAAACATAATATGAATGAATAGCTAGTTCATCATGAAAATGTCTAATTAAGCAAAATATCACAGGCCCTGATCAGTTCTAGATGTGATATATTCACAATATATCACGACCTCTCATGCTTTAATGCCTATTATGCTCTATAGCTCCCTCTTTAAGGTGCACAATGTTTTAACTGTTCATAAGGAGCTAAATATGAATGTACTTACAGGATAGAGTTGGGGTCTTATCTATCTATATATACCTTGTCAACAGTGAGAGGCAAGACGAATCTCTGGCAGACTGGTGGGGAGAAGTTGGCATTGTTGCTCTCAATGAATTCATGGGTTTCCTTTCTCAGGTTCGCTAAGTAGAACATTTCATACAGATTGCTGTCTTTGTAGGTGACCATGTCAAACACTACATGGCCGTCGTCCTCGTAGGCGTTGATGTGGTGGAAAACCACCAGGGCATCTGTGTAGAACTTGGTGGACACAGCCTTCCCAGTCTTCTTGTCGACCAGGTGGATCAGCGTCTAAAGAATGGCCAAGGGGATCACCAGAGAGAATGTAAGAAGTTTGATTGTTGGCAAAGTGAGTTGAAGATAAAAAATGAACTTCCCATGAGGCTGTGATCAGACAAGTGTAGCTTACAATGTCCTCTTTGTCGTATCTGAGGCAGCTGGCCCAGTTGGCGCTTCTAAATATAGCTGTGGCCAGTCTGACGATGTCCAGTTTGAATGGCTGCTCGACAAAGATGATGTAATTCTCTGTCATGCCGAAGCTGTGGAAGTAGCTGGGAAAGAGGGTAGAGCGAAACGGTATATTGCAGACCCGCTTCACCTTCCGCAGGGCAGGCTTCTTATGCTCCTTATCTGGAGAGGGAAAGAACATTGTCCTGTGAACACTTAAATGTGTAATCATTCATGGAGGTTTTTCCCCTAACATGTATATGGCCAAGAACCCCCAAAATGAAAATGTTCCGATACCTGATGCATTTACTGGAACCTTGAAGATGACATAGTTGGGCATGCCAAACCTCATGAGGGCAGTTCCCATGTTATAGGTGTTTCCCTCATCATCGTAGTGAGGGTGTGAAGTTGCCAGGTTCAGAGCAATGTGATTCCTGTAGTTCATCTGAGGTTGAGTTTACAGGACAGGCAAAGGGAGAATATATTAAAGCCAGTGATAATAAATTACATGGACAACAGTGATCATTTCAACAGATTTGAATTTACCTTTCCAATTACGTCCAGGGTCATTGGGTCAATTTGATTCATGTAGTTGACTTCTGATGAGGCATAGTAGTCCTCCCATATCTAATGATGTTTATCAGGTTGTTATCTGTGAAGTCTGGGATGGCAGCGAGAAGGTAGGAGAAGGCTCTGAAAAAAGGACAAGATACTATGTGATATTATGTGTTTTTGGTCATGTTTGTTGAGATTTTTTTGTGTGGACATCCATGAAAGGGACATGTAAAATCAGGAACAAATAAACTATAAATCATGTTTAAAAAATCATTATTTACTTTGAAAATATGTTTTTGCAGGGATCGGGATAGATCATGGTCCCAAATTCTGACACAACAATCTTGTTTGCCTGAGTGTTTTTCTTGAAGGTGTCACTCCTCAGGAATTTACTCCTGTAGTACACCTCACCTGTAAAACACAAAGATTCTCAGCCCGATTCAGCCAGCTGGGAAAGTGTTTACCATTTGTGGAAATGTACAATGTGTTGTTCCTGTCTCACCATCTTTGAAGGTGAAACTATGAATTAAGGCCATGCCATCAAACCAGTGGTTGTATTCAGTGTCTCCCACTTTAAAGAGACCAGGCCCATTGCGCAGCAATGTCCCTTGTAGCCACTCAGGGACACATCCTGCAAGCACAGAAGATACAAGACATAATAAATGCTTTCATTTTTACCACATTTCCATGTGATAAACCGAACAATGTAGAAATGGAGCTGATAAAGTTTGACCTTCAGCCTATATATTTTTTTGAATGGCAAATTTGATAACTTTTGAAAGTTTACAATAGAGGTTCATTATACCTCATATACTGTATATAGGTGTTTGTGTCAGTGAAGGCTCTTCAGAGGAGGAAGGGGAGGCCCATCATGATTTTCAGGAAAATCTCAATTGTAAAACATTAAAAAAGTTATCCTTTTTAGATAAAACTATACTAAATATAATCATGTCACCAAATAATTGATTAAAACATTGTTTTGCAATGGTCTACAGTAAAAAAAATTAGGCCTTCAACTTGTAAGCATTGCAATTTAGGCTATCATTTTGGGTACTGATGTCTCGCAGGATAATTGTTTAACTCTATTTGTGTTTTATAATTGTTTTTACTATAGGGCTACACTTAAAATGAGACCCTAGCTCACAGGCCTCTAAATATAGCCTTTAAATATGTTTTTTTTTAACTAAATATTTGAAGAAGCACTTGCAGTGGCTGATAGAGAAAGCAGATCTGGCAATTAGAATACGCTATAGAGTCTTGACAATTTGGGACCCCTTGGCTATACCACAGTAGCCCTACACGGGCTATAAAAAGGACCATGTGCATTTCAGGTAAAATAACAACTTAATGTTTATATCCCAGGACAAATTAGCTAGCAACAGCAAGCTAGCTAAATAGGACAAATTAGTTAGCAAGTGCAAGCTAGCTAGCTAAATTGCCAAACATGTTTAATGCTTTTCGACCTGCTCCTAAATGAATGTCATGGGTTCATAGTTTGTTTTGATATTCAATTCAATTTTAACCTGCGTGTCGTGTCGCGTTTGATGTAGGGGGACAAAATAAATGTATGCACGATAGCGCACGCGCGCAGCCGGTTTGGGTTCCGTGTCGTCACAGAAACTGCGAACACACAGGCAGAGAAGCACAAAGGGATGGAGGTGCGGCGAGAGAGCGGACGAAAACGCTTCTTCGGGGACCGCAGCTGTGCCGCAGCAATATAAATTGGTGCTGTGACGTCGTCGCAGCAACAGCAAAACGTAATCTACCGTTTTCTAGCGGAGCCAATAGCGGATCTCACTGAAAAATAGTTGGAAACACTGCACAAGATATTAATCAGAACGTGCCAACGTTAAAAAAAGTAAAGTTGCTCAGAAGGAAATAATAGTTTTATTATGCAAGTCACTAGCAAATAGGAAACTAACTAACATAGCAATAACACTGAAATACCTTGAAAGATCGGCTAGCTAGTACATAAAGGGATACGCCTACGGCCTACCTGTTACTTCTGCTTTGACAGGTTCGGGTGATTCAGTCCCGTTCTTGCCGATGATGGATTGAAACATGGCATCAACTATGTTTCAATCTATAGGCTGTTATGTGGTACAGTGGTCCCTTATCAACCACAATAGGTTATATCAAACTAGACTATGGACGGGTCTGTCTATATCTTTGAGGTATGGACAATAGTCTAGGGATAAAATTCCAAATGTATTACATAACTGTATCACGTATGACCACGTAGGCTACTAGGCGCCGTCTATTGGCTGGTTTATGTAAAGCGATCACAAAAAGTGATAACTCACTAAAACAATACTATCGCCATCTACTGGCCTGTTTATGTATAACCAAACTGTAACATAATGGTGGTTATTTAACATCACGAAGAAACAGAGAGGTCAGACTCTTTTAATGCATTTATTACAACTTTGAATTGAAACTCCACTTCTTCTCCTTTACTCCTTCTTCTTCATCTCTTATCAAATTGACATCTTGAACTTTACTAAAAGGCGATGGAAAATAAAATAAAGAAATTGATAGATTAGAAATAAAATGTGCTTTTGGGCAGTCTTCATGATAATGGGAGTTTATTGAGTTTATACATGTAATGTGCTGCCCTATAGTACGTTTATTAATGAAAACTAAAAAGCAAACACCTGGTAAACAGCTGAGGGATGGGCTGGAGAAATGTAACCACTCTCAAATTCATAGACAGAGCTATGGATTCAAGGACTGCTCATCCATGAGATAAAAATGTAAGTTTTAACCATGTTTTGGAGCTATACCGTGTTTATTTAC
Organism: Oncorhynchus nerka; assembly: GCF_034236695.1. Taxonomy (NCBI): domain Eukaryota; kingdom Metazoa; phylum Chordata; class Actinopteri; order Salmoniformes; family Salmonidae; genus Oncorhynchus; species Oncorhynchus nerka. The sequence goes on from NC_088423.1 coordinate 71,062,303, forward strand.
AATTACATTGTTTACAAAGTAATGGAGTAAAACAGTTATATTTAGACAGTTGAATAAGCTAAACAGGCATTACAAATTACATTATTCAAGAATCAATGGCTATATACAGTGTCATTATTTTACAAGTGAAAACATATACAGTGCATTCGGACGTATTCAGACCCCTTGACCTTTTCCACATTTTGTTACGTTACAGCCTTATTCTAAAATTGATTAAATTGTTTTTCCCCCCTCAATGTTTGCTAATTTATATTAAAAAATAAATAAATAACAGATACCACATTTACATAAGTATTCAAACCCTTTACTTAGTACTTTGTTGAAGCACCTTTGGCAACAATTAGAGCCTCGAGTCTTCTTGGGTAAAACCCCACAGGTTTTGTTTCTCTCAATATGGCCGCCACATAACTCATTGGGGATACATTTCACAAATCGACAAGATCTACAAATCTTTTCTAGCTGTGTACAGTATATGCAATTTGGTGCTTCTATCACCAAAGTTACAATCCAAAAACATAGTTGGTCGAAGCTCTGAACATACCGAAAATGTGTCTGATGGATAACTGTAAATTGGAGTTTTCCAATGATATATGATTAAATGGTATACGTGACCAATAACTTGTTCTATACTGGCGTGGTTTGTCAAAGGGTAAAATCCCTATGGGAAAATGTATGGAATGGAGGGATGTAAGAAAGCGTGATAACCGGAGAAAGCTCAAATTGCTGCACTGCTATCACACATTTTCCAACTCTAGGGACATAGACCTTTAAAGAAATCACTATGAGACATCACCCCAAGTGAGCCCGACCGATCCCCCGCCCTGGCTCATGGACTAGTATGCACACTCCACACAAAAGTGCATGCATGCACAAACATGCCTTTTCAACTAATTGTTGTGAAACTTACTGTTATCTAAATGCCAATTCTGTGCAAAATGATTACACAATTCTTTACAACACAGATCATGTCCATTATCTTTAAACACACGATAAGGCCACACACATTCAGGCATCTGGGAATAACACATTTAATATGTTCTGTTATTATCTCAGTGCAATTATTGTAGCCTATCATGTTGACATGATGTAAGGCAACTTGAGTTTAATCCCACAAACTCCTTGAAGTTTTTAAAATGTATCCAAATGGAAAATGCATTAATCCACCATGGCCTGGATTCTCTTTAGTCAATTGGAAAATGTAGAGCAGGCCTATACTTTGGACCTAAGTTTATTTGCCTTTATCTGTGCACATACTTAGCTATATGTGTTTATGGTTTTACAGAGGTCAATTCTACTGTCACTGATTACCACATAGTACAGCTGGTCTAGAGCAATGCTTCCCAAACTCGGTCCTGGGGCCCCAATGGGGGCACGTTTTGGTTTTTGAACTACCACTACACAGCTGAATCAAATAACCAACTCATCATCAAGCTTTGATTATTTGAATCAGCTGAGTATTGTTAGGGAAAAATCCAAAACTTACACCCAGGGGGGCCCCAGGACCGAGTTTGGGAAGCACTGGTCTAGAGTCCCATATACGCCAACATTCTTTCATTAGATTACATTTTCATACACAATAGAAACAAGGGAGCTAAAACTGAATAAACATCAAATGACATGATACCGACTCACATGCAGCTCCTAAAAAAGAGACATGTTCTTATTAGTCAAAACAGACAGAAGGCTTGTCGAGTTCACCACATGAACAAATGCATTTTCCTTTACAACTAAGGATGTCAAAAGTCCAGAAGAGTTGGACATGACTGTCAGGAGACAAGGCCACTGTCTGGGTCAGTGGTTGATTTAAAAGTCCTCTGACAGTTCACAGCAGTACCAATGTTAATCAACAAAATTCTTGGCCCTGTAAAGTTTCATATGTGGTATAAATACAAAGAGTCTCTGTATTTTTGGACTTTTATAACTCTGATGGTCTTTATCTGGGTCATTGGTTTGTTGCTGCCAAACCTGTATAAAGTTGATCTACACCTGCAAGCTGCAGTGTGTTACATCAATGGTAGCCTTCAGAGGCACCCATTATTACTGTTGACACAGGGTCCTTCCCTGAGGGCCTTATTGCAGACCATTCACTATATCCCTGTGGTCTGTTGGTTTGTACACAAGGATTATGTCCATTAGAACTTCACAAAGAAAGTGCAGTCAGCCATAACAGGTCATTCTGTAATGTCAGGCCCCTTTAAAAGACAGCATGTCATCAGGCTGCCTGTAATAGTGCACAGGTGAAGGGGTGAAGATGGACAGCACTAATCTCTCTGTATTGCTCTTGATGGCTCTCCTCTTAAGCCTGTCTTGTGCGGAGGATGAGATGGCACCTCTATCCTACCCAGAGTACCAAGAGGGTTTTGACGGCTCCTGTTATGAGTTTGTGGCTCTACCGCGTTCCTTCCTCAGTGGACAGGGCTGGTGTGAGCGGGGTGGTGGACACCTGGCCTTCATTCTAAATATTGATACACAGCAGTTCCTACAGAAGCACCTGCAGCCAGAGCAGGACTGGTGGCTGGGTTTAGCACCTGCTTCCCCGAACCTAACACTGGACTCTGCTGTTGCTGAAGGTAAGAGAGCAGCCCAGGCAACTAAAGTGGGCATTATTTGATGACACTAATGCATTAGATCCTTTGATCATGCAAAGGATCTCAAAGGGTGGAGTAGAGTGCATTGTATTCATTTGAGCAGATATTGTACAGATAATCGTTCAATTTCCACTGCTGTCTCCCAACCTAAGACTAAGATGCTGGGCTTGTTCACTCCCACATCAGCTGGCCTCTTGCTGGGAGATTTATAATGTATTAATCTCGCACCATTGCTAGGAGACCATGCCACATTTACATATATCCTTTTAGCAGCTAATGAGGTACACCTGTCATTCAATAGGTTTTGCTGTCCAGTCCGTTGAATTAAAGCAGTCTTTTTAATTCTCCACACAAAGGACGAAACTTTATCACCTAATAGCGCTGTTTCCTTTCCTTACTGCTTCTTTACATATTTTATTAATGCCTCTGACATCCCTCATGAGAACACAAGCTATCATAGTATTTATTAAATTATCTAGATAGTACACAGTAAGCATGTCAGGTCGAACAGATGGGACATCTAATATTGTGGGAAAATAATACTTTATTTCCTCTCCTTTGAAGAGCAGGTGTTCCTAATGTTTTGTACCCTAAGTGTATATAGAATATAATACTTTCATTGGTGTTTGTGCTGTAAATCCTCAGGTCCTCTCTCCTGGCTTGATGGCTCTGATGTCAGCTACTCTAACTGGGTGAACGACCCTGATCCAGGGGCTGGCTGTGGTCACATACTGAGGAGCTCAGGGTTTCAGTGGGAGGCAACAAGCAACTGTAGCCAGGAGCTGCACTTCATCTGCCAATTTGGTTTGTATTTGATGCGTGTGTGTGTTTGTGAGGTAGAGAGCGAGGAGTGCAGCTGGATAGAACTGTTAATATTGTAAAACAAACACAGCTGCAGCAAAGGAGGGAAATGCACGAGAACAAAATTCCACTTGAGGAAGGAGCTATTGTATAATCAACATAAAAGATGTCTTTATCGCACTGGAAACCACAGTAGCCGAATAAAAGCAAAGCCACTGAATATAGCCTGCATATAGTGAAATCACATGCTTTGGTTGTAAAAACAATACAAATAAATAGAAATACAAGGTAGTAAATATTGACCTTTGCATTTAACGTATTGCATTGTTTGTCCTCCTGAGCTAGTGTTTCATGCATGAATGGCAGACATTCAGAGTAGGCATTGTAATAAGGATCCTCTATCTAAATCATGTGTACTGATACCCCTCCCATAAATGTAATGGCTTTTGTACAACTCAATTCTAAAAAGGACGACAGCCTAATGAGGAAAACGATAATGACAATTTCATATAATTTACTTTATTAGTAGCACTTTCTGTAGTGACAAAAACAGGCCTACAGTTTATGCCCCTTATTATCTACACAGCTTATCCCACTCTGTTACAGTATGTACTATGTAAAGTGATTTTCCTCTCCGTCAGTATATAGGAAGCAGTGGTTGTTGTGTGGCCTTCAGACAGTACCTGTACTACATGCTTATCTGCTTGATTCTAATCTCTCTCCCTCTTATCAGTTGGATTACACAACAACCAATCTTTAGTCGACCACAATGTGAAAAATGGCACAGCATCATCAGCCAATCAACTTTAGTTGTCCCTCAGGCATATTCTAATAATACAGCAACACACATGATAATATATTCAATTCAAATGCAGAATGCAATGTGATGCATTTCAAATTAAACTAAACAAAAATACCCAAGTAGGCCATTAACTTTGTTCTAGTTTGGTACATTTCCGTTCTTATATTTGAAGACATTGGCAAGCTTGAGCGGAGACTAGCACCTAGCACACAGTCATATTCATCACCCAGCTGTGTCTCTGGTCCACAGTCCAGAAAAACGTCATCCTTCAGAAGCCCATCGGGGAGTTTGGCGTCATTAAGTGCTATAGCATGAACCAATCAACAGATGGTGCAAACTGCAAGGCCCTGTACGGAAGCCCCCTTCAAATCCAGGTAGAAGTAGAAGCTGGTAAGTAAAACCAACATGAGCCGAAATGAAAGTATCTGGTCTTACATTTCCGAGTACAAATCTTGGTAGAATGAGACAACTTTGCTATCTACAGGTACGAATGTGACCTACAAACTCCACAGTGGTGAGATGTTGGTGGCCAATTCATCAGCAGTCAGAGGAATCGTCCCCCACAACATCACAGTGGGACCAGAGGTGGAGCAACAGCTGGGCTCTGGTTGCCACCAGCTGACCCTGCATGCCTCTAACGGGGTCTCGGTCTTGGGCGTGTCCACTGAGCTGCAGGTGTGTCTGCTGGAGCCTGTGGAGGGCCTGCTGGGATCAGTGATGGCTGAGGAGGGGGAGTGTCCAGACTCAGACCTCTATGTTAGTGTCTCCCTGGACCGGGGAGCCCCGGTGCAGCTTCTCTTCCAGGTGTCTGGAGCCAACGACAGCATCTCTGAGACCAGAGACATGCAAAACAGCAGCATGCAGGTTTACAATATCTCAACCACTATCCAAGGTACCTAACCAATCTACTCAAACTGTCATCCAACAAACCTTACTCAGAGATTAAAACAGAGACTGATGAAGAGACATTTTTAAAATTCTTTATAATACTCTTGTTTATATTATTCATATCAGCAGTTTTGTTACAGGATTTTTGCAAGTGAAAGTCAGGGCCTGGAATGTCTTCTCACACATGGATGTGGATGTGGGGAACACAACAGTTGTTTGTCACAACAGTTCAGACCTCAGGCAGAATGGCTATGCAAACACAGTATGTCAAATAGCTAAGAATTACAAAAAATGTATATATTCCTCTTTAACCTTAAACAGGTAGCACCTTTTTCACTAATGTTAAGGTAATTATTTTCCTGCAGTTTTTCATCACATATTTGTTTTCATCCCCAGACAGAAAAGCATATGAGAGTTCGCCGAGCCTATACCTTGAGAATTACTGCCATTCCAGAAACTGCCAGTCAAGACACTGAAAGCGTCAAACTTGAGGTAACTGGCTTAGGAGGACTATCAAATGGAAAGCAGCGCAAATTTGAATGGGAATGCAGTAAGTACCAGTTAAGGCCTTTAAGCCACAGGGCTGTTGAAGAGAACCCTCTCACCCCACCCTATTACAGTATAAAATGAAAAACAATGACTGTAAACTTTGTTTTATAACTTCCATTTTCCGTAACAATCTCAAACGTTTTTTTCCCTCTGTTTACTCCGTGTTGTGTCTGTCATCTTTTTACAGCATGGCCTTATGGTGATGTTTTCTAACCATTTTCCCTTTCCAATTCCTATAGAAGAAGACTGTAAAGGGAAATGCAATGATAAAACAACAGACACGACTCGTTTGATTGAAAAAGACTGTCTTCCAAACCCATTTGAGTTTTTTGAATACACTTTTTCTGTGAAGAAAAGGAGTGGCGATGGGAAATGGGTCGACTTGATTTCAACATCCCAATGCATCACGGTTACTCCAACAAACTTCGCCAACTTTAGAATTTGGTAATATGGGGATACGCTTCAAATAGTGAAGTTAATATAATTAAACAAAGTCATGCTATTTTATTTCATGACATGATAACTCCCATTATAAAAACAGGCAATGACAATATTATAAAAATGGCTATTTAAATATCCTAGAAGCCTATTAATAATTCTAGTATCATCGTCATAATCATCCTCAGAGAAGTACAGGTAACTGCCAAAATAAAGGAAACACCAACATAAAGTGTCTTAATAGGGTGTTGGGCCACCAGAACGGTTTCAGTGCACCTTGCATAGATTCTACAAGTGCCTGGATCTCTGTTGGAGGGAGGTGACACTAAGCTTCCTCTAGAAATTCCATAATTTAGTGTTTTGTTGATGCTGGTGGAAAACGCTGTCTCATGCACCACTCCAGAATCTCCAATAAGTCTGCAATTGAGTTGCAATCTGGTGACTGAGACAAACACACACACACACACCTTAAACCCCCTAAACCCCCTCCTTTGAGAGCCCTCACTGACATCTCTTCATCCAGCCATGGTAGCCAAAATAAAAATAATAACAACTGGGCATTTTTATACATGACCCTAAGTATGAGGGAATAATAATAATTGCATAATTAACTCAGGAACAACACCTGTGTGGAAGGACCGGCTTTCAATATACTTTGTATCCCTCGTTTAATCAAGTGTTTCCTTTCTTTTGGCAGTTACATGTATGTTGGACATCATAAGGCTTTTGGACTGGCCTAGGTGGCCATACAGAATGATACTAAATATCTGGAATGAATTGGGTTAGAAATGATTTAGCTTAAACTATTGACATATTTGTAATCCTTAAGTGTACAACAGGGTTATGACATTAGCATGTTAATTGACTGATTTAATTAAAATTCAGAAGTAAATTGGTCACATTTAACATGAATTGCTCTCATGCCTATGGAGCATGCTGTAATTACACTAATAATAATGTTGCATTAGTTGCCCAATAATTACATAATAATGTATGTATTGCTTTGTTATTACAAAGGTAAACTGTTTCTGGTACAACACTGTTCCTATTTCCATTTGTATGATAACAATAACTGCTGAACTCCATTGCTATGTATTTACGAAGCAATAATCAAGTTACTATGTTACAAAATGTGAATTCAATGTTTTTAAGATCTATTTTATGCTAAAAACGTTCCCATATTCTTTCAGTTGCCAGGATAATTGTAATATAGTGGATGTAAAAAAAGATGTCAAATTCAAATTGGACTGTAACTCCAGTTGCCCAAAGGTAATTTGGCAAATTGAGGACCCAAAACCTTCAACAGTAAGTTTGAGATTCCTTTATTGTTGCATGCTGAATGCAATCATATGTTTTATTGGTTTCAAATCAAATTTTATTTGTCACATACACGTGTTTCGAAGATGTTATTGTGGATGTAGCGAAATGCTTGTTTTCATGTGTGAATGAGTTTCGTTGGAGTGCATGAATCAATTTATTGACTAACCCATGCTGTCTAATTTGGAGTTGACATATTCTAGATAAATAAAACAAATTGATGCATAAACACATTATTTGTGGACTGCATGTGATGGACTATACAATAGCCAAAGTTCAGCGTACATGAGGACAACATTTTGAATTCTGTGGTCTTCTAGGGTGCCCTGCAAAACTGTTACAACAACGCAGGGAAAAAGCCACTTACGGAAAGAAAAGATCAAGATGGTCAGAAAGAGTACAAAGTCAGCAAAAACTACCTGAAAGAAGCTTCAGATAGGCTTCAGAATCTCCATGTGATAGTTTATGGTGAGTATCTATTCCTTGTATTCAATTCCAAAAACACTAGAAGTACAGGCTAAAAGTTTGGTTAACTCAGTTGATAACAGGATGTCCTTCAGATATGTTGAACTTGCATCAAACTGTTCTTCAGCATATCGACAGAAAAAAAAGTCAACAAATGGTCATATTTAGACATTTCCCGACTGATCAATTAGACATCCCCATTTTTGTTTGAGATATTTATCGGAGCATAGTTGGGATTGATTCATCCTCAGAAAGTATGGACCTAATGTAACATGTTCACGAGTGGAAATAACATAAATATCCCTGTATATCACCGTTCTTTAGATAAGGAAACTTTTGAATATGCCAAGTACACCATTCAGATACCAGGTGTTACGACTCCTGCACCTGCTGATACTACGCCACCTGTAACCTCTGCTCCGACTATCACCTTAAGTCCCCCTTCATGTCGTATTTACCCTCCGAATGGCACCGTTCTGGATCCTTTCGATATCACCTGTACAACACCTACATCCTGCACAAACGGCTGCCAATATTGTTTTAAAACTGACCAAGGTGAGTATCCCTCTTTGCCAGTGTTGTATAATTCAGGAAACCTTCTCCCATCAAAGAAGTTTTAGCACCAGAGCCAGATTAAGATAAAAATGCCATATTGATTTAGTAAAAAATAAAAAAATCTATGTAATCAGATAGTTTTTCTTCTTTATCTTTCAGGTAAACATCTGCGCTGCAGTTCTGTAAATAAAGTAACGTTAATCTTCCTACCTGTTGGGGAGATAAGCAGCAACTACATGCTGTCGGTAAAGGTGACTGTTACAGAATTGAACACAAAGACACGTGGAAGTACCACAATCAACACTGAGGTTTGTTATTACCAAACAAAATAAATAATAAATAATATAATTTCATGTATGGGCTCTGTCTTGCCTTTCATCTCCATAGTTCACATCCATTTAGTAATTGGAGCACTCATTTAGTTGTTATCCCCCAAGGTGCGGCCAGCCAAGTCCGGTACCCCAGTGCAGGAGCTCCAATCTGCAGTGGCGAACACAGTGGCTAATCTAGGGCAGCAGGGGATGCTCTCTGGAGAGACCCTTGGACAGATGTTCAAGTCTGTGTCGGACATACTGAATAAAGGCTCCAGTGAGGAAAAGAATGACAGGATGAAGGTATAAGGAGTGTGTGTGTGTGTGTGTGTGGGGGGATACTAAATGAATATGAACTTTAAGACAAAGATAGTGGTATGTTTTCGTTGAGTTTACAAGACAGATGTTTGTGAGGTATCCTGATTGAATAATCCAGATGGAGATTGTGCAATTGGCGTACATGTAAAAGGTCCAGGTTAAGGGCTTTAAACATCATTCTTCAATGTTGGTGTGTCTCCTTAAGCTGCGAGAACAGATGCTGATGAATATAACTGAAGCACTGGAGAACAGCTCCAGCAGCACTCCTCAGAAAGTGCAGCTGATGGCCAGAGCTGTGGCAGGACTCACCAAGAGGGGTGATGAGCTTAGTCCCGATGCTCAGGTACACTTGAATAGACCTAGCCCCCCATGGAAGCAGGGTAGCATGGAGTAATTCACACAAACACATAGGCCTATTGGTCAAAATGTGCCCAGAATAAAGACTTCATTTCAGATGGTCTATTTTTTTCCAGCTTGAAGCTAGCTTCCTGGTGGCAAACCTCAGCTCTTCCCTCCTCTCCATGAACGTCAGTGAGCATGGTGGAGAAGAGGAGATGGTGCAGGCAGCTACACCAATTGTAGAGGCAGCCAGCAATATCCTGGATGTTTCCTCAAACGTGAGCACATATTTACCTTCACTTAGTCTAATGACAGTAATGAAGCATCCTTACTTAACAGTTTGTCTTTCACAGAGAGAAGTCTCTGATTTACTTCTCAAGGGCATGGACAATGTGCAGAGTGCACTGTTGAATTGGAAGAAGGTTGATGAAGCTCCTGTGATTGTCAACAGCTCTCAGATCACTGTGTTTGTGAACAGGTAAGAAGAATGTGGGCAGAGGACATAAGAAAAGGAACTGTAGTTTTAAAAAGCAACGATTGTACCTCATCAGACATATTTTAATTGCTGTTACAATGCAATGTCTGCAAGACATTGCAACTGTTATATAGCCTCAATATTGAGTGACAGCATATCATGCCCTCTCAGAGTGTCAACAGAAGCTATTCAGATGCAGTCTATAAGCAACCCAATAAGCCCCTCTGCAAGCTTTTTCTTCCCTCCCCTGGGTGCTGATGTCCTTTCTCCAGATGAACCAGTGGACGTGCGAGTAAGTGTGCATGTGGGACTATATAATGTATGTATGTATTATCATGAGTCAGTATGCATGAAAGGTATTTTCATTGTGAAGAGAGATATTTGTATTTTTGTACCTGTTAGTTTTGTTGATGAATAATTAGGTATGGTTTTTAAACCCTCTCTCTCTTAATTCACTATTTCCTATTTGTTACAGATGCTAAGTTTCAAGAAGAACCCATTTTCATGGAGCGAGGAGAACAACATTACCGGCACTGTGGGGTCTGTCTCCCTGACAAGAGGAAATGGTTCTGTCATCCCCATAGAGAACCTATCTGAGGAGATTGAGGTCAGAGTGCTGCAAACCCCTTCATATTCTATGTCATTTGAGAGTGTAACAACTCTACTGTTTCCTTAATAATACCATATGAAATTAAAGATATAAGATTGCAGATCCTGGATCAGATATCAGTGGCGAATGACATCCTGCTGTATATAATAAATGATATACCCATTATCTCTTCTTTGAAAAACATAATCTCTTCTTTGATGCTCAGATCTTCTTGCCAAGGCCTGAAGGAGTGCAAGCAAACAGCACAATACTGTACTTGGGAAACTACAGCACACTGACGGTCGACGTCCCTTCACCTGATGTAACACTGGTGCTGAAGATAAAGCCATCCACGGACATAACCTTTCAACTGTTCCTGGGGTATAAAGACTACCCAAACGATAAACAATACATAGCCAAGACTCAGATGCCTCACCAGAGCAACACGCAAGGTGATGTACCTCCTGAACGTACATGAGTCACGTAGACATAACAATTGTGAAGCATGGTGAACGGAAAACATTTAATGTTTAGAAACTGTGTGTGTGTTTTGGGTACAGAGGAGAAATACACCTGGGTCCTGGGTCCCAAAGATTTGACAGGAAAAGTTGGAGTGCATTACCTTGTTGTGAGGCCCATTGTGGAAGCAGGGGTTAAATCCGTCAATGCCACTGTGACTGTCACCTCCATTGCTGCTCAGTGCAAGTATTGGAATGAAACCTTATCCACCTGGAGTGAAGATGGCTGCAGGGTGAGTTAAACAAGTACTACACAACACAACACCTTATGATAAAACAAAGGCACATTGCAGCATCCCTGCAATCCTAGACCAGGCCATAATGAAATACATAAACCAACTGTGATCTCCTTAGGTTGGTCCTTTAACCACGCTATTGGCCACCCAGTGCTTATGTACGCACTTGACCTTCTTCGGGAACTCTTTCTTCGTCATGCCCAACCTCGTAGACGTGTCGCGTACGGCTGAGCTCTTTGGCACCTTCGCCCAAAATCCTGTGGTGGTGTGCTTTATTGGTTCCATCTTTGTTGCTTACGTATTGGTGGTCATATGGGCACGCAGGAAGGACATCCAGGACACAGCCAAGGTCTGACTTGAAAAACCACTGCTACCATTTTATCATCTTTGCTGTTGATGCAGAGTTTTACCTTCAAGTGTTACTTCTTATAGGTGAAGGTGACATTGTTGGAAGATAATGACCCATTAGCTGAATACCGTTACATGCTGAATATCAGCACTGGGCATCGGCGTGGTGCTTCCACCTCCTCTCAGGTCAGTACCAACAGTTCCCACTGCTGCAGGACATCATATTCTGTTCTCTGATAAAACCACACTCAGTCACCCTGACCCTGTGTTGATGCTGCAGGTTACTGTGACTCTGCTGGGCATGCAGGGAGAGAGTGAGCCACACCACCTCACTGACCCTGACAAGCCTGTGTTTGAGAGGGGTGCAGTGGATATGTTCCTGTTGACCACACCCTTCTCTCTGGGGGAGCTGCAGAGCATCAGGCTGTGGCACGACAACTCAGGGGGGCACCCAGCCTGGTAGGAAAGGGGGAGGAGGGGAAAAATCCATGACCAAAGTTGAACTTTGAACTTTCTAGTTGACAATAAGAGTTTTCTTGCAGGTACATAAACAAAGTTATGGTGCAAGATGTAGAGACAGGACAGAAGTGGCACTTCCTATGTAACTCATGGCTGACCATAGATATGAGTAAGTGCACTCTGGATAAAGTTTTCCCTGTAACCACGGAGATGGATTTGAAGAAATTCAGGTGAGAAGGAACTTGAATGCACCTTGGAATGGTAAAATATTAATACAAATCTAATTGTCCATTATGGTACAAGCTTCCTATACCGTATATTCTGCAGCAATATGTTCTTCATGAGGACGGCAAAGGATTTCTGTGATGGCCACATATGGTTCTCTGTGATCAGCCGGCCTCCAACGAGCACCTTCACATGTGTTCAGCGAGTCTCCTGCTGTTTATCTCTGCTGCTGTGTACCATGCTGACCAGCATCATGTTCTGGGGCATCCCCACCGACCCCTCTGAGCAGACCATGGACCTGGGTATGGACGCCTGCACAGTATTGGTGGCATTTGGAAATGGTAGGTTTTCAGAACAATAACTCGTTCTTCTTTTTCTTTCTACTCCTGTAGGTCATATCGAGTTCACCTGGCAGCAGCTGATGATTGGAGTTCAGAGTTCAATCATAATGTTTCCAATTAATCTCCTCATTGTGAGTATCTTCAGAAACACCCGCCCCCGAGAGACGAAGCCTGGAAAGCCCAAGGCAGAGGTGTCCGAGCAAGGGAAGACTGGCAGAGTGTCTCCCTCTCAGCCCTCCTCCCCACAGAGGGACAGAGAACTCACACCAGACAGAGTCATCAAGGTAAACTATGTCAATATATCAATATTCCAATTGAAGCCAACAGTCCCTACCATAAAATCTCATTTTAGATACTGTATGTCAGCCATGATTTGTAAGTAGACAGTTGTAAGTTTGATCTCATCCTGGCTGTCTTTATTCTGTCTTCTCTCCACATTAGCAAGGCTGTTAATGTACTGTATTCTCGCAGGACATAAAGAAGATTGCTCAGTCACTCTCCAAGGCTATGAAGAGCCCCATTCCACGCCTGGAGTTAGAGATGAAGTCTGGACCACAGACTGATATCAACACTCTGCTCTCTCTGGTGGAGGACATCATCCGGCAGCAGAACCGAGCCAGTGGAGAGTTCTACACTGATGCCTCCAAGAAAGAGGGATCGCTCATTCTCTCACTAGGGGTAACCAATCTGCAAGGTACAGCCCAAGCCTCCAGATCCTACAATGATGATCATCAGTATTGGTTGAAAATGTTAAACTCTGTCTGACCCATATATTTCCTATATCCCTCTGCTTTCAGAGACCAGCCTGTGTGGGAGCCCTGAGAAGACTGGGGATGGGAGACAGAAAAGGAGCAACAACAGCCAGTATCTGTACAGGCAGCTACGCCATGTAGAGAAGGAGCTGAGCCTACTGGGACATTCTCGCTTCCCCAACCCAGACAGCTACTGCCGGGCAGTGCAGCAGGTCCAGGGCATGAAGGGACTGCTAGAGTCTTCCAGCCTGGCAGGGGATGAGCTGGCTCAAAGTCCGGGCCAAGCTGAGAGTAGTGATGGGGACAGTGGCAGTAAAAAGTGCTGTCAAGACGGGCTGCCCTGGTGGTTTGTGTTTATCGGCTGGATACTGGTGGTAGCCACCAGCGGAGTATCAGGATACTTCACCATGATGTATGGGCTGACCTATGGGAAGGACCGCTCTATAAGCTGGCTCATCTCCATGTTCGTTTCTTTCTTTCAGAGCCTCCTAATCATTCAGCCGCTGAAAGTGAGAAACATTAGATTAGAACTTTCTCATTTCAATTTAAAATGCCCTGCAGCATGTATCTGTAATCTGGGTATAACTTTGTGGATTTCCTAACACAGGTGCTAGGTTTTGCAGCCTTCTTTGCTCTCGTTCTGAAGAAAGTTGATCAGGAGGAGTATGGGGATCCAAAAATTGAAGGGGCACTCAGAAACCCAGGTTCTTTGTTTTCCTTATTTACAGTTTTGGGGAAATTCTGTTTACTTGTACATTAGCTAGACTTTTACAACATTAAGCCGCGTAAGATGACACAATCTGGTCCACAGATGACCCTGATATAGTCTGGGCTGTCAGGAGGGATAGCACACGTAGCTTCTACCAGCCCCCGCCACCCACAGACGTCGAGAGGATGAGGAACAACATGATCAAGGAGCAGAAGGTTTTCGCCCTCATCAAAGAGATTCTCAGTAAGAGGAACCACTTTTTCGTTCACTGCACTGTCATTCACTGCACCTATTGGTTAACATACATGTTTAAGCCCTATGATTCTGTTGCAGCCTACATGGGGTTCATGTGGATGTTGCTCCTTGTGGCGTATGGTCAGCGGGACCCTAACGCTTACTTCCTGATTCAGCATATTCGGCAGAGCTTCAGCCAAGGGATCTCAGACAGCATGAGCCACGGAAATGTCTTCACCTGGGCAAATACCTCTCTTCTCAGCAACCTCTTCGGAGAGTACCCAGGTAGGATTCTCTAAAGAGGATGTTTATTTCTTTGAAAAACACGACGCTCCAAAATTTCCTAAATAAAGGTATAGATTAAATCCTGTGTCAACAAAAGCAAATGGTGTGTTAAAGGTTTCATCACAGATGGGAACTCCAAACTGGTTGGTAATGCCCGTCTTCGCCAGGTGAGGGTGCAGAAGAATTCCTGCCGAATCGCCCGCTCCATGCGCCAGGCTGTACCTGACTGCCATGCTCCATACTCATGGGAGGTGGAGGACATGGGCTCCTATGGGCCAGGCTGGAACCGCTCTGCGAGTGAAAACACCTCCAAGACCCTCCGCAGCCCCTGGCAGTACCAAACCCAGGCCCGACTCAGAGCTCAACCCATCTGGGGCAGTGTGGTTCTCTACAGGGGAGGGGGGTTTGTGGTGGACCTGGGCCCTGACTCACAGAATGCTAGCAGGTAAGCTCACAATTACCAATGCTTCAAATTGATCACAATTATCATGCCATAGCAAATGTATATAATGTTATATAATGGAGGCTGGTGCCCCGGTCCCCAAAGGCTGTAGTCCGGCCCTGTGTATCGAAGGGTGTATTTTAATTATTCCATGTATTCTGTCCCTGCAGTACCCTTCAGTATCTGTTTGACAACACCTGGCTTGATATGTTCACCCGAGCAGTCTTTGTAGAGTTCACAGTGTACAATGCCAATGTCAACCTCTTCTGCATTATCACACTCATGCTGGAGACCACAGCTGTAGGTGAGACAGTTGTTATATCACTCCATGATACAGCATAAAGTAAGTATTTAAAGGCATCCAAAACTCAGATTGTCAGCACCTGTCTTATTCTCTCAGGAGCGTTCCAGTTTCGCAGTGAGCTGCAGAGTGTCCGACTATACCAGTCCACCGGTGGACTCCATATCTTTGTCATGGCATCTGAGGTCATCTATTTCCTCTTTATCTTCTACTACATGTATGTTCAGGTAAGCCTTAATTTAAATACCTTTCTTATATGTAAAGCGTATAAAATCTGTGACACAATGGTCTAGTGCCATTGTTCTGGAATTCCTCCTGAGTCTAACTCTTCTCCTCTCCTCACAGGGAAAGCTGATGAAGCAGCAGAAGTGGGCTTACTTCAAGACAAAGTGGAACCTGCTGGAGCTCGCCATCATCCTCCTGAGCTGGAGCGCACTGTCTGTCTTCATTAAGAGGAGCTTGCTAGGGAACCGGGACATGGAGTACTACCACAACCATAAAGACCAGTGAGTTCACACTGGGTTGGGGTATCATGGGTTTCTGTTCTTCTTTCGCTAGTCTGTTATCCCTATTGTTGGTCCGTTGCTCCTGTGTGATGTTCAACTTCTCCCCTCTCTATCCAGGTTTGCCAGTTTCCATGAGACAGCCACAGCAGATGCAGTGCTGGGGTATCTGATTGCATTCCTGGTGCTACTGGCTACAGTCAAACTGTGGCACCTGATGAGGTTCAACTCCAAGCTACATATGATCACAGCCACACTGCAACGTGCCTGGACTGACATATCAGGCTTCATACTGGTCATCACCATTATGTTCCTGGCCTATTCTATGATTGTAAGGGTCTTCCTGGAAAACTTTTCATTCTCCAACTTTCCTATTTGACATTCTCTTGTAGCAATGCATCTGTATTCCTAATAAATTGCGATGTGCTTGCTTTTGTGATAAATGTCTCTTCAATTTAACTGAATCTTTCACAGCTGAGTTATGATTCATTGCGCTTTGACACTAAATCTAGCATGTGATCATTGTCTGCAGTCTAATCTGATGTATGGCTGGAAGCTGTACTCATATAGGACTCTCCTGGATTCTGCTCTGACCATGGTCAGCTTGCAACTGGGCATCTTCAACTATGACGAGGTCAGTAAAGGAAAGCTCTCTAAATTACAGCTATGGCCATGATGGCAGGTCTTTGATTGGTATCTCCTTCCAATCCAGGTTCTTGATTACAACCCGGTGCTTGGAGCGTTCCTCATTGGCTCCTGCATTATATTCATGACCTTTGTGTTTCTGAACCTGTTCATCTCAGTCATCCTGGTGGCGTTCACTCAAGAGCAAATGCATCACAAGGTACTGTGCATCATAATCATATAATATTCCTTGTTTATATAACGGATGGGTCGAATCCTGAATGCTGATTGGTTAAAACCGCATTCCAGCTGATTCCACAAGTTACCACTGACTAAATCTATGACGTATTTACTCTGTTCCATCTGACTGCGCAATCCACTGTCTCATCAGCCCAGCCAGGCAATTTACAAACTTGATCTCCACTATAAAAAGCATCTAGACATTATCTCACATTTCTTTGACTGACATTTCGTTTTCAACAGCAGAGATTTGTATAAACCTTGCTGTCTGCATCTCCAACATTTTAAACATGGTTTCAATATTCAAATTCTATCTCCAGCTGTTCCATAGTAATGAAGGAGTCGGGACGAGACAGAGAGGCAGGCTGCGTTTCTCATCCAGTCAAAATCATGAATCAGCTGCCGTCATTTTTATGGATAAATGCAAAGAAATGTCAGTTGAAAATAGCTTAAACAAAACTAAGTGCAGCTAGTTTGCAGTCTTTCCAGCTTCAGTTTGAAGTGATTAGCTGAGTTGTTGGCTAGCTCCTCTGAACAACAGTGTCCTGACAAGTGAACACATTTTCTATGCCAAGCGAAATCGTGCCTCATTAGCTCATTATGGGGATTAATCCAAATAAATATCACTAGAAAACAGTTTAAACAAATGCAAATGCAGTTACTTTGCTGTTATTCTGGCTGCACATTTTGTTGTGAATGTAAGTTACCCATTGTTGGCTAGCTAGCAAGCAAGGGATAAGAACGTTGCCAGCCAGTATGGCAATGGAACATTTAGAATGTATGACTGGGTCGCGTCCATAAATACAGAACAAAAAGACTGAACGACTAGCCGGCTTGGGTAGGATGAAATAGTATGAATAAATTAATCCAAATAACGTTTTTAATTCAAATATGTCAATCATTATTTGAATATGTTGGTAACCCGAAGTCGGTGTTTGGAGGACTGCCAATATATTCTCCAAACACCGGCTTCGAGGGCATTATCACTTAAATAATACAGTATCAACACCACCATTTAACAGTGGCAATTGGCTACTGTAGGTGTATCAATGTCAGACCAATCAGATTTGACTGATCTTTTTTTTTACAGCCCTCAGAGGAGGAGGAGATAGTGGATCTGATGCTGATGAAGTTCTGCAGCTTGTTCGGGATCAAATATAAGAAAGAAGAAAGTAACAGTCCCAATGTGATTGCCAACCATGCCTCTGTTACTAAGCAAGAACCCTCCACTATATCCTCAGAGATGCTTAGTTCTCAGTAAAGATCTGCCACTCTGTATGAATTGATATTGGAACTGCTTTCATTTATGTTGCTCAATAGGAGTATTAAAACATGTTATATCAAGAATTTTGCACCACTTGTATGGTTGCTCGTAGCTGTTTAATCAAATCAGCATATGTACCATGTAACCATATGTACATATGTACATGAAATAATAATTCCTCTATCTAACAGTTCTGCTTTTTCAATATATTTAGTTCCAAAATAAATAAACAATATTAAGGGTGTTGAACCATAGCAAACTGTATTCTTTCATAATTATAATGGGTTGCATTAAGATCAGATAAAAGTCCTGAGATGACTGTTGTGGCCTGCGCAATTCATTCCGATCACATTCCCTAGGATAAAGAACTACTACAGAAATGGTTTAGTGCAGTTTCTGTTTTTACTTGTAAGAGTTGGGTGCAGACCTAAGTTCAAATGCATGTGTATTTGAGTATTTTCAAATACACAGCCCAAAACAAGTACCTTTATTTGAGTATTTGAATGGTTACAACTAAATTATATTTTTAAAGTATTTTTCAAATACTTGGGTTAAATGCATGAGAGTGTATTTTTATTTCAAGTAAAGTTTATCTGGATACTTATTTCGAAATGTATTGTAAAATAATAGAAAAATCTGGAAGTATTTTAACCCCAGTCTGGTTGGGTGACAGAGTTATACATGCTTGGTTGACAGGCCATGTCGAAGTTAGGTGAAGTTGCCATCCTATATGCTAAAAATATAAATAAACCACACAATGAAACAATGAAAATGAAAACAGTTGGTTATAGGCTAAGCTAGCCGTACCATGCATAGATTAAGCAGAAATCTAGCTTTGCTTGACTGGCCCATAATTGCATGGACAAACTGCAAGATTGGCTAGCTACTGTAGATAGCTACCACATAGGTGCTTTTCGCAATGCGGGTATATTTACATACACTAGTGTTGCTCTCTATTGTATTGGGTTGGACGAAAACAGTTTGTGGGAAGCCAGAAGTAAATAAAAATTCAATTTCAATTTACTGTTCTGGTGTGCAGGATGGTTGGTCATTAAAGGGATACTTCAGGATTTTGGCAATGAGGCCCTTTATCTACTTCCCCAGAGTCAGATGAACTCGTGGATACTTATTTTATTACTTACCTCAATTAGCCACCATTTTCCCTACATTTTCCCCCACGTCCCCTAGCATTTTGATTTTCAGCCAACGAGTTTTAGCCTTTCTCCATTTGAGTGACAGCTAGCAAGATGCACACAAAGCAGAGCGAGAAAGAGCACTGATGTGGTGCACATATCGGCAAATATGCGATGTAGTATGCAATTTTCGGGAAACACTTTTGGCTCATGCGTTCTACTTTCAGAACTACTGGCTACAAAAGTACTGAAGAATCTCTTTTAGATGGGAGGAATTTAAAACCAAATATCTAAACGAACATATTATTAAAAATAATTCCCAAAGGTGGGTCTATTTTAGGCCCACTTGCTCTCTACTTACCTCATGTCAAAATTAAATTCCCCTCTATTTTTAATTGTATATATATATAACATTTTCTAAAATTGAAAACAATGTCTACACAATTCGAAATGTTTCGTGGCCACCAATGATTTAACATTTATATCAAAATTAACAAACCATTTCATGCATTAGTGCTTTGAATTTGTCCTCGGGTGTGGCATCATTATTCATGTAAATATAAATGTTCAATGATTCTCAAATAGACAAGAAAATGAATTGTACTCATTATTAGTTTCTTCTGTCTTTAAATCAGTCATGATTTTCTGGAATTTCCATTTTTTAAAAATATTTTCTTGTACAATGACAATAACTAAGCGCCTCCCCATTACATTTTGAGTACAATTTACCGAGAGAAACCTTGAGAAAAAGTAATTAATTTACTTGTGTCTTATGATGATGTTACCTGCCACATGCAATTATTAACAATTATTATTATAATAATTTTTTCTTCACATTTTGTCCAAGACAACACCTTTTCTCCCTATCATTTATCAGCATCACCCAGAGGACATTATGTCACACCGTTGGACAATATTAAAACATATTAAAGACCATTTCCGAAGTTTGTAACCACTGTACAATTCAACTTCTAAATATTAGCAATGGATCCTCGTTAAATAATTTCTAGTGTGTTCACTCCAATTACAGGGCCTTGTTATTTTTTGTGTACTTCCCCAAGTCGGCAGCGGGTAATTTTGCGCCTGCTGCCTTAATCCTTGGGTATGATAGCCGTTGCTCAGGCTCACTCTCCGGAGTCAAACCCTGATTCCTCATTACCCGTGGTCACCATAGTGTGCACAGAAGAACCAATGGAAAGTTGATAGATCAGATATTATCATGAAACTTCACTGCACTCTATCAGCTCAAGGTTAACTAGTGTCACATTTGAATGTTTGAATGAAAATCTTACCATTAAAATATTCCTCTTCTGCACTTTCTCGAGGCAAAATCATCAATGATGTCATCATAGGACATGTGTTTCCCCACGTCATGATTTATGCTCATGATGGCCAGACCACTCAAACGCTCATGATCTATGCTCATGATGGTCAGACCACTCAAACGCTCATGATCTATGCTCATGATGGTCAGACCACTCAAACGCTCATGATTTATGCTCATGATGGTCAGACCACTCAAACGCTCATGATTTATGCTCATGATGGTCAGACCACTCAAACGCTCATGATTTATTTGATGGTCAGACCACTCAAACGCTCATGATGGTCAGACCACTCAAACGCTCATGATTTATGCTCATGATGGTCAGACCACACAAACGCTCATGATTTATGCTCATGATGGTCAGACCACTCAAACGCTCATGATTTATGCTCATGATGGTCAGACCACAAACGCTCATGATTTATGCTCATGATGGTCAGACCACACAAACGCTCATGATTTATGCTCATGATGGCCAGACCACTCAAACGCTCATGATTTATGCTCATGATGGCCAGACCACTCAAACGCTCATGATCTATGCTCATGATGGCCAGACCACTCAAACGCTCATGATCTATGCTCATGATGGCCAGACCACTCAAACCTTCCTGTGACATGGAAGACCGCTTTTGATTAGCTTACATCTCCTCTCTGCCGATGCTGCTGTTACTGGTAGAGTGACTGCAATTCTTAGGGCTGTCCAAAGGTTAGAATAGAGTTCATCCAGGTTCTCACAGAGAAAGGAAAGCAGCTCAAAGGCAGTCATCTTATCTGATGGCAGATCAGGTCAATTCTGAATCTCGTGTCCCAGATCCATTCCTCTGATGTCACAGTCATCTCTGAAGGTTGGAGTGTTTTCAACTTCCATGCAGTGAGCTTTTGAAGATTCACTGGACATCTGAGAGGCAGTGCTGAAGTTCAACAGCACTCCATATTTGGTTTTCACCTGGTTGAGTGTTTCAAACCTCTCATCCATGAATGCCACAGCAGAGTCGACCACAATGTTGAAGAAGTTGACTTCAAGGTTTTTCAGTGCATCAGTCACTGGTTCATCAGGAGCCTCATAACTGAAATGCCTCTTGCTGTTTCTCAGTATCTTCTCTTTCAGAAAAGCCTCCACATTAATTTCTTCACAAATGCTTTTGGCTGTTGTCTGGGCCTCAGAGAATCCAGTTTCCCGGTATGTAGTGAGGGAGGCCTTTGCATTTGAGATTAAATTAACTGCGATATCCAACTGCATTGAGGAGGATTGGAGGAGCTTGTTCACCTTGTTTGTCATTGTCAGTATCTCACAACATACGACACAGCAAATCAAGAAGCGGTAGGACCCAACTTCCTCTGTAAGTGCTTGTGCCTCCATTTTGGCCACAGGATCGTTGATCGTCTGTCTGGCTTCCAGTAATGCCTCCCGAACCTCAGAAGCCTGATACCTGGAGCCTACTCTCCCATTTGGTGTCACTCCATGACTTCACAGTTATGTTCATGTGTTTCTTTAAAACACTCCATCTTTGTGTGCCAGCTGAAAAGAAGGTGAAGAGCTTTTGCACATGCCCCAAAAAAACAACTGCATATTTTGAAGATTTGGCAGCATCTGCAATGACAAGGTTTAGAGTAGGTGCTCCACATGGGATGAACAGGGCTCTGGGAGTGTGGCTTGTACTCCTTGGTGCTTGCGCTTCATGGCCCCATTGTCATAAGCTTGTCCTCTTCAATATTCAAATGGAATCTTCAGCTCGTTCAGCTTATCTAAGATGACAGTGGACAGATTCAAGCCTGTTGTAACCTCAACATTCACAAAGCCGAGGAAGTGCTTCTTGATCTCTGGCTTTCCCTTTAAAGCCACGCTTCTCAGATTAATGGGCATTTACTCCTGGTGACTAATGTCAGGTGTACAGTCCAAGATAATGGAGAAGTACTTTGAGTCTCTTACTTGAGTCACCATTGCTTCCAGAATCTTGTCACTCACAATCTGTATCAGCTCATTCTGTGTGCGCTTCCCAAGGTAATGAGCATGTGTCTCTCCATCTTTAATTTTGCTGAGATGATTTTCCATAACAAGTTCAAATTTTGCCAGTAATTCAACCTCTTTTAGGAAGTTTCCATTATCTGGTTGGAAGAGTTTGTCTGATGAACCCCTGAATGCTAGGTTTCTTTCAGCCGGAGACTGGGTGATGATACTTATTAAACATGTAAGAACATCCCACCATCTCTTTCTTTCAGCCTCCAAAATGGTCATTTGTATCTGGTCAAGAGTCAGACTTAGGAGCAGATCAAGTTATCTCCACTTAATCATATTGTCTGTGTGTTCAGGACTACCCTCATGGTGTTTCAGAATGGTGTTGATATTTGACCAGTCATTCACACCTTCCTTTATTGTTTTGTAGTCTTTTGTAGAAAAGATCTTACAGCAAAAACAATGCACAGTGTTGTTTTTGATTGATGAAAGCCAGCTCCTGGTAATCTTTCCCCCATTTAGCCAGCTCCTGGTAATCTTTCCCCCATTTAGCCAGCTCCTGGTAATCTTTCCCCCATTTAGCCAGCTCCTGGTAATCTTTCCCCCATTTAGCCAGCTCCTGGTAATCTTTCCCCCATTTAGCCAGCTCCTGGTAATCTTTACCCCATTTAGCCAACTCCTGGTAATATTTCCCCCATTTAGCCAGCTCCTGGTAATCTTTACCCCACTTGACAGCTGTCTCTGTAATAAGCCTGAATGGAAACCTCTTCTAGACTTGTCTTTAGGGTAAGAAAAATCCAGTCCTGGTTTGAATTGACCTCTGCGCAATAACTCAGTCCTCATAAAATCTGTTAAGACTGGGGGCCAATCTGCTGGGTCATTTGGTGGAGCAACAACTGTTCTATTAGGGTCTGAGCTGTTTAAATAATGCTGGCTATACACCTCTGGTTGTGCTAGTACTGGCTGAGGCTGCCTGTACAGTACTTCACCTGTGTCTGTGTTAGTACTTGTTGAAGACGGCTGTATTGGGTCTGTGTTATTATTTGCTGAAGACGGCTGTACTGGGTCTGTGTTAGTATTTGCTGAAGCCGACTGTATTGGGTCTGTGTTAGTTTTTGCTGAAGCCGACTGTACTAGGTCTGTGTTAGTATTTGCTGAAGCCGACTGTATTGGGTCTGTGTTAGTATTTGCTGAAGCCGACTGTATTGGGTCTGTGTTAGTATTTGCTGAAGCCGACTGTACTGGGTCTGTGTTAGTATTTGCTGAAGCCGACTGTACTGGGTCTGTGTTAGTATTTGCTGAAGCCGACTGTACTGGGTCTGTGTTAGTATTTGCTGAAGCCGACTGTACTGGGTCTGTGTTAGTATTTGCTGAAGCCGACTGTACTGGGTCTGTGTTAGTATTTGCTGAAGCCGACTGTACTGGGTCTGTGTTAGTATTTGCTGAAGACGGCTGTACTGGGTCTGTGTTAGTACTGGCTGAGGCTGGATGTGGATCAACTGAGTCTGTGCTTGTACTGGTTGATGATCTAGCATCTCCTCTACTGACAAACTTAAGCATAACACCTGTAAATTATAGATAACAATTGTAACGGCTGTCTTTCTCTGATGAGGAGGAGTAGTAAGGATCGGAGGACCAATGTGGTACGTGTTCACGCTCTTTATTAAAACAATCAAACACTGAAACAAAATAATAAACGACACGTGAAATAACCAACCGAAACAGTTCCGTGTGGAACACACAGACACAGAAAATACACACCCACCAAACACAAGTGGGAAAAGGCTACCTAGGTATTATTCTCAATCAGAGACAACTAACGACACCTGCCTCTGATTTAGAACCATACCATACCAGGCCAAACGCAAAACACAACATAGAAAACAGAACATAGACAACCCACCCAACTCACGCCCTGACCATACTAAAACAAAGGCATAACAAAGGAACTAAGGTCAGAACATGACAACAATACTATTATTAATTTTATCAACTGCATCAGGCCCATTCAAATTGGCTCCCCCAGATATCCTTTTATACATTTTCAAATATAAAATACTATTTATACTGTGGCTTGGCTGAATACTTGATGTTTATTATTTACTGAGAGATGCAACCATATTAGATGCATCCATTGCATCCATATTTCCCAGTACGCCTAGCTAATCAACATTTTAAATTCAATATATAAATTGATAGTCAATGTCAATCCATTGTTTTTCATCTTGCATTAGTCCAGAGTTGTAACTAAACCTTGACTGAGAGACTAGATAATCATTGTCTTGTTTTAAAATGATGTGTGCGTATGAGGAGTGTCATCACACCTATATATTGTCTGGACTGGTCCCCACAGAGGTTGCTGCATGGAAAGTCTCATTTTGTGCATATGAACGCATGTTCATATGAACCGCGATGCGGTTATCTTTTCCGAGCTGCAATTTATAAACACCGTTGCCCGTTGCTGTTTATCAAACATAATAAATAGTTGTATTTCACTCTCACTTTTGTCAGGCACAAAGTCACAGAACACAGCCCTGGAAGTGGCTGGCAAGCCAGCAAGACACAGACAGACCAAGAGATGCACTGCCCCACTAGGTTAGCAAGACAGACTAGAGAGAGATGCACTGCAAGCCTGCACATCAACTTCACATTACTGTTATTTGCTGACATCAAACTTGGAGAGGAGAGAACACAAGTTTACCTGATTGCTGTTCCCGCAATTCACTCTCACGGTGCTGTGTTTTAAAAATATTTTTGTGACCAGAAGGATAGTTCCGCTTCATCCTCACATTGAAGTTGTAAACACTGACACCCGCTTTGACACAAGGGGGAGGCGGGGCCCTTGCATAATTTGCAGGGCCCAAGCAACTTGCGTAGTGAGTGTATAGGGCCTCCCGGCTCTGGTACCCCAGCCTTGTGTACTTAGACTTGCATGGCTTAATCTTTGAGCCAAAAATATACTACTGGCAGGAAAAACCAGGTTGCCCCTAGAAACATTAAGGTTAACCTTGGTACACAGTGAGGAGGAGACCCGCTCGCACCCAGTGGGAGGCCTCGACCTACCCAGAGCAGCCAGCAGCAGCAGGCCATGCGACACAGTCCCCCTCAAAAACGAACCACATTTGGTTAGTAGAGAGCCTTCTGAATATTTTCTACCCAACTTTAGCTGAGACCGAAGAGTTGCTGGTATCAAATTCTAGATGCCATTGCCCGCCGCTGTGCCCTTGAGCAAGTCACTTAACCCCCCACAAAACAGCTCCTGGGCGACCTGTGTGGCATCCCCCCGCACCTTTCCCAAACCTGTATATGTACTGTACATACAGTGCCTTCAGAAAGTATTCAGACCCCTTGACTTTTTCCACATTTTGTTACGTTACAGCCTTATTCTAAAATGTATTAAATGAATAAAAATACAAAAATAAAAATACCTACATAAGTATTCAAACCCTTTGCTATGAGACTCGAAATTGACCTCAGGTGCATCCTGTTTCCATTGATCAGCCTTAAGATGTTTCTACAACTTTGGAGTCCTCCTGTGGTAAGTTCAATTGATTGGACATGATTTGGAAAGGCACACACACTGTCTATATGAGTTCCCACAGTTGACAGTGCATGTCAGAGCAAAAACAAAGCCACGAGGTTGAAGGAATTGTCCGTAGAGATCAGGGGAAGTGTAGCAAAAAATGTCTGCAGGATTGAAGGTCCCCAAGAACACAGAGGCCTCCTTCATTCTGAAATGGAAGACGTTTGGAACCACCAAGACTTTTCCCTAGAGCTGGCCGCCCGGCCAAACTGAGCAGAGCTTGAGAGGATCTGGAGAGAAGAATGGAAGAAACTCCCCAAATACAGGTGTGCCAAGCTTGTAGCGTTATACCCAAGAAGACTCGAGGCTGCAATTGCTGCCAAAGGTACTTTAACAAAGTACTGAGTAAAAAAAAAACAGTTTTTCCTATGTCATTATGGGGTATTGCGTGTAGATTAATGAGGGAAAAAAACTATTTAATCAGGCTGTAACGTAACAAAATGTGGAAAAAGTCAAGGGGTTTGAATACTTTCCGAAGACACTGTATACAGGTTTTGGAGAGGTGCGGTGGGCTGCCACACTGTATATGTATGTGTATGTATGTGTGTCTTTAAGAGGGGTTGTGTTAAAAGGCGGAAGTAACATTTCAGTTGGACCTTGTGTGCAATTGACCAATAAACTGATCTTAATAATAATCTATTGTTTTGGGGGCTATGGAGGGGGTGGAGAACGAAGTGCTCCTGATATGTACGCCACAGTCCCCCTCCAAAACTACACATATTTGGTTAGTAAAGACCCTACTGAGTGTTTTCCACCCCACTTTAGCTGAGACAGGTAGTACAAGCGTCAGCACTTTATTATTTCATTATTGAAAAAAACTTTTTTAAACCATGTTTTTTATTTGATTTCAGAAAATACTTATTGCCTTTTCTTATTGCCACAATACAAGTGAATACAAGTCATTGATTACATTGCAATATATTTTTTATCGGCTATTAAAAGTCTGTATAATATAATCTGTTGAAATGCAGGCTTTTATTTGATTAAGTTTTCCTCATTCCCCTTCGAAAGGGACGTCAAAGTGACTGCCAGTATAGTACTGGGTTGAGAGCGGGAACTCTAGAGAGACTCCCGAGTGGCGCAGCGGTCCAAGGCACAGCATCTCAGGGCTAGAGGCATCACTACAGACACCCTGGTTTGAATCCAGGCTTTATCACAACCGGCAATGATTAGGAGTCCCATAGCACGGTGCACAATTGGCCAGGTTTGGCCAGTATAGGCCATCATTGTAAATAAGAATTTGTTCTTAAGTATGCTCTCTCTAATAATTTTTCTTTCTTTCTCTCTCTCGGGGGACCTGAGCCGTAGGACCATGCCTCAGGACTACCTGGCATGATGACTCCTTGCTGTCCCCAGTCCACCTGGCCGTGCTGCTGCTCCAGTTTCAACTGTTCTGCCTGCGGCTATGGAACACTGACGTGTTCACCGGACGTGCTACCTGTCCCAGACCTGCTGTTTTCAACTCTCTAGAGACAGCAGGAGCGGTAGAGATACTCTTAATGATCGGCTATGAAAAGCCAACTGACATTTACTCCTGAGGTGCTGACCTGTTGCACCCTCTACAACCACTGTGATTATTATTATTTCACCCTGCTGGTCATCTATTCACATTTGAGCATCTTGGCCATGTTCTGTTATAATCTCCACCCGGCACAGCCAGAAGAGGACTGGCCACCCCTCATAGCCTGGTTCCTCTCTAGGTTTCTTCCTAGGTTCTGGCCTTTCCTAGCCACTGTGCTTCTACACCTGCATTGCTTGCTGTTGGGGTTTTAGGCTGGGTTTCTGTACAGCACATTGAGATATCAGCTGATGTAAGAAGGGCCTTATAAATACATTTAATTTGATAATACTCTGAACAGTGTGCACACGATTAATATTTACAGAGCACTTGGATAAGTGTATTATAATGATAATGTGGATGATGATCTTATTGATGATTTTGATGACAATTATGATGGACAACTCTCCTCTTCTATTTCTTCACCTCTCATATCCCTATTTAATGTACATTATTTCCAGGAGACTGCCATGGGCTGCAGGCGTACCAGGCCACAGCAGATGTGGCCTCCTTTGGTGAACCATGCTCAGGGCTTGGAAGCTACCTGTCTGTGGAATACAACTGCAGAGATGGTCAGAACATTCTACCCCTGTCACTGCCTCTCCTTCCCTCCCTTCTACATTCCATTTAAATATCCAAATATGTTTTCAGCTAGTGAAGGCCTCGATTTACGTTTTTTCTAATGTTGTATTTCAACACATTATGAGTGGTGGCTAGCACACACAGTCACAATCTAACCTAGCCATCCACTTATTATTGAGCAAGTTGGCTGCTGTTTTTTGACAATGTCTCCATAACATTGAAGTGGCTTCTCCATCCATTCCAGGGCAACCTGAACTGCACTCTAAGTGCTGGAGATGGGCACAACATCGATCCTTATAGTCCAGAAGAGTAAGTAACTGAGTAATGTAAATCGCCCAACATCAAAGGCAAAAAGTCCCTAATTCACTAACAATTAATGGAATTTATACTCTCACAGGTTGGAGAGCAGTGTGGTTCATAAATACACATATCTGGGTATCTTCATGGGTCGGGTGGAGTGTACCACCAGTGAGTGGCATGTGACAGCTCAGAAAGCCATCACCATTCAGGAGCCCATCAGGGAGTTTGGCATCATTAAGTGCTATAGCAAGAACCAATCAACAGATGGTGCAAACTGCAAGGCCCTGTACGGAAGCCCCCTTCAAATCCAGGTAGAAGTAGAAGCTGGTAAGTAAAACCAACATGAGCCGAAATAAAAGTATCTGGTCTTACATTTCCGAGTACAAATCTTAGTAGAATGAAGAGATGTTGGTGGCCAATTCATCAGCAGTCAGAGGAATCGTCCCCCACAACATCACAGTGGGACCAGAGGTGGAGCAACAGCTGGGCTCTGGCTGCCACCAGCTGACCCTGCATGCCTCTAACGAGGTCTCGGTCTTGGGCGTGTCCACTGAGCTGCAGGTGTGTCTGCTGGAGCCTGTGGAAGGCCTGCTGGGATCAGTGATGGCTGAGGAGGGGGAGTGTCCAGACTCAGACCTCTATGTTAGTGTCTCCCTGGACCGGGGAGCCCCGGTGCAGCTTCTCTTCCAGGTGTCTGGAGCCAACGACAGCATCTCTGAGACCAGAGACATGCAAAACAGCAGCATGCAGGTTTACAATATCTCAACCACTATCCAAGGTACCTACCCAAATACAATCAGAAACAATGACAGAAGATAGGAAAATATTAAACATTTCCTTGTTTATTTATATCAGCTGTTTTGTTACAGGAGCTTTGCAAGTGAAAGTCAGGGCCTGGAATGTCTTCTCACACATGGATGTGGATGTGGGGAACACAACAGCAGTTTGTCACAATAAATCAGACTTTCAGACAGAGGAGCATAAAAGGCTTCCCTGGGCTAATGTGGAAATCACTTCTGATCCAGAAAGTCCATCTGACTTAACTCAGTGTCCCACTTGGGTTTACTGGTTTGAGTGGAGTACAACTTGAATGGGAATGCAGTAAGTACCAGGGCTGAGAACACTCACCTCTCATATCAACTAATTAATAAGCTACAGTAACAAAGTCTGTCAAGACTATTTACATGGCTCACTTGTTCAAGTCTTATCTTCAAGGCTTGTGCCTGTTATAAATCTGAAATCCGTAGATTTTAGTTGTCAGTTCAGGCACAATCTTTCTATGAATAGAATTGTTCTTCTAAACTCACTAACTAACAATGACGATATTTCTCTGGTTTCCGGGTGACAGTATCGATTGTGTAGTACCTTTAATGTCCTTTCAGCACAGATGTTATACTCAAACCATGTTCCCCATTTATTCCAACAGATGAACAATGTAAATGCAGAGACAAAACAAACCAGGAGACTCATGTGATTACAGCAGCCTGTCTTCCAGACCCATTTCTTTTTTATATATACAGTTTTACTGTGCAGAAGAAACATGGGACCGGGGCTCGTGGCTAAAGCAGAGAAATGCATCACTGTCACTCCGCCAGAATTCACAGATGTTACCATAAGGTAAAACGAGGGAGGGAATAGCTCAATAGACAGATGTATAGTCCCGAGTGACATTTTGTTTGTTAGGAGAGGTTTGCATTATCAAACGAAGAAGCTAATTGGCTGATTTGAATCAAATTCTAAGTTACAGTAATCTATGTCCCAGAAGATCTGTTGTGTGATAAAAGCTAACCTTTATTCTTCTAGTTGTTCTAATTGTAACCCAGTGAACATAAACAACGGTGTAAGGCTAAAATTGGAGTGTACCACCACAACGAGTTGCCCAACAATAGTTTGGCAGGTTGAGGACACAAGACCTTTGACAGTAAGTCTGAGACTATTTATGAATAGTGGTTTCAGTGCATGAATAGATAGAACTTCTGTTGTCTAATTTAAGATTAGATATACTTTATTAGTCCAGACGGAACTGTCTTCTGCTATTAACCAAACCCACTGGCATGCACACAAACACTCAGGTGTTTGAACACACATACACACAAACACACATTCATTTGTAATTTGTCACATGAGCATAATAAGTAACCGAAATCTATGCATGTGAAGTTCGATTGTATAAAAGCTGTAGTAATACTGTACGACAGTGTCAATGAAAGCATATTTATTTATTTATTTTATTATTACATATTTAATTTTGAGCTAATTTCTTCTCGGGAGACCTCAAACACTGCAACAATAAAAACAAAGACCACTGCTACACAGAATAGATGGTGGCAATGAATACGTGGTGACAAGTGACAATCTGAAAAATGCACAGTCCAGATCTCTGAATCTCAATGTGATAGCGTATGGTAGGTATTCAATGATTTTAGAGTATGTGTTGTTATATGTACTTTAGTAACAGATAATAGTAGGATGAGCATCACTTATGTTGAACCTGACATCAGAATGTCAAATTAGCCATTGTAATGTGGGCCAATGTGTTATAGTTTAGGTAGTGTATCACTTGATCATCCATATTTAGAGTAAATACTGTACATCCAGACCAACATTTACAGAATTAATTCATTTATATTAATGTAACCTGTTCAACTCTTTTTGTAGGTAAGATGACATTTGGCGCTGTCAAGTACACCATTCTGATACCAGGCGTTGCAAAACCTGCACCTGTTGCCACTAACATACCGCCTGCTACTACCTTACCGGCTGCTACCACCATCCTACTGGCTGTTACTACTCGTCCAGCTGCTACTACCATACCAGTTCCTACCACCTCACTGGTAGCTACTACCCTACCGGCTGCTACCACCATATCGGCAACTACTACTGTCTCTGTAACTGTACCTGAAATCACAGCCCCAACTACCATCACCAGCCTCCCTTCCTGTGTAATTTCCCCTCAGTTCTAGATGCTTTCAATATCACCAGTGCAACAACCTCCTGCTCCACAGGCAAATGCCAACATTGTTTCAAAACTGACAAAGGGGAGTTGTCTGAAATCTGTCCACAATGTAGTCTATTTCAAGACACTTTCCCCTATCAAAGATGTTGAATAGTAGGACCGTAAATAAAAAATTCAGTGCCCTTTATTCAGATGAAGCTTCAGCCATTGTATGAAAATACTTGATATAATATTGATTTAAATTTCAGATAAACATTTGCGCTGCATTTATGGAAATGAAGTAAAGTCAATCTTCATACCTCTCGGGAACAACAGTTACAACTACAGTATGTCTGTGGTGGTTACTCTAATAAATGGGCATAGAAAAACAAATGCCACGATCACCACTGAGGTTTGTCATCAAGTAAAAATCCTACCATTCACTTAATGATTTAATGCATGGTAACTGTCCTGCCTTTCTGCTCCATAGAGCTCACATTTATAATGTCATATCTGGAGCTCACGTTTGATTGTTGTCCACCAAGGTGTGGCCATCCAACTCCAGTTCCTCAGTGGAGAATCTGCAGTCTGTGGTTGAGAACACTGTCGCTCAGCTACAACAGCAGGGGTTG
The DNA here is from genome assembly GCF_034236695.1 of Oncorhynchus nerka. Taxonomy (NCBI): domain Eukaryota; kingdom Metazoa; phylum Chordata; class Actinopteri; order Salmoniformes; family Salmonidae; genus Oncorhynchus; species Oncorhynchus nerka. The sequence continues at coordinate 71,094,226 of NC_088423.1, forward strand.
CTCACTGGGGAGACCCTGGGACAGATGTTCAAGTCTGTGTCCGGCATTCTGAATAAGGGCAGTGAGGATCAGAAAGGTGTCAGGGAGGAGGTGAGAACGGGGTAATATGCTAAGGTCATAGGGAGCATGGACTTTGCTAGGAATGTCTACACCAGGGATGGGCAACCCGAGACCCGCTTTTGTAGTTCTGTGGATCAATTTTCAAAAACAAAGCCCCAATTATTATATTTTCTGTATAGCCTTTAAAGACTAATAATGAGCAGTTTATAAACTACTTATCACGGTTGGATCCAGGCATAAGTGACATAAGCGGTCACTTAGGGCACCTGGCTGTTAAGTCAGGGACCAGTCAAGACTGGGACCAGTAAAAACAATTGTACCACCAGGTGCAAGGCCAAGTCTCGCTTAAGGCCCCCAAAAGACTAGGGCCGGCCCTCGCTACTGGTGTAATGCATTTAGTTAAGAGCCATAAGTAGTTTAACTGCATAAATGGATTGAATGCAAAAATCAGTTGACTGCATGTGTGGCTATGGGTGAGGGTACGCAGACCCTCGAGCCACTGCAGCTCCTCATGATGAGAAACATTTTTTGTGCCCCCCACCCCAACAAAGTTGCCCATCCCTGGTCTAGGGACTCTGTGTATTGGTGAAAATAAGACATTACACTAAACTAAAAGTTAAGATAAATTAGTATGAAGTTCAAGACAAAAGGAAGTGTGTCTTTAGATGGATGTTTGTGAAGGATTCTGATTGATGTTGCAGCTGCGATAACAGATGCTGAGCACCATAACTGCAGTGCTGAAGAATGTCCCCAACAACATTCCCCAGGAAGCGTAAGTTACAGCCAGAGCAGTGGCAGGGATCACCAAGCGGGGGGAAGAGGTCAATTCCGCTGCTCAGGTACACTTGGATATGGGAGCAAGGAAACATAATCTTTCCCAAACATGTATTACTGAAAGAGAGCGGAGATTTAGTTCCCAATGGTCGATGTTGGGCTGTGGATCTTTTCCAGCTAGAAGCTAGCCCCCTGGTGGCAGACCTCCGCTCTTCCCTCCTCTCCATGAACGTCAGTGAGCATGTTGGAGAAGAGATGGTGCAGGCAGCTACACCAATTGTAGAGGCAGCCAGCAATATCTTGGGATTCTCTTCAAATGCAAGCACACAGGTGATATACAGTATATAGCTTCACTGAGTTCCCTAATGACAGTAATGAACTATGGTTACTTTTCAGGACTACTGCATTTTGTTTGTCTTTCACGGAGAAAGGTCTCAAAGATTCTCATTAACAGCATGGACAATATGCAGAGTGCACTGTTAAATGGATAAAAGGTTGGTCAGGAGCCTGCCATTACCAAGAGCCCTGAGATGAGTGTGTAAGAGACAGAGCATTGGAGTGGAAACATTACAATAAAAAAGGCCTGTCACATAAATGTAATTTGAGATATGTAATTTGTATTTAAAATACAATATCTCAAAAACAAAATGCTACTGTTAAGTTGCCTCAATATTTGAGTTACAGTATATTATGCACTGTCTGCTCTTAGGATGTCTCCAAATAGCATTCAGATGCAGTCTATAAACATCCCAGATAGCTCCTCTGCCAGCTTTTCCTTCCCTCCCCTGGGTGCTGATGTCCTTTCTCCAGATGAACCAGTGGATGTGAGAGAAAGTGTGAATGTCTGCAAATGAATGTGTGGAGGTTAGTGAGGGATTTATCACGCAAGTGAATACGGCAGTGAAAGTGTCTTTTTCTTTTCTGTCAAGCATTGGGGGGGTTTTCATTTGGTTAATTGTTCATATAGTAATTGTCTATCAGTCTTTTGTAGACGTTTTAACCCTCGCTCTCTTGCCTCATCATTTCTTTATTTGTACAGATGCTGAGTTTTGAGAAGAACCCTTATTCTTGGAGCGAGGGGGGTAACATCAGTGGTGCCATGGGGTCTGTGTCTCTCACCAGACATGATGGATCAGCACTCCCTGTGGAGAACCTGTCTGGGGAGACTGAGGTCAGAACGCTGCAAATGTGTACCGATTTTAGTGGAGCTTTTCTCTTGAGAGCCCTTGATGTCAAAGAATTACAGTATATCTTCTAAGATAATGTCCAAGACTTATACGTTAAAGACTATATGATCAAGTAGACAGAATTATGATTACAATTGTATATATTACAACATCTTCTATGATTCTCAGATCCTCTTGTCGAGACTTGAAGGCGGGCAGGTAAACAGCACAATCCTTGACCTGGGAAACTACAGCACACTGATGATTAACGTCCCTTCACCAGACATAACACTGGTGCTAAAGATGGAGCCCTCAGAGGACATACCATTTGTATAAAGACTACCCAAAGGACAAGCAATATATAGCCAAGACGCAGATTCCTCACCAATGCAATTCACAAGGTGATCAACCTCCTGAACTGACTTTTTGTAAATGGCAGAGACATATAACTATTGTGAAGCATAATGAACAAACACTGAGTGTTTAGGAAGATACATGTGCTTGTGTTGTGTTTATTTTGGGTACAGAGAGATACACCTGGGTCCTGGGTCCCAATTATTTGACAGGAAAAGTTGGGGTGCATTACCTTGTTGTGATGCCCATTGTGGAAGCAGGGGTTAAATCCGTCAATGCCACTGTGACTGTCACCTCCATTGCTGCTCAGTGCAAATATTGGAATGAAACCTTATCCACCTGGAGTGAAGATGGCTGCAGGGTGAGTTAAACAATTACTACACAACACAACACCTTATAATATAAATATTGGCACATCACTGCAACCAGGCACTGTCAAAATCAAATGCATAAACTGACTGGTCTCCTTAGATTGGTCCTTTAACCAAGCCATTTGTCACTCGGTGCTTATGTAACCATTTGACCTTTCTTCGTCATGCCCAACCTTGTGGATGTGTCCCGTACCACTGAGCTCTTTGCCACCTTCTCAGACAACCCTGTGGTGGGGTGCTTTGTTGGTGCCATCTTCATTGCTTATCTCTTGGTGGTTGTGTGGGCACGCAGGAAGGGCATCCATGACATAGCCAAGATCTGCCTTGAACAATCGCTGTTGCCATTTTCTAGACACTTTTTGTCCAGACTATACAGACACCTTGAGAACATGCTACTCTGGTGATCCAATCAGCAGATTTCCAGTGCTTAGATTTACCAGTTTGAGAGTGTATCATCCTGTTGGTTTGCTGTTGATGCTGAGTTTTACCTTCAAATGTTACTTCTTGTAGGTGAAGGTGACATTGTTGGAAGATAATGACCCCTTGGCTGAATACTGTTACAAACTGAATATCAGCACTGGGCATCGGCGTGGTGCTTCCACCTCCTCTCAGGTCAGTACCAACAGTTCCGACTGCTGCAGGACATCATATTCTGTTCTCTGATAAAAACCACACTCAGTCACCCTGACTCTGTGTTGATGCTGCAGGTTACTGTGACTCTGCAGGGCATGCAGGGAGAGAGTGAGCCACACCACCTCACTGACCCTGACAAGCCTGACAGCCCGTCTGGTGTTCAACCTTCCCAAGTTCTCTCACGTCACCCCGCTCCTCCGCTCTCTCCACTGGCTTCCAGTTGAAGCTCGCATCCGCTACAAGACCATGGTGCTTGCCTACGGAGCTGTGAGGGGAACGGCACCTCAGTACCTCCAGGCTCTGATCAGGCCCTACACCCAAACAAGGGCACTGCGTTCATCCACCTCTGGCCTGCTCGCCTCCCTACCACTGAGGAAGTACAGTTCCCGCTCAGCCCAGTCAAAACTGTTCGCTGCTCTGGCCCCCCAATGGTGGAACAAACTCCCTCACGACGCCAGGACAGCGGAGTCAATCACCACCTTCCGGAGACACCTGAAACCCCACCTCTTTAAGGAATACCTAGGATAGGATAAAGTAATCCTTCTCACCCCCCTTAGATGCACTATTGTAAAGTGGCTGCTCCACTGGATGTCATAAGGTGAATGCACCAATTTGTAAGTCGCTCTGGATAAGAGCGTCTGCTAAATGACTTAAATGTAATGTAAATGTTTGAGAGGGGTGCAGTGGATATGTTCCTGTTGACCACACCCTTCTCTCTGGGGGAGCTGCAGAGCATCAGGCTGTGGCACAACAACTCAGGGAGGCACCCTGCCTGGTAGGAGAGTGGACGGGGAGGATGTCTCACAGTAGTAGAGGGACAGATGGATTTGACGTTCATTAAAGCTGACGTTTGAAATTGAGGTTGTAGTTGACAATAACGGTTTTCATACAGGTATATAAACAAAGGTACAGTGCAAGATCTAGAAACTGGACAGAAGTGGCACTTCCTGTGTAACTCATGGCTGGCCATAGATATGGGCGAGTGCATCCTTGATAAAGTCTTCCCTGTTGCCCCTGACATGGATTTGAAGAAATTCAGGTGAGGTAAAGCAGGGATGCACCTTGTAATGGCAATATATATATATCCCAGGACAAGTGTCCATCATGTAACTAAATCTTCTTCCACAATATATTCTGCAGTAATCTGTTCTTCATGAAAAAGGCAAAGGATTTCCGTGATGGCCACATCTGGTTTTCTGTGATCAGCTTACTTCCTGACTCAAGCACATTTGGCAGAGCTTCAGCCAAGGGATCTCAGACAGCATGAGCCACAGAGATTACATTACATTACATTTAAGTCATTTAGCAGACACTCTTATCCAGAGAGATGTGTTCACCGGTGCAAATACCTCTCTTCTCAGTAACCTCTTTGGAGACTACCCAGGTAGCATTCTCTAAAAAATTATGTTTATTTCATAGAGAACATTAATTTATGAAAAGTTCAAGAGAAATTGTATAGGTGAAAGCGTGCTATCGTTTGATCTTTTGGTTATTTTTTGCATGCTGTGTTATAGTATAGGTGAAAGCGTGCTATCGTTTGATCTTTTGGTTATTTTTTGCATGCTGTGTTATAGTATAGGTGAAAGCGTGCTATCGTTTTATCTTTTGGTTATTTTTTGCATGCTGTGTTATAGGTTTCATCACAGATGGGAACTCCAAACTGGTTGGTAAGGGTGCAGAAGACGGGCATTTGGAGCGTTGACTAGGTCTCTCTTGGAAAAGAGATGTTACCTCCAATGAGACAAACCTGTATAAATAAAGGTCAAATTAAAAAATGTAATAAAAAAGAACTCCAGCCAAATGGCTGTACCTGACTGCCATGCTCCATACTCATGGGAGGTGGAGGACATGGGCTCCTATGGGCCAGGCTGGAACCGCTCTGCGAGTGAAAACACCTCCAAGACCCTCCGCAGCCCCTGGCAGTACCAAACCCAGGCCCGACTCAGAGCTCAACCCATCTGGGGCAGTGTGGTTCTCTACAGGGGGGGGTTGTGGTGGACCTGGGCCCTGACTCACAGAATGCTAGCACGTAAATAAACATTTACAGTGCTTAATGTTTAAACCATCTTTGTGGTAAAGAAAGACGTTATTTTATTCATCCATGTATTCTGTCCCTGCAGTACCCTTCAGTATCTGTTTGACAACACCTGGCTTGATATGTTCACCCGAGCAGTCTTTGTAGAGTTCACAGTGTACAATGCCAATGTCAACCTCTTCTGCATTGTCACACTCATGCTGGAGACCACAGCTGTAGGTGAGACAGTTTTTATATCACTCCATGATACAGCATAAAGTAAGTATTTAAAGGCATCCAAAACTCAGATTGTCAGCATCTGTCTTATTCTCTCAGGAGCGTTCCAGTTTCGCAGTGAGCTGCAGAGTGTCCGACTATACCAGTCCACCGGTGGACTCCACATCTTTGTCATGGCCTCTGAGGTCATCTATTTCCTCTTTATCTTCTACTACATGTATGTTCAAGTAAACCTTTCTTTACACAGCTTTCTTATGCTGTTCTTTATTAGAATATAAAGGCAGTGATACAATGCTTCCGGAATTCCTCAGCCTGACTCTTCTCCTCTCCTCACATGGCAAGCCGATGAAGCAGCAGAAGTGGGCTTACTTCAAGACAAAGTGGAACCTGCTGGAGCTCGCCATCATCCTCCTGAGCTGGAGCGCACTGTCTGTCTTCATTAAGAGGAGCTTGCTAGGGAACCGGGACATGGAATACTACCACAACCATAAAGACCAGTGAGTTCACACTGGGTTGGGGTATCATGGGTTTCTGTTCTTCTTTCGCTAGTCTGTTATCCCTATTGTTGGTCAGTTGCTCCTGTGTGATGTTCAACTTCTCCCCTCTCTATCCAGGTTTGCCAGTTTCCATGAGACAGCCACAGCAGATGCAGTGCTGGGATATCTGATTGCATTCCTGGTGCTACTGGCTACAGTCAAACTGTGGCACCTGATGAGGTTCAACTCCAAGCTACACATGATCACAGCCACACTGCAACGTGCCTGGACTGACATATCAGGCTGCCTCGTGGTCATCACTATTATGTTCCTGGCCTATTCTATCGCTGTAAGGGTCTTTCTGAAACACCTAACCTAGAAGTTGTCCAACTTCATCCTCATTCTCTTCTTATGTGATGTTATGCTTGTGTATGATGGGTGTCCCCTCGACTTGCAGTGTGAGTGTAAACTGTGATCATTCTCTGTCTGCAGTCTAATCTGATGTATGGCTGGAAGCTGTACTCATATAGGACTCTCCTGGATTCTGCTCTGACCATGGTCAGCTTGCAACTGGGCATCTTCAACTATGACGAGGTTAGTAAAGTAGGACAGCTCTACTAGACTCCCAGATTATTGCTGTAGTCATGATGGTAGCTTAGTGATTAAATTCGGTAACATCTCCTTCCAATCCAGGTTCTTGATTACAACCCGGTGCTTGGTACGTTCGTCGTCGGTTCCTTCATTATATTCGTGAGCTTGGTGGTTCTGAACATGTTCATCTCAGTCATCCTGGTGGCGTTCACTCAAGAGCTAATACATCACAAGGTACTGTGCATCAATCTTACACTATGTAAATTTAACATCAATATATCAGAATCAACAGGGACCAATATCTCAATACATTTTGACTGAGGCGGTCACTTGGCTATCCATTCTGAGCTGTCTGTTCACTGTTCCACAGCCCTCAGAGGAGGAGATAGTGGAGTGGAGGCTGATGAAGCTCTGCAGCTTGCTTGGAATCAAAGTTAAGGAAGACAGCAACAGCCCCAAGGAGAATGGCATGACTGCCTCAGCAACTAACAGAGGATTCTCCACTATATCCTCATAGATGATTACTTCTAAGTACTGGTGTACCACTGTATGTATTCACAGGGAGCTGTCATTTTCAGTTCTGTTATTTCATAGGAGCAGTGACACATTTGTTGACTTGTTGCCTCTAGCTGTTTAGTTATCTAATATATCATGCATAAATGAGTCTATTTGTGCCGTTTTGTGATCTAATGCAAAGCTTTAAAAAGATGGAGGAAATAACTGCTCCTTCTGTTACCTCACTTTTCTGTCACAAATACACATATGGTTATTATGGTAACATGTGAGGAGACAACAATGAGGAGGAGAGCAGGATACAAGATAATTACAATGTTGTATTAGTAACATGTTTGTTGTGAAATTAAAAAAAATAGTTTTGAACCATAGCAAACTAGTATTTTTTCAACATTAACCAAATGGGCTGCATAAGAATGAAAAAATGATTAGACTTATGTGGAGTAGACAAACAAATGGCCAATTCCCTTCACTCTTTTAATCCATTCTGAAAATGAGAGGGTCTTAACAACAAGATAATGTCTGACATGTGGGAAGAACGAAAACAAAGTCAGTCTGTAGTCAGAAATGACCATTGCTTCCTCATTTCTTCTCCTTCTTCTTATCTTTCTTAGTGTCTCCCTTCTCTTTCTCCTTGTCCTCTTTCTTCTCTTTCTTGCTGTCATCTTTTTCCTGGCCTTCCTTCTTCTCTGCATCTCGGTTGGCGACCTTGTTGTTGATGAGGTTGTGAAGAGCAACCACGGAGCGGATGAGTGAAGCCAGGTAAACCACCAGCATCTGGTCATTGGTCTTGAGGTAAAATGCCTTGATGAACTCTTGAAGGTTGACGTCAGGCAGCAGGTTGAAGACGTCCTGCAGCTGGTAGATGATCTGGTGGTTGATGGGCAGCTTACCTGCGGCAACTTTGTCCAAATACCCTTTGATATCCACTAACTTGCAGTTGAGGCCCTTTAGGCCATGCACCTGGTTGGTGATGCGTTGAGACAGGGTGCCAACTGTTGTGTCCTTGATGTCTCTGGATAGAGACACAAAACATTTTATTTTAGTGACTTGCATGTTTTAAGTCAACCGGTTTCCCTTTTTGGTGGAAAAACTGGCCTTAAATTTTTATGGTAAGAATCAGAATTGGATTAAAATACTAGTTTTTCCAATTACTTTCATATACATTTAGAGTACAGTTCCAGTCAACATTTTGGACACAACTACTCATTCAAAAGGGTTTTTCTTTATTTTTTAATATTTTCTACATTGTAGAATAATAGTGAAGATATCAAAACTATGAAATAACACATTTGGAATCATGTAGTAACCAAAAACATGCTAATCAAATCAAAATAGATTTGGTTATTCAAAGTAGCCACACTTTGCCCTGATGACAACTTTGCACACTTTTGGCATTCTCTCAACCAGCTTCCCCTGGAATGCTTTTCCAACAGTCTTGAGGGAGTTCCCACATATGCTGAGCACTTGTTGGCTGCTTTTCCTTCACTCTGCGGTCCAACTCATCCCAAACCATCTCAATTGGGTTGAGGTCTGGTGATTATGGAGGCCAGGTCATCTGATGCAGAACTCCATCACTCTCCTTGGTCAAATACCCCTTACACAGCCTGGAGGTGTGTTTTGGGTCATTGTCCTGTTGAAAAACAAATGATAGTCCCACTAAGCGCAAACCAGATGGGATGGCGTATCATTGCAGAACGCTGTGGTAGCCATGCTGGTTAAGTGTGCCTTGAATTCTAAATAAATCACAGACCATGTAACCAGCAAAGCACACCCATACCATTAAACCTCCTCCTCCATACTTCACGGTGGGAACCACACATGCGGAGATCCTCCGTTCACCTACTCTGCGTCTCACAAAGACACGCCGGTTGGAACCAAAATTCGTACATTTGGACTCATCAGACCAAAGGACAGGATTCCACCGGTCTAATGTCCATTGCTTGTGTTTCTTGGCCCAAGCAAGTCTCTTCATCTTTTTGTTGTCCTTTAGTAGTGGTTTCTTTGCAGCAATTCAAACCATGAAGGCCTGATTAATGCAGTCTCCTCTGAACAGTTGATGTTGATATGTGTCTGATACTTGAACTCTGTGAAGCATTTATTTGGGCTTCAATCTGAGGTACAGTTGATTCTAATTAATTTATCCTCTGCAGCAGAGGTAACTCTGGGTCTTCCTTTCCTGTGGCGGTTCTCATGAGAGTCAGTTTCATCATAGCACTTGATTGTTTTTGCGACTGCACTTGAAGAAACTTTCAAAGTTCTTGAAATGTTCTACATTGACTGACCTTCATGTCTTAAAGTAATGATGGACTGTCGTTTCTCTTTGCTTATTTGAGCTGTTTCTTGACATAATATGGACTTAGCCCCGTTTGTAAAATATTATCTTATGTATACCACCCCTACATTGTCACAACACAACTGATTGGCTCAAACGCATTAAGGATAGACATTCCACAAATGAACTTTTAACAAGACACACCTGTTAATTGAAATGCATTCCAGGTGACTACCTCATGAATCTGGTTTAGAGAAAGCCAAGAGTGTGCAAAGCTGTCATCAAGGCAAAGGGTAGCTACTTTGAAGAATCTCAAATGGAAAATATATTTTGATATGATTAAGACTTTTTTGCTTACTACATGATTCCATGTGTTATTTCATAGTTCTGATGTCTTCACTACTTTCTACAATGTAAAAAACAACCCTTGAATGAGTAGGTGTGTCCAAACTTTTGACTGGTACTGTACGTATCCAGAAACATTTGATTTGAAAAGAATATTGAATGTTTTAGTGCACACTGAACAAAAATATAACCGCAACATGTAAACATTTTATACTCCCATGTTTCATAAGCTGATGTCAACGTTGTGAACAGAGTGCCCCATGGTGGTGGTTGGGTTATGGAATGGGCAGGCATAAGCTACGAACAACGAACACAATTGCAATTTATCGATGGCAATTTGAATGCACAGAGATACTGTGTCGAGATCCTTAGGCCCATTGTCGTGCCATTCATCCATCACCTCATGTTTCAGCATGATAATGCACGGCCCCATGTCTCAAGGATCTGTACACAATTCCTGGAAGAGGAAAATGTCCCAGTTCTTCCATGACCTGCATACTCACCAGACATGTCACCCATTGAGCAAGATTGGGATGCTCTGGATTGACATGTATAACAATGTGTTCCAGTTCCCGCCAATATCCAGCAACTTCGCTGAAGGAATGGGAAGACATTCTACAGGCCACAATCAACAGCCTGATAAACTCTATGCGAAGGACATGTGTCATGCTGCATGAGGCAAATGGTGTTCACACCAGATAATGACTGGTTCTGATCCATGCCCCTACTTTAAAGGTATCTGTGACCAACAGATGCAGATCTGTATTCCCAGTCAGGTGAAATCCATAGATTAGGGCCTAATGAATTTATTTCAATTGACTGATTTAATTATATGAACTGTAACTCAGCAAAATCTTTGAAAGTGTTGCATGTTGTGATTATATTTTTGTTCAGTATATTTTAGAAATACACTTGGAAAGCATTTGAAAATACACTGACTCAAATACACACCCATGCACTTAACCCAGGTATTTGAAAATAGTATTTGAAATAAGTATTTGAAAATGGTTTCAAATACAATTATTATTATTTATTTTTTTACAAATAACCATTCACATACTCAAATGAAAGTACTTGTTTTGGGCTGTGTATTTGAAAATACTCAAAACAGGGAAAAAAAGTATTTTCAGTACCAGATACTTAAATATACGTGTATTTGAACCCAGATCTGGTCTGAAGAAATGATGAGCAATAATACAAGAACGACGGTCATTTACATATTGAACTTCAAGACAAATGACAAGTACAAACACATTGACCACATGCATGGGTCATGTCTTACCGGAGTAAATGCTCCACTCCCACTTCCTCTGCTTCTTCAGCACCAATCTCACTGGTGACATGTTCAAAAGTCTTGGACGTTGGAGTGCCATCCTAAAAACAAAAGGAATGTTACAACCATTGGACCTTCTTCTCAAGTGAATTTGTCAGTTTTCCTCAACATTAAAGCTCAAAAGGCATCCGTTGCTCCACAACATTAACTTTGATTTGTACAGAGACATTCTTTCTAATCCTACAATCTTTGTGGTAGATGTAAAACTGACATGCAGCATAAAACTTTGTTGCAGAGGTAATAGAGAATTGTAATTCCACTTTTACATTCATTCAATAATTCCCGTGTTAAAAACATACATCATGCACTTCCTCCACAGATATGTAGGCCTCCGTTGGTAGACCCAGATCTTTCGGTTTCACGTCAATGATGACTAAAACCTACAAACAACCAAAAAAATCAAATTAAAATCTTTGTACCATAGTATGTTTACTCATATCAGTGACATCAGCAGTAATATGTAATTGCTAAGTAAAAAATTACATCAACATTTTGTATTAAATTCAACTAAAATGTTGTAATTATACTTACAGAATTAGTACAATATTGCTTCACAAGTTCATTGATGGCAATGTCATTCTTGTGTAGTTTGGGGCCCGTGTGATACCAACCAACTATTCTTTCCCTTGCTGAAACAATAGGAATATATGTTCAATCACTAAATCACATTGTAGAATAGAATCTAGTGTTATTAAAATGCACACTAAGTTAAAGAACTCGAGACTTACCATTGACTTTCTTGAACATGTTGTACATGTTCTCCAAATAGTCATGGTCCAGGAACCACACAGAATCATCCTTGTCATCCTCGTCAAATGGCACTGGAAGAAGGGGGGGGTTCAGCCAGATCAACAAAAAAACAGAGTGTAATCAAAGAATGGACCGTGGTTGTAGAAATAGGTTAGGAAACTCACCTGCAAAGCTGTTGGACACATCAAGAACCTTCTTATGCCATGAGCCGAGAAGTACACCCACAACCCTCTTCTGACTTCCAACTTTACCGATTCTGATCAAATACAGAACAAGAGTAGGCTGTTAGCTACAGACAGAGTTTCTGAACCGCCTTTGTTGCACACTTGTGACAGTGACATCCCTGACTAGAGAGCGCGGATGGAGCTAACGCGTTACAAGCTGGTTAACGTTAGCTAGCTACAATAGCTAGTACAGTGCATAAACGATGCACTGCGTTGAGGAAACCTGCCATTTGTGTAATATGAGAACCTGTGTATCTAACGTTAGCTAGCTACTAGCTATACTGGATAGCATTAACGTAGGTGAATCAGAGCCTTCCGAGGTGAATCAGCTAGTTAGCTACACAGTAGCTAGTTAGCTAACGTTAGCTTGATTGCTCTAAGTTAATTTACTGTCGCTAGCTAGTCGTTTGCGTTAGTTAGCTAGCTAAACTTCACTGTTATTTGGGAAACAACAGTGAGTCCACATTTTTGAACAATCATCAACAACTGTCTAGCTCATTCGAATAATTTACCTGTTAAAATGATCCACCACACTCAGGAGCACCAAGGGATGGACAATCACTTTCTCAACAGCCAAATCCGGCATGTTTATGTGTGAATTAAATTAAATAGAAAATATTTTCGCGATAGAGAACGACAACCACCGTCAGTGCTCCACAATCCCACAATCCTTCGCGTAGGGTCATGTGACCAAAGAGCCAAAGGTATGGATTTATCAAAACAGCGCAAAAAAATGCTCCGTTTGGGTTCTAACGTGCATTTTGCATGGATTTGAATACCCTTTAAAAGAAATGTCAGGCGAAATATCTTAAATGAATTTGTCAGGCTATTTTTTACTCGAACGAGTTCAGAATATACTTTGTGTAGAATCATTGCGAAGTTGCAGTTCAAGCTTTTTAGTATGGATTCCTACATGGGTTGGGCTGTCCCTGGTTTTAACACTAGAGGGCTGTAAAGGCAGAAATAACTCTTACACACTGTCCCATCCTGTCATAGTTTTATTCTAGCATGTAAGTGCTTTTGAATTTAGACATTTGACCTATTTTCAATGTTACTCGTGATGACCAGGCAGACATGGATCTTGGTGGACAAATCAATCAATCAATTGTATCCTAATGTATTTTCCATCGTTATAGCTGTAGCTCTTCGAGTTGGGGCTTCACTTTATAGTGAACTCTCTTCTCGCGTTTCTTCAGAGTTAATAATAATCAGCCCTTGGTCATTTCATTACATTTACATTTAAGTCATTTAGCAGACGCTATTACCCTCATGCTCATCCAAGGTTAGTAGTATTTGCCACATGCTGTGTGCATGACATGCCTCACCCTGTGTGTGCTATCTAACTAAACATAATATTTAGAATTTTGGTTGTATGGTGTTTTCTACAAAGATTGATGAGACTTCTTGTAATGGGGGAGTTAGGGTAATGCCTTATAAACGAATAATGAGCAGTTTATAAACTACTTATAACCCTCTGTATAAATCCTTAGGTTGTTAGGTTGCTACAAGCTGGGCAGGGAGCTATTTTATCGCTGGCCTACTGTCTACTTTACTTGAAATGTAGCCCACCTGTCAAACTTTTTTTTTTTAATTAACTGAACAGAAAGTATTTGGAAGGGTGAGAGAGGCCTGATTATCAGCAAAATCATAGGGCCAATAAAAGCGTTAAATCCCAAGGACACGGTCATAAACACTAAGGCCACAGGTCGTTTGAAGTTTGTTTTCTTTTTATAGAAAGAGTAATGAACTTGTGAATGTGAAACAACTGACGAAACATTTGCTGTTGATTAACTCAATGCACTGAGAAAGTAATGATCAATCACAGATGTAGACCATGGCATGTGAATGACTATTTTAGGATGCATGTGGTGAGTGCAGTGGTGAGATTAGGTCTATGATTATGTCTCTGCATTGTTCGGAATGGGCTCCTAAGTAAGCATTTAACTGTAAAGTCTACACCTGTTGTACTCTGCGCATGCGAACAATACAATTTGATTTGATTTGATGTTGGGATTTGTTCTGGCAGAAGTCAGTGTGCCATCCTCCAATCTTTACTTTAATGTCTATCTTCAAACCTGGAAACTTTCTAAAGGGTACATATGACATGAATAACGAAAAAGTCTCACATAACTCACAAGATCTACAGTACAGTGCAGTACACCCATTGTTACAGTCATGCCCCAATCAACAAACAGGTTTCTGCAATTACCTTGCTGCTGCATTAACTTTGCTCTTGGCCATTGTTAGGATGTATAAGCATATCATTATTCATTCCACTCCAAGAAGCTCATTGTGTTTTATAAGCAATTTTTTTTTTAAAGTCTGTATATTTATTTAAACTGATAGTTATCATACTTAAACAGGTGGCATAAGTGAAAAACATGTAACTGTCAAATCCATAGAAACCTTCAAACGTTTATCAAATAGTATCTCACACTGAATCAAAATCCTCTTATTTCTGCTGATAGTTTGGCCTTATGAGATGCATATCATAGAACCATGATCCTTTCATTATACTCTAATATCCAAGAACTGGTTCTGTGGAAAATGGTTGAGGACTTTAATGTGTGATAATCTAGCACAGGTGACAAGCTGCAAATCCTTTTGCAAGTATAATGCATACCTCAACGGCCAACAGCTATGCTGTTACTTTTGAAAGTTGTAAGTTGCAGTGCCACAGTATTTGTTTACTCTTATAATATCACATATATGACATAACACGTCAGAAATGGCCAAAGTGATGAGTGGATGCACCTGCATGACTTATAGCCACTGTGCCACAAAGAAAGAAAAGCTGTGACCAATCTCATCATGACCATTTGCTTGTGCATTATCCTATAACTACATTGACATTTGGGGGAGATCACCAAATGCAAGAATGACAATTATCCGATGGACTTTTCCTTTATTATTTGAGTAGGCCTAGTGCTGTTACACTTTCAATTGTGCAAATGTCAGACTAGTTGTAGGCCTACAATCATGTGACAGATTATTGTCCAGTGGCTACTGTCTTATCTTAGATGACGGGTTTGCGTCATGGGTGGGCGGGGCTGTACAGAAAATAGACGAACTGAACACATTTGACAAACACTAACGTGAAGGAGGCAGAAAGAAGCGTGTTACACAGGCTAATAACGACTGGTTCAAGATATACGTAGTCTATATGCCAAATAGCGTTTTGTTTGTTATCAGTATATTTATTTCTCATTAATTCAGTTTCAGAGAAATATTTATTTCTAGCTTGCTAGCTCAGCGACGTTCATATCTGAGGGCGTCCGATTTCCCCTCCTCTTCAGAGGCATTACGATGCCCTCTGATTTCATATCCCTACTCAGCGCGGATCTCGACCTGAATTCCCCCAAATCCCTATATTCCAAAGGTAATACATCTATTTTATGTTAAACTGAGACTTTCATGTTTTCTTGTCTGTGTTGTTTTAGTTCTTTTCACTGATATACGCTGTTACTCTCGTACATGTGTGTTGTGAGAGCGACTGCCCTGGTTTATTTGGCCGCCCCGGTCGAGGTGAACGCCAGCGCTCCGCATCCATCTACGTCGCTTTGGCATTGCATCTAAACAGTAGATCTAAAGCCGATGCCGCGTTCAGAATAACTAGGAAATCGGAAATCGCCGACTTCAGTGTATTCAAGACAACTGGGAACTCAGAAAAAACGAGCTCTGACTGGGAAAAATTGGTTTGAATGGTCATCCATCTCGGAATTCCAAATAAGAAACCCAGACATCTTCCAAGAGCGCCGTCTTTCCGACCTGAAGATCACTGACGTCATGATTTGACCTTTTTTTTTCTCTCCAAATTTCCAGTTGTCTTGAAAGCATCATCAGTGTAACGTCATGCGTAAATCTGTTTTTTTTTTATTTTAATTAGAGTATTTTCTTTAACACTAAAGCTAGTTTAATCCTGTTTGTTTCCTATATGTATGTGACGATTATGCAATATAAAAAAGGAAATACTTTGCCTTAAATCCTGTCAATTTCATGCACAATGCCACATGATACATTTACCCTTTTGACCCAGTTTATTATTTATCCACCTTACAAAGGTGAGGACCTCTTTGGCAGGCATAGCAGATCTAGCCTATTTTTTTTGCATTCCTGCTGTCTAGAAAATATTAGTAGGAATTGGCCAAGTGATCTGTTGTGTATTAGATCCATGTGTAGATTATATAAGAAAATAAAATAGAAAGTTGCCTCTTAATAATAGGCTAGTCTTATGAATGTAAGAAAGTATTAGATTTTATACCATTCAATGTAGCTTTAAAAGTTGCTTACCTTGATGCAATGTCAACATGTTACTGTTGTTCGTCACAAGTCAAATAGGCTATTTATTCAGCTGGTAAATGACTCCACAAATTATTTTTATTTTATTTATTTAACATGTAATGATGTTATTAAAGTAATTTGTGTTTATGGTCCAATACCCTACACATATGTGTAGTGCTATCATGAGTATGAGAGGATAAAGGCTGCCTCATTGAGGTCACAACACAAAAATGTTTGATACCCTATGTTGAAAGCCATTAATGCATTCTGTGGAAGTGTTTACCAACACTGTGCCAGCAGTAATTTCAATATTTAATGTTTAAACATACAGTCATCACTCAGATGATGACTTAAAAAAGAGGCAGATACTAGAGTACAATATAGGCCTAGGCCCTATTTCTATGGTGTAGTTGTAGGTCCAAATAGATTCTATTCACCATGGCCTAGTCCCACTGAACAACAACCAAGGGTGCACTGGTTGGCTGAACAGTTAGGGGTGTCTCCGCAGCAGCATGTCAGTCCTCTTGACTGATGCAACAGCCGAGCTGAACTGGGGTTGCTCGAGATCTGCAGCAGAGAGTAGAATCACTGAGAGGAGTGGGTCGCTGCACAGTCAAATGTGAAAGTGTAGAATTAGAGATGTCTTTAAGTATCTCACACTGTACTTGCTTAAAGGTCATGTGCTATTTGTGTGGCAAATTGACAACTGTTTCAGAGCGGCTTTTGTTTTTCCAAGGGTATGATGTTATGTTGGCAATACTCAGTGCCAGGTACACTGATTCATCCTCCAAATCTCTTTTCATATGGTTTCGCAATATGTCTCAATACAGCACTTCAACAACATATCTATAAGCCCTTTGACAAACAACGGTATTAAACATGTCCAATTTCACAGTGAAAGTCCATTGTACATCTCAATACATCTCAAATAGCCAGTGGACTTAGGCTAGCCTATGTCCCTTTTTTTACTCCCTCAAATCCCCTACAAAGTAGAAAGTGTCATCTTTATTAAAATCAGAAATGTTTTGTAACCCATTCCTGAAAACAATTTTTTAATTTCCTGAGTACTGCAGAGATATAAAATTGAAGTCGAAAGTTTACATACCCCTTAGCGAAATACATTTCAATTCAGTTTTTCACAATTCCTGACATTTACTCCAAGTAAAAATTCCCTGTCTTTGGTCAGTTAGGATCACCACATTATTTTAAGAATGTGAAAAGTCAGAATAATAGTAGAGAGAATGATTTATTTCAGCTTTTATTTCTTTCATCACATTCCCAGCGGTTCAGAAGTTTACATACACTCAATTAGTATTTGGTAGCATTTCCTTTAAATTGTTTAACTAGGGTCAAACATTTCGGGTAGCCTTCCATAAGCTTCCCACAATAAGTTGGGTGAATTTTGGCCCATTCCTCCTGACAGAGCTGGTGTAACTGAGTCAGGTTTGTAGGCCTCCTTGTTCGCACACACTTTTTCAGTTCTGCCCACACATTTTCTATAGGATTGAGGTCAGGGCTTTGTGATGGCCACTCCAATACCTTGACTTTGTTATCCTTAAGCCATTTTGCCACAACTTTGGAAGTATGCTTGGGGTCATTGTCCATTTGGAAGACCCATTTGTAACCAAGCTTTAACTTCCTGACTGATGTCTTGAGATGTTGCTTCAATATATCCACATGATTTTCCTGAAGTGCACCTGTCCCTCCTGCAGCAAAGCACCCCCACAACATGATGCTGCCACCCCGTGCTTCACGGTTGGGTTGGTGTTTTTCGGCTTGCAAGCATCCTCCTTTTTCCACCAAACATAATGATGGTCATTATTAGAGGTCGGCCGATTAATCGGAATGGTTGATTAATTAGGGCCGATTTCAAGTTTTCATAACAATCGGAAATCTGTATTTTTGGACCCCGATTTTTAATTTATTTTTAATTTATTTTTAATTTTTTACAACTTTATTTAACGAGGCAAGTCAGTTAAGAACACATTCTTATTTTCAATGACTGCCTAGGAACGGTGGGTTAACTGCCTTGTTCAGTGGCAGAACGACAGATTTCTACCTTGTCAGCTAAGGGATTCAATCTTGCAACCTT
The DNA here is from genome assembly GCF_034236695.1 of Oncorhynchus nerka. Lineage (NCBI taxonomy): Eukaryota > Metazoa > Chordata > Actinopteri > Salmoniformes > Salmonidae > Oncorhynchus > Oncorhynchus nerka. The sequence goes on from NC_088423.1 coordinate 71,112,715, forward strand.
ACGGTTAACTAGTCCAACGCTCTAACCACCTGCCCCATGAGGAGCTTGCCTGTTAAGCGAATGCAGTAAGAAGCCAAGGTAAGTTGATAGCTAGCATTAAACTTATAAAAAAAACAATTAATCAATCATAATCACTAGTTATAACTACACATGGTTGATGATATTACTAGTTTATCTAGCGTGTCCTGCGTTGCATATAATCGATGTGCTGCGCATTTGCGAAAAAGGACTGTTGTTGCTCCAACGTGTACCTAACCATAAACATCAATGCCTTTCTTGAAATCAATACACAGAAGTATATATTTTTAAACCTGCATATTTAGCTAAAAGAAAGGTTAGCAGGCAATATTAACCAGGTGAAATTGTGTCACTTCTCTTGCGTTCATTGCACGCAGAGTCAGGGTATATGCAACAATTTGGGCCGCCTGGCTCATTGCGAACTAATTTGCCAGATTTTTTAATGTAAATTATTATGTTATAATTAAGTCTATGATTTGTTAGAGCAGTCTGACTGAGCGATGGTAGGTACCAGCAGGCTCGTAAGCATTCATTCAAACAGCACTTTCGTGCATTTTGCCAGCAGCTCTTCACAATGCTTCAAGCATTGCTGTGCTGTTTATGACTTCAAGCCTATCAACTCCCGAGATTAGGCTGGTGTAACCGATGTGAAATGGCTAGCTAGTTAGCGGGTTGCGCGCTAATAGCGTTTCAAACGTCACTCGTTCTGAGACTTGGAGTAGTTGTTCCCCTTGCTCTGCATGGGTAACACTGCGGGTAACACTGCTTCGAGGGTGGCTGTTGTCGATGTGTTTCTGGTTCGAGCCCAGGTAGCGTCGAGAAGAGGGATGGAAGCTATACTGTTACACTGGCAATACTAAAGTGCCTATAAGAACATCCAATAGTCAAAGGTATATGAAATGCAAATCGTATAGAGAGAAATAGTCCTATAATTCCTATAATAACTACAACCTAAAACTTCTTACCTGGGAATATTGAAGACTCATGTTAAAAGGAACCACCAGCTTTCATATGTTCTCATGTTTTGAGCAAGGAACTTAAACGTTAGCTTTCTTACATGGCACATATTGCACTTTTACTTTCTTCTCCAACACTTTGTTTTTGCATTATTTAAACCAAATTGAACATGTTTAATTATTTATTTGAGGCTAAATTGATTTTATTGATGTATTATATTAAGTTAAAATAAGTGTTCATTGAGAATTGTTGTAATTACCATTATTACAAATACATTTTAAAAAACGGCCGATTAATCAGTATCGGCTTTTTTTGGGGTCCTGCAATAATCGGTATCGGCGTTGAAAAATCATAATCGGTCGACCTTTAGTCATTATGGCCAAACAGTTCTATTTTTGTTTCATCAGACCAGAGGACATTTCTCCAGAAAGTACAATCATTGTCCCCATGTGCAGTTGCAAATCGTAGTCTGGCTTTTTATGGGGGTTTTGGAGCAGTGGCTTCTTCCTTGCTGAGCGGCCTTTCAGGTTTTGTCGATTATAGGACTCGTTTTACTGTGGATATAGACACTTTTGTACCTGTTTCGTCCAGCATCTTACATTTACATTACATTTAAGTCATTTAGCAGACGCTCTTATCCAGAGCGACTTACAAATTGGTGCGTTCACCTTAAGACATCCAGTGGAACAGCCACTTTACAATAGTGCATCTAAATCTTTTAAGGGGGGGGGGGGTTTGACTGGGCTGAGCGGGAACTGTACTTCCTCAGTGGTAGGGAGGCGAGCAGGCCAGAGGTGGATGAACGCAGTGCCCTTGTTTGGGTGTAGGGCCTGATCAGAGCCTGGAGGTACTGAGGTGCCGTTCCCCTCACAGCTCCGTAGGCAAGCACCATGGTCTTGTAGCGGATGCGAGCTTCAACTGGAAGCCAGTGGAGAGAGCGGAGGAGCGGGGTGACGTGAGAGAACTTGGGAAGGTTGAACACCAGACGGGCTGCGGCGTTCTGGATGAGTTGTAGGGGTTTAATGGCACAGGCAGGGAGCCCAGCCAACAGCGAGTTGCAGTAATCCAGACGGGAGATGACAAGTGCCTGGATTAGGACCTGCGCCGCTTCCTGTGTGAGGCAGGGTCGTACTCTGCGGATGTTGTAGAGCATGAACCTACAAGAACGGGCCACCGCCTTGATGTTAGTTGAGAACGACAGGGTGTTGTCCAGGATCACGCCAAGGTTCTTAGCGCTCTGGGAGGAGTACACAATGGAGTTGTCAACCGTGATGGCGAGATCATGGAACGGGCAGTCCTTCCCCGGGAGGAAGAGCAGCTCCGTCTTGCCGAGGTTCAGCTTGAGGTGGTGATCCGTCATCCACACTGATATGTCTGCCAGACATGCAGAGATTCGATTCGCCACCTGGTCATCAGAAGGGGGAAAGGAGAAGATTAATTGTGTGTCGTCTGCATAGCAATGATAGGAGAGACCATGTGAGGTTATGACAGAGCCAAGTGACTTGGTGTATAGCGAGAATAGGAGAGGGCCTAGAACAGAGCCCTGGGGACGCCAGTGGTGAGAGCGCGTGGTGAGGAGACAGATTCTCGCCACGCCACCTGGTAGGAGCGACCTGTCAGGTAGGACGCAATCCAAGCGTGGGCCGCGCCGGAGATGCTCAACTCGGAGAGGGTGGAGAGGAGGATCTGATGGTTCACAGTATCGAAGGCAGCCGATAGGTCTAGAAGGATGAGAGCAGAGGAGAGAGAGTTAGCTTTAGCAGTGCGGAGGGCCTCCGTGATACAGAGAAGAGCAGTCTCAGTTGAATGACTAGTCTTGAAACCTGACTGATTTGGATCAAGAAGGTCATTCTGAGAGAGATAGCGGGAGAGCTGGCCAAGGACGGCACGTTCAAGAGTTTTGGAGAGAAAAGAAAGAAGGGATACTGGTCTGTAGTTGTTGACATCGGAGGGATCGAGTGTAGGTTTTTTCAGAAGGGGTGCAACTCTCGCTCTCTTGAAGACAGAAGGGACGTAGCCAGCAGTCAGGGATGAGTTGATGAGCGAGGTGAGGTAAGGGAGAAGGTCTCCGGAAATGGTCTGGAGAAGAAAGGAGGGAATAGGGTCAAGCGGGCAGGTTGTTGGGCGGCCGGCCGTCACAAGACGCGAGATTTCATCTGGAGAGAGAGATCTTCACAAGGTCCTTTGCTGTTCTGAGATTGCTTTGCACTTTTCTCACCAAAGTACGTTCATCTCTAGGAGACAGAACGCGTCTCCTTCCTGAGCGGTTTGGCGGCTGCGTGGTCCCATGGTGTTTATACTTGCGTAGTATTGTTTGTACAGATGAACGTTGTACCTTCAGACGTTTGGAAATTGCTCCCAAGGATGAACCAGACTTGTGGAGGTCTGCAATTCTGTTTCTGAGGTCTTGGCGGGTTTCTTTAGATTTTCCCATGTCAAGCAAAGAGGGACTGAGTTTGAAGGTAGGCCTTGAAATACATCTACAGGTACACCTCCAATTGACTCAAATAATGTAAATTAGCCTATCAGAAGCTTCTAAAGCTATGACATAATTTTCTGGAATTTTACAAGCTGTTTAAAGGCACAGTCAACTTAGTGTATGTAAACTTCTGACCCACTGGAAATGTGATACTCTGTGAAATCTGTCTGTAAACAATTGTTGAAAAATGACTTGTGTCATGTACAAAGTAGATGTCCTAACCGACTTGCCAAAACTATAGTTTGTTAACAAGAAATTTGTGGAGTGGTTGAAAAATGAGTTTTAATGACTCCAACCTATGTGTATGTAAACTTCTGACTTCAGCTGTATATTCTGTTCGTAAATATACACGCTTCTTTGGTTCCAAGTACAGGACCCCAGTAATCTCTGTGCAGTTTAGTCAGAGAGAAATTAAACTTTTTTCCTGCTATCTTCATCAAACCCGAAATTACCATACAGTTACCAGGATTTTTCATCCAGTCAGTCCCGAGGGTGCATGTGAGTGTTCATCTTCAATCACAACGTTGGGCAAGTAGGGACTCTGCTGGTGTAGTGTTGCACCTGAGCCCTGAGTTCCTTAGCATTTTAGATGACTCTTCAGTCTTCATTGCCTACTTTCCAAGACAGATACTGTATAACTTAAACGGCATGTTCCCTCAACTGAAAAGGGAGAAAACCAGTGGGTATATTTTTCTTGTGTCTTTGGTATGTTTGCGGTTTGCTGAAGGTATCCATAAGACGTTGACTCTGTTTTTCAACTGAATTCACAATAATCTGGCCAACCTAAAGTATAAAGGGCTGTGTTGACTTTCTGTCTGACCGTGCTGTTAATCCTCTACCTGGCTGGCTGCTGGCAGTGACCACACAGAGGCTGCATGCCCAGAGTAATCTCTGCACAAACGATCAGATTGTTTCTGTGGCTCAAATTTGCTGAGGGTAGCCTAAATGTCATAGGCCTAGCAGTGTTGGAGAGGTGGCAGAGTGAAGCCCAGAGGGTGTCAAAGAGCCACCCTTAATCAGTGTGGCTTTAAAGCCAGCAGAGTGAAGAAATGACTCCTCTTGACTGATGTCAGGGACTTGTTCATAAATGGGTTAACTTGAGTTGGCCTGACTTGCGGTTGTAATGGACTGCCCCATGTAAGAATATGAAAATGATTCGGCTAGGCCTAGTTTCTTCACTGAAAGTCTGCTTCTTGAGGAGCTACAGATGGATATCATTACAGTGGGCTCACAGGGCTATCTATTTTTCTGTGTCACTACTTTTAAGGGTGGAATGAGTGACCGGGCATGTATGATTCTCTAGACAGGCAGGCTCCTTACATAATCATAATCCGAAAGATTTTGTGTGGGCTTAGAGGACGTTTATCCACTTTTGTAATAAGAAGGGAAAGTAGAGAATTTGAGGGAGAGAGAGATTCCTCAATTGCTGCCCTGTAAATGTTTTGAGAGGTTGAAAACGCTCAAATTTAAATGAGACACTATGTTTCCAGTTTCTGTTTTTACACAATGCTCATCGTTTACTGAGTTTTACAAGCATTGAAATAACATAATGTCATGTGTCATTTTGCTGGACTAGAGCAGGTATTCTGGGGTACGCTCAATGCCGTCAGGGGTACGCCAAATAAAAATATGATTCGCATTTAAAATATATTTATATAAAAAAAGTTTATAGTTTTTATTTTTACATGTTTTTTTTTCTTCACATTTTCAAACAGTCCATTTATATTTTCCAACGGGGCTATACATTTGGGTGAGGTTTTTTTCTCGTCTGAGTAGCCTCGTTTCACTGCCAAAAATAAAATTAAACCATCTAGTGTTGAGAAAAATAACAACACACTGTCAAATACAGGTAACCTAGTCAAATAATTAACATCCAATCACATTAACCGTTACTCTCTCGTGGGATTCCACTAACGGTCTGTATGTAGCCAAAAGTAGCTGCTGCTCATGTTGGTATCAGTACTGATGGCGCAAAAGCTATGACAGGGAGACATAGTGGAGTGGTAATGTGCGTGCAAGCAGTTGCTCCCGACGCCACTTGGGTACACTGCAGCATCCACAGAGAGGCTCTTGCTGCCAAGGGAATGCCTGACAGCTTGAAAGACATTTTGGACACTACAGTGAAAACGGTTAATTTTGTTAAAGCAAGGCCCCTGAAATCTTGTGTATTTTCTGCGCTATGTAATGATATGGGAAGCGACCATGTAAACCTTTTACAACATACAGAAGTGCGCTGGTTATCAAGGGGCAGGGTATTGACATGTTTTTTAAAATTGAGAGACGAGCTTAGTTTTCTTTACTGACCATAATTTTCACTCGTCTGACCCCTTGTATGATGACGAGTTTCTCACATGACTGGTCTATCTGGGTGATGTTTTTCCTCACCTGAATGATCTGAATCTAGGATTACAGGGACTCTCCTCAACTATATTCAATGTGCGGGACAAAATTGAGGCTATGATTAAGAAGTTCTCTGTCTGCATTAACAAGGACAACACACAGGTCTTTCCATCATTGTATGCTTTTTTGTGTCAAAATGAACTCAAGCTTACGGACAATGTCAAATGTGATATAGCGAAGCACCTGAGTGAGTTGGGTGTGCAATTATGCAGGTATTTTCCTGAAACGGATGACACAAACAACTGGATTCGTTGTCCCTTTCATGCCATGCCTCCAGTCCACTTACCAATATCTGAACAAGAGAGCCTCATCGAAATTGCAACACGCGGTTCTGTGAAACTTTAATTTCATCAGAAGCCACTGCCAGATTACTGGTTTTGCAAATCACACTGTTAAGACACTGATGCCCTTTGCAACGACGTACCTATGTGAGAGTGGATTCTCGGCCCTCACTAGCATGAAAACTAAATACAGACGCAGACTGTGTGTGGAAAAGGATTTTAAGACTGAGACTCTCTCCAATACAACCCAACATGGCAGAGTTGTGTGCATCGTTTCAAGGACACCCTTCTCATTAACCTGTGGTGAGTTATTCACAATTTTTGATGAACAAATAAGGTTTTATATGTAAGATGGTTAAATAAAAGAGCAAAATTATTGATTATTATTATTTGTGCCCTGGTCCTATAAGAGCTCTTTGTCACTTCCCTCTAGCTGGGTTGTGACAAAAACTCACACTCATTCTTATGTTTAATAAATGTATCGTATAGTATGTGTGGCAGGCTTACAATGGTGTCAAAAAACAACATTTGAGAGTGCGCTGACCCTGGTGCTAGAGGGGGTACGCAGCTGGAGGTTGAATGTTTGAAGGGGTACGGGACTATAAAAAGTTTGGGAACCACTGGACTAGAACATGATATGGCCCCATTGACACTGAAACCACTTGTATGACAACTAATCTCTTCATCTCCAATCCTCAACTATGATTTCTGAACCATCCATCAAGATAAGAGGCAGAGGATGATCATTGTTTTTCTTAGGATTGTTTTCAGCAGTGGTGGCAAGGGTAAGGTGGGGGTGGGTACATTGTTACTATTCGTGCAATGACATGCTACCTGTTCCCATAGACTTTCAGTCATTGAGCCAACGACTATCCTTTTAAAAGCATGTCTTGGCAGAAATATATATATATATATATCTACAGTGGGGAGAACAAGTATTTGATACACTGACGATTTTGCAGATTTTCCTACTTACAAAGCATGTAGAGGTCTGTAATTTTTATGATTTTTAAGTAATTAATTAGCTTTTTATTGCATGACATAAGTATTTGATCACCTACCAACCAGTAAGAATTTCGGCTCTCACAGACCTGTTAGTTTTTCTTTAAGAAGCCCTCCTGTTCTCCATTCATTACCTGTATTAACTACACCTGTTTGAACTCGTTACCTGTATAAAATAATCCTGTCCACACACTCAATCAAACAGACTCCAACCTCTCCACAATGGCCAAGACCAGACAGCTGTGTAAGGACATCAGGGAAAAATTGTAGACCTGCACAAGGCTGGGATGGGCTACAGGACAATAGGCAAGCAGCTTAGTGAGAAGGCAACAACTGTTGGCGAATTATTAGAAAATGGATGAAGTTCAAGATGACGGTCAATCACCCTCGGTCTGGGGCTCCATGCAAGATCTCACCTCGTGGGGCATCAATGATCACGAGGAAGGTGAGGGATCAGCCCAGAACTACACGGCAGGACCTGGTCAATGACCTGAAGAGAGCTGGGACCACAGTCTCAAAGAAAACCATTACTAACACACTACGCGTCATGGATTAAAAATACTGCAGCGCACGCAAGGTCCCCCAGCTCAAGCCAGCCCATGTCCAGGCCCGTCTGAAGTTTGCCAATGACCATCTGGATGATCCAGGGGAGGAATGGGAGAAGGTCATGTGGTCTGATGAGACAAAAATTGGTCTAAACTCCACTCGCTGTGTTTGGAGGAAGAAGAAGGATGAGTACAACCCCAAGAACATCATCTCAAACGTGAAGCATGGAGGTGGAAACATCATTCTTTGGGCATGCTTTTCTGCAAAGGGGACAGGACGACTGCACCGTATTGAGGGGAGGATGGATGGGGCAATGTATTGTGAGATCTTGGCCAACAACCTCCTTCCCTCAGTAAGAGCATTGAAGATGGGTCTTAGCTGGGTCTTCCAGCATGACAACAACCTGAAACAACACACAGCCAGGGCAACTGAGTGGCTCTGTAAGAAGCATCTCAAGGTCCTGGAGTGGCCTAGCCAGTCTCCAGACCTGAACCCAATATAAAATCTTTTGAGGGAGCTGAATGTCTGTATTGCCCAGCGACAGCCCCAAAACCTGAAGGATCTGGAGAAGGTCTGTATGGAGGAGTGGGCCAAAATCCCTGCTGCAGTGTGTGCAAACCTGGTCAAGAACTACAAGAAACGTATGATCTCTGCAAACAAAGGTTTCTGTACCAAATATTAAGTTCTGCTTTTCTGATGTATCAAATACTTATGTCATGCAATAAAATGCAAATTACTTACTTAAAAATCTTTTTTTTGTTTGTTTTAGATTCTCTCTCTCACAGTTGAAGTGTACCTATGATAAAAATTACAGACCTCTACATGCTTTGTAAGTAGGAAACACTGACGATTTTGCAGGTTATCAAATACTTGTTCTCCCCACTGTATATATACACAAAAAATGCATCTAAATTAATATAGGGGAAAAACTGGGATGATAAAGAAGATGATGATAAGCATTACATAGACAGGACAGAGTACAATGAACATTGAATGTTCTGTTGACTCTCTTAACCTAATTTTTAGGCTTTAAGTGGTAATTTATTACATCAATTGTCAAACACCTACATCCTTGTAGGTAGGTAACATCTATTACAATGTTATGTGGCTGATATAAAACTATGGAACGCCGTTTGGGTCTTTGCGTGTCAAAAAAGATGCACGTCAAATAACACTATTTGATACGTCAGATAAGCTTGTTGACCATTCAGGACCTGAATATGACTGCACGTCCCATAATAATTAAATGCGTTCATACATTTTTTACGTAGTTATTACACATTGATTACACTATAACTCGTATTTCATATGTCACAATGATTCATCTATATGTATGCTATGATGCTGATAAAGTTGTCTCGCGCACCTACAGTCCTGGTCATAATAAAAGCTAGCTAGCTCATGGATGCTAACAATGATCTTCCCCAAAAACATAGCAAAACAACAATCTGTTTCAGTAGCTATAGTTAACTAGCTAGCTGTCATCATCTAAAATAACCCTAATTTATTAAACAGTTCTTATTTGATTAATGGTGGTCTGACCCATCTATGTGAAGCTAGCCACAATAAGGATTAACCACAATACTGGACTTTGTGGTTAGCCTTTAAATTAAAAGTATGTAATTGACAGTGATGCAAATGAATACAAATAGTGTAATTATGCCATAATTGTATAGATCATAATAAACGAGGTTGGAACGTTGTTATATAAAATCATCAAAAGACAATTAGTTAATTTGACAATCTGTTGAAATCACACAATGTATTACACTTCAGAATTGCTTTGGGGGCATACTTATTTCACTGTACAGCATTACCCATGTCATTGATCCACAATCCATCGGTATCAGTCTACTCTGTGACACGCAGAGAACATTAGCATCATAGCTCTTATTGCAGGACTCTGAAACAACTGAATTGAGCTACATTTCTGGTCAACCTACTATGTGTATTAAACATTATTCCTGAAGAAAAACAATACTGTGTGGATGTTTTGGAGTCAGATAACTCAGAGGAGGGTGTTGGGAAAATAATGTATTGAGTAGACAGATACCTAATTTCATTGATCCCCAATCCTTAGGTAAAGCTGTACAGTGCAATATGAATGTGAATACACACAATAGGCTGACTGGGGAGGTGATTTCACAGTCCCGCTATAAGATCTACAACGCTAATATTTGTGTAAACTCTTAACAGTTGTTTTCTGTGGGTGTCACCGAGTAGACTGATACCCCATTTCATTGCTTCACATTCCAACCTTGTTTAACATTATCTAGTTTAAATATGGCATGATTCCAACAATTGTAAACTTCTGCATCACTTTCAAAGAGGTACTTTTTTTAAAGGCAAACTGCAATTCTACTATTGTACCTATTTTTTTTATTATGGCTAGCTTCACAACACAGATGAAGCTAGCAGGCTGCTTATAACGTTAGCTGGCTAGCTATTTATTTTCATGAACTGAAGTTCAGTTTCAATAGGTGAACAACAAGTGGCTACCTATCTAATACTTACTCACAAGGATTCCTAAATCATTGCTAAGAATAGTGAAAATGACTGCAGTTTCTACTGGTCATTGTTTTCAGGTTGGTTGTATTGGTGCTAACTAGTAGCGGTCGAGCAAATAATGCTTTATTCCTAACGCGGTATTGTTACACATCGTTTGTGGCCGGTGTGTGCTTGTTTGCATACTTTTTTTGTACTGCTTTGACAGTGCTACTTATAATCGTGGTGGCGCTTGGCTTGCACGTGCAAATTCAGCACTCACAATTTGACGTGTCAAATTAAACGCTTATTTAATCGTCAAATAGTTTTATTGTCAAATAGTGTTATTTGACGTGTATCTTTTTTGACACGCAAAGACCCAAACGGCGTTCCATAGTCTGCAGCTGAAGTTGTATCAAAACATGAAACATTCACAGCTTACATGGAAGTTGGAGCAGGCAGCTGTTTATCTCATGGCTGCGTGAGGTTGTGTCGTCATACTGTACTTTTCTTTTCTGTCATTTACGGATCATATTGTGGTGTTTCCCGCGGCTCAGAGAGAGAGTTCCAGGGCCTCTGGGAGCAGCTCTCTAATGATGCAGTGAATCACACTACACTGCAAACACGGCTGTGGAGATGGAGCCAAGCATATGGCTGTGTCTCTGCTGTCTGAAAACATGGCAGAATGCCCTAGAGGTGAAACACTTCTATTTCTAGTACATCTCTCCTATTACATCTGTTTTTAGTCAGAATTCACATAGTCTATATGTAGATGTAGGGGCAGTGAGGGCTTAGGTTGCATTTAATACATCTCAGTTGGGTTTTGTAATGTGATCCAGGTACAGTACCATAGACGTAAGAATATTTGAAACTATAGGATAAGAGCATACTTCGCTTGTCTTCGGGCTGTCAATTGCCACGGACCTCACAAAATGATATCACGATACTTAGTGCCAATGCGATTTCTATTGAGATGATCAAGATTTTATGTGTTGTGTTTTGATGTTCCAAACATTGCTCACTATATGTCTGCTGCAGAGAGAAGAGAGCATGAGAAAATTAGTTTTGATCAGTCATTATAATAAAAGTGTTGAAAACATGTTGGCTCAATATTTTTCTAAAGAAGATTGAGAACAAGTTATAGGATGAAAAATACTGGAGGTTTGGCACAGGTACAGCCACAAGTGCTAGCAAATTCTACCTAGCAAAATTGATACTTGGGAGTCAAAGTATCAATATAATATTTTCCAAAATAGTCTTGCAATTTTCTTTACCCCATCACCAGTTTGCCTTGTCAAGTTGTAGAATTGTGACTTGTGACTTGAATTGTGAGGTATAACAACCATTAGAAGTCAAATGGAATTGGAAGATTACAAGGCAAGATATTTGAAATGGCCAGCCACACAATGAAACCTTTACTCCTGAACACTTACTTCACTGTTAAGTTAATTCGTTGGCCCAATTTACAAGCCCTGTGGTTTTGGTAAGCTTAAGAGTTCAGGCCTCGAGAGACTGGTCCCTGTCTTAATGAGTGTATTACACAGTGATGCTTTCCATCAGTATTGGTATCTTTGTCCTACTCTGGACCACAGATCTCCCTTTGGCAGAGGCCCTCTATGTCTCTAAGCTGGCCCACCAGAGCCCATAGGATCAATCATTAACCATCACAAGGGGAGCGGGCTGCTTTGTGTGCTTGCCCTCAATTAATATTGACTCTGCTATGTTAAACAAACTTGGTGGCATGCGCTTAAAAATATTTGATTTCCTTGAATGCTAATATATTTATGATGATGAAAGATCAAAGACCTCAGAGGGACAACATATTAAGCCAGTTTTTGATTAGATTCTTGATAATAATTTGAAATGTTTGACTTTCTGATCGGAACAATGAGACTACAATACCAATCTCCTCTCTTTTAAAACCGATGAACAAACATTCAGTCCCACACCTGTGCTTGCACTTCTACCACAAATCTGCAGGCATGGCATACACAGGGAAAGGATGGATTAGTGATCTCTCTTTTTAACCTTATGGATTATCATGGGTTTAGAGAGAAGCCGAAATCTAAAATAAATCAGCTTTCCCACTCTTTTTCTGCTCCACACAATTTGAATTTAGTCTAATCACAGCAGTTGATGGTGTCAGTTTCACACTACTACCCAGGCACACTTTGAAACATGCCCAGTATCCTTCTGATGATGATGTGCAGAATTATGGCCTAGGTTCTATTTTCTCAGCCATGTCCTTAAGAAATAATCTCCTTGTTCACTGGATGGTTGCTTGTGTTTTTAGTCACGGTATTGAGAGGCTCGAAAGTTAATTTGTTTCTCTCGTTTTGTTACAAGAAGGTGTTTTCCTCTCAAACATAATTTTGCCAGAGACCAGGTTATAATAAGCCATGCTGGGTATTATATGTCATGCAGGGTATAATACCAGTGTGCCAGCTGGGGGGCTTTACATTAGGTACAAGTGCCACAGAGGACCGTTACAGGGCCATCCGTGTCAGTGAGTTAGGCTATAAGGATCCACAGTGGGTTAGTTGGGGGCAAGTGTAAGGTAATAGTATATTTCTGCCAAAGTGGATGCTTGTCTCAATGTCTAGTTGCACGCAGATAAATCCATTGTATTTAGTTTCCAAGAACCATCATATGATTTAGTGTCTTTAGGTGTAGGCTACTGCTTTAGGAACATTGTCATAAACTAGGCTAAATGTTTTAGTACTGTATATCAACTATGCCGATGTGAATCAGACTATCAATGAATGGATTGTTTTGAATCCAAAAACATTTGGTATTTTTTGATTTGTCATAGGCCGGAGAGAGGCCTACTTTAGGACTCTGACTGTAGGAGAGTTAATTACAGTGTGGTCTGGACATTTTGAAATATGGCCGGTATTTTTCAGTCCATTTTCTTCTCCAGGATTAGCTTAATCCATAACTATTTTTAAAGAGTCGTGGTCATGTAAATTGCTGTGTACTTAAGGTAAAATGTATGTTCAATGACAAACTATAGCTTAGTCTCCAGTCTTTGTTATCTGTGGGTCTGGGTCGCTCTTTGTTGTGAATCCATCCAGTGGTTACCAAAATGCTTGGTTATTTCTGAGTAGCTCATTTTTTTTGTGCTTGTCTGGATATTAAAAGCTGTATGTCACCACCAACATGGAAGGAAATGGGTCGGCTTCACGTCCACTGTGTTGACATGGCTGAGAGTGGTAGTTCTTTCACTTGGTTCAAAGAGCCAATACAGATGACAGTTACGGGTGTAGGATCTTACTTTGATCTGTATTGACGCAGCAAACTAGTCCTGCAGCAACCGGATGTGAGCTTTTAGTCAATAATGTTGCTTGCTTGGTGGTTAGGTTATTAGTTGGTCAAAATAAGGTTACATGAATCGTGGAATACTGTTAATATAACTGTGTGTAAGTACAGGTTTTCAGTGAATTCCTGTAAATCACAATCTGCATTTCCTGCAAGGCAGGAAAATTCTAAGCAACAAAAGAGTGATCAAATTCATCTGTATGTGAAAACAGCACGATTTCTGGTAGATGATCAGTTGACCAAAAGCCTACTTTTTTTCACCCAATGTTATTGTTCAAAATATGTCTTGGGCCAACATGTTTAACAGGTTCTTAAATGCTTCTTATTCTCTCAGAGTACAATGTTGTAAATGAGCAAGAGCTGTCAACACTAGCTGGGTTATTACAGCGGTGTATGCAGAAAAGTGAGCAGACTTGTTTTGAGAAATGACATTTGATCACACAGCCCACTCTCCCTCAACACTAGCCTACGTCAAACCAGGCTTCACTGATGGATCTTAAATCCATTTAATGACGCAAACTGGACAGCAGGGCTGTTTCTAGCTTTTTGGGGGCCCTAAGCGATATTTGTTTGGGGGGCTCCGCCACCTTGAAGGGCAAGCGCGTCTGCTAAATGACTTAAATGTAAATGTAAAACATATTTTACCCCCCCCTCTTGGAGGTGGAGAGAGAGAAACCACAAGGTTTAGATTAGCTGGCTAGACTAACTTACCTAGCAATCTAAACTGTTAGTTGACATGGGCTTATTGACTGGCTGTCAATAACTGACATGACGAGGAATACATCCTTCCTTTTTGTTTGGGGGCCCCCTAGCGGCCATGGGCCCCTAAGCGGCCACTTATGCCTAGTAACGACACTGCTTCCCCCATAACTTCATTTTTAGAAACTCTCAGGGGTTAATGGTTAACACTAACCAAACCTCAGTAAAGAGGAGTAATAGGCCTCAGGTCAAAACATTACGTCTTTCAGTATTTACTGTGACCTTGTTTAGGCTCTAACCATCCTATGCATGAACGGTTTAACCTCCTAGCACCCATAGCAACAGTCACTGATAGTAACATCAACACTTGTCATTTCACCTTGCAGTGGTTATCATCCCTCTTGTTCTCGTATCAAATTGACGGATTTCTGACGGTATTGAGAGGCTTTCATTAATCAATGTTATTTTTTAATATGTACTTCTTTGGTTTAAAATGACTGCAGAACAATGTAGCCAGTGTCATAGGCACCCTGATCATAATTTGGCAAGGGAATACTAGTTCAGATGAGTGTGAGAAAATATGTAGAGCAAAAGCCACAATAGTTGCAGGGCTACAATCTCTATAAAGCATGTCAAGAGGTTGGCAATGCAACAAGGCCAGTTGGTTAAGGCCTACCTTTCTCAAAACATCAGTATTCCATAATGATCGACACACCAGTCCCTGTTGTTGCATGGTTTGTAATAATACAATCACAGTCACTGCTGTGAATGAAGTGCCTCGCCACATTGAGTTTAAAAACACAACTTTTATCAGTACTGTTAAATGTCATTTGTGATTTAGTGAACATCAAGACTGGTCTCATGTGACTTTAATTGATTACATAGGGCTAGTATTTCAGAAACCCTGTTTTAGGAGCTACTGAAAGGATTCCCAGATCAGTTGTCTGTTTGGGACAATTCAAGAATGACACAATTGTGCAGGAAGAATGACACATCGGACAGTTGGTAGCCTAGCAGTTAGAGAGGCGAGCCAGCTACCGGAGGGTTGCCAGTTTGAGTCCCGGGTCTGAAGGGGGAAAAAATTGTCTGAAAGTGAGCCAGGCAATTGGATGGTTGCTGGTATCCTAAGTAGAGGTCGACTTTTAGAGGTCGATTTTTCAACACCGATACCGATTTATTGGAGGACCAAAAAAGCCAATACTGATTTAATCGGACAATTAAAAAAAAAAAATATATATATATATATATTTGTAATAATGACAATTACAACAATACTGAATGAACACTTATTTTAACTTAATATAATACATCAATAAATTCAATTTAGCCTCAAATAAATAATGAAACATGTTTAAATAATGCAAAAACAAAGTGTTGGAGAAGAAAGTAAAAGTGTAATATGTGCTATGTAAGAAAGCTAACTTTTAAGTTTCTTGCTCAGAACATGAGAACATATGAAAGCTGGTGGTTCCTTTTAACATGAGTCTTCAATATTCTCAGGTAAGTAGTTTTAGGTTGTAGTTATTATAGGACTATTTCCCTATATACCATTTGTATTTCATATACCTTTGACTATTGGATGTTCTTATAGGCACTTTACTATTGCCAGTGTAACAGTATCGCTTCCGTCCCTCTCCTCGCTTCTCCCTGGGCTCGAACCAGGAACACATCGACAACAGCAACCCGCGAAGCAGCGTTACCCTTGCGGAGCAAGGGAAACAACCACAGGCTCAGAGAGAGTGACGTTTGAAGCACTATTAGCGTGCGCTAACTAGCTAGCCATTTCACTTCGGTTACACCAGCCTCATCTCGGGAGTTGATAGGCTTGAAGTCATAAACAGCGCAATGCTTGACGCACAACGAAGAGCTGCTGGCAAAACACCCGAAAGTGCTATTTGAATTAATGTTTACGAGCCTGCTTCTGCCTACCACCCCTCAGTCAGATACTTAGATACTTGTATGCTCAGTCAGATTATATGCAACGCAGGACACGCTAGATAATATCTAGTAATATCATCAACCATGTGTAGTTAACTAGTGATTATGATTGATTGTTTTTCATAAGATAAGTTTAATGCTTGCTAGCAACTTACCTTGGCTTACTGCATTCGCGTAACAGGCAGTCTCCTTGTGGAGTGCAAAAAGAGAGAGGCAGGTCGTTATTGCACTGGACTAGTTAACTGTAAGATTGTATCCCCCGAGTTGACTAGGTGAAAATCTGTCGTTCTGCCCCTGAACGAGGCAGTTAACCCACCGTTCCTAGGCCGTCATTGAAAATAAGAATGTGTTCTTAACTGACTTGCCTAGTTAAATAAAGATTAAATAAAGGTGTTTTTTTTAATGGCAAAATCGGTGTCCAAAAATACCGATTTCCGATTGTTATGAAAACTTTAAATCGGCCCTAATTAATCGGCCATTCCGATTAATCGGTCGACCTCTAATCCTAATTGCCATTGCCTGCCGTTGTCCCCTTGAGCAAGGCAGTTAACCTCACACAACAACTGCTCCACGGGCGCCCAGTGTGGCAACCCCTGCTCCAACCTGTGTGTGTCTTTTGGTGGGGTTGGTCTAAAGCAGAAGTCACATTTTGGTTAGACCTTCTGTACAATCGACAAATACAGTGATCATAATCTTGTGCCAAATTATCTGCACGTTCCGCAGTTGTAGCTTATCTTTAAAAATCAGAACTTGGCACTATTTGATTTCTGCTACTGCCAGTAACTATAAGGAAATACATGTAGGCTTTAGGTAGGCCTATGCACTTAACAGCATAGTCTCTGACCAAATAGGGCCTTAAATTGGGCGATACAAATACCCAGTCTCAACACTGTCCCTTGGCTTTTGTCTCAGAGACAGATCCTGCTGTATTCAGTGATACCCTGTGCCCACAGTTGAACTCCGGTGGTTAGACTAATTCTCATGTTAGTATTTGATAAATCTCTTGTCGACAGATGCACGTAACATAACTGGTAGTAGCAGCTGTCGACAGAATGTATGATGCGACGGCTAAAGCCCGTTGCATGTTTCCAAATCGAAACATTTTGTGAATATTTTATGACAAAATTCTGTCAAGTTTTGGTGTTTGGTAGGGATTTATTAATCTGTTTACGCGCACAAACATTTTTCTTGAGGCAAGTCGAAGTTCGGTAGCCGAAGTCTGCTCCCCTTCGTCAGTGATTGGTCAACAGTACTACTCCTAGTAGGAGTGGGAGCTAGGGACAGGGTTTTTCAATAGTGTTTGTTGTCATTGAATGAGAGACAACTCATTTTCATGCAAATTGTTTTACTTAAATAATCCAGTTAGATGTGATATTGCACAACGTCCAAATGAATGACAGATTTCTTGATTTATCATAGATTAATTATTTTGAGTAATTGTTACTGGGTATGTTGTTGCTACAGCATCTCAAGAGGGACAAACAATAATATTGCTGCTTTTTTAAGGGATCATGCGAGGCACAGATGTTCACTTTGCCTAGCCAAGTTCTGCTAGGAGCAAACCGAACCTAGTATGCAGGGGCCTTTACGAGGAGCTTACAGGTACACACATGTTTTATCACTGGTCATTTGGGCAAATCACGATATAGCAGGTCCTCACATCTTTCAAATTTCAGAAGGGAAGAGATATCTGGCCTGTAGACTTGCCACAAAACTGTCTGAGAGGTTATGTTTAGAGTGGTGGAGAATTTTCTTATTGTCATTAGTAATTTTTCGAACACGTCCCCCTCCTATAACCTAATCGAGCATCTGACGCAATAATGCAAGGTTTTAGTTCTGGATGTCTCAGGTTAGTGGTTTATTAAATTCTCTCTGGCCACAGGTGCTGTACCAGTGAGAGACGGGATAGGCTGGGAGTTTGGCTGTGGCGCCCTCTGCTCTCGCTGTGCCTCTCCCTCGTAGGAGACTGATTTGTGACATCTTTCTGTGAAAACCTGAAAGCGTCTCCGAGCTCTGATCCCTCTGATGTTTCTACCCAGAGCGAAATGCACACTTTTTTTATTTCACCAAAGATGTTAAATATTTAGAGGGCTAAATCATAGCTGCCAGGAGCTTTTCCATTGGCAGATGAGAAGACAAGGTCAGGTTTCAGTGTAGGCTTACAGCTTTGCTAGTCCCGCCTCAAAGAGCATGGCTCCTTATGTGGACTCTATGACATGTCTGCCCCATTTGGATCCACCGCTAATGAGCATTGTTCATCAATCTTAACCAAAGGCCATAAGCCTTTTCTGGTAGTTTTCAGATAACCCCTTGCTCTTTAGTGTTATTAAAAGTCCTGTTCCTGATTTGTGATTCTTGTTAATGCTTTCTCTCCCTCCCTCTCTCCTCTTCTACCTCTCTCTCTGCTCCTGCAATTGCCACACCCAAACGTGCTCTGTGTCAGAGAGCTTGCCCGACGATAGATTATTATACACAAGAGGTATGTCAAGGGCTTCGGCAACACTGTGACTTCAAGGGGGGTATAAATTGACAAACATTCCAGTGCACCATAACGGTTGTGTAATATCAATTTCCTGTATATTCATTCCCTTTTCCTGTCACCTGTTAGTTCCCAGGGAGGTGTGGGCAGAAAGAATGGCACCTTTGGAGTGACTGTGTCTTATTTTTCCCCCCTAACATCCTGTTGTAAAAAAAAGAAGTTTTATTCAAGTAGCTTAGCTACCAGTCTTAAGTCTCAATAACTTGTAATTGGAAGCATAATAAGGTTCACTTTCACTGAAGTACAGGTAGTTAGTTATCACTTTACCTCAGTTGAACTGCCTCTTAGTCACAGCCTGATAAATTATGAAATGTTAGAAGGGTTTTGTTGAGTGGGAAAACCAGATGTCATCATCAGGTATGGCGGTGCCTCACTGCCAAGCTCTGAACCAGATGGAACCTGTTTCTGGTTAGAGATAGGACTGATTACATTTTATCTCAGGGCCTCTGTCAGGATCTGCTTGATAGCATTGTATTCTGTTGAATAAATCTGTTGCAAAAAATACTACCTTTCTCTAAACTTATCTGGAACAGCATTCATTGTCCCTCCTAGTTTTGAATCCCCTCCAATACAAATCAAATTTATTTATATAGCCCTTCGTACATCAGCTGATATCTCAAAGTGCTGTATAGAAACCCAGCCTAAAACCCCAAACAGCAAGCAATGCAGGTGTAGAAGCACGGTGGCTAGGAAAAACTCCCTAGAAAGGCCAAAACCTAGGAAGAAACCTAGAGAGGAACCAGGCTATGTGGGGTGGCCAGTCCTCTTCTGGCTGTGCCGGGTGGAGATTATAACAGAACATGGCCAAGGGCATGGTCCTAGGGCTCAGGTCCTCCGAGAGAGAGAAAGAAAGAGAGAATTAGAGAACGCACACTTAGATTCACACAGGACACCGAATAGGACAGGAGAAGTACTCCAGATATAACAAACTGACCCTAGCCCCCCGACACATAAACTACTGCAGCATAAATACTGGAGGCTGAGACAGGAGGGGTCAGGAGACACTGTGGCCCCATCCGAGGACACCCCCGGACAGGGCCAAACAGGAAGGATATAACCCCACCCACTTTGCCAAAGCACAGCCCCCACACCACTAGAGGGATAACTTCAACCACCAACTTACCATCCTGAGACAAGGCTGAGTATAGCCCACAAAGATCTCCGCCATGGCACAACCCAAGGGGGGCGCCAACCCAGACAGGATGACCACATCAGTGAATCAACCCACTCAGGTGACGCACCCCTTCCAGGGACGGCATGAGAGAGCCCCAGTAAGCCAGTGACTCAGCCCCTGTAATAGGGTTAGAGGCAGAGAATCCCAGTGGAAAGAGGGGAACCGGCCAGGCAGAGACAGCAAGGGCGGTTCGTTGCTCCAGAGCCTTTCCGTTCACCTTCCCACTCCTGGGCCAGACTACACTCAATCATATGACCCACTGAAGAGATGAGTCTTCAGTAAAGACTTAAAGGTTGAGACCGAGTTTGCGTCTCTCACATGGGTAGGCAGACCGTTCCATAAAAATGGAGCTCTATAGGAGAAAGCCCTGCCTCCAGCTGTTTGCTTAGAAATTCTAGGGACAATTAGGAGGCCTGCGTCTTGTGACCGTAGCGTACGTGTAGGTATGTACGGCAGGACCAAATCAGAGAGATGGGTAGGAGCAAGCCCATGTAATGCTTTGTAGGTTAGCAGTAAAACCTTGAAATCAGCCCTTGCTTTGACAGGAAGCCAGTGTAGAGAGGCTAGCACTGGAGTAATATGATCAATTTTTTTGGTTCTAGTCAGGATTCTAGCAGCCGTATTTAGCACCAACTGAAGTTTATTTAGTGCTTTATCCGGGTAGCCGGAAAGTAGAGCATTGCAGTAGTCTAACCTAGAAGTGACAAAACCATGGATTAATTTTTCTGCATCATTTTTGGACAGAAGGTTTCTGATTTTTGCAATGTTACGTAGATGGAAAAAAGCTGTCCTTGAAATGGTCTTGATATGTTCTTCAAAAGAGAAATCAGGGTCCAGAGTAACGCCGAGGTCCTTCACAGTTTTATTTGAGACGACTGTACAACCATTAAGATTAATTGTCAGATTCAACAGAATATCTCTTTGTTTCTTGTGACCTAGAACAAGCATCTCTGTTTTGTCCGAGTTTAAAAGTAGAAAGTTTGCAGCCATCCACTTCCTTATGTCTGAAACACATGCTTCTAGCAAGGGCAATTTTGGGGCTTCACCATGTTTCATTGAAATGTACAGCTGTGTGTCATCCGCATGTCATTATCCGTGTGTCATTAACATTATGTTTTCGAATGACATCCCCAAGAGGTAAAATATATAGTGAAAACAATAGTGGTCCTAAAACGGAACCTTGAGGAACACCGACATTTACAGTTGATTTGTCAGAGGACAAACCATTCACAGAGACAAACTGATATCTTTCCGACAGATAAGATCTAAACCAGGCCAGAACTTGTCCGTGTAGACCAATTTGGGTTTCCAATCTCTCCAAAAGAATGTGGTGATCGATGGTATCAAAAGCAGCACTAAGGTCTAGGAGCACGAGGACAGATGCAGAGCCTCGGTCCGATGCCATTAACATGTAATTTACCACTTTCACAAGTGCCGTCTCAGTGCTATGATGGGGTCTAAAACCAGACTGAAGCATTTCGTATACATTGTTTGTCTTCAGGAAGGCAGTAAGTTGCTGCGCAACAGCCTTTTCTAAAAATTGAGAGGAATGGAAGATTCGATATAGGTCGATAGTTTTTTATATTTTCTGGGTCAAGGTTTGGCTTTTTCAAGAGAGGCTTTATTACTGCCACTTTTAGTGAGTTTGGTACACATCCGGTGGATAGAGAGCCGTTTATTATGTTCAACATAGGAGGGCCAAGCACAGGAAGCAGCTCTTTCAGTAGTTTAGTTGGAATAGGGTCCAGTATGCAGCTTGAAGGTTTAGAGGCCATGATTATTTTCATCATTGTGTCAAGAGATATAGTACTAAAACACTTGAGCGTCTCTCTTGATCCTAGGTCCTGGGAGAGTTGTGCAGACTCAGGACAACTGAGCTTTGAAGGAATACGCAGATTTAAAGAGGAGTCCGTAATTTACTTTCTAATAATCACAATCTTTTCCTCAAAGAAGTTCATGAATTTATCACTGCTAAAGTGAAAGTCATCCTCTCTTGGGGAATGCTGCTTTTTAGTTAGCTTTGCGACAGTATCAAAAAGGAATTTCAGATTTGTTCTTATTTTCCTCAATTAAGTTAGAAAAATAGTATGATCGAGCAGCAGTAAGGGCTCTTCGGTGCTGTCTTTCCAAGCTAGTCGGAAGACTTCCAGTTTGGTGTGGCGCCATTTCCATTCCAATTTTCTGGAAGCTTGCTTCAGAGCTCGATGAGCTAATACAGCCTTGGCAACAGAACAATTCTGCTGAACTAAATTATGTAGCTTAAAGTGAAGAGATGGCGCCGGAAGAAATGGCAGACGTTTTACAGGTGCCTAATCAATTGTGCTATTATGTGGGGGGTTTTGCATTATATGTAACTTATTTTGTACATGATGTTTCTGCCACCGTATCTTATGGCAAAAAATAGTTTCTGGATATCAGAACAGTGATCACTCACCTCGGATTAGACAAATAATTTTTCTTCAACAAGCAGGACGCACAGGATGTACTTCAGACACCCAACAAGGCCAATATCCCTGTCATTGGCAGGAGAAAGAGACCCAGGCATAGGGGACACAGGACGGGGTGCCTTGTAAGGATCCGCTGACGGTGAGTGGGAAGTCTGCCTTTACCATCAATATTACTTCCCAACGTACAATCATTGGACAATAAATTAGACGAGGTACGATCACGAATATCCTACCAACGGGACATCAAAAACTGTAATATCTTATGTTTCACCGAATCGTGGCTGAATGACGACATGGATAACATTCAGCTGGTGGGGTATACGCTGCACCGGCTAGATAGAACAGCAAACTCCCGGTAAGACTAGGGGCTGATTTCTGTGAATATTTGTAAACAACAGCTAGTTCACGAAATCTAAGGAAGTCTCTAGATTTTGCTCACCTGAAGTATAGTATCTCATGATAAGATGTAGACCATACTATTTGCCAAGAGAGTTTTCATCAATTTTTTGTGGCTGTTTATATACGACCACAGACGGATGCTGGCACTAAGACCGCGCTCAGTCAGTTGTATAAGGAAATAAGCAAACAGGAAACCACTCACCCAGAGGCGACACTCCTAGTGGCTAGGGAATTTAATACAGGAAAACTGAAATCAGTCTTACCTCATTTCTATCAGCATGTTAAATGTGCAACCAGAGGGGAAAAAAACTCTAGACCAACTTTACACCACACAGAGACGCATACAAAGCTCTCCCTCGCCCCCCATTTGGCAAATCTGAGCATAATTCCATCCTCCTGATTCCTGCTTACAAGCAAAAACTAAAGCAGGAAGCACCAGTGACACCTTCAATAAAGAAGTGGTCAGATGACGAAGGTCCTAAGCTACAGGACTGTTTTGCTAGCACAGACTGGAATATGTTCTGGGATTTCTCCGATGGCATTGAGGAGTACACATTAGTCACTGGCTTCATCAATAAGTGCATTGAATGTGTAGAATGTGGCAAAGCGCCAATACAGGACTAAGATTGAATCATACTACACTGGCTCTGACGCTCGTCGAATGTAGCAGGGCCTGCAAACTATTACAGACTACAAAGGGAAGCACAGCCGTGAGCTGCCCAGTGTCACGAGCCTACCAGATGAGCTAAATCACGTCTATGCTCGTTTCGAGGCAAGCAACACTGAGGCATGCATGAGAGCATCTGCTGTTCTGCACGACTGTGTGATCACGCTCTCCGTAGCCGATATGAGTAAGACCTTTTTCAACAGGCAGGGCCAGACGAATTACCAGGACGGTTGCTCCGGGCATGTGCTGACCAACTGGCAGGTGTCTTCACTGACTTTTTCAACATGTCCCTGATTGAGTCTGTAATACCAACATGTTTCAAGCAGACCACCATAGTCCCTGTGCCCAATAACACTTAAGGTAACTTGCCTAAATGACTACAGACCTGTAGCACTCACGTCCGTAGCCATGAAGTGCTTTGAAAGGCTGGTCATGGCTCACATTAACACAATTATCCCAGAAAACCTAGACCAACTCTAATTTGCATATCGCTCAAACAGATCCACAGATGATGCAAACTCTATTGCACTCAACACTGCCTTTTCCCACCTGGACAAAAGGATCACCTACGTGAGAATGCTATTCATTGACTACAGATCAGCGTTCAACACCATAGTGCCCTTAAAGCTCATCACTAAGCTAAGGATCCTGGGACTAAACATCTCCCTCTGCAACTGGATCCTGGACTTCCTGACAGGCTGCCCCCAGGTGGAAAGGGTAGATAACGACACATCTGCCACGTTGATCCTCAACATGGGGGCCCCTCATGGGTGCGTGCTCAGCCCCCTCCTGTACTCCCTGTTCACCCACGACTGCATGGCCAGGCACGACTCCAACACCACCATTTAAGTTTGCAGATGACACAACAGTGGTATCAGTGATCACTGACACCGACGAGACAGCCTATAGGGAGGAGGTCAGAGACCTGGCCGAGTGGTGCCAAAATAACAACCTATTGATAGTGGACTACAGGACAAGGAGGACCGAGCACGCCCCCATTCTCATCGACAGGGCTGTAGTGGAGCAGGTTGAGAGCTTCAAGTTCCTTGGTGTCCACATCACCAGCAAACTATCATGGTCCAAACACACCAAGACTCTCGTGAAGAGGGCACGACAACACCTATTCCCCATCAGGAGACTGAAAAGATTTGTCATGGGTCCTCAGATCCTCAAAAGGTTCTACCGCTGCACCATCGAGAGCATCCTGACTGGTTGCATCACTGCCTGGTACGGCAACTGCTCAGTCTCCGACCGCAAGTCACTACAGAGGGTAGTGAGTGCGGCTCAGTACATCACTGGGGCTAAGCTGCCTGCCATCCAGGACCTCTATACTAGGCGGTGTCAGAGGAAGGCGCTAAAAATTGTCAGACCCCAGTCATAGACTGTTCTCTCAACTACCGCATGGCAAGCGGTAGCGGAGCGCCAAGTCTAGGACCAAAAGTCTTCTCAACAGCTTTTACCCCCAAGCCATAAGACCTGGACTATGCATTGTGTCCAGCCGTTGTTGGTTAAGGGCTTGTAAGTAAGCATTTCACTGTAAGATACACCTGTTGTATTCGGTGCACGTGACAAATAAACTTTGATTTGATTTTAATTAAATGTTGTTCTTCTCAGGATAACACCCTCGCCTACAAACATTGCGAACTGAGTTGCCATCAATTATTTATTTGTGGTGGTGTTGGCTTGTACCATTGCTCTGATAATAATAGCCTCATTCTCCCATGGTTATTTCTAATTAATCAGCAGACATTCTAAAGCCTTAATTAGATTTTGTGCCAAATCCTCTTAGGTGATTAATATACTGTAGGTGTGGTCTTAGTATGGCTGGGAGAGGTGAGATTGAAGGACAAATTAGCACTGCAGCCAAGGCAAAGACCGCTCCAACCACACACACCATCATGGTCCAACTGAAGAGTTCAATCAGGATTGTGGTCAATGTGTTCAGCAAGCCTATCTCATCATGGGTTAAATTATACAAATGGATAAATACACAGTTGGTTCTATTTTGGTTGTTCTGACTGCTGTTGCTGCAGTCCTTCATAGTGCTCTGCTCAGTAATAAGTAATAATGTTATTTTCTGGTTTGGCAATTTATTTTGTACTTTTTTCTAAATGCATCTATTACCTCCCTCCCCAACCCCCATGAAGGGTGAGCCTCAAGGCCAAAACAACCCTTCCTAACATAAATTGTTAATGCCAAATATTTTATCAGCTTATTCCAACAGTCTTATCAGCAGAGTCAACATGCACTCGTAGCAAAATCAAGAGCAAATCCGCAAAGGTTCCAAATTTGGAGGCTTGTGACGCTGCAGGCTATTTTTAAGCATATCACTAATAACTCTCCTGGGCTTTATAGATGGATGGTAGGAGAGGGGTCTCTGTTTCTCAATGCTCTACAGAGCTGACGTTTGACGGTGAATTTCATGGGCTGCTGGGTAAATAGTTTGGAGTCTTTCATAGTTCTCACATGTCAACATGGCTGGTACTGATAGAGCCTCAACCACTAACCATTGTTCATCAATCATTCACTTGGGAAGAGATGCATTTTTCTCCTTCATATGATCCTGGGTAAATAGTAGGGTCGCTACTATACCAGTATTGCGATACTTTTTCAATTACAAAAATGAAACCATGAAGCAGACTCTTTGGTCCTTTAAAAACCTGCTGTGTGTAAAATATTGTGTGCTATAGCTTGGAAAATAAATAATTGTGACTCTGGATGACAACATAATGGATATTTGTTTCCAACATTAGGGCTGTTTTTCTAAAGAAGTTAAATCCACTTTGTTTCGTTTCCTTGCCACGATACTAACGAGTATCGCGATAATGGTATCATCCTGGCCCTAGTAAATAGCATTGACCTTTTTTGTCTTTTAACCAAATCAAAATCAAATCAATTTGTATTTGTCACATAGAGTTTACAGCAGGTATAGAAGGCCAGCATCCCGGAGTCGCCTCTTCACTGTTGACGTTGGGACTGGTGGTTTGCGGGTACTATTTAGTGAAGCTGCCAGTTGAGGACTTGTGAGGCGTATGTTTCTCAAACTAGACACACTAATGTACTTGCCCTCTTGTTCAGTTGTGCACCGGGGCCTCCCACTCCTCTTTCTATTCTGGTTAGAGCCAGTTCGGCATTGTACGAGATGTTCAGTTTCTTGGCAATTTCTCCCATGGAATAGCCTTCATTTCTCAGAACAAGAATAGACTGATGAGTTTCAAAAGAAAGTACTTTTTTTCTGGCCATTTTGAGCCTGTAATCGAACCCACAAATGCTGATGCTCCAGATACTCAACAATTCTAAAAAAAAAAAACAGTTTTATTGCTTCTTTAATCAGAACAACAGTTTTCAGCTGTGCTAACAGAATTGCAAAAGGGTTTTCTAATGATCAATTAGCCTTTTGAAATGATAAACTTCGATTAGCTAACACAACGTGCCATTGGAACACAGGAGTGATGGTTGCTGATAATGGGCCTTTGTAGATATTCCATACAAAATCAGCCGTTTCCAGCTACAATCATTTACAACATTAACAATGTCTACACTGTAATTCTGATCAATTTGATATTATTTTAATGGACAAGAAAAAGGTTTTCTTTCAAAAACAAGGACATTTCTAAGTGACCCAAAACTTGTGTGTGTGTGTGTATTTACTTTTTATTGATGTTCCATGTTACAAATCTATTGCTCACCATGTGTCTTCTGCAGAGGGACAAGAGAGCCATGAGAAAACTAGTTTTGATCAGTCATGGAAATAAAAGTGCTGAAAACAAATTGGGTCCCTATTTAAAAAGAAGATGGAGAACAAGCCGTGAGGGAAAAATACTGGAACTTTGGTGCAACTAGCACAAAAATAATATTGTGATATTGTCAAAACGAAACTATATTGTCCAAAATGATATCCTGATATGTAACTGTATGGATTATTTATTTATTTTCGTCACTAGTCAGTGCAATTAATCTCTAAAGTGCAGATAGTCTCTGAGGCAAATTAACTCTAATTTCAGTGTTATATGGCTGGTTGTTTTTCTGATTTTCCTGTTTGGTAGGCTGAGAAGCTAAAAGCTCTGAGTGTAGCCCTGGCTTGGTGATGTCATGCAGTGAGTGTACTTGTGCGTGCTGAGTGACCACAGGCCTCCTTGTTGCCTAAGCATGGTTTCCCCGCTGGCTGGAGACAT
The DNA here is from genome assembly GCF_034236695.1 of Oncorhynchus nerka. Classification (NCBI taxonomy): domain Eukaryota; kingdom Metazoa; phylum Chordata; class Actinopteri; order Salmoniformes; family Salmonidae; genus Oncorhynchus; species Oncorhynchus nerka. Next base: position 71,140,238 of record NC_088423.1, read on the forward strand.
GCCTATGTGGGCACACTAAGCTCATTGTGAAGCAGCGTCCTTGTGATAATGGGGGAGTGGGGGAATGGCAGTCCTGTGATTTGTGTCCTATGATTGAGACAGGCAGTAACAAGATAGATTTTAGCAGATGGACCCTATTGTGACTGACAGACCACACCTGATGGTATGCAAGGCCTGGTTCAGTAAACCATCCCGTGTGTCTTTGTGGGTGTGTGCAGAGGGTTGGCTTGTGTAAATAGCTTGAATTCCACAGATTTCTGAAGTTTTTCTTTCATATTGTCTGTTCCTCCTCTCTGAAGCCACTGGTAAACACAGCACAGACAGACCAGGATTACCATTAGCAAAAAGTGACGCAGGACATTTGAACGGCAGCGTGTTAATTTACTGGACATTTGAGAAATGTACCTGGTCCATATGCATTAGTTGCGTAACCTGATTATGGCGTCCACCCACGGTGCTCAGAGTAACCTGATTATGGCATCCACCCATGGTGCTCAGAGTCACCTGAATATGGCATCCACCCATGGTGCGCAGAATGACAGAAATCACGTTTACATTATGGTAATTAATCTTAACAAAACTAGAGAACGACCGATAATCGGCCAAGCCGATATATTGGCCTTTTCTATTCTATCGGCTATAGGTCCTTCTCTATCGTCTTTGCCAGCCACCACTCACCGCCTGAGCCACGAGCACTGCACAATTTAGAGGAATGTCTAGCTGGGGAAATCATCATCATCAACAACAAGCTAGCATATTCTCGAAGAGAAATGTGCAGTATTGAGAAATCGATTAATTGACAAAGTGACAAATCAAATTCCTGTTGCAAATATTAGTTTAGTTAGCAATTTGCTAATAATTACGCTTTTGTCGACGTGTCCGGACATGCATGCAATAAACAAGCTAGCTAAGCAGATAGCTATGTGATCTGTTAGCAAAGATGACGATAACTAACTCTTTTATCTGTGGTGTTGGCTAGCTAGCTATTATTAGCTACTAATATCAGATAACATTAGCAGTTAATAGCTAGCTATCTGGTTATCATATTGAACATGCACCAAGTTCGGGAACGAGCCAACTGACTTGCAGTGTAAGGTTAGCTATTTACTGGTGTGCCGATCTGACCATCCACAATCGTTCTCGTAAATTGACAATTTGATAGTCTGGTTAGAGGACTGTCGTAATAGGGAAAGAAGGAAGTGTTTTAAAATGGCTAAATAGAGGTTGGCAATAGGTTTAGCTAGCTAAGAATCTTACTGCATGTTTATTGACCAAGAAATCTGTAGATCAGTGCGTGTATGTAGGTTCTCACTTCTCAAACTATGGGCAGATTTCAGCCTTTCATACAGAATGCGCATCGTCGTTTAATCATTTTTTCCTTCCCTCGCTCTCCCTGTTAGATATATTATGCACTTATATGGCTTTGTTGCAAATGTAATCACCATTAGCTAGTGCTCATAGTAGCAGAAAACGTCAGCAAGTGATATGAGCGATGGAGAGAGATGTGAGGAGAAAGAGAAAGTGAAGTTACAGCCTTACTCTATCCAATCATAGCAGTAGGATCAAGTTACAATCCGCCCATTCCTTGACAGCCCATTGAGTTATTTCAAATTTTGTCATAGCAGCTGAGTTGTTTAGAGTTGCTTCCTGACGGCAACAAAAAAAATACAAATAAATTCCAGATCACAGAAAATGACTAAAAATACTAGTTTCATAAGAATCCATGATCACAAATCATGACGTTATGTTGGACCCATTTGCATTGAATAGATTGTCTCTTATATTCTCAAACTAACAGCAGTGCATATATGATGTCCTTCCATACACGTGTGACATGCTGGAGTGATGCTGCTGTGCAAATATCGTTGATTAGTAGGCTAATATAAGTCCCAAATAGAAGGGAAACAGATTGTCATCTGTAGCACCAAAGACTCCACTGATCAACCAAAACAAGCTCAATAACTCAATGCATGCACACATTCTTTTTGAATATGCATTCACATGTATTGTGAGTATTTTATTTATTTATTTCACCTTTATTTAACCATGTAGGCAAGTTGAGAACAAGTTCTCATTTACAATTGCGACATGGCCAAGATAAAGCAAAGCAGTTCGACACATACAACGACACAGAGTTACACATGGAGTAAAACAAACATAGTCAATAATACAGTAGAAAAATAAGTCTATAGACAATGTGAGCAAATGAGGTGAGATAAGGGAGGTAAAGGGGGAAAAAAGGCCATGGTGGCAAAGTGAATACAATATAGCAAGTAAAACACTGGAATGGTAGATTTGCAGTGGAAGAATGTGCAAAGTAGAGACAGCAATAATGGGGTGCAAAGGAACAAAATAAATAAATACAGTAGGGGAAGAGGTAGTTGTTTGGGCTAAATTATAGATGGGCTATGTACAGGTGCAGTAATCTGTGAGCTGTTCTGACAGTTGGTGCTTAAAGCTAGTGAGGGAGAAGTGTTTCCAGTTTCAGAGATTTTTGTAGTTCATTCCAGTCATTGGCAGCAGAGAACTGGAAGGAGAGGCGGCCAAAGGAAGAATTGGTTTTGGGGGTGACCAGAGAGATATACCTGCTGGAGCGCGTGCTACAGGTGGGTGCTGCTATGGTGACCAGCGAGCTGAGATAAGGGGGGACTTTACCTAGCAGGGTCTTGTAGATGACCTGGAGCCAGTGGGTTTGGCGACGAGTATGAAGCGAGGGCCAGCCAACGAGAGCGCACAGGTCGCAGTGGTGGGTAGTATATGGGGCGTTGGTGACAAAACGGATGGCACTATGATAGACTGCATCCAATTTATTGAGTAGGGTATTGGAGGCTATTTTGTAAATGACATCGCCGAAGTCGAGGATTGGTAGGATGGTCAGTTTTACAAGGGTATGTTTGGCAGCATGAGTGAAGGATGCTTTGTTGCGAAATAGGAAGCCAATACTAGTTTTAACTTTGGATTGGAGATGTTTGATGTGAGTCTGGAAGGAGACTTTACAGTCTAACCAGACACCTAGGTATTTGTAGTTGTCCACATATTCTAAGTCAGCCGTCCAGAGTAGTGATGTTGGACAGGCGGGCAGGTGCAGGCAGCGATCGGTTGAAGAGCATGCATTTAGTTGTATTTAAGAGCAATTGGAGGCCACGGAAGGAGAGTTGTATGGCATTGAAGCTCGCCTGGAGTGTTGTTAACACAGTGTCAAAAGAAGGGCCAGAAGTATACAGAATGGTGTCGTCTGTGTAGAGGTGGATCAGAGACTCACCAGCAGCAAGAGCGACATTGTTGTATACAGAGAAGAGAGTCGGTCCAAGAATTGAACCCTGTGGCACCCCCATAGAGACTGCCAGAGGCCCGGACAACAGACCCTCCGATATGACACACTGAACTCTATCAGAGAAGTAGTTGGTGAACCAGGCGGGGCAATCATTTGAGAAACCACGGCTGTCGAGTCTGTCCATGAGGATGTGGTGATTGACAGAGTCGAAAGCCTTGGCCAGGTCAATGAATACGGCTGCACAGTATTGTTTCTTATCGATGGCGGTTAAGATATCGTTTAGGACCTTGAGCGTGGCTGAGGTGCACCCATGACCAGCGCGGAAACCAGATTGCATAGCGGAGAAGTTATGGTGGGATTCGAAATGGTCGGTTATATGTTTGTTGACTTGGCTTGCGAAGACCTTAGAAAGGCAGGGTAGGATAGATATAGGTCTGTAGCAGTTTGGGTCTAGAGTGTCCCCCTTTTGAAGAGGGGGGTGACCGCAGTTTCTTTCCAATCTTTGGGAATCTCAGACGACACGAGAGGTTGAACAGGCTAGTAATAGGGGTGGCAAAACATTTGGCAAATCATTTTAGAAAGAAAGGGACCAGACTGTCTAGCATGGCTGATTTGTAGGGGTCCAGATTTTGCAGCTCTTTCAGAAGATCAGCTGACTGGATTTGGGAGAAGGAGAAATGGGGAAGGCTTGGGCGAGTTGCTGTGGGGGGTACAGTGCTGTCGACCGGGGTAGGGGTAGCCAGGTGGACAGCATGGCCAGCCGTAGAAAAATGCTTATTGAAATTCTCAATTATAGTCGATTTATCGGTGGTGACAGTGTTTCCTATCTTCAGTGCAGTGGGCAGCTGGGAGGAGGTGTTCTTATTCTCCATGGACTTTACAGTGTCCCAGAACTTTTTTGAGTTTGTGTTGCAAGAAGCAAATTTCTGCTTGAAAAAGCTAGCCTTGGCTTTTCTAACTGCCTGTGTATATTGGTTTCTAGCTTCCCTGAAAAGTTGCATATCATGGGGGCTGTTCGATGCTAATGCAGAACGCCATAGGATGTTTTTGTGTTGGTTAAGGGCAGTCAGGTCTGAAGAAAACCAAGGGCTATATCTGTTCCTGGTTCTAAATTTCTTGAATGGGGCATGCTTATTTAAGCATCCTCTAGCATCCTCTACTGACGAGATGAGATCAATATCCTTCCAGGATACCCCGGCCAGGTTGATTAGAAAGGCCTGCTCGCTGAAGTGTTTCAGGGAGCGTTTGACAGTGATGAGTGGAGGTCGTTTGACCGCTGACTCATTACGGATGCAGGCAATGAGGCAGTGTAGGCCTATGCCATCTTAATTTACCCAGTTTATTAAGAGATTTACCATTCAAATAAAATTATGTCGTTTTTAAAAAATGTAATTAAGGCGTATGTGTTAGATTTTTTTAAATTGATGAATTAATGCATACATGGCTGTCTCTTGGAAATATAATGATATTGAATATCGGCCTAAAATATCGGCCATAGGCCTCTAAAATTGGTATGGGCATTAGCCCTAAAAAATCCATATTGGTCGTTCTCTAAACAGAACATGCAACTCAAAGATGCAACGGCATGCGCCCTTACCGAATTCAGTTTGAAGATGTTAGAATAACTGTCCATGTTTACTGTTCCTCTGCCAACAAGACGAGTAATGAACAGCAAAATCACTAGCCTATGTCAATCTACTATCCTCCATAGTAGAAAGTTGACCTACTCTGTTGGTCAGCTCGTTGTTCTGTGTGAAAAATACATTCGAAACAGACTCTGGGACAGTTGTGGGACAATCGATTCCATATTCATACAACCAGTACATTGAGGCTGATGCAACAGATCAGAACTTTTGGCTTAAAATTATGATTCACAATTGAATTACACAGTCGGCTCACTGTGACTGGCTAGTTTGTCCTGATGATAGTGGGTGTTGTTGCGTTGCAAGCCAGTCGGAGATAGGCCTAATCTGATTCCAAGAGGTGGTCTCTAGTCAAAATGAGATTAGCTGGACAGAAACAGGCTGCAGGTCACGATCTCTGAGCCTTGTGTGACACCAACGGCTACCCTTAATCCAGGACCTGGCTGCCTTTCACTTTTACAACAAACACAGATGGAGAAGGAATAAAGAGTGAGAAGACCAAAGATGCATAGACGACACAGATCACATTCTTAGATGTGATATGGGACCTGATAAAGATAATGCACAGTCTATAAAACCAAACCTCTCAACCTACCTTGTGATGCGTTTCACTCAATGGTTAACAAACCTCGGCTAGTTAGTTTCTTCCCCTGTCATACTGAATGGAGTCAATGACAAACTAGGAAGCACATGGAAGGGAAATTATAAACATCCACTCTGTTAACCCCTCTGTCCATGCACTGCTCACTGCGTTGGTCTAAAATGGTCTTCTTTCATCTGTGTTAAGATATTGTTTGAGTGAGACGTTATGGCGCTGTACTATTGATCAACCACACAGATACACACACACACACATACGACCCGAACAATTTGATCAATGGCTCTTGGACTGGTTGTGTGGAAAGAAGCCGGTTGTAAAAGTTAATCTGCTCTAAACTAACTTCTACACTCCTTGTGACTCCTCCTAAACATTGTACTGCAACTGGGCTACAACTCAAATATTGCCACTCATTAAGTAATTTATTTCAGCTATTTTCCCCAACAACATTGTTCCAAGTGGAACATTGATTTGAATAACAGAGAACATTGTGAATCCTAATTGTGTTATTTTTGATCAAATTCACCTTAGCTATTCCTAGGAAACATCCGGCCAAGCTCGGAGGAAGTTGACTGGAGGCTGAGGGTAGGAGCCCCTGTGTTGTTAGTCACACATTGTGGTTGTTTTTTCTTTCAGGTGGTTGATTCATCTCTGTCTCTGTGTGAAGAGTAGATCTGCTCTGGGATTCAATTCCATGGAGAGCATTGTCATAAAACATTCATCAGTGGATGGCTTAGGTGACAGGACATGGCACCTGCCATGCATTAGGAAGTAGCTGAGAAGACCAGACCTGCTCAATTGGATTAATGAAGCCATTATGTTTTTTTCTCAGGTAGTGAGAGATTGTGACTGGTCTGGGGCTGAGGATGGTTTCATTTGCATTTGGTTTCTAGTGTTCAGGTACCCTAGATGGAGATATGAATGTTCCTTTGGTTAAGCACAGATAGAGACCTCAGTTCAGCTGTGTGGTGGGTCAGTGCATTGGGAACCTGTTTTCTTTTTTTTTTGCAATGTCCTTGTTGGAGGTGTGCTGGTGACCACGTCTATAATGAAGTCACTAGTCCATGTGGTCCTTACACCTGTATTTGGGCAGCGGGCACAGCAGCAAGAGATGAGGGTTGATGACGGTACGGTGACACTGGTAATGCGTAAGCCAACTGTGCTCTGATTGGCCTTGCCCCCTAGATGTCAACACATGGAGGACGTGAACATTTACATTAATCCCTGACACCAGAGCTGGTGACCTCTCATTTTGTTCTCCACCACCCCTCCAGCTTTCCTGGAGAGAGTGAGAGGGGACAGATTTGCTGTTGGGTGATACCGTGGAAGCATTTTATTACTCCTTAGTTGTCAGGCGCATTTGAATCATGCCGCTGTTAGGTTGGCCAAATTGAGACTGAAGGACATTGCAACGGTTGTGATTGTCATAGTTGTCTTTGGGAAAACCTTTTTTTGTTGTGGCTTGAGTGGACTCTTGCTGATATATAGGTTACTGTTGGGTGTGAGGATCACAGTGGACAGGTTAGGCTAGGTCTACTTATCAAAAGTTTTGTTTCGCTTTACTGATTTTGGTTGACATTTATGTGGTGAATACTTTTAGCACCTCTTTGTCGCAACAATTTCACCATGTTTCAGCCACACATCGGATGGCAACATCTTCCTTCCGGTTGAACAAATCTGAGACGACACTTTTAACGTCATCATTCAACATTCACTCAAGATCGTATTTCTCAGTATCAATGTTTTACAAAGTAGGTGGGCCGTATGTGACTTGTGCTTCAATGGTTTGTATTGGTTTGCCTTTAGGAGTGTATTTTGTGAAGATGTTGACTTCTCCCTCTGGGCTCATACCAGAGTAGCACCTGATTTGAATAGAAAATTGATGGCTGCCCAGACAGCTTTAGATGTCAAGGGAGGCCGTGGGTGGTGTTTAAAGATTTAACAGATTTTTTAAACACATGGGTTACCGTTGCTTACTGAGATGATCCTGCAGTATTTCCAGTAACTCTGGCAGTTGTAGAATTATCCACCTGTAAATGGTAGGCTAACTTCTTTATTTGGGCGTTTTGTATGTGTCTGTTTTTCTCCTCATTTTCTCATGAGAAGAGACAACTCTCTTATGGAAAGTGCCCCCATGTTCCCTGTTGCTATGGTGTCAGTGGCAGCCCTCATGTAGGCTTGGTTGTAAACATATCAGGACTGTTGTAAATAGCTCGCTGCAGGTGCCAGCCCTCTGAATGTGTTTCTCCCTGCCTGGGTTGCACATCAGATGTGTTTCTGTGAAGGTAAGTCTTTTCTTTATACTTCCTTGTCTCTTCATTTAGTGTTGTCCCACCATAATGTAGCCTAGCCACCCTGCACCTTTATCCTACTTTGGCTGTTTGTGTTTTTCTCAATGGCCTCCATTTCTATTTGACAAGCCTCCAATGACAATGCAACCAACCTGTTGAACAAGCTGATAGAAAAAGGTCGGTGAACACCGTAACAAGACAAGTGGTGGGAGGGGAGGGGGACAGAAGGGGTGTTAACAGTCATTCAGCCAAAAACACAGTGCCACGCCCCAGGTGCTAGGGCTAGTGAGAGCAAGCAGCAGGAATGTGAGGGAAATGAATGGGAGTGTAAGTCCTGCCTTTCCCATGGTGAGTGGTCTCTCTTTACACTTTTACTTCGACATAGAGTTGTGCAGTCAAAACTGAACACAAGCGTGGCACATGCTATGGGAACGATTTTTAACTGTGTGGACGTTTTGAGATCAACTTTGCCTGGATTTGCCTCTAAAGAAGGTGAATCTTTGAACAGTAGGCTGCATGTGGCCGATCATAGGCTTGGCAGAGTTAGTCTAAATAAAGTGTACCCGTATCTTAATTATAATTTAAACCCTATCATCAATGCATGTATAGTAACAGCATTCTTTCTTTGAGAAATGGGATGGTAGCATCTTCCCTTCATTCATTTTTGTTTCGAAGCAGATCAAATAAAATAATTGGCATCTTAAATCCAGTTTTGGAACTGAACTGGTTCACTTTCTGAACTCTGTCAGAATAGGAAAGGAAATGAAGTTATCCTCATTTTCAGTCTGACTTGATCAAGTTCACAGAACAGCAAAACAGGGTGTAAGAATATAGAGCGTGTTAGAATGGAGGCAACACATGGTGTCAAGTCAATGTGTTTATTTAGCCAGTAAATGATATTGACCCTTGTTTTTCTTTTCCCCGTGCGAAAGGAAAATCGTGTTTAGCGATGTGAAAAGAAAGCACTGTGCTCTGTTTGCGAGGGAGGAAACTATGCAGCAGAATAGGAATTTTCACTCTTTATAAAGTCCTGGGACTGTGGAAACACTAAAACAGGCCAGCCACTGATTCGAGAGCAGAGTACATATTTTCTGTCTGTGCGGTCTGCATTCTGTTTACTGGAAGGGCCCCGTGCAGAGTGCACATGTTCCCGACTGGTAGAGGGACTGGTAAACGGAGCGGCAGACTCAGAGAATTGGAGAGAAAGTGTGTGTGTTTCTTCATGCCTTTCTTTTCTGAAGGGGTTACCTAACGTAGAAGCATTAAACCACACCAGATCTGCTTGTGCTGCTCCAACGTGAAGCTTGGGCGAGGAGGCGGCAGAGATTGTCATTTTCAGGCCCCTCTGTGTGGGAAACTGTGTTTTCATCCAGAATGAGCAGTGCTGTGGGACTCCCGAGGCCTGTAGGCTGGTTTTCACTGCTTGCTTCCCAGGTTCGTCTGTAGTAGACAGCCAGCGGTAACAATGGGAGGGTTAAGTATCTGACACACACACACCAAACCCCGGGACTCAGCTGCAAGTAATTAAAGCTGGCAGTTGGCAGAGAGTCAGGCGACTGTAATGGCCGCTGTTAGTTCATACCATAATATTTGGAAGATGAATAGGCTCTGGTAGTAAACGTGTTGTCATGTTGTTGACCTAAGGCTTTCTAGCTCCCCTCCCTCTGTCCCGTTCGCCCTGAGGGGGGAGTCCGAGGGAGAAAGGCCCTCTGTCAATCCTGCTCTCTCTACTGTAATCAGTTCTGAAACGCTACTTATTGACATGCCAGGGCTTTTGCTGTGACCTGCGTAGTCTTGTTTTTTCCATAGTTTTATCCCTGAGGTGTTACCATCTCAGGTTTGGAAGTAAAAGATGGTTTCCTTCTCAGAGAACCCTCAGCAGGCCATTCATTTGATTCTAATTTGACACGACTGCATGGATTCATTCAGATCTGGTGTTGCAATCTCAATCATAAAGTGAAAAGTAGCTTATTGAGCTTTTTGTCTTGTAAAATATAAAAAGGATCAGCAGGGACTTTACTAGGACACAAAAAGCAATCGATTCAAATGATAATTGGGATAGGGAATTTGATGCTCAGTAGGACTTGTTTGTTTAGGCTGACGATGGCCCTATAGTCCCACTACGAGATATGAAGGTCTGAGGAGCGGGGTGGTGAAATAAAATGTAACTTTTCAATTCACATTACATCCTTGCTTTACCTTTCGTTGTGGCTGGCAAGACCACATTCTTTGTCCGCAGCTCAAATTTAACATAAATATCACAGTAGCCACTAGCCAGTAGTCACAAACTATTCAACATTGACATACTTTTCTTCTAAAACATATTACAATGTTGAATAATGCAACCAAACCATATTACACTCTTGAATAATACAACAATTCACAAACATATATGTGCAGAAAATTCAAGGGTTTATTTCTCGTCTATAGGCTACACTACATTTTAGCTTCAAGACAAAAGCACAGAGTTGCTATAACGGCATGTTTTCATCAAGTACATTTAGCCTATCAAAGCTGTTTTATATGGAAGCCCATAACTGCCAAAAAAAGAATGCTTCATGATTTGTCAAAGTGCACAATTAGTCTGATCTGCAGTCTGATCAACTGGGGTCTACTGATAACAACTACAGCTCCAGGTAGCCTAGAGAAGCCTATGCGATCAGATCCCATCTGCGCCTGGCCCGGGGAAACGTAACATGTTTTTATAGCCTACGCTATGTATTTATAGGAGGGATGTAACGATTCACTCGATTTTCAGATGTTTAATGTCGGTCCGCAAACCTCAAAACGATCCAAAAGTAGCATGCATCCGTCAGAAAATCGATTCTAACGTTGCGAATCGCCGGTTCAAATGTGTTTTTATGACAACTGATGTGTCCTCTCATTCACTGTCAAACTAGCCATATAACTGTGTTGACAGTCATTGATCTACAAGTTATTTTGCATGCCAAACAAGCCCAGGGATTATCAGTAGCCTAGTCAAACTGCACACTGTGCCCAGCTTTGCGTTCTGACCAACGCGAGTTAGGCTCCCTGTCCCTGCAGGATCATGTACGTCTGTGTGGCACCTTCAGCATTCAAATGCTAAAAGGCCTTGCACGATATTAGGCTTTATTAGTTGAGTGACAACGCATGTCATTTGCTCGATTGTTATCAATGTGCTTACAATAGATGTTTCAATTGTTCAGGTTCACCATCAGCAGTAGTTTTGCTTTAATTGATCAGTGCACGCTGAGTGTACAAAACATTAGGAACACCTACTCTTTCCATGACATAGACTGACCAGGTGAAAGCTATGATCCCTAATTGATGTCACCTGTTAAATCCACTTCAATCAGTGTAGAGAAGGGGAGGAGACAGGTTAAAGAAAGACTTAAACAGGGTATGGTAGCAGATGCCAGGCATACCGGTTTGAGTGGGTCAAGAACTGTGTGTCAAGAACTGAAGCGCTGCTGGGTTTTCACACTCAACAGATTCCTGTGTGTATCAATGTTCTACCAACCGAAGGACATCCAGCCAACTTGACACAACTGTGGGAAGCATTTGAGTCAACATGGGCCAGCATCCCTGTGGAACGCTTTCGACACTGTAGAGTCCATGCCCTGACAAATTGAGACTGTTCTGAGGGCAAAAGGGGTGCAACTCTATATTAGGAAGGTGTTCCTAATGTTTTGTACACTCAGTGTATATGGTAATTAGATATACAGGGTAAAGTTGATCATTTCATAACAAGGAATCACTTTTGGGAGGTGCTCGGCATTACTAACACAGGAAGAGAATAGGAGCTCGCTGAACAGTTGTGCTATATATTCATTGGATATGTCATAGCTAATTTGTTAATGATAAATATTGATACATTACTTGCTCAAACTTAATCTGCAAAAATGACAAGTTAATTAGTAGGTGATGGGGATTTCAAAGTGGGGAGACAAGAAACATAAAGCTACATTGCCCCCCTAATCTGGTGGTAGATGCCTAGTCTCCCTTATGGCTCAGATCCGGTGCCTACACAGTACACACCATAGACATCACTTACAGACAGACTGGCAGATCCTGGCTCAGCGAGGCCCAACTCATGAGCTCCATCAGCAACAGTTTTTAATTTAGAATGGAAAATGAATGTGTTTATGCAACAAATGTTACTGCATCTCAAACCATCAATTTGTTCTCTACTCAAACTGAATCGCACCAAATCATTTCTAACTAAAACGTATCGTTCATGTATTGTATCGGAGCCCATGTATCTAAATACACATTAAATCGTTGTGAAAGGGAAAGATGCACATTCCCAATTTATAGCCTAAAATGGGCCCATTTATTTGTGTTCTAAGAAAATGTGAATGTGGTCAAATGTGGTTTATAGTCACACTTCGGGTAGCGAGGCTACCTAGTCCTTTTTAATCCAAAGTTGGAATGAATCCATCAACACAATAGTAATGACTTGCTGTATGAGCAACCCTGCATACAGTGAGCTCAGCCTTGTTTGTTTTTATCCAATCGCAGTTGTCTCTTAATCTGTGTGAAGGGTTGTAATGTTTTTTAGTGTTTATATATGACTAGATTTTTTTACAGTGATTTATTACTATGTCATACGCTTCAAATAGGGTCCGGAGTTGGTTAGGTTAGCCTACTACCAGATCAGGAAAAGCTCTAGGCCCCAGGAAAACCATTGCCCCCCACCCCACCACCACTCTGGGACCTGTGGTCTCTGATATCACCACACAATGTTACAAATAAAACATTTGTATGATCAACATTTGACATGTTTTAGGTGGTGGGGATGGGCTTCCATAGTTTTACATGGCTCAGTGTAGCCGGCACCTACTGCGACAATTTCAGAATGTAGCAGGCTGTTACTGTATTTTCAGGTAAAAACAGCTTTGGTATTGCCATTTATACTGTAGGAGTGTTGGCTCATTGAGACAATTCTGTTCGCACTGCCCTGCTTCAAGGGGGGGGGACTGTCGTGTCATGCGCTTCCTCCGAAGGTAACAGTTGAGACATAGAGAGTAAGCAAGTTTACATTTGAGTAATATGTGTAGCCAACGGTATGTTAGTCTAGTAAGTGTGAAGAGGCTCCATCTGCAGAACCATATAGTCCTATTGAATGGAGGGAGTTGGAAGGTGTGAATGTGCTGGTTGTCATCACATGTAGTGTAGCACTTGAAGTCACCTCCCTCCACACCCGCCTTTCTCCCGTCCTCCTCAGCCCCTTTGGTTTTCAGTGTGGTGCTCATCAGCATACTAAACATGGCTCGCGGGGCATTGTGCTCTTGTTCCTCTAAATAGCTCCCTGCCATTTTTCAGGGAAGGGGCCGAGCGAGACGTCCAAGGCCCCTGGCACAGACCGGTGGGGATGGGGGTTGGTAGGTGGTGGGGGCACCAGGCAGCAGCTGATAGGCCAGGCTGTGGCGACATGGCAGGAATCTAGACTGGGGCTGTATTTATCACTATGCTCTTGTTGTGATAGTACATTTATAAACTGCTAGGTCATTTTCCAGAGTGATGGCCAGGCAGGACAATGCTCTGGGCCTGGTACAGGGTCAGTGTCAACCGCCAAAGGCTGTACCATGTTTACGAAGGTTATTGTTCTTCCCTGTTGAAATGTTTTCTTGATGTCTATAAGGAGAGCCTATGAGTATAGCCTATAAGTGAAAGGCATTTTACAATTTTGAAAATTGACCATCTTCCTTACATTTTGAAAAGGAGGAGCTGTAACTTTGCTGTATTTAAACTTGTCTTTTAGAATTCTGAAAGAGCTTCATGTACAGTAAATCTGCTGACTTCTTTGCAAGCTCTCTCATGCTGTGAGATTACGAACAGCCTTTCAAGAAGGGACTCGTCTCACCTCCTCAACCTCCCCTCTCTCATTTCTCTTCTCTCTCTACACAGAATCAGTGTATGACCTTCTCCCCAAAGAGCTGCAGCTGCCATCCTCCACTCAGCAAAACCCAGCAGCAGCCATGAGCCAGAAGAGCGGTGGAGAGGCGGTTCCTTCTCCCTCAGCTCCCCTTGACTCAGGTAAGCCCCTCCTCCTCTACCCCCTCTTCTCTTCTGCCTCCATGGTAACAGTGAGCAGTGCTGGTAATGGTTCCATCCTGTTTCCTGGAGTCAACCCTTCTTTAGGCTACCTGCAAGACCACTTCCAACTACATTAGGGGTAGGCAGCACACAGTCTGTACCTGTAGGCTTACACCTGCATGTAGAGAGTACAGCCAATAGGCAAGGAGCAGCTGCTGAAGACCGGAGTTATGAGGCCTTATTGCCCTCTCCCTTGGGCGTCCTGTGGCCCTCAGCAAACATACTGCACGCAATGCCAGCCAGCCATCCCTGGGCCCTGGGGGCTTGCTCACGTCTCTGAAGACTGTGAACAGTTCTAACTGTGAGTGATGGGAACGACCTGTTCCTGTTTTTTTGTTTTGGTGTGCATTATCCCCTGGGTTTTACACAGAGATAATTATTGCAGACATGCGGAACTATGAGTACCTTTATATCATGATCTGTTGCTGGTTGCTATAAACCTCACAGCTCAGATGTAATCAGCTCCAGCTGCAGCCCCTTTTTAGAATCCCAATCAGAGGGCTAGACTGAAAATGAGCTGTAGTAAAGCATTGCCTGGTTTTGTGCTGAAACAATGATTCTATACAGGGACTGTAGGATCCAAACATCTCTTTATGACACAGGCCTACAGGTTGCAAGCAGATCAGAAAGGCCTCTATTAATCTGCTTTAGAGTAGACGTTTTTAAAGGTTTTCCCATCAGGGCATAGGGGCTGTAACACACAATCAGAGAGGGCATTCTTGTTCTCCATAGAAATCCAAATTCATGATCCTAGCTCAACAATTGGCTATAAGGATTGCACTGTTTTCAGTGGTTGGGTTATGCCAAAACAAAGTCATGCCTACAGTCCCTGCTGGGAACACTGTGCCTTGCAGTTGGAGTCTAAGGAAACCCTCTTCATTCCATGCCATTAGAGGACACCCCTGATTCTTTCAGGGCACACAAGACCTACAGTCCCCATCTTCTTGGGCTGTCTGAATGATCTTCAATACGGCAGTCTGTCTTTTTGGGGTCCACTAAATCATGAAAAGTTAAATGTACTCCATTAATTGACAATAGCAATTGACTCTCAGTCTGTTATTGTACATTTGTGAAGATAAATGTTATAAAAATGCAAACCATCTCTCTTTGGGACAAGACAGAAGCCGGGTACAAAACCATTTCGGTACTGCTCACAAAATCATTGTTTGAGATCCAAAAATGTGAAGTAATTCAGTGATACCTCTTTGAAAAATTCCAGAAATATCACTAACTGTTTACTTATGTGTTTTGCAGCTATTTTGCTTAACCAGTTACTGCCACACCATTAGTTCAAGTAGTATCCTCTGACACCATGCATCAGTCTGTGTAAGGCTAAATAGTACATCTAGTACACTACAGTACTTCCACATAAGGAGTCCAGAAAATCACTGAAACTAGTGTTTGCAACTGTAGGCCTAAATGTTAATTAACCCAATATCATATTCAAAGGAAGAGAAAAAATACAAAACAAAACACCTTTTTCTGGTTAAATTTGTCACAACCTGAACGTTCAAAATGCAATTCACTTTAGCTCTTTTTACTCTGCCCCTTACCAAAGTGCCCCGGTTTAGAGTGAGTTTCAGTAGAACCAGAAGTCTGTTGCCTTCGGACATCAGTGCTTCAATGCAGCCAATGCAGCCCTCAGACAAGGCGGGACAAACTGGCTGTAGCTGGAGGAAGGTGAAGTATTTTTCAGTTTACATGAAATTTAATTTGGGACTGTAGATTTTACTGCAAATTGGCCTTACTTCTTCTGGCTATCTCTTCTTTTCACTTTTTTTGTGAACTTTATTTTGTACCCCAAATCTTTGGAATCAAGTATTGAAAAAATACTTTGACATTTAAAATGTAGGTTTCTATTGGTTCTCTGTCAAATGAGGACAACTCTTTAATTTTAGGCTGTTCAGCAGTTTAGGTTAGTTTTTTTTGGTCACACCAGACAATTTTGCCCATCGCTTTGGCTCTTTGTTCAAGTAGTTTCTCCCTCCCCGTATCCCTGCACAGCCTTCCTCCACTTGCCACCATATAGCTCTCTGCTGAAGCATCTCTGCCTTTTTACACCTTTACTGTTCTGTGCTGTTACTGTACTTTGCAAGGCGGGTGCATGCTGGCTGTGATATTACCCTACACCCATCACCCATCCGTGGCCTGCCCTGCTACTTTTTATAGCTTGGCCTGGCTGTCACCACATCCCTGATGCCAGTGTGCTTATTACTGTTTAGCTCTATACGGCTGCACACTTCCATGTTCCTGTTCCTATCCCTGTTCTTATCCCTGTCCTGCCACCCCTGCCTGTAACTTTAAGGCTTCATTACGTTTGTCCTGTTTGTCCCCTCCCCTGACCACTCTTCTTTGAGATATGTCTGAATGGAGATGCAGCATCACTACAGGTTGACTTCAGCTGTTGTGTAGGAATGTTGGCTGTTTCTAGTCAACTCTGGCCATACAAAATTCATATTGCTTTTACTTTGCTGATTAGCTCTCCCTTTTTTTCTAATTGATGTAACATGTTATTGATTTCCATCTAGAAGTCGGAAATGGGCATGAATTATTTGTTGTCTGAGGTTTCTTCCTTGCCTTTCAGTCAGTCTATATAGTACTAATGCCAGGCCGTTTAAGGGAGGTCATTTCAAGTAGTGCACTTCACAAGAGAGTCTGTTTTTCCGTTTTAAGTAGGTAATTGCAGTGGGAGTCTTTTTATAGGTGAACACCCATTAGAGAGGGAAATGACCTTATGTGACTTTTGCCCATAATTTCATAGAGTTCATCTTTAGGAATGTTTGTTCTGTTCAGACCTTACCATCCCAGCCACTCCGTCTCCTGCTTCCTCCCACCCATGCTAAAGGGTCCGAGTTTGCTTGTGCCAACTTAGCTTCTGCATGAGTTTAAAGTGGAAATGCATTTTATTTTACAAGCTCCAAAATGACACTCAGCCTGTACATTGAACAGCACCTGATCAATATCAGAATCCACACACCTCAGCAATATATTGACAAGTGAACATACTCCACAAAGCCTTTGAAATGTTCTACCTTTATTTGTTTCAATAATATTCAGCAAATGCACAAAGTTAATAGCTTTTTTGTTGATTGGATATAAGTTGTTTTGCTATTAATGAACTTCACTTGCATTTTAGCCCCAGAGGCATCGTGGTGGGTTGTGTGGCTGTCTTTCTATCAGTAGTGAAGACATTTAGTCCCAAGGGCTCTTAACCCATCAAAATTCACCCAGGGTGTTGAGTGGGTCCGTCTAAACTTTTAGACTTCTTATTCTTTTCATTTACTGCATTTACAGTTTTTTGTATTGCAACTGAGTTTTTGATGTCAGTTTTGTTTCTTTAATTATGTATTTAAATGGAGTTAAAGGGACATTTAACAAAATATATATCTACTTCATATTCATCATCTCCAGCATCACCCCAACATCGACGTATGCAAAAATTGTGCATTTCTGTGTTTTGTAGTAAAACATATCAAGATATGGTTTTCCAATGACATCAACTAATTGGTAGATAATGTCTACAAATGTGTCAATTGTACAATGCACAACGATGATGTCATTGGAAACACTTATCTTCCTCCATCTTTTTTTTTTTTTACTACAAAACATAGAAACTCACCATTTTCGCATTTGTTGATGTTGGGGTGGTGCTGGAGATGATGAATATCACGTTGGGGGAAAAAGGGTAACAAAAAGCTTTGGCTTGGATGGAACATGCAATGGTCCCATAGATGGAGGCATGGGTCTTCGGTAATGCGTTTACAATAAGAGCAAATGTTCTATGTTTATTTTAAAATGTATTAAGTCTATGCTGTAATACACCTTGAATCCTATTGCCTCCATCTGCTGGGGCTGTGCAATAATCACATTGGTTTTAAGAGCATGGTGATTTGCAGCCACTTTCAGCATTTTTTGTGAAGTGGAAATTGGTAGGGTTTGTGGAAAGAATAGCCTACATATATTGAATGATACTACTGGTACTACTATTTTATGGCCTAACCAAATAGTTTCAGTGTCTTCAGAAAGTATTCATACCCCTTGACTTATTACACATTTTGTTGTGTTATAGCCTGAGTTCAAAATGTATAAAATATTATTTTTTTTCTCAACCATCTACACACAATACCACATATTGACAAAATGAAAACATGTATTTAAAAAAATTTGCAAATTTCTTGAAAATGAAATACAGAAATATTACATTTACATAAGTATTCACACCTCTGAGTCAAAACTTTCTAGAAACACCTTTGGCAGCGATTAAAGCTGTGAGTCTTTTTCAACACCTGAATTGTGCAACATTTGACAAATGTTTTATTATTATAAATTATTTTACATCTTCTTTTTTAAAGCACTGTCAAATTGGTTGTTGATCATTGCAAGACAACCATTTTCAGGTCTTGCCATAGATTTTCAAGTAGATTTAAGTAAAAACTCTGCCACTTGGGAACATTCACTGTCTTCTTGTTATTAAGCAACTCCAGTGTAGATTTGGCTTTGTGTTTTAGGTTATTGTCTTGCTGGAATGTGAATGAATCTCCCAGTGTCTGATGGAAAGCAGACTGAACCAGGTTTTCCTTTAGGATTTTGCCTATGCTTAGCTCCATTCCATTATATTTTTTTTATCCTGAACCCCCCTCCCCCCCAGTCCTTAATGATTACAAGCATACCCATAACATGATGAAGTCACCACTATGCTAAAATATGGAGAGTGGTACTCAGTAATACTCAGTATGATTTCACTCAGTATTTGCACAGCTTTTCCTCCTACATTAGCTGCAGTGAAATGTCTCCACACATCAGATAGTGCCCGTGGCATTTTCCTGTAAAGATTAGAAAAAAAAAGAGTAAAAAAAAACAAATACAATTCCATGTACAGATAAATAGTTAAGCAGTTAGATTAAACAACTCCTTTGTAAGATGAATGTTTTAAAATGTATGGAAACAGGTGAATTAACACTCCTCAGTTAGCAGGCACAAGCAAGCTAAAACCCACCTGGTAGCAAAAACTAACTAGCAGAAATTAACAAGTTAAAAATGATTTAAACACACTTTTCTGTAGGCTACTATTTACTACTAGTTAACAAAAATTAATGTAACTACAATGTTGTTGATCATCCTCAGGTCATCCTCAGGTTTTGCCTATCACAGCCATTAAACTCGTTAACTGTTTAAATGTCACCATTGGCCTCATGGTGAAATCCCTTAACAGTTTCCTTACTTTCCGACAACTGAGTTAGGAAGGGCACCTGTAACTTTGTGGTGACTGGGTGTATTGAAACACCATCCAAAGTGTAATTAAAAGTGTAATTAATAACTTCACCATGCTCAAAGGGATATTCAATGTCTGCTTTTTTAAATACTTTTTTCCCTTCTTTGCGAGCATTGGAAAACCTCCCTGGTCTTTATGGTTGAATCTGTGTTTGAAATTCACTGCTCGACTGAGTGACCTTACAGATAATTGTATATGTGGGGTACATATTCAAAAATCATGTTAAACACTATTATTGCACACCGAGTGAGTCCATGCAACTTATTATGTGACTTGGTAAGCACATTTTTACTTCTGAAGTTATTTAGGCTTGCCATAACAAAGAGGTTGAATAATTATCAACTCAAGGGATTTTTTTTTATTTGTAAAAATGTGGAAAAAAATAATTCCACTTTGACCTTATTGGGTATCGTGTGTAGGTCAGTGACAAATCTCAGGTAAGCGATTTTAAATTCAGGCTGTAACACAACAAAATGTAGAAAAAATCTACCATGTGAATACTTTCTGAAGGCACTATATAAAATGTGTTCATAATATACACCATTTTATGTATGAAGTTCTTTAGCTTCAACCTATCTGTACTTTGTTCCTCTGGATGTCTCTGTACCAAACCTCCTCAGAGTAATTATACATGAAGCCTTCAACCCTTTGTCCTCCATCTCCCTTTGACTATTGAATTGCAATGCATTTCGTTAACCATAGTATTATGCACAAACGGAGCAGGTGATGACTCAAAATTCAAACAAGAAATGAATCTAGAGTCAGCCATTTTGGTGGTTATAGCTGTCCTATTGGCCAGCTGTCTTTTTCTTTTAGAATGGATGGGCTCCTATTGAACAGGATGTCTTCATTAGCACCTATGGCTCAGCATTTCAAGGTTATCAGATGCACTGTGCTGTTTGCAGGTATAATAGTTTGTCAGGATCAAAAGGTTTAAAATCAGGCAATGCTTAACGAGGGCCAGTTTCCTGGACCGAGATTAAGCCTACTCCTGGATTAAAAAGAATCTCCAATGAAAGTGCTTTTTAGTCCAGAAATAGACTTAACTTGACGTGATGATGACCAAAGACACATTAGGCTTTAAAGAGGCTAAACAACAACGGGTTAAAAGGTGTCTGTGATAAATTCCTCTTCCTGTGGCCAGGTGCCTTTCTCCTGTGATAAATCAGACTTCCTGATTTTAAATGATTTATACCCTGGATAAAGAGATGCAGCAGTGCTCTCCTCCGTCCTCCCTGTAGGTGTCTCTGGGTTTTCTCTTCTTTAAGACCTGGCTACATTTTAAACAAACAATCAGCCAGCCTTGCTTGTTTAAACTAGAAGGCTAATGGGGGTGTGGTAGAGGGAGAGACGGAGAGGGAGATTCTATCCAACAGTTCTACTGCTCCACAGCACAGGCCAAAAACAGAGGGATTTCATTCTCTCCCACAGCGTTTGCTGTCCTGCTGTTTATTACACGGTTGTCTTTAGTTTCATTACACTCAAAGCAGGGCAACTCATTTTTAGATGAGAAAAAAAATACATTTCCTCCCTCTGGACAGACAGCAGGACATAAAAGGGCAGTTGTTTGAAATGTGTACACAACTCACGGATGGGACCATTTACTCAGGCATATTTGCCAATGTACAGTAGTCTACAGAAAGCTTTTAGGCCATATAAATAAGTCAGGAGGGAGCAGAGTAAGAGCTGTGAACCTTTACAAAGCTGGAGGGGTTTACTGGACTGGGTTTCTTTGAGGCCTTTGTTTCTCCAGTTTCTGTGAGTGTTTTTAAGAGTGTGGTGAGAGTGCGCTCAAAGTGGCTGCAAATCATTCACTGTGGTTCCAATCTTAGCAGGGCCTGTATGTTTCTCATGTTTGTTACGCTTCCTAAAATCTGCATGAACAGCACATCACGAAATGTCTTTCAAAGGAAAGCTTCATATTTAGATGTTCTACTTGACATCATTTTGTAATGAACTAATCCATCAGCATTTCAAAACCACTGTTCTGTTATGTTTATTCTTGTTTTTAAACTGATTTTCATTTGAAATGACATGATTGTGAAAATGGAACTAGTTATTTTGCAACCTAGGATCTGCATGTGGGGTCTGTGGGAGGAAGCTTACAGCTGCCATGGGGAACAAATTGCTGTCTTGCTGCCATGGGGAACAAATTGCTGTCTTGCTGGATCCCAATCTAACTAAAATGATTCCTGTCTCTTGAATAAAAAAATATAATCTATTGGATAAAATAGCTGCTCCCAACCATCTGCAATCAGGTGGAAGTTGTTTGTCTGTTCGCTAGATTGTATGGATTTCTGCAAACAGAAGCAATGTGCTGTATGTTTTGAAAGCATTCTTGTTCATCAGAGCATAAATGGATGTATGGCTTTATACATTTCTTCTGTTTATCATGGCAACTCTACAATAAGTACAATCAGTTTAGCCACTAAAATTAATTAGAGAAAAATAAAAACCTATTAAAGCTAAATTGTGCTCCATATTGTGGCATGGTTCCTACATATGAGTGCATTTGGAATGGGCAAAGTGAGCGAGTTTGTGGGTGGAATGTAAAAGTGACTGGAATTTCTTCAGACAATGCACCACATTGGCTTGTAATGAGTCATAGATATCTGGAATTCTTCCAATTACCAACAAAAAGCTATCTTATTTTTCAGTCATAAGCACTGTAGTTACCTTTTTTGAATGAAGTGTAACCTAGTTGCACCGCTTTTTATTTGTTTTTATTAACATGTTGAATTCACAGTATCGATAAAGGTTTTACAAATTAGGATAGCTTGTCTGCCTGTCCTCTCACTCCTCTCCCTTCTCCTGCAACAGTCTTCAGGATTTCACCTCCATGCTCAGACCTTAGCCCAGGGCTAAGCCCTTAGGCCACCAAGGCTTCCATTTCTTCCATCATATCATCTCTAGTATACTGTCAAGTATTGCGTGTTTGTAATGCTTTGGATTTCTTACCATGGGGGTGTCATGAGCTTTCTCCAACTCTATGTTTTTGTTGCCCTTTTATGCCAGGGACAAGCCCTACACTAGCCAAACAATCCAGTTTGTTTTCACAAAAGTGGAAGATGACAATCTACCATGCAGCATCTACCATTTCACTTGCTTGAAGCTGCACTCTACTGTACCCTGCATTGAGGACCTGATAACTAGGAATGCTTTTGAAATGTATTTAACATTTGCTGCCATTTTCAACCCTCGCTAAGGTTTCCTAAGGTGTTTTTAGGAGGACTTTCAGAAAAATATATTGATCAGGAATAGAACGAGACCCTTGAATGACTGTTCCATTTTCACAAATACGTTTTGTTCAACGTAGTTTAAAACATTTTTAAATTACATTTGAATGTTCAGCTCTTATTGCTCATTCGCTGTCTCGTTTTTATTCCAGGAAGTTCCCTCTGAAGCAGGGAGTGTCTGCATATAAAATGGTCTGCAGTTCTCTGCTTCATAGGTCAGAAGCTTGTTTATCTTGTCTCTGTGGCTACGCTCAGTCCCAACTAAATTGTTTGAACCTGTATGAGAAAAAGCTCCATTTGGCACGCATCATCTTACACACCAGATAATCTTCATTTTCATTTAAACATCCCTCTACATGTAGATTTCCCAGTTAATTTCTGTTTATGGCAAATGCTATTCAAAATCAAGTCCCAGTGTCACTGAAAGATGGCGAGAGAATTGGATTTCTGCACGTTCTGGGGAACTATATATTTTTTTGCAGATTGAATTAGAAACTCTCAAAGTATCCATTTCAGATAATTAGATATACATGTCAGTAGATTCATGACTTTTTAATTTACATCATGTCCTGTAATAGGACTCTTTCGTACTTTACTATTTATTTTTTTGTCAGAACACGTGTACACACATACTCACCTACACACACTCACTCATCATGATGCAATAAAAGAAAAGTGAAAATTATAATTGGATGATCAAAGAAAGCAAAAAAACGAGAAAACAATCATGCACAAATTTCGCTGCTTGAATGGGACTGCTAGCCAATGCTGGTTGGGATGCCTTTATTTACTGTCCAATTGTATACACTGTAGATGCCACCACCGTCTCCTCTTCTATGACCATGGGAGGCCCTCGCAGTGCTTTTCCCACCTCTTCCAGCTCCACCATGCACTCCACTACTTCAGCCACCGACCAGACCTCTGCTCATACCGGCATCGCCGCTCCAGACGAAGGTGTAAGTAGCAGAGCGGCGGCCGAGATGCTTGGAGCCGAGGGCGGGACTGGCAACAGTGGGAGTGCTGGTGGCGGCAGGGCTGGCGGCGAGAAAGGAGGAGGGGCAGGATCCCTAGGTGGAGGAGGAAGAGGGGGGGCATCCCAGGAGGCCCAGCAGCACCACCAGATGACCCCCTCCAAGCGGCGGACGGTGCTGAACATCTCGCCTCCGCCCGAGGACCTGTTTGACGACAGCCGCATGTCCTGCCAGGAGGATCAGCTCCAGGACTCCGAGCAGAGCAACAGCATCTGGATGGATGACTCCACCTCTAACTTCAGCATCGTCAGCTCCAGCTCCTACAACGACAACACTGAGGTGCCCCGGAAGTCCCGCAAGCGCACCCCCCGCCAGCGACCCGGGCCCAAGCCTGCCTCGGCCGAGGAGGCCAGCATGGACGTGTTTGATGCAGACAGTGCCAAAGGGCCTCACTTTGTGCTCTCACAGCTGGGCTCAGACAGCAAGGCCTGTACCAAAGGAAGGTGGGTGCCCCTGGATCTCTTATACAGTGAAATTAGCCCATGTGGAAATCTATCTAGCCTACCATTTACTTCCTTTTAGTCTGCAGAGGTAACTTTCCGGTTCTTTTACATCTTTGAGATGTGGCTCTACGGACTTTGTGGTTAAGTTTCAGTTCTCAGTTTGAATCTTGTCTGGAGCACAGAATGGAAATACATTAAGAAAAGTTAAATGTCAGAGAAAGTGATTAATTAATTGAAAAACACTGATCGACTTGAAATTAGCAGTGGCCATTTACAACTACTATTGAATGGACATCTCAACAGA
This sequence comes from Oncorhynchus nerka, assembly GCF_034236695.1. Taxonomy (NCBI): domain Eukaryota; kingdom Metazoa; phylum Chordata; class Actinopteri; order Salmoniformes; family Salmonidae; genus Oncorhynchus; species Oncorhynchus nerka. Next base: position 71,164,411 of record NC_088423.1, read on the forward strand.
ACTGTTCATTCTTTATCTTACCTGATTTTGAAGAGGTTTATCTAAATTTGCTCCATACTTATTCCCATTGTTATGAGGTGTAAAACCACTATACCACAAGCGGAAATTGTACCAAACCACTGGCTGAACATTTGTCTGTGCTTGAAGAAGAGCTGGCAGATCAGAGGCTAGGGAGGGGCAGGATACCACCGCACCAACAATGGTCAGCCATGGTGAATCACACTGAGCCTCTTTAAAAAGCGCCGAGAAAGCAGAGCAGATTAAATATACCGATAAATCTGAATCCCCTAAGAGGTTCTGATGGACCCTGCTTAGTAGTGGGCCTCCAAACTCTGCATTGCTCACTAGTGTCACTGGGAAACCATGGCAGCTATTTGGGGATCCCTCACTCGTCCCCTGCTGCTCTCTAGTTCCAAATACCCCCTATGCTCCACCATACACACATACTGACTCTCCCACTCACACACACACACACACACAGAGATATTTGCTGGTGGGTTCACAGCTTGGCTGGAACTTTGATAGTAAGTGGATGGTCTCCAAGTCCTGTCAAGTTATCTTCCACTGAGAGGAAGCTTGGTGCCAACAGTGGAGCTGATCTTCCCTCCCCTTACATAAACGAACACAAGGTGGAGCGGAGAGGAGGCGTGGGGGGTGAGGGTTGCTGCCACTGTCACCCAACGCCAGGTTGTGCGGCCCTCCGTCCCCATTGATTACAAGGACACAGGCAGGGTTAGGGTTAGCAGGGGACAGTGCTGTGAATGAGTGAAAGGAAACAATCCCCTGCATTAAATATAAGCAAGCGTATTGTAGTCAATATTAGTGTTGCATGTTTCAATGTAGGTTGTTTAGGAGTTGTTGGGCTTACACAGTACCTAACCAGTCTGTCTTGCAGTTCGGCAGATGGCTCCCAAACAACCCATCAGAAAGGTGGGACCCTAGTGAGCCAGTTCCCTCAGAAGAGTGAGGGCAAGGAGCTGAAGATCCTGGTCCAGCCTGAGACCCAGCACAGAGCCCGCTACCTGACTGAGGGCAGCAGGGGGTCGGTGAAGGACCGCACTCAGCAGGGCTTCCCCACCCTAAAGGTACGCCTTAAACCAGCATCAGGACCAGGCTGTGGCCTCTAGGGCTTTTTGTGGACGGTCAATGCCCCATACACGGGTCACTGTTTTGACTCTACCCCTTTATCTATCCTTCATCAAACGCCACCATCAACCTGCTCCATACTCATTGTTACAGAACACCTCTACATTGGATGCTTAAGTCAGCCTGTGACAGTCACTGAATCACTATGTAGAAACTTGTGTAAGAAGTGATGCAATGTATCAACCCCACAGTATTTTCTTTTCATGAAATAAGGTTTTCTAGCTAGATGTTCCAACGCACCTTGGAAGGCAGCACTCGGGTGGTAGAGCATGGCGCTTGCAACGCCAGGATAGTGGGTTGCATTCCCAGAAATGAATGACTAAATTGCTTTGGATAAATGTGCCTGCTAAATGCAATATATTATATAACCTACATAAAAACAACAGATTTTCCTGTCCACTGAGAAAAGAGGTAACTAATCATTATTCTCTTGGAAGTGATTACAACAGCAAATCGTGACTTTATTTGCATTTCTTTGTCATATCTCTGTATCAACAATGCTATTCACAATGTATTGCATATTTCAGATGTTTTACTCTCAAAGTAGACAGCAAAACAGGCAGTTGTGCAGGGACAGTTCTGTTGTCATGGAATTATCATCTTGCTAAGCAGGAAGCTGGCACTGTCTTTCACTTGTTCACTTTTGTACGTTATTTCACCTGCACCCTTTTGGCTCTTGTGAAAACTATCACTTGCACAATACATTGAACGCTCAATTCTCTAGTGACTTACAAAAATAGGTAGAGTTGACTTTGGCGCAGCTGTGTTATTTTATGATCTGAGTGTTCTTTGTTTCCTTCTTGTCCTCAGCTGGAGGGTGTGAATGAGGCAGTGGTGCTGCAGGTGTTTGTGGGTAATGACGCTGGGCGTGTAAAGCCACATGGGTTCTACCAGGCCTGCAGGGTGACGGGGCGCAACACCACAGCCTGCAAGGAGGTGGACATCGAGGGCACTACTGTCATTGAAGTGTCCCTGGACCCCAGCAATATTATGACCCTGGCGTATGTATCTGCTTATTGCCATGGCTGTTGCAATTCTGTAAAATCAGACATACTGGAGACTGCTCCTCTTAGTCATCCTCCAATGGGAGTGTGTTGGGGGCTGTTGCAGCCGCTGGGGCCTTGGTCAGCAGGCCTGCCTTCTAATAGCTGTGATATGTGTGTGTCTCTGCAGGGTGGACTGCGTGGGGATCCTAAAGCTGCGTAACGCTGATGTGGAAGCTCGTATCGGGGTGGCCGGCTCCAAAAAGAAGAGCACACGTGCCAGGCTGGTGTTTCGGGTCAACATCTCCAGGCCGGACGGCTCGGTGCTCACGTTACAGACACCGTCGTCCCCCATCCTGTGCAGTGAGTGGCTTTAGGTTATTCATAGCATTTGCTCACCGGAGTTCTCTCAGGAACTCTGTTGAGCTGAGAGGTGACGCACGTCACCAGGGGATTAGGGGGAGGGATAATAAGTTCATTCAGGGGGTTGGTGGACGGGAGGAAACTGAAGAGGAGCTTGGGGCAGGACAAGGACAAGGATGTCAATAATGGTCTCCATTGGGAGCCGTTACAGTCAAAATTCGACTGGATAGCCTTATGAGCATTTGTAATATAGTTTTGTTTTATTGTTTTCATCTCGTTTTTAAGTTTCAAGCCGAATACTTGGACACTTTGAAGAGTTGATTCAGTCTAGAAGTTCCATTTCTAATGTGTTATGTATGCTTAGCAGATCATTTTCTAATTCAAGTACATTTTCAGAGACCATGTATATAGACTCTCTTCAGCTTCACGTGTTCCTCCCGTTGTGGGCATAGGGTGTGGCTGTGAGTGGCAAAAACAGGAAAGACTGCTCTGGGGTATAAGAAATTCTATTTGTCGGTGGTTTTAGAAGCAGAACTCCGAAAAAACGAGGGAGAGAAAGAAAGGGGGAAGAAAGAGGTGTGGACTTCTATTGTTTACAATGCCAGAGTGCAATCCGTCCAAGCGAAAATCTGGCCAGAAAATATAAAATCTAAATCTCCAGTGGCGTCTGTCTGTCTGTGTGTGTTGTGCTGTGGAGTGGAGTGGGGTGGTGAGAGTGAGGAAGGCCTGTGAAAACTGGGGAGGGAGGAGGAGTGGGAGGAGTCAGCTTGTTGTTTATAGAAACTTGGGCATTTCTATTTGCCTGTGAGAAAGGGGGACTGCAAAGACAGTGTCAAGTTTACCTATATTCCAGTCATTTTACTGTCTGTTAAGGATCATATACTGTAAAATAACAATCACATGCACCCCATTTTTTTAAACGCCAGCTCAGCTCACATTTTTCCTGGCAAAGCAATTAAGCACAATTACTATTTCACAAGATTACACGTGTGCCTTCCAAGAAATCACAAGGCACTCTTGAGCAATTGGTTTAAGCTTTTCTGTCGGCTTCCCCTGGTTCCTCTGAGAAGGCCAGCAGTTCTGTACTCGTGACAGAATATTAGTTAAAGAAGCTAGGTCAAGCAGAACTCAGAGCCTGACGGTCTGTTGGTGTCCTGTCTACAGCCCAGCCTGCAGGGGTGCCTGAGATTCTGAAGAAGTCCCTCCATAGTTGCTCGGCGAGGGGGGATGAGGAGGTCTTCATCATTGGGAAGAACTTCCTCAAGGACACCAAGGTCATATTCCAGGAAAATGTGTCAGGTAGGCAGGCCTACACAACCTATTATTGTCTGAAATCCATGTCCTTACAGTATATGAATAATGAATAACATTTATATTTATTCTTTGACCTACCATACTAATGAAACCGTTCATTATTTTCCCCCTAAGATGAGAAGTCTTGGAAGGCAGAGGCTGAAATTGACATGGAGCTGTTTCACCAGGTAAATAAGCTTATTCTCTGCTTATTGTGGTCCTAGAATGAGTCATGCTAATGATTTAACGGGGTGATTAGATAACGACAGCCATTTGGGATTTGTAGGTTCAGATGTAATCATCTTAAATTGCTAATCACTCAGGGAGGTGAATGGCCTCATTGTTTTGTCACCTAATTACTGTGAGCCACGGTGGTAAGTGTGTCTCAACAGTCCTGCATAAACCTTTGCCCTTGGGAGCCAGAGGGTCAGAGCTTCGTTAGCTAAGCCTCAATCAGTTGTCTGAGCCCTGAGGTGTTAGATGTCTTTCACGTTATTCACAATTTGTAACCAGGCAAACTATTTAAATCACCGCCACACCTTTTACTAGTCAGCAAAGTTAGAAAGGTGATGCGTGTTTGAACTAGTTAGTGACGTTCGGAGTCTCCAGTTCATCGTCTGTGCCACAGGATTATGTCCGTTGTGGCTATGTCTCTCTTTCAACTCTACATTGTGCTGACATCGCTTGATAATTTAAACAAAGTCATTTTGCGATTGCACATGTTTTAGACGGGATGTTGACACGTTTATCACATGACTTGATGTATGTAATTATAAGACTGGGGCTACTGTACATTTTCGTTTGCTAAGTGGATTTGTCTGTTATGCGTTTCCCCTCAGAATCACTTGATTGTGAAGGTTCCTCCATACCAGAACCCAGCCATCGTGTCTGCGGTGTGTGTGGGGATCTACGTGGTGACCAATGCTGGCCGATCCCACGACGTGCAGCCTTTTACATACACTCCAGAACCAGGTCTGTGATAAGTCCATGTTCATTTTCTACACCTCCTGCGCCACATTAGGACCAAAACAACATTTCCTCAGAGCATGTCTTCAGCCAGTGTAAATTACAACCATTACTCTACCACCACTACTGGATTAGGTGGATATATCCTCTAGCCTGCTCTAAATTTACCATTTCAGTCCTTGGTACAGGAAGCCATATCCACTCGAGAACAGGGGGGTATTTGTCTCCTCCTTTTTTCTCTCACATCACTTCCAGTCGTTAAAACGTCCTTTGGGCACTGTGGCACGAACTATCAATGAGCGAGCAGGAAGTGACAGAGAAAGGAACTAAAACAATGAAACAAAACATGGAAGTGTAGATGATCCATCTAAAAATAAAAAAATACCCTTCTAAATACAGTATGTACTAAACATGATACCGCCCCATACTGCCCAATAGGGCAGCGCCCTATACAAAACAGTCATACAGATTTATTCCTTATTGTTTTTCACTCTATACAGTAACATTTCATATTACATTTTTGTATATGAAAACCTGACATGCAGACGATGAAGAATAAGGTCATCTGATTTGCATGTCCATAACTCAACCTGCTTATCTGTGTACGTCTCAGTGGACATATCTGTGAAGAAAGAAGTTCCATCTCCAGGCAAGCCCTGCTCTTTTGATCAACGGATGAAAGGTGTAGTATATCTCTACCATGCTGTATCGTGTGTTCTTGTTTGTAATGAATAGGTGTGTGTGTGTGTGGGGGGGGGGGGGCAGTCAATGTACTCCTGTATCTTGGCTTTCAGTATGACAAAATTTTAACATTGTCATTCACGCACCTACAGTAATTGATGGTGCCTTGATGCCCCCAATGTTGCCTCTTGTGAAGAGAGAAGAGGTCACTCCAATGGAGGTCTACAGCAACCTCCCTTCTGCTGGCATTTTCAAGGTAAAAGCTCTACAGATGCATTCCCAGCCTTGGCTGTGATAATGCCTCATTAAATGGTAGAATCATATCCATATGAACCATATTGATCTTTCTCCCAATATATATAAAAAACTAGCAGGTGTCATCTGTTTTTTGTATTCTCAGCGAACCCCCGATGTCATGTGTTCGGTCCAGCAGACGCTGGACATGAGTTCCAACCTTCCCCCCAACAGCAGCCCATTCTCCAACTCCTTGCCGCGGTCTGCCAGTGACCCTGATGAATCCCAAACAGCAGTCTTCAACAGTGCAGAGGCCCTGAGCACCATACAGAAGCAGGACATTGCTCCCACCAACTCCTTCCCCGTGCCTGCAGACTCTCTACTCCAACCTGGGCCTCAGCAGTTCCTCCTGGAGCCCAGAGAGGGGCTGGGGCAGGACAGGGCCAGCAACAACGCTGGGGCGGTAGGGAGGCTCAGTCAACAAGTGGAGGCTCCTCAACCTGCCCCCCAGCAACACCAGCTGCCCATATTCCCCCCAGACGAGGTGGCCCAACTGGAACAAGCAGTGAGACAACTGCAGGCCAAAGGGTACTGCAGCCAGCAGCAACAGCGACAACAGCAACAGATTCAACAACAACAAATTCAGCAACAACAGCAGCAACAAATTCAGCAGCAACAACAACAGCAGCAGCAACAAATTCAGCAACAACAGCAGCAACAACAAATTCAGCAACAGCAACTACAGCAACAACAGATTCAACAACAACAAATTCAGCAACAACAGCAAATTCAACAGCAACAAATTCAACAGCAACAAATTCAACACCACCAGCAGCAACAGCAAGTATTGGAGAACCTACAGCAGCAGCTGTTTCAGTCACAGATCCCCATGCAATGTGGCATATTCCAGGGCGGTTCTCGAGGTGAGAACACTGAACAGCAGGGTTCCCAGCAGGGCATGGTGCAGAACCATGGTTCCCTCTTTCAGCAGGCCCAACAGCAGCAGCAACAACAACAGAAACAGCAGCAGCAAGCAGCACTCTTTCAGCAAGCCAATGAGATCCTCTCCATTCAGACCAACTTCCTCCATCAGACCCCTTCTCATCCCTCTCCACCCCTCTTTCATAACCCCAGCCCCTGGCTGAGGCACAGGACCCACAGGGGGCACTGTTCCACACTCAGAAGGCCTCTCCCACCCAGGAGCAGGTCCAGGCAACCCTCTTCCAGAACACCCTGACAGTGTTGAGTAGGACCAGCCTCTCCCCAGAGCAGCCCCCCTCTCCCGCCAACCTGTTCCTCCCCCAGAGTACCCTGCCCGGGCAGCTCTCCGCTAGCGGTAGCCAGCAGCAGCAGCTGGCCTTCCTCAGTGCCCTGCAGACCTCTGCCACTGAGCCCCAGTCAGTGTTCCAGGCTCAGACCCAGCTTTCCCCCATCCAGCAGGGGACCCCCATGGAGCAGCAGCAGCCCTCCCAGCCTCAGCCCCAGCCTCAGCCACCTCAGCAGAACTCCATGTTTCAGAACATTTCCCCTCATCCACCTGCAAACACTCTCTCTCAGACCCAGCAGCAGCAGGCCAGCCTACTGTTTTGCAGCAACCCCCTCTCCACTCCAGAGCAGGCCCCCAGTCTGCTGTTCAGCGGCCAGGGCCAGATGCCCCCCATGAGCAGCAGCAGCCTGAACTCTCAGGAGCCCCAAAACCCCTCCATGCTGTTCTCTCAGGCCAGCATGGTGACGGTTAGCCAGCAGGAATCCTCTGAGCCCATGGCCTTCCAGGACCAGAGCCAGGTGGTGGGGAACCCCTCAGAGCCTCGCCAGCAGGGCCTGTTCCAAGAGCAGCAGCCCATGCAACTGATCACCAGCTCCAACAACGGCCCAGAGCAGCCCGTCTCCCTCTTCATGCCCCAATCCAACATGGCTGCCCTGCAGGGTTGCATGGCTGCCCAGGAGCTCCCGCAGACGGGCATCTTCAGCACCCAGAATGGGGTGGCAGGTCTGCAGACCACCACCTCCTCCCCTGTGCAGCAGCCAGGGTCTCTGTTCCAGACAGCAGTCAGTGGGACCCTCAACCAGCCCAGCGAGGCCCAGCAGCCAGGCCTCTTCCTCTTTGGGATTCAGAATGGTAAGGATTCATGATTAAGATTTCTGTTTTTTTATCAAATGTCAGCTTTTTTAATATGCTCCAGAAAACAGTATGCCATTGTTTGGTTTTCGATAACATTTAACATTTCATGTGGCATGTAGTCAGTGACTACCCCTTTCTTCCCCATACAGAGTGTGGCCAGCTGATAACCTCTCCTGGAACCACTCTGTCTGATCAGATCATTGCCATCAGTCAGTCTGGTCAGAACCAGAGAGAGAGCGAGGCCCAGATCCAGTCGCTGCTCAACCAGTCCATGTCTGAGTCAGGGAGCATGCAGAACAGCATGACCGCGTCCCAGAACATGGAGAAGATAGATGACCTACTTGTCAGCCTGCAGGAGCAGGGCAACAACCTCACTCGCTCCTACTAGGCCTGCTATAGGTTTCAGGTGAATGCTCATCTCTATATAAACATTTTAAAAGTTTGGTTTGCCAATGTGTTTAAAACGGTTGCACTTTTGTTGATCAGTTTAAACGTTTTGATGGTATCTCAGAAAGCAGGATTAACCATTTTGAATTCTAGTTCAAATTTTAATCACTGACTACTGTTTACATGCTCCTATGTCTTTAAACATGTAATTGCCCCTCCCTTTAGGAGCCCCGAAGACCCCCAGTGTGGACCCCCATTACAGACGGCAGAAGACCCCAGTGTGGACCCCCATTACAGATGGCAGAAGAATGGAAACAAATTCAACAGTGGGCTCTTGTCCAAACTCCAAGTTACATGTAAGCCTCAGCGGCCTTCTTCTCCAAGGACAGTCTTCATGTGTAGATGATCCACAGTGGCGCCGAGCGGGGTACCAGTCCGCCACTGCATCTAAACCTGGACCTCAAAATAGGACATAGGTTGTAGTCACCCCACAACTGCAGTGTGGTCAATGTATCTCACAGCTAGTCGCCTCCAGCTGTTATTGAAACATGACACTATGTAATGTTTGGCTAACTCATCAGTTCTCAGAGCAGCACTTTGCGGTGTGGTTTTATAAGGATGGTGGTGGAAGCTAGCGCAGCATTCTGTCTTCTCCAGGACCAGAGTGTGGGCTCACAATTGTTTATAACGCATTGTTGTCCTTTTTATACGATATTAAAAGTATTTTAGGAAATAGCAAAAGAAAATATACCATTTGTGAAAAACAAACCTTTGTAAGATATTTTGACATTAGTTCTTTCAGCACTTTACGATGCTTTCCTTTTGTGACTATTTCCTCATTAAGTTGGCCCATGCATTCACTCGTCAGCTATTTATCTCTCCGGCTGTTTACTGGATGTACAGCTCGACTACTTTATTACTCCTGCATGTGTGTTGAGTTATGGCTTTAGTTTTTTATTGCTCCTTTCATGAAACACCCGTTTATCTTATTGGCAGCCATCTTCCCATTACCCATTCCTAAGAATAACTCCAACTATTTAAGTATTACACCATGGATTTCTTTCCCTGATTAGACTCTGGAGTACGAGAGATGCTCTAGATTAGAGTCAATGTGGATCAAGAAAAAATAAAATCATTCAGCCTTTAAATCATTCATTTCCAGTCTACATAATTAAATAATAGGCCTACAGTTTGAATAAATCAGAACCATATATGCGTACCATATACCAGTGCGCACGGTTGTCTGATTGATGTAATTAAAGAGTATATTGTTATTTGTATCATTCTATGGCAAGTGTAGATAATGTGTTGTTTTGTAGTGATGTCTCCATGGCAGATGTTTGTATTAGCTCACGTCTGGCACGCACAAACTAGACTTATCTATAGATCAGAGAGGAGTTTTCCGTATGTTTGTCTTACTGTAAAACAGCAACTCTCTTGCCTACAGTGGGCCACCCCAGGACCTGAGTCAAGGCCTCAAGTCACAGCCTCCTTTTTCGTCTTCATGAATGGCCAGTTTTATGGCTCATATTGATTGGGGTGTTCATATTTGTCGTTTGAGACTAGCCATGTTTTGACAGGGAGAAAATGGTGAAAGTGACTGGAGCAGTTATTTGTTTTGCCTTGACCATGAATGGTGGTTTGTAGTTGGATTATTAGTGTCAGGCGTGATATACAGATGTAGCATCTTAATTTGATCACTCTTTTGTTGCTGAGAATTTTCCTGCACCTCAAGAAATACAAACTTGGAGTTTTTCTTATATATATATATATATTGTATTTTTTACCCCCAATTTCGTGATATCCAATTGGTAGTTGGTCTTGTACCATCGCTGCAACTCCTGTACGAACTCGGGAGAGGTGAAGGTCGAGAGCCATGCGTCCTCCGAAACTTGACCCTGCCAAGCCGCACTGCTTCTTGACACACTGCTCGCTTGACCCGGAAGCCAGCCGCACCAATGTGTCGGAGGACACACTGTACAGCTGGCGACCAAAGTCAGCGTGCATGCGCCCGGCCCGCCACAAGGAGTCGCTAGAGCGCGATGGTACAAGGACATTGTGCGCCGCATCATGGGTCTCCCAGTCATGGCCAGCTGTAACACAGCCTGGGATCGAACCCGGGTCTGTAGTGACACCTCAAGCGCTGCAATGCTGCGCCTCTCGGGAGGCATGTGTATTTGAGTTTTGAAAAGGTTTCTAAAGTTTGTATTTTCGACTTTGACATTTCAGACTTGATTTACCCTAATGAAAAATGTATCAACCCCTACAAAAATGTCCATTAATTATAATCCACAGAATAATTCACATTTCCTTTTGCTGCAGGATTATTTTTCTGCTGTAGCAAACTGGTTCAAATTAAGATCCTACATCTGTACTGCTGCCAAACTGGTTTGTGCTTTTATTCTTTACATGTGAGTATTGGGCTGAAGTGGAGCCAACAGTAAGATTGTGTCTTGTTTTTAGTCTGAATCTGAGTATACGCATGAACAAGGGGCTGGTCTCTGATGACAACAAGAACAGCTTAGTTGAGTGCCTCCATCTTTCTCTCTTATTGTTGTTGTCTGTTAGTGTGTGTTCTTAACATCATTACCTTTTTATTCACTTTAAAAACAAGCAGATTTTTAAAATGGAGAGTATTTAAACTATTTTTAGTAATGTGATTGGTGGGGCCCCATATTCCCCATCCCAGAGCTTGAGCTGTGTTCTTTTAGATATTTAAAGGACCCTACTCATGAAGAATGAACCATTAAGTTGCTTTGGAGAAAAGAGCTGTCTGTGATTGGCTTTCTTCAACTCTTGTGAAAAACTAGTACTTTTGTTTCCAATAGTCACGAGTATTTATGTGAATTTTTTATAAGATTTACAAATATTTTATCATATCATTTTTACTGGTGTAGTTCTAATACATCTTTTCAGAAATCATATCTAATTTATTTGTTGTTTTTTTTGTCTTTAGATATTGTGTCCCACAATCATCTTTGTCCTACAAATGACTTGATGTACAAGTTTGGTTCTGATTTAACTCCGTAATTGTATTAATATTAGTTATGTGGATTTGGCCCTTCCCCACCTGTTGAAACTGTAATTGGCAGTGTTCTTGTGTGACATATCTGTCAGTGAAGCTTATCTTCTCCTTCTGAGGACAGGGATACAACTTTATGGTTGAGGGAGTTCAAATGTACCATGTACACTACGAGTCACATGTACTTTCCTGTGCATTGTTTTCCTCCTTAGATAGATTTCTGTTCATATGCCAGGTTGAGATCAATTGTACAGTATGTTTGTCCAAAGCTGATAGTTTAAGTCAAACCCTTGTGATATAATTTGTGAAACATTGAACCTGTACTGTCACATCTACAACTTATTTCACCTCTTGAATAAGGAAAGTGTAGGAAGTTATTGGACAACTATGCCAGTTATAAAGCCATACAGACAGATAAAACAGCATCTATTAAATATTTGTTAATAGGGTTTACAAAAAACTCCAAACGCAGAATGTGTTTGTTACCTCAACCCGAGCAGGTTGCTAATCAGGCCACCTTACTCAACATTGGACCAATTACAATGATAAAGTACATTCTTTATATATAGTATACATACAATATTTTGGCAGCAGCGTGTTAATGTTTTGTGTTATGAATACACAATAAGCATATTGAGGGGGAAAAAATACCTATTTTCAAATGTAACCAATGAATATCCCAAATAGTTTGAGCTTTGACAAAAGAGGAGGGCTATTTGGTTCTGAGGCTACATGTTTTACATTGATGACGACATGAGTCTTTGTAATTGAGTGGCGCTATACGTTATTGTGCCGGTTAAGGTTCCATTTACTGAAGACCTAAAAATGAACTACTTTTCCTACTCAACCAATGACTACAGAAATGCAGAGGTCACCTTGAAAGTTATATTTTTACCATATTTGCACCCAGACTAACCAATGATTTATGACATCACAGTGTACAGCAAATATATTTTAGAAGTATTGCTCAGTACATTGGATGATATACTTGTGCCTTGACAAACTTTTATAGTAGAGACTAGATTTATTGTACCAGTGTTGCCTGATTTATTCACCGCTGTGACACTTGTCAGTGGTTATTAGCCCTTGATAACTAGTATCAAGCCATACGACTTGTGTGCTTCTAATGCCGTACAGAGATGAGTGACCAGATAAATGTATAGTGTTGTGCAATTTGTTGTGCATCTGATTTTATTTTCACGAAAATGTTAATTTGCATTTGTTGTTTAACGTCGTTGCAATTGAAGTTTTGTCTCAAACTGCTATGCAGCTTGATTCAATATAAATGTACATCTGTTACTTTTTTAATATAGATTTGATCTATCTAGCCACTCTTGATTGTTCATTGCAAAGGGGAAACGATAACGAAATATTGTAATTCTGTTAATTATTTATGTAGCTTTTTGAAATAGTATTGATACTGTGTGCCACCGGGATTTATTTTTATGATTGGGCTTGTGTCAGTCAAGACTAACACAAATTTCACCTAATTCAAACAAACTTTTCATTCAGAATTTTTATCACAGGTGTTTTGTTTATATTGTAATTGTCATCAGTTAGTCTGTTCACACACTTCTGTTTGTGTCCCCTTAACCTGTCAGGCTTTGGTTTGATGTGAAAGTCTGCTTTATTTCCATTAGGTTTTTTTCTGCTGGGGATATAGTGAACCTGTTGATAGCATTGACAGGTTATAGGTATGGGGAGTGCATATCACCTATGTGTTTTTACCTACCATGTCAACAACCGTGAAATATTACCTTTGAAAAAATGAATCGATATAAATGTATTTTTGCTTTTGTTGGGGCATTTGTATACTCTTGCAATTATATTTATGTAAACCTGCTGGTATCTATATTAATAAAGATAGATGATACGTTTTCCTTTGTCAAGTTAATTTCCACATCCTCTGATGTTTGGTTTTGGTAAGATTTTTGTATTGATCAACTTTTGTTTTTGCTCAGGAGAGACACAAAGACGCCATGAATTAACCATACCGTGAAAGATTGGAAATGACAAAATCACAAGCATGTGAATTGAATTACGTTTGAAGAGTAACATAACTAATCATCAATCAAATGCATCATGGCCTTACCCTAGTTGTCCATCTGAAACATGTTTTAACATAAGAAAAGGAGGAGAGCGAGGGAAGTCAAAAGGGAAAACATGCTTGCATGCTCAGAAACCAGATGAATATGGTCACATATTCACATGTATTTTAATATTGTGATTATAGAGGTTAATAATGAGTAAATTACCTGTGTTCTTCAATGATCAAAGATCCGGGGTAGGCAGTCATTTTAAATAAGAATTTGTTATTAACTGACTTGCCTAGTTAAATTAAAGGTTAACTAAATAAAAAAATATATATAAAATGAAGACCACCCACAACAAAATAAACCCCTATGATCCCCCTGGTGGTCTGAGTGCAGTACTACATTTGCGCAGTGTCTTCTGTGACTGATCCTCTCGAATATGCTGAGATGTCATTGCGTACAATTCAACGTCAATATTTGTGTACGTGCGTTGATCTCGCTTGGAGCTGGAGAGGGTTGAGGGCCAGGATAGAAGTAATGTGGTGTGGGGAATTGGATGGATGGAAATGGCCAAGTGATGGAAAATCTGATAGAGATGAAAGATAGGTATGCCTGAATGATGGCCGAGGGACCAGGATTGATGTAGCCACAGGTATCTAGTGCGATGGCAGGAATCTTGTGAGTGGGAGGTATGGGAGGAGTTGACAGTAGGGAGCGATCATTACCCCATACTATGTACAGTAGGTCGGAGGGGGGAGGAGGTATCAGTGCATGGAGTAGACCGGTGGGTGTTTGGAAGGGCGAAGTGGGATCAGGTGTCAGTGGATGGAGAAGAAAGGTGGGGGTTTCGAAGTGCGAAGTGGGAAGTGGGATCAGTTTCAGGAGCTGAGTGAGCAGGTGATTGCTCGGGTGGATATGAGTGGGTATGTGGATAGTATAAATAATTGAGTGGGGGCAACTACTGAGGCTATACTTAAGAGTTCAGGGAGGAGGAAATCAGTCCCATGGTGTACGGAGAAGTGTGGGGCAACGGTGAAGAGTAGAAACAGGGCATTTAGAGTACTGAAAAGGACGCATGACTTCCAACATCTGATTTAGTATAAGCAGGCCCTGGTGAGGAGAACTATCCGTCAGGCAAAGAGGTCCGGTTGGCGTCGGTTCTGTGACACCATTGGAAGGGCGACACCTGTGGGAGAAGTGAGGTTAGAAGGGAGTGAAATTATCCAGTGTTGACGAGTGGGGAGGATACAGATGAGAAGGCAGAGATGATGGTCAAAACATTTGTCCAAGTGCATAGCTCGGCAAATTTTGTCAGAGGAGGGGGAGAGAGAGAACGAGAGAGGAGCACCAGATAGGAGGGACGATGTAAATGATGTGTTGAATGCACCATGGCAGAGGTGAAAAGGGCAATGGGCAAGGCTGGGTTATCTTCACCTGGGAAAGATGAGGTGTGCTATGTTATGTTTGCCCATCTTAGTGATGTACAACATCCTGATTGGTGTTGTACAACAGAGTGTGGGAGGAGAGGAACGTCCAAGCAGCTGGAAGGAGGCAGTAGTGGTACCAATCCAGAAGCCCGGGAAAGACCCAGTGAGGCCAACAAACTATCGGCCAATAGCTTTAACATCACGTGTGAAAGATTATGGAACGTATGATTACGGCGAGGCTAACTTACTTCCTGGAGAGCAAGGGGCTAGTATCGCCACATCAGAGTGGGTTCAGGAAGGGGCCGGGGAACTATGGACCCAGTGCTCTGCATAGAATCAGAGGTCAGGAAGGATCAGGTGAACAAGGAGAATGTTGTAGCTGTCTTTTTTGATGTGGAGAAGGCGTATGATATGATGTGGAAGGAGGGGTTGTTAATCAAGCGTGATATTATGGGGGTAGGGGGAAGAACGTACAACTGGATAAAGGATTTCCTGTTTGGAAGGTCTATACAGGTGTGGGTGGGGAAATCCAATTTTAATTGGTCACATGCACATATTTAGCAGATGTTATTGCGGGTGTAGCGAAATGCTTGTGTTCTTAGCTCCAACAGTTCTGTAGTATCTAACAATTCACAACAATACACACAATACATCTAAAAACAAAAGGATGGAATTAAGAAATATATCATTATTAGGATGAGCAATGTCATTGACTAAAATACAGTAGAATACAGTATATACATATGAAATGAGTAAAGCAGTATGTAAACATAATTAAACTGACTAGTGTTCCATTATTAAAGTGACCAGTGATTCCCATGTCTATGTACATAGGGCAGCAGCCTCTAAAGTGTGGGGTTGAGTAACCGAGTGGTAGCCGGCTAGTAATGGCTATTTAACAGTCCGATGGCCTTGAGATAGAAGCAGTTTTTCAGTCTCTCCTTCCCAGCTTTGATCCACCTGTACTGACCTCATCTTCTGGATGACAGCGGGGTGATAGTGTGGCTCGTGTGATTGATGTCCTTAATGGTCTTTTTGGCCTTCCTGTGACATCGGGTGCTGTAGGTGTCCTGGAAGGCAGGCAGTGTAGCCCCGGTGATGGATTGGGCAGACTGCACCACCCTCTGGAGAGCCCTGCGGTTGCGGGCAGTGCAGTTGCCGTACCAGGCGGTGATACAGTCCGACAGGATGCTTTCAATTGTGAATCTGTAAAAGTTTATGAGGGTCTTAGGGGCCAAGCCGAATTTATTCAGCCTCCTGAGGTTGAAGAGGCGCTGTTGCTCTTTCTTCACCACACTGTCTGTGTGGGTGGACCATTTCAGGTTGCCAGTGATGTGTACTCCAAGGACCTTCTCCACTGCGGTCCCATCGATGTGGATAGGGGCGTGCACCCTCTGCTGTCTACTGAAGTCCATGATCAGCTTCTTCATTTTGTTGACATTGAGTGAGGTTATTTTCCTGGCACCCCTCCGCCAGGGTCCTCAACTCCTCCCTGTAGCCTGTCTCGTCACTGTTGGTAATCAGGCCTACTACTGTTGTGTCGTCTGCAAATGATTGAGTTGGAGGTGTGAGTGGTCACGCAGTCAAGGATGAACAGGGAGTACAGGAGGGGACTGAGCATGCACCCTTGTTGGGGCCCTGTGTTGAAGATCGGGCGGGGGTCAGACCCAGGGCCCGAGCTTGATGGGTACTATGGTGTTGAAGGCTGAGCTATGAACAGCATTCTTACATAGGTATTCCTCTTGTCCAGATGGGAAGGACAAGGCAGCTAGCTACCTGGTGGATAATGGTACACCGCAGGGGAGCGTAATTAGGCCTTTGTTGTTTTCATTCATGATGAATGATGTACTCTCAGGTATGGCCGGATATTGGGAGATCGTTATTTGCAGATGATGGGGCCTTATGGAAGAGGGGAAGAAATGTGCCATACATAGTCAGGAAGGTACAGGAGGCAATTGATGAGGTAGAGCGGTGGGCATTAATGTGGGGAGTCAGGTATTATTTACCAGGAGGAAGGTGGGTGATGAGGTATGCTTGAGGTTACAGTATATTCGAGAAACTTGGTGAGGGTGGGGGCCTTCAGGTTCCTTGGGGTATACATTGGAGCTAGACTGACCTGGGCAGAACACAGAAAGAGAGTGGTGGGAAAGTGTAAGAAGGTGCTAAATGTGATGTGGGGGGCATTCCTCATTCCTCATTGAGGACCATGTATTGTATGTTGCATTGATCTGATCTGTAATAGACTATGGCAGTATAGCATATGGTTCGGCAGTCCAGACCTCATTGGAAAGTCTAGATGTCATAGAGGGGCAAGGAATATGGAGTGGGGCGTTTCGGACCTCCCCAGTGGCTGCACTACAGGTGGAGATGGAGGACATGCCATTGCAGATTAGGAGACAGCAGCTGAATTATTGGGTCAACCTACAGGGACATGGGCTGTCTTATCCTGCGAAAGGGATTTTACAGGTATGCTGGGAACATGAGCGAGCACAGAACACAAGCTTTGGGTGGGTGGGTAATATTCAGCTATTCCTGTAAACCCTGCATGGCTACTCCCGCCTCCACCTAGAAGTATTGGAGAGACTAGGGAAAGATAGGGAGGGTGTTGATCCATCTGATTTGTTAAAGAGACGTCTGGATACTGTGTATCAAGATTTTGTGGCCATTTACACAGATGGTTCAAAAGATCCAAGGACAGACACACTGGGTCAGCATTTGTAGTGCAGGAATGTGGGGTGGCACTCAGGAAACGTATTACAGATCATCTGGCTCTATATACGGTAGAGCTGATGGCCATACTGTTGGCCTTGCAGTGGGTTGAAGAAGTCAAGCCAGACAGAGTAGCTATTTGCTCCGATTCATGTGCAATGTTGATGAGTCTTCAGTCCTTTAGATCACGTAGCAGACAATACCTGCTTCATGATGTACTACAAGCCCATTGCAGGATTAGATAAATGGGTATACAAATAAGATTTACTTGGGTTCCAGTCCATGTTGGGGTGGAGGGGAAAGAGACAGCTGATGTACTGGCTAAAGAAGCACTTTCTTCAGGGATGTTGATGTTGGAGTTTCAATGAGCAAGGCAGAGGCAAATCCCCTGATATGGACAGTGATGATGCAGAGATGGCAGGAGCAGTGGAATAGAGATACTAAGAGCAGGCATTTATTGCAAGTACAGAAGAAAGTCGGGGAGGACTGCAGGAATGGACAGAAGAGAGGGGGCTATTTTTAGATTAAGGCTGGGACACAGCCAGTTGAATAAGACTTTACATTTGGTAGGAAAACCTCCAACAGGAAAGTGTGATTATTGCCAGGAGATAATCGTGGACTACAGGAAAAGGAGGGCCGAGCACGCCCCCATTTTCATTGACGGGGCTGTAGTGGAGCAGGTTGAGAGTTCCTTGGTGTGCACATCTTCAACAAACTATCATGGCCCAAACACACCAGGACAGTCGTGAAGAGGGCATGACAACACCTATTCCCCATCAGGAGACTGAAAAGATTTGGCATGGGTCCTTAGATCCTCAAAATGTTCTACAGCTGCACCATCGAGAACATGACTGGTTGCCTGGTATGGCAACTGCTTGGCCTCCGACTGCAAAACGCCACAGAGGGTAGTGTGTACGACCCAGTACATCACTGGGGCCAAGCTTCCTGCCATCCAGGCAGAGGAAGGCCCTAAAAATTGCCAAAAATTGCCAGCCTAGTCATAGACTGTTCTCTCTGCTATCGCATGGAAAGCGGAAACGGAGCGCCAAGTCTAGGTCCAAGAGGCTTCTTAACAGCTTCTACTCCCAAGCCACAAGACTGCTGAACGGCTAATCAAATGGCTACCAAGACTTTTTGCATTGATCTCCCCCCCTTTTTTTACTCTGCTGCTACTTGCTGTTTATTATCTATGCATAGTCACTTTACCTACATGTGCATATTACCTCAATTACCTCGACTAACCTGTATCCCCGCACATTGACTCAGTATCGGTACCCCCTGTATATAGCGTAGTTATTGTTATTTTATTGTTACTTTGATTTATTTTACTTTAGTTAATTTAGTAAATATTTTTCTTAAAACTGCAGTCTTTTAATTAAAACTGCATTGTTGGTTCAGGGCTTGTAAGTAAGCATTTTAATGGTAAGGTCTACCTACACCTGTTGTATTCAGCTCATGTGACAAATACATTTGTATTTGATTTGATTTTGAGAGAGATAGTGGAGCATGTATTGATACAGTGTGGGAAGTATGAGAGGGAAAGAGAGAGGCTGATATCTAGTATGAGGGAGAAGGGAATAGAGGAAATTAGTTTAAAGAGTATACTGAGTTGAACGTCATTAGATACAGTCTCAAATATTTTGTAATATTTTTTAATGACAAACGTGGCTGGCAGGTAGAATTTAGTTTCTCCCTGGCCCACTGTCCAATACTGTAGGTGGCGGTAATGCACCATAACTTTGGATGCCAACGCCCGACAAAGCCTAGCGAAGGAGAAAAATAAGATGGCAGACGTTACCGAGGTGGATGCAGAGAAACTCAGCAAAAAGTAAGCCATTGTCGATTCACTCTTTTTTTTGGACAGCATTTATGAAGACGTTTGCAACACTTTGATGGTGTGTGTGGATCACATCCTTGTTATTAAACGATAAAAGTAGTAGGATATTGTTGCACCAGTTCGGATAAAGCACGATGGAAAAACAAGTTTACCATGTGCATACAAATTCCAATGGTCCATTCGGTTCAAGTTGCATATCGCGCGTGCTACTTGTAGTCCTTTAATGGGCACGCATGCATGCTTATCATCCTATTCTGTGCGTAGATGACTACAAAACCCATATTGCATCGTACAAATTACCCATGGTTATTTGCTGATTTGAAGTTTCTTGTTTTCATGTAGGTTTATGAACAAAACCACGTTTTAGCTAAAGTAGTGTTAGCCTTTTTTAGCTTTACCGTAATGAGTTGCGTGCCAAATGCAGCAACCTTTCAAGTGATACTGGTGTGCTATTTATGTGGGGAAACATTGAACACATCAGCTTTATATGCATCCAAGCGAATTATCCTATAATTCCACTTCTGCAATGGGATGGCTTGCTAGCTAGTGGATTTAGCTAGCTAAATTACTTCTAGGCTACATGGTCTGACTGATCAGCTCAGAATGATAGTGAAAATGTTCTTCCTACTCAGTGGAAAAATTACCCAATTGTCATACTTGAGTAAAAGTAAAGTTGCCTTAATATTAAATGAGTCAAGTGAAAGTTAGAGTAAAATATTCCTTGTGTAAAAGTCTTAAGTATTTGTTTTTTATTATACATAATTCTCAAAAGTAAATTTTAAAAAATGTATTACTTTTTTAACACTGACTAGACAGGGCATATCTGAAATAGTGAGAACGGGTTTATCAAAAAAATCACAGTACGGTTTTGGACTCATTCAGCAGTTTTAACCTGATTCAATTGGAAATTAATGTTAAGTTATTCCTAAAACCAATTGAAAATGATGATGATGCTGTTGCTGCTTCCTGACTTCACCAACCGTTCAGGTCATACTGATATGCTATTTATGTGTTGACAATAACTTTTGATAAACTCTGTTTTGACATTGAGCCATTTAAGTGTCCAAATCAATATGCAGGCACATTTTGTGATATATTAAACACTCATAGCGATTTAAGGGGGAAATGAGATTGTATGTGTAACGGATGTGAAACGGCTAGCTTAGTTAGCGGTGGTACGCGCTAAATAGCGTTTCAACCGGTGACGTCACTTGCTCTGAGACCTTGAAGTAGTAGTTCCCCTTACTCTGCAAGGGCCGCGGCTTTTGTGGAGCGATGGGTAACGATGCTTCGTGGGTGACTGTTGTTGATGTGTGCAGAGGGTCCCTGGTTCGCGCCCGTGTATGGGTGAGGGGACGGTCTAAAGTTATACTGTTACATATGCGCTGTTGAAACCAACACAGCAAAAAACCGGAACTGGAAATATTGTTTACATCACTGTCTTAAAGGACAACCTGTTGAAGACAGCCAGCTACATTTTGAAGTGATGCATTTTTGACCCACCACCTCAATGTTTTTTTTTTTTTTACATTGGATGAAAATACAGACTACAAAATGGTATATCATACTTGTAACCCCACTTACAAGTTAATGTCCCTTTAATATTTTGGTACACCTACTGGAGAGCTCTTCTTTCTCTATATCCATTCAGCGTAGTTCCCACCCTCTTAAGCCCTAGCCACATCAATCTCTTTAAGGATACACATGTGAGGCCATGTACAGTTGAAGTCGGAAGTTTACATACACTTAGGTTGGAGTCATTAAAACTAGTTTTCAACCACTCCACAAATGTCTTGTTAACAAACTATAGTTTTGGCAAGTTGTTTAGGACATCTACTTTGTGCATGACACAAGTAATTTTCCCAAGAATTGTTTACAGGTTATTTCACTTATAATTCACTGTATCACAATTCCAGTGGGTCAGAAGTTTACATACACTAAGTTGACTGTGCCTTTAAACAGCTTGGAAAATTCCAGAAAATTATGGCATGGCTTTAGAAGCTTCTGATGGGCTAATTGACATCATTTGAGTCAATTGGAGGTGTACCTGTGGATTTATTTTAAGGCCTACCTTCAAACGCAGTGCCTCTTTGCTTGACATCATGGGAAAATGAAAAGAAATCAGCCAAGACCTCAAAAAATAAATGATAGACCTCCATAAGTGTGGTTTATCTTTGGGAGCAATTTCCAAATACCACGTTCATCTGTACAAACAATAGTATGCAAGTATAAACACCATGGGACCACGCAGCCATCATACCGCTCAGGAAGGAGATGCGTTCTGTCTCCTAGAAATGAACGTACTTTGGTGTGAAAAGTGCAAATCAATCTCAGAACAGCAAAGGGCCTTGTGAAGATGCTGGAGGAAACAGGTACAAAAGTATCTATATCCACAGTAAAACAAGTCCTATATCGACAACCTGAAAAGCCGCTCAGCAAGGAAGAAGCCACTGCTCCAGAACCACCATAAAAAAGCCAGACGACGGTTTGCAACTGCACATGGGGACGAAGATTGTACTTTTTGGAGAAATGTCCTCTGGTCTGATGAAACAAAAATAGAACTGCTTGTCCATAATGACCATCATTATGTTTGGAGGGAAAAGGGGGATGCTTGCAAGCTGAAGAACACCATCCCAACCGTGAAGCACGGAGTGGCAGCATCATGCTGTGGGGGTGCTTTGCTGCAGGAGGGACTGGTGCACTTCACAAAATAGATGTCTTCATGAGGTAGGAAAATGATGTGGATATATTGAAGCAACATCTCAAGACATCAGTCAGGAAGTTAAAGTTTGGTCGCAAACTTCCAAAGTTGTGGCAAAATGGCTTAAGGGCAACAAAGTCAAGGTATTGGAGTGGCCATCACAAAGCCCTGACCTCAATCCTATAGAAAATGTGTGGGCAAAACTGAAAAGGCGTGTGCGAGCAAGGAGACCTACAAACCTGACTCCGCTACACCAGCTCTGTCAGGAGGAATGCTTGTGGAAGGCTACCCAAAACGTTTGACCCAAGTTAAACAATTTAAAAGTAAAGCTACCAAATACTAATTGAGTGTATGTAAACTTCTGACCTACTGGGAATATGATGAAAGAAATAATAGCTGAAATATCACTCTACTATTATTCTGACATTTCACATTCTTAAAATAAAGTGGTGATCCTAACTGACCTAAGACAGGGAATTTTTACTAGGATTAAATGTCAGGAATTGTGAAACTGAGTTTAAATGTATTTGTGTATGTAAACTTCTGACTTCAACTGTACTTCATTATCAAAAGTCAATGAAAATGCTTCACTTTTTTTGACACTGAAACGTGATTAGACAGGACAAAGCTGTTTTCACGATGTCAGGTATATCATCAAAATAAATCAATCACAGCACCGACTCAGTCAGCAGTTTTTACCTGATTTAATTAGAATACTATTGGAAATGAATGTTAAGTTCCATTGTTATTCGTAAAACATAAGTTGAAAATAGTTATCGACTTCAAAATCGTGTATCATACACTGCAGTTGAGGAACAATGGGTAAGTAATTCTGCTTTGAAAGTAAAACTTCCATCACTACTTTTGAGAAAATGGCCATTGAATGTTTAGGTACACCTACTGGAGAGCTCTTTGTCTACACCCATTCAGCATAGTTCACACCCTCCTTGAGCCTATCCCCACCAATCTCTTTAAGGATTCACATGTGAGGCCGTGTAGTAAACAAACAAAGATTTCAAGACTAAAAGTGGTGAAAGTAGTAGCAAAAATAATGAAATACAATGGATCGTTGTACTCATCCCCAGACACACCTGGCTAACTTGATGGGTCGTGTAATCATCTGGCGAAGTAGTCTTGTTTAGATATAAAGGGTA